>NW_024366480.1:4101299-4701299 GCF_014805655.1 Passer montanus
GGGGCACGCCGCCACCGCCGGGCCCCTCGGCGCCCCCCGCCCCGCCGCGGAGCCACCCCCGGTACCTGAGAGCCGGCGGGAGGAAGCGGCGCTGCTCCGCCCGCCCGAGCCCGGCGCCGCGCAGGAAGCGCCTCCGTGCGTGTGTCTGTGTGTGTGTCTATGTGTGTGTGTGAGTGAGTGCGAGTCAGGAACGGAGGGGGCGGCACCGCCCGGCCGGGGCGGGGCGGGGCGACGCGGGGCCGGGGCGGGCGATGCTCGGAGCCCGCGGGGTGGGCGCGGCGTCTCTGCCCCCGCGGCGGGGGACGCCGCAGCGCTGCCAGCTGCAGCACAAGGTACAGCGTTATATGCATGTGGGCTTCACACCCATGGAAATGCAAAAGTGCGAGGCGAAGAATGAATCATTGGGGCGTTTCGATAGGTCGTGCTGCTGAGCGCTGATTCACTTGCCAAAATGACAAAACCCGGTTTCCGTGCTGCAACATTTACCTTCTTTTTGCCCCCTTTGCCATCTGAAACAACAGCCGCCTCAGAATTTGCCCCCAGGCGCCCATCCCTTCCTGGCGGCATGGCCCTGTTGTGCATTTGGCTGCGGTCAGCCTCCGGCCCGCCTGCATCGCTCACCCGGCCCTGAGCTCGGGTCCTCCGTCTCCTTTTGCCACCGACCTTCATGCGGTCTTCCGCGGGATTCCCTCCCTCTGCAGCCCTGTCGTAGCTACCGCCCTCTCCCCCAGCCGGCTCGCTGCTCCTGACCTCCACTCCTGGCCACAATCCCCTCTGGCATGTTCAGAATCCTCTGCCTACATTATTATTACATTGGATTTCAATAGTGTGCTTTTTTAAACCCCTAGTTAATCATTCACACTGTCGTCTCAGAATTCTGTGGAACTGGAGCTGATCCTGTGCTTATGACTAGTGGTTCTTCCATTAAGCTGGTATGAAACCTGAAAACTTACTCTGGAAGAAGTTATTAATCACCCAGCCTGCATTAACATGTGCAAAGATAGTAAAATGAATAAAATGTACCATGTTTTTCCTGTGGGATTTGCAATGTACCATCAGTGAAAGGCTTGCACGTATACTTACCTTTATTTATGTGCATAGTTCCGTTTAAGTCAATAGCACTACTTCCAGTACATCAAATTAAAAGTAAATACAAGTGGCTCCGTGATGAGATACTTAATCTGAAATGACAGAATAGGCAGTTACAACAAACAGGGAGGGGAAGTGGAAAATAAGGGTAACACCAACGAGATTATACTGGAATTTTGGCATGTTGTGTGCAAACCACGGTAGTTCCCTCTTGGCTTGTAAAAGCCAGTGGCTAGGTGAGTTGCTCAGGCTCCAGTACTGCAAACATGTACGTGTCACTTAGGGCGTGTGAGTGGTGCCATTGTGTTCAGCTGGATAAGATATACTGAAGTTTATTACATACAACAACTTGCAGAGTAAAATCTTGGATGCTTTGTTATGTATGGGATTTGATACAGAAAAAGGAAATTAGAGAAAGGGAATTAGCTCATAAAATGAGAAAAATACAAGAATGGAGGTGCGTGAGGGGTAGAAAATGAAGACAGAAAAAAAATTATTAACAGATAGAATAGCATGGTAGGTTAGTGAACAAATTTTGCAACAGCAAACCCTTTTACCAGCTCAAATGTGCAGCTACCAATAAAACAAAAAGCAGCCAGCAAAGCAGTTCAGTAATATATTACTTTCTAAATGTCCAGAGGGATTCAGCAAATCAGTACAAATGTTCTGAAATATCTTGGCTAATGCTGGAGAATAGGAGGGGAGCAGAACCCTGGTGTTTTAAAATTCTGCACTGGGACACTGAGCAGTCACTGTGGTGGTGAGATGGTTTGTTTCTCCTTGAAGCTGATGAGGGACAAAGCAAACCTCCAGCCAGCCACCCTGCTGAGAGCTTGGTGGTAGAGAGCCTGCAGCCAAGTAGGTGCTTTTCGTCAGAAGTATTCAAAATAGTCAATTAACAAAACACACTAAGCATAGGGAAGGAAAAAACTCTTTTCTGCACAAGCTGAACACCACAAGCTCTCTGTACACCAAAACTGGCAGTTGTTTATTTAAAGAAACTCTTTTCTGCACAAGCTGTACACCAAAACTGGCAGTTGTTTATTTTGGTATGTGAGGAAGATACATTTGTTTGCTTGTTTGCTAACTTATTATTATAGAACAGGATGGCAAAGAGGTATTAAGGAAAAGCAGGGGCTGCTCAAACTCTTGAGCAGAGAGGAAGTACCTTATGCACTCTGCATTTGGTGAGGCATACAAGGTTTAAGAATGCTAACTAGCCTGTCTTTCCAAAACACTTTTTGAAGAACATCTAGGATTTAACCTTTGTAAATATTTAATTCAGTTGCTGGCAGAAAAGTACAAAGTACTATATCACAATACAAAAATACTGCCCTCCCAGCAAAGCATCTGGTGTGTTCTAAGGAGGCATAAGCACACACAACATGCTGCCAAACATGGAAGGGTAAAAATCATATCAACATGAAGACAGGTGAGCACAGAGGGCTGAGGAAGGAAAGTGCTTTTCTTCTTGGTGGTAAGGAATGGAGAAAAGGGTATGAGATAGACAACTACATCTCAATTTTGTGTATCCTTCCCATCATCTCTGCTTATCTGGACTGCTGGCCTCAGTGTAATTTCAATATTTACATATGAAACACTGTTGTCTCATATGGTAGTGTAAAATCAGCACCTCGGGCCAGCATTTCATGTGTTGGTGGTCTTTTCTTTCAAGTCATATTGGAAGAGTATCAAATATGATGGGTAAATGTTTTCATGTCTCTGATCCCACAACTGAGTCTCCCTTTGAAATCTTTTATCTGAATATTCAACCATCATCTTCAATATGAAATTGGCAAAGTCAAACTCTATTTTTTTGTTAGGTATTTTCATGTTTCCTGCAGGCTCTGTCATCATCTGGTCTCCAGCCCGTCATTTTAGGGAAAAACCTGTCCTCAACCCTTCCCCTTTTGACACGCACATTTGTGTCCTTGATCTTGCTTTCATCTTGTTCTGAAGAACACCCGTTGTTGGAAGATTCACCACTCTCCTATGTTTTCCAGCTCAGCTGTCTTGCCAATTTATTTTTTTCCTGGAGACTTTATTTTTAGCATCCCTGATTTTACTGATCTGTCCTACAGTATTGCCCCACAGATGGCTGCATTTGCACAAAAAGCATTGCAGAAGATTGATGTGGCAGCAGGAACAAGTGGCATAGGGAAGGAAGAGAACTGTCCAGATCAATTTTGCCTCTGGAAAAAATGTAGTATGGAAATGCATTCTGACTTGCAACCAGAGGAGAGAGGATAAAAGCCTTTGATGAATTAAAATATCTGCAATGCACATGGATAGCAAAATGGAAATCAGACATGTAAAAATAGAAAATATTTATAAATACCACTGTATAACTGATAAATATTATATATAAATACAGCTAAGAGACAAAATGCACCGAACAGGAATAAGTGTTGAATACCATCAGGTTTCTCTTTGCTCAATGTGAAAGATTATTTGCCATGCACTGATTGTCACAAATTGTACTGAGTGCAGTAGATTAAAAAAAAAAATAATAATAATACCTGTGTACCATGATGGCAAGGCTAGGATAATGGATTAGTGACAAATAGAGCTATCTAATATAGATGCAATCTCACTGATCCAAGTTACAAAGTGGAAAGATACCAGTAAATAATGTGCAAGCTGAGAACTTTCCAAATTTTTTGGCATGTCATAGAACATTAAAGATAAAGGCTTCCATAGCCATTTCAAACATCTCAGATATCTTAGAATTACATCATCTGATCTAATCAGTTTCTGTAGTAGTCAATAAAGAAAAAGTAAAAGTAGAAAACTGATAATATATAGTGCAGTTCCTAGAACATGCCTATTGCAAGAAAGAAAATCTGTTTAATTAAATAAAATTTATTTAGGTTTATTTCCAGCCACTATGGCAGTGAATAAAAATAAAAATCTGAGTGCCTGAACCCAGAAAGTGTTCCTAAACACATATAAGATGTCACTCAACTTACAAGACTCCAGAAGTCTGCAAAAGACTACTATATGACCTTAAAATTTCTCAAATGCCTAAAACTCTATTCCTAGATGTAGTATTTAAGCTCTGCAGGTAAGGAGTTGCAGGCTGCAAAAGTGATACCTGTGTATTTTCTTGGAGTTAGCCATTTTTAAAGGCCTGTTGTCTATTACTGTCAGTATCCTCAAGGAACTTCAATTTGTTTGAAAACCAAATGAAAGTCAAGTAAGAGTTATACTGCAAGAAGCAGCAGACTGTAATTTCTGTTGCACAACACTGTTTCCATTCTAGTCTCCTGAGCTTTCCTACTCTTTTAGTCAGAACAGCCTGAAATTTCTGTTTTTCTGGGTTCAGAATTTATGTGCTTATTCTCTGCCCAAAGGTGAAATTGTTTCTGGAAAGCTTGAGCAAGAATGTTTTTGCTGGTTTAAGTGTGAGAACAGTGGGATGGGGGGGAAATGTTGCATAAAGGTAAAAATGCTTTAGGGTTTTTTAAATAACTTTTTCATCATGATGAAGAGATGTGAAGAGATGAAAGTCGTGGTGGAAATAACCCTGCTCAGGGAAGACATACTTTTTCTAAAATTGGTCTCAAATGGGTCCTTCAAGCAGCATATACATCTTTGTCAGAGCCAGGGAGCATTTACACTTGACCTTCCCTGAGAAGAAGGGCAAGTACCTGCTCAGATTTAGCTGTCCTTTGAGTCACAAACAGCTCCTCCATATTTTCATGGTGACACACTGACCGTACCCCAAAGTCCCATCCCATTACTGCCTAATTATTATTCATGGTGTGGCTCATCTGCAGTGTATCTACAGGTTCTCTCACAAATAAACTGGGACTGGGGAGGCTGGTGAGGGAAGGGCTCACAGGGGCCCTACTTGAATGCACACTGGCCACGCTCTGCTGTTGGGATCTCCAAATGTGTCGCAGCAGGCTTTTGTGGCCTTCTCTCTCTCTGCCTGTCCCCATGTCACAGTTAAGTACCACAGGCATTTAAAAATACAAACCATCTATGTGACAATGGGGGGGCCTCAGTCAACTGCCTGTGGGACGTGCAGAAGCAGAGTGTTTCTCCTCAAGAGCACCTTCCAGTGTCTGCTGACCTGCCTCAAGTCCATGGCCAGGAGGCCAGTGGACCTGAAGACAGCATGTGTTTGCAGCCAGGGTGCCTGCCAGCTGCTGGGCTGGACAGCAGAAGGAAGGGATTCTGGGCAGGCATGCAAAGACACAACCCATAGTCACATGCTGTCACATGTGGTCATGCCAGATGTTACATGGCCAGCATGAGCACGCGTTGGACAAAGACAGTGAGCAAGGTGTCCTTCTCAGCTGGACAGGGAGTGCTCACACAAGCAGAGCTCTGTCCAGGAGCACTGGTGTGTGCAGTTGGATTGGTGGATGAAAAGGACAGGGGTGGTGAGGAGTGGTTGCCTTAGTGGTTCCTGCTTAGGGAACACATTTTCTCATACAATAGCTGTGAGAGCTAACAGTGAGCAGCAGTAGGACACAGGACCTCTGTGCAGAGAGCTTTTCAGAAGTCTGTCATCCCTGCTGGCCTCACCAGGCAGGTGAGCCATAGGAGAGAGTTGCTTGCTGTGTGTGGGGAGCTGCAAATACAGCTCTGCCAGATTGTCTGGCAGTTCCCACATTTAGTAACACATTCTGCAGCCCCAGCCACTGCCAAGGGCAGAGGACACGAGCAGAGCACTCTGATGCAGCCTGGTTCTCCTCAGCATTGGCAGGTGAATCCTACAAGTACAACTACAACAACTACAACTGTGCTGCTCTCCTCTATGCACTGGGATGGCTGTTTTGCCATGAGCATCGTCACCATGTCTTCCTCTCTGCCAACACCACTGGCAAGTTTACTGCCAGTATGTATTTATGATGTGACTGCTCTCAGCATGACCCTCATAAAGCAGCAATTCTGGCCTTTACCTCTTGCCCAGAAGTCTCCTCTGTTGTCTCTGTTTCCTCAGGCTAGCCAGAACCAGGCCTTCCAGAAGTGTGAAACTCTTGCTTCCTTGCATGAAGCTGACTCCAGACACAAGTTAATAACAACAATTTCCTGTGGTCAGGAGCATCCAGTTCCAATGCTCTCTCTTACAGTTTCCAAGACTTCAAGCCTCTTTTGCATCACACAGAGAGGACAGTGACTGCAGTGCTGTGAGTTTACCCAGGGATGGTACATAACTAAATCTTTGACAGAGAGATCTAAATACTGGTTTTGGTTTATGGGGCAGCATACAGGACATGCCTAGGTTGACCATGATGCAATGTGACCAAAAGAGAACTGCAGGTCTCAAATGTCCTTTCCTCATGCAAGAGAAGTACCTGAAGCATCCAAAGAAGAATCACACCATGTGCCCAAGAGCATTGTCCAAACACTTCTTGAACGTGTCAGGCTGATGCTGTGACCACTGCCCTGGGGAGCCTGCTCCAGTGCCCAACCACCCTCTGGGTGAAGAGCCTTTCTATAATATCCAACCTAAACCTCCCCTGACACAGTTTCAGGCCATTCTGTTGAGTCTTGTCACTGGGACCACACAGATGAGATCAGTGTCTGCCCCTCACAAGGAAGTTGAATCTGCAGTGAGGTCTCCCCTCAGTGTCCTCTTCTCCAGCCTGAGCAGAGCAAGTGACCTCAGCTGCTCCTTATATGGTTTCCCCTCAAGGTCTTACATGGAGGTCTCTATGTGCATTTGCATTGATGTTGAAGTGATGAAAATGCTGTGATGTGTTTTCTTCTCCCTGCTGCCCAACAAGGTCCCCAGGAGCTGGTACTCCATCTGGCTTCACCTCTGCCGTGCTACAAGAGGAGTGCTGCAGCTATTGGATGGTGTGCCAGCTGTGCCTCTCCTCAAAGAAAACAAAATTTATTTAAAATATATCTAACATATGTTTGAGGCCATACTTGTTAATTCCTGGAACCAGAACAAGCCTTTTTATTTTCATTCTAGAGTTTGCTTACTGTCCCAAAGTAATCAAGTCAGGAATCAGAGGATTTGGCTCCTCTGAGGACTGCGTCTGCCTCAAGTTCTACAGAAGGTGCTTGTGTGTTGGTGTTGCTTCCTTTTTTTCCTTTTTTCCCCCTTGGCTTGTCTTCACAGGGTTTTTTCCCTTGATTCCTTTCTATTTTTGCATTAGATCAACTAAACACATGACACCTTATACTACACTCTCTGTGCCCCTGCTCTCAATTCTGGCCAAGATATACGGACAGAGATTTCCTCTCACCCAAGGGTAATGAGTCACAAAGTCTGGATGATTAGAAGGAAGGGTTAGGGTTTCACCTGCCTTTTGGGAGATCATTTTCTGCTTCAGATACCATTCCTAATCCTACACATACTGCAGATGCACTCTACTACAAAACCTGCAGAAGTGAGTCCTCCCTGGAGACTGCAGTGCTATTCATCACTTTATGGAAGGTGTTTCTGCCCCACTTTTATCCCTAAAGGGTTAGAATTGACATTTGGTATGGAAACTTGTTTAGTTTGTTGTTGTTTTTGTTGGGGTTTTTTGTTTTTTGTTGTTTTGTTTGTTTGTTTGTTTTGTTTGGTTTGTTTCTTTGTTTTTTGGTGGTTTTTTTGTTGGTGGTTTGTTTGGTTTTTTTGTTTGTTTGTTTGTTTGTTTCAAGTTTTGATGAAGTTTAACCACTGAGCTAGTCCAGGTGTCTGCTTGAAGCAACAAAAGGACATCCATAATGCTCAGTGGGCAGTCTCTCTGATGTTGCTGGGGGTTTTATCTGTAAAGCAAGGGGTGTCGATGCATTTGAGCCAGTTCTGCTTGGGTCCAGCTGGCTGTGCAAGCATGGAGCTTGGTGAAGAACAACAGCTCACCAGCCTCCCAGGCTGTGAAGTGCTCTGTGTTGTTGCAGCATTAGTGCTGACCCTGAGCTGGTCAAGGTCTTGTGATCCTAGTCTTTCCACTGCTGCGTGATGTTTTTTCCCCCCTTCACTTCCCTAGAGAATACTGAGGTTATGGGATTTTGTACAAAATTATTCCCTGCAACAGTAACAGGCAACAGAGATCTCTGTTTATGTGGAAGTCTCTCTGCCATGCCCAGGCTGTATGTTTTAGGCTTTAGGTCATCCCATTTCACCACTTACTTATCTGTCAGGTCTGGGCCATGAAATATAGAGTCCGGAGTTATTGCTGACTGGAATTCATTATTGCACCCAGGTACTTAGCTGACATATCCAAAAGGTTGGATGAGTTTATGATCAATGAGAAATCCATGCAAGTACAGAGCTGAAGAAGGCAACAGGCAAATGATGCACTCTGCTGACCACTGGCCAGGGAGGACGATGCACCTCCACACAAGTATTCAGTCTTCACAGGAGAGTGCTTCCTCTGAAGCCTCTGGTGTTGCCTGCTCCTGGAGACAGCGCTCAGTGGGGTGGTTACTTCAGTCATGAGGACAGATACTGCAGTGACATCAGTGGAAATCCTTTTCATGGTGCTGAATTACAGCTTGACAGCAGCAATCTCATGACACACTCCTTCTGATTCCACACCTGCGTCGTGACAACTGTATTGCTTGGTTACATGGAAACATTATCACTGCTTAAGGGGAAGACAAAATGACAATAAATTTATTTTTATGAGATCTTTGGATTCTTTGCCTTCTCCTGTTTGCTTTCTGTATTTTTTTTCTTTTTTCAGGATTCGACATTTATTGGGACAATATTTTCACTGCTTGCAATTTTCCAATTGCTCTGATTTGATTGCTTTCTCATGTGAAATTTCTTTCTGTGTGCTGCTAGAATTTAGAAACTAGTGTCACCATTCAGATTTTTCTAGCTTGCAATTGACAGGAGTGAAACACCTCCCCATCCCAAAAGTGAGTTTCATATAGTTATCAAAGGTTTGGAGGGATGCTGCTTATTTAAGTTTTCCTGACAAAAAAGGAAAAACAAGTCTCACAAACTGAGTTAATATAATCTGTTACATGTGAAGACTAATTTTTTAAAGTTTTTTCCTTACCATGGTATGACAAAACTTGGAGCCTGACCACCTGCAATTAGGACATGAAGGATGTACCATAGTGTTTTGGAGACTGGAGATCCTTAAACAGTTTATATTGTGATACTGAAGACATAGGTTAGTGTAAACATTTTAGGCAGGTAATTTTTGTGTGACATACTGTAGCCTCATGTGAGCTAGTCTCTGAAGAAGCTGTATGAATCATATTCTGGCTTCATCTGCCTTTCTTCTTTCAGTGTAGAGAAAGCACAGATTATGATCTTAGGTTCAGCCTTACCATTGAATAGTTAAGGTTAGGTAAGATGAATTCTGTCCTCAAAGTAGCCAAAGATCAGAAAAGATATCAAATGTTATTTTTTTCCTTCCTCCATAGCATTACTGAAAATCTAGGTGATGATTCTTACAGAATTATTTGATATAATAAATGCTCATACTTAAAAGCAAAGTGCTATGATTAATCAGTGATGATAGTTTACATAGTTTAATTTGCAAATAGACTCTTACCCCATTTCTCAGACCCTTAAACCAGTTTTTCCACAGCTGGAGGAGTCCATCAGCCAAATCACAACAGGCAACTGGAGGGAAGCAGTGAGGGAACCTCTTGGCAAGGAATTTTTTTTTTTTGTGCAGAGATGTTGGCTAGCTAGTTGGTAGTTTTTATTCCTCTTTATTCCATAGGAAACCTTGATTTAGTGCTTCAGCAGTACCAGAGATGTGTAAGGGTCAAGCCACAGAACTTGTACAGCCATTGAGAGGGCCCCATGTGGGCTTAAAGTATGTCAGGACTAAGGGAGGGTTAGAATAAGTAGAATGAGAAAGTACAAGATCATAGGTTTTTGCACCATACTGAGCTGTCATTTTCATGTTTTCATAGAATCACCCCCAATACTTATAAATTAGGAAAAGTCCAGAGAGGAGAGAGTTAACACCCTCTCAACGCCGTGCCCATGATGGCCTGCTTTCTTTTTGTCTAACTGCTAAGCAAAATACAAGTTTCATAAATAGAAACACTGAATATAGACTGTAGGAGATTGTTTTAGCACTCTATGAAGACATGATGCCAGTGAATCTGTAATTTGAATATATATTTTTGTTGCAAAATCTAGTGTTCTGTTTTACACATGGACACATAAGAGCAATGAGGCTGTCAGTTCTGGCCATCTTAACAGTGTTGCAGAATTCTGAGGAAGACGGCAAAACACTGCATTCAGTTGAGAAATCAATTTAAGCAGAATGCTCAGAGAAAATAGACTGTTATCTATAGAAAAGGGAAGTTAAGGGCAAGTGGAACTTCACTAAAGTATGTTCTATGTTGGAGAAAATAGAGAAGTTCTATGCCACAAATAGAGTTGAGCTTAATCAAGTTGAGCAATTAAGCCTGTTGAGTTAGTTTAATTGCAAGAAAAATAATCAAATATATCTAAATATTAAGTTTCCTGAAACTGAAATGGATACTGGCAGAATATAAGGTATTTATATACCAATGTCACAGAAATAGTCACAATAGTTTGCATATAGAATTAAGTAGCAGGGCAACAAGAAAACCATGTGTAATGTTTTAACAGGAATTAGGCAAATCTTTGGGTGTCCAAACTGACTGGTGCTCATATTGCTACAGAGAAGCACCTAGGTATATCTTCTGGGCATTTTCCTTTTCAAAGTTTCTTTATCCCTACTGCCTATCGATATCTTCACATTATAATGCTTCAATAGGTGAAGTTTTTTACCAATAAATAAAACTGATCATTGGCATTTATCTAATCCTAGTGTCATTCTCTATAGCCAGGTAAATGAAAGGCAGTTTAAAAATAGTTACATGGAAGAAAACTCTTTCTTCCCTTCTTTCATATGCACAGATAGGCTTGTTGGAGAGTGTTGATGACCTTTACTTTCCTTTGGGAAATATGGTGAGCTTTTCCAACTGGCTTGGCCAGAGCTTGCTGGAGCACAGCCCTGCCATGCACTCCTAGTTCTCTGCAGCTTTCTCACTTTCCCAACTCTTATGTACCTTCCAATTTAATGAGATTATTTTCTCTTGGTGTTTTGCAGGTTTTTCCTGTCCCTTCTTGTTTTTCAGTGGAGTAATCATGCTTACTAATATCTTATCCAAAAGGCCAAGACTTCAGTACAGCTGAAACACTACATGCTGTGAACTTTCTTTTGCCTCTTGTTTGTACCTGCCTTTAAACTATTAATAGGAAAAATTCAGAAAAAAACCCACCATAACTTAGCACATGTAATACTTACTAAATATTTTTCCTGCCAAAACTAAAGATGATGTCTCAGTGTCAGTGCACAGAACAATGGTGAGACCAATTATTTTCAATCTGCCTAGAAATTTCCTACTGTGACCTATGGAGAGCTGCCTGGTGGTCCCCACAGACTTGTGTTGCTGGCTTCTCATGTTTTCCAGCTGCTAGCTTCTAGTAAAAGCAGGGGGGAAATGGTATTCCACAGAAGTAATGCTGCCCCAGGGACATTATGTGAATGTATACCAGAGAAAATATGATTTCTACAATTCTGGAAGCAGGGGAGGCAGAATTTTTCATCTTCCTCCCTACAGTTACAATTCACTATTCTAAAGTACCTGTCCTCCAAATCTAGATCCCTGGAATGTACATGTAGGATAAGAACCTCAGCTTTTGAGGCTAAGGATCTTATCCCATTGCTCTGCCAATGCAGGCTTTTTAAATAGTCCTACTCTCAATCTAATTACTTCTCCAGTCCAGCTTGAAATTTTCTCAGTCAATGTAGAATTCAAACAGAACTGTAGGCTGTATGAATAAGCCTAGCCAAATGGGAATTTGTTCTGACTAAAGGTCAGGTTTGGCCTCTGAAGAACTGTGTAGTAATGAGTGTTTGGTTCCCTTGAAAATTGCAATTGTATGTAAATGTCACAAGAATACATGTATCTTTATTTAAAGAACTGGGGTTTTGGGGTTTTTTCCCCTCTGGGTTGTTTAAAGCCATGTGACTGAGGTATTTCACAGTGCAGCTGTTACAGATGACTCTGACATAATCTCCTCTACAATGAAAGAGAGGAATGGAAAATAAGAGATCTTCAGGTAAGAGAAAAATGTATTGAACCTGTGCTTAGGGCTTGTAATTTACTTTTTCCAGAAGAAGACTTTGGTCAATCCTGCCTTAGCACCCAAGTGACTGCTGCAGGCTGGAGTGCTGAGGTTCAGCCTGCCTCCACACACAGGCTTCTGAGGGCCTGCCTGGGCTCTGCCTCCTCATAGTCCCCTCACCTCTGAGCACTGAAGCTCAGAGGAAGAAGGGAGAAGCCCCTTTCATACTACAGCCTCTTTCCTGCTGCCCAGTTGCTGTTCCATACCAAATTCAAGGTCCTATATAATGAAATTCTCTCCATATCTGTCTTCACAAATAGTGACCCCGGTATGTCCTTAGGGTTACAATAAATTTATTTTAGCTAAAATAAAAGAGAAGAGAGACTCATGTAACTACTACTGATGAGCAAATAGCTTTTATTCCAAAAGAAAGCATGATGTGACTAAGTATGCTCCAGACGGAGGATTGCAGAGGAGTACCAGTGGATGTTCACACTCAGCATGGCATTTACTGTACCCTTCTGACAATTACCACCTCTGGTGTAACCCAGGGCTGCTAAGCTGACACAGAGCTGGCTTTCCCACCACAGAGGATGCCAGTGAGGTTAAAAGTACCTCTGAAGGGGCAACGTCCTCCTGATGCATCACTGGAGCTGTGCTGGGGCAGCCTCAGCCTCCTCTCAGCGCTGCTCTTCCCTCTCACCCCAGCACCATTCTCTCTCCAGAGCACAAGCCCAACTTCTCACAGTTCCTGAGCAGCAGATGCTCATGATGCCAGTCCAAATGCTCGCTAACAGGAGGAGCAGATCCTATGAAACAGTCCTAGCTGCAGTGAAGGACATAGAGGACACCTTACTGCAGTTCCAGCCTCCCCTTGTAAATGGCTGAGTAAAGGGGAACCATTTGGAAAGGAAATGAAAGCAGCAGGAGGATTGCCAGGGAGAGATGTGGGGTCAGAGAGGGAGAGGTGGTGGTGTATTATATCCTAGACAGAATGCAATTGAAACTGCTGGGAGGGAGCATGCTCCTGGCACATTGCTCTCTTCCTCCAAAGTGTGGGTGTGTGGGTGCAGCAGGAGTCAGTGAACAGCTCTGCTTATTGTGTGACTGTTTGTTATTTCAGCCCACCACAGACCCAGGGTAGAATTACCTAAACACTCAATATTCACATTTTGAAATATTCTTTTAATTCCAGAACCATAAAGACTAGAGATCTTAGGGTTTTGAAAATGAAAGAGAACCATACAATAACTTGCAGACACACTTATTAGTTTTTTACAAGAGGTTATAGTAAATTTCCTGACTATGGTTATTCTATAATGAATGTAAAAAATCTCACACCAACATGCGAGAAAGGAAGAAGGAAGACAAAATAAAGCCTATTTGCTTTTGAAGGCCTGTTGACATCTAATACAAGATCAAAATTTAGGTTTTGAAAAACTGTACATTTTACCAGACAAAAATCTAATGAAGCTGATTTTTAAACAACTTAGCACAATTACATTGATTGCAAGAGCAATTTGGGTAATTACTTGTGGAAATGACCATAATTAGCCAGAAATGAGCAAGAACCTTGCAAATGTTCCCATATACAAGATTTTCATCTTTCCATGAGATGTTCAGTGCTTAGTATAATCTTCTTTCTTTAAGCAAATTAAAAGATGTGGTGCTGTATAGTTATAAATGATGTGTCATAATCTGGATATCCAAACTCCCCAAACTTTGGGACAGTTCTGAATGGTTACATGTGAGGGTTGGGATTTTTTTGGAAAGACAGGTGTCTGTTCTTACAGTAGCACTGCCCAGTTACACATGCAAGTGCATTTTATTATGCAAATGTGGAGGGGAAGGAATTGTGCCTTTTCCATAGAAGTTCTGCCAGGCATCGTGTCAAAAAGTTAATTTCAGTATGGTAAGAAGAACAAAGAACAATTTTAAGAAGAGTTTGATATTTTATTCATATTTAGATTAGGTCCAGAGAGATGATGAGAATGTTAATTGGTCTCCTTGAAGACACAGACGTTCCCACCAAGCAGAAAAATCATCTCAAGCAATTGGGTCTTTTTTCTTCATTATTCTTTTTTTGCCTTTTAATCTCCACTGTGCAAAACTAAAGGGCAGTTGAAGAAAGCCAGAACAAGTGGCAAGAAAATGAGCACATGAACTGAAGAGACTTCAATTGATGAAGGGATTTGTGAACAGAAGGGACAATAGTCAAAGTAGGTCCCATCCTTCTGAATAAAAATGAGTTTGCTAGGACCTTTCATAATTGTTTATGACCTGTTATTGTTGTTATCATCATAGATCTCTAGTGAAAGAGGAAAGTAGCTGATGGAAATTTATGGCAACTTGAGAGATAAAATGGTGACTCTATAGAAACTTTTACTGTTAAAAAGCAACACTGAGTAGTTGTAATAATCTTCTCTGTTTAACCAAATGGTCCTGGTGATAAAGTGTTCCCAGAAGAATGCTCAAAATAACACTCTGAAGTGACTATCACCATAAAACTCAACATACTGCCAGAGGAGTTGTGTTTTCGACAAAACTCACCTTATTGTTCATCAACACAGTGAACTTCCTCTGTAAAACTGCATCCAGCTGGACAAGGTACATAAAACTGGTAAAATGAAACAGATTAGCTGTAAAGCTCAAATCAAGAGGTGGCAAACCCTGTGCCAAAGCCCTGTTTTTCAGCTCTGACAGGCTATCTCCTAGATTGATAGCAGTTTTCCAACATTCAGTGTTATTTCAGTTGGCTACATTGCTCTTGTTTCCTCGTGTTGTTCCATCTCTGTTAATGTTTATATCTGTCTTTGGATGTTTTTTTCCACTGAGCTCTCCTGCTTCATTAGAACTGCTGCTAAACATGATGCAGGAACCTGAGCTTTTGGGGACTGCTGGCTTTGCTAGGACCTGATGCCCAGCTCTGTCCCACCACATCTGACTTGTCCTAGTCCTGGTAGTGTGAGGAAGAAGAGTAGCCATGTCATAACCTGATGTGAAATACACCCATTTGTTATGAAACTGTGGGCAAACCAACCCCACATGAGTAGGGTGAGTAACAACACTACCTGCTTTTTTCATCTTGAGGTGAAGAAATCATGGACAAGGGAAGGGACCAGGAAGGGGGAATTGCTGCCATCCCTGCTCATTGCTGAGTTGGTGCAGAAAGGCACCAGTGGAAGCAGAGCAGTTTGCAGGGGCTAAGGAGGAGGGCATCCCTGGTTAGCCCACCCTGAGCAGGGGGGACAGTGGCTATCTGGCCAAACAAACCTCCACCAAGAGACAAGCTCTTCATCTGGGGCTCTGGAATGACTTTGGGGAGCTTTTTCTGCTCTTCAGCTCTCCTGCCCAATAAATTCCTGTTTGGTCAACACCATCTGTTTGATTTTCCTTTGAAGATAGGGCATGCTGGGCATTTGGGCAGGAAGAGGATGGTTTCCCTCAGAGGGCGGCTGGAGGCTTGAGCTGATGTTTCCTTGATCAGTCCAGAGAGTGAGCCTGGCAGATGGATAGCATGATGGTAGTCTCTGAGATGGAAACATTTCCAGAAGAATTACATGTGGCAGAAGACTGAGTCTGTTGGCATTGCAAGCTCAAGCCAGTAATATGTCCTTGTCCTGTCCTCTCCTCTCTTTTCCTATCCCACCCTGCTTCTTATGATGTTGCTAACAGTTCAGTTTCTGAAGAAGCAGAAAATGCAGCATTGTTGCTGGTGAGGAAGCAGTAAATTCCCTTGTGAATGTCTTGGCCTGTGATGATCCACAGACCAGCATAAATTTGGGTTTAATTTGGTTCTGACTTTTGCTGCCAGAGGAGTGAGTCCAACTAAATTTTTCCACCTCAGCAGGATATGATACCAGATGATAATTTTCTGACTATGGATACTACTTAAATGTATAGTAAGCTGGAATATAATACTCTGATCTAAGTTGTTGGTTTTTTTTTTAATGCTAATTTAAAAGACAATGCTTAGTTTGTAATTTCAGGGAGTGGATCAGAGCTTCACCTGGCCCATGACTGCATGACTCCCATCAAGGAGCTATTATGGTACATACCAACAAAGGGGCTGGCTTCAGGGCTATGATTACTTTGGGCCCATATTATCTATTCTTACTTTGCAAATGAAATGAATGTGCTTGTAAAGTAAACATCCATCATGCTCCAGGAAAGGCTTGGGAAGCAATGATTCCCACCTGAAGTGAGCTCCCATGTAGCTCAGTTTCAAAAGTAGCTGTCAATAGCTTTTTTATGGGCTGCTTGGGATACAGCAGATGTATATGAGATACAATTATCCTCTTTTGTTTGTGCCATTGAATCTGGCTCTGCTCTTTAAAACTCAACCCCTGCTCAGTCTACAGTGATCATTTTCATCACTTGCTTTAGCAAACTTTTATGACCTGGAGAGGTTCAATTGCAGTTAGCAGCAGTAGTGTAAAATTAATTACTTTTGTATATTCCTGTGCTGCAAGCACTGGGTGCAGCTACTGTGCTGTAATATTAGATTAAACTGAGTACATTATTAGCTTTATCAATGATTCATTACAATCTTAATGCCAACTAAAAGGACACAGAGTACCCGTTTACCACTGTGCCTCTAGCAAACACAGCAACACATACAGGCACTTTTTTTGGAAGAGCCTTTATCAAGGAATATAAAGTAATAGAAATTTCCTGAGTTCAGTGCATGTGTTTCAAGTATATTCTGTCAGAAATAGGGGAAAAAACACCCCTGCTTTTAAGTTCAGACTTAAGGCAAGGTGCTCAAGAAGAGACTCTGAGCTCTGTGTTCCAGGCAGCCAGGGTTAATACAAATCTGTGTCACAGCAGACAGCCACAGGGTAAGAGCTGGGCCATTTGTAACACTGATGGACAATTTTGCTCGTGTCAGTCTGTGTGAAGGCTGCAGCAACTGAATACAACTGTGAAATGAGTTTGAATGAAAAACAGAGACTCACAAAGACTCTCAGAGACATGAGGAATGTGAGTGATTGCCTCCTCTCAGCCGTCCCTTCTTGTCTTTCCCCATGTTTTGGAAGGTGTTGTCTCCTTAATTCATTGGTCCACTCATTTCCTCCACTGAAAAGTCATTCCTCTTTCACTCTTCCCTTCACAGCAGGCCTGGAGGAAGGGTGGGCATTTGGAGTGCTATTAATATGTAGAAAAAGAATGCTAACTAATAACAGAATAAGGGAGTTTTTCTTTTTCTCTTCCTTTACCTTTTGGGCCAGGATGAGGAGGGTCATTCCACAGAACAGACTTCAGCTGGTACAGATGTAATACACTATGTCAAGGCTTCCCAGTATTTTTGAAAGCTGAGTGGTTGGCCTGTGATATGCACACTTGTCAACAACTGTAAATGCAGCACCATGGGCCTGAACCCAGTCCTACTGTACCCCAGTTTGCCACTGCTATAACCACTGATTTCAGTTAAATGTGTCTTTATTTACACTGGTGAGAATGAAGAAAGGCAGGTTTGCTAAGTGCAGCAGATCACAGAAACCAGTCTTTTTCTTCAAGGGAGACATTAGTCACCACTGCAGGCACTTTGATTTGTTAGTCTGCAACAGCACAAGCAGGCTTTCAAGAAGGCAAAAGAGTATTTGCATGGATTTCCTGAGATGTTTGGCACTCTTGTAAGAGTTGTGTTCATTTTGGTAAGGTTAGTTAAAATAGGTAATTGCCTGCTTCAAAAATGATTTAGTGGAACTCCAGAAACAGACACTACCAGGGGTTAGAAGCCAGGGCTGCTGTGGGTGAGACCGACAGGCATTTCCTTCAGGTTTCCTTGGTTTCCTTCCAAGAACAGCCCACAGATATTTACAGGGCATCTCTATTAGTACCCTAAGGATGGGAGCAGCGCCATGTGTCTCAATACTCAGGTATGATTACTATTACTCACTAGGTAGGTATTTGAACGTGCCTTATAGAGCTCAAAGTCCTTCCAAGAAAATAATAGTTAATAAAGATAACAATTAGATTATTGCAGCCTTTGGAGCCCTGCTGGGATTCACTGACCCAGGGCCAGGAGACTCAGTAAACCATGAGTAAGAAAATTAAACTCCCAGTGATTAGGTTTCATTTTACTGGAGATAAAGCTGTATTTCTACTGGAAAACATTTAGGGTTTAATGACTGAAAAATAACTGAAAACTACTGAGTACCACTTTTGCCATTTGCAGATAGAGGACAGTAAATAACGTTATATAAATGAAAAAAATCTAAATAATCAAATTCACATATTTAGCTCAAATGAACAGAATCACAGAGGGTGAGGCTGGCAGGGACCTCTGGAGGCTGCCTAGTCCAAACCCCTGCTCAGGCTCACTTTGAGCTGGTTGCCCACGACTGTGTCCAGATGGCTTTTGAATATCTGCAAGGATGGGCACTCTACAACCTCCCTGCACCAATGCTCAATCACCCTCACAGTGAAAAAGGGTTTTCTTATGTTAAAACTCATATATTAAATCCCAATTTTCATGTGATGCACACACAAATAATTTTGGAAAGTAAAAATATCAGGTTTTGCTTTCTCTTCTTCAAACTGAGTAAACAAAATGAGCAATGTCTGCAAAAGACAAGTAAATATAAGAAATTAAAAAATAATTTCCCATTTAAATGCTTCTTCTTTCAGCCAAATCTAATTAGAAATATAATTTCCTAGAAGCTTTCAAATTTTTTCCCATTCTTTTCACAAACATTTTTGCAGTATCACTGCACGCTATGCATGGAGCACATCCTTGAAGAAACCTTGTTGTTGGTATGCCTCTCACAGCTTGCTGATGCCATGACAGCAGCAGGAAAACCAGCCACTGTATGTGATCCAGGCTGCAAGGCAGCTGGAAAGGCAGTGCTCCCTTCCATATGCAAGACACACACACACACACATATATATATATATATATATATATATATATGCACAGATGTGCATATACACTTATATAGTTCTGCAAATACTCTATGGATATACAAACATTAAAAATGCTGAGCATTTCAATCAGTACAGATGTAACATAAATACAGAGATGCACTCTTGTGTATGTGTGTGTGCATGTATACACACACAACCATACGTGTTTAAGTTTTATTTCTCCTTTATTCCCCCTTTATTCCCTTCCTCCTGTACTGGTCTCCTTAGACTGTAAGCTTTGTGGGTCAGATGCTATGCCTGTACTGGTGCATCTTGTCTTCAGGGGGAAATGAGGGTAATCATGTAATATAAATCACAGAATCACACACAGATATTAATCTATAACTCAAAATCTGTGTTCAAAGAACATTAAGGCTGCAAGCTCAAGCAGACAGAGATTGGAAAGACCAGGACCAGAGAGTCCTTTGCCACTTTAATTCAATCCCTAAATGCCCCTTTGCATACTGCTAATTACCTGATCATATATTCTGGTTTTAGCTTTTTATCACCTCAGTCAGTGTTGGAAATGTGTGGTTCTGACTTACTGAGCAGTGATGCAAAATTGGTTTTCCCCTGACTGTTCCATGGGTGAATTTACATCCTAGTTGCTGCATGCTGTTCAAACACTGCTACTGGAAAGAAATGGTTGTTTCCACTCTTCTGTGGGCGTGATAACCACAGCTAATGCCAAACTGAGCTAGACCAAGGCAGTGTAGTTTTGATTTGGCACAACTGAGATAGAGTAAAGAAAAAATAAAAAAACTTGGGGGACACAATTTGAGATATACTTATTTTTTCACAATATCCATCACCAAATAGTAGTTATAATTTCAAAGCTTAGCTTCTGAAGCTGTTTGATGCTCAGAAGTTCTGAAAAATGAGCCCAGAGAGCAGCAAGCCACCTTTAACTGCAGATCACAGCCCAAGTCACTGAGCCATCTGAATCCACATATCAGCTTCTGTAGTTATGCTCAACACAACCAAGCAGAAGAAAGCTCTCCATGATGTGGTGTGGGTCCCCATACATTCTGTGGTGAGAAACACTGATTCTGTGCTGCTTCAGGCCAGCACACATCAACAGGCCCCACAAATGGAGTTTTGGAATGAATTAAATATGAAAATGAATAATGCACCTTGTGCACCACTCACGAGAAGACCTAGTTTGAGACCACATTTAATTTCATATGCCTCTTAAATATTACATTGTCATTGCACTACAGAATGATAAAACAAAAATCCCAGGCTGTATCCTGAGACAAGCAGTGCAGGTTTTGGTAGCCAGGCAGGGAGGATCAGGAGCACTGGCCCTTCTGAAGGTAGCAGGAGCACTGAGAGCTGCAGAACAGGTGAGCTGGCTGGATATTTCATTAAAGTCATCCCCCTTGACACTATTCCTCACCATAACTAAGTTTCCAAGTCTGTCTGGGGTGTATTTCTTTGGGGCTGCCATTTCCCATAAAGATTTTCCAGTTTTTCACAGCCTCTGACATCCTCACATCTGTTTGCATTCACTTTGGGCTCGAAAACATTGCTCAAGAGAAGGAGCAAGTCAGGTGAATTTTTCTAAAAGAAGAGGTACATTTCTTGAGCACAGTTTGTTGGTACTGCAGGAAAAGTATGGTTTGTAAGAAATTTGTCCCCTTTAAAGCCTTTGGGCTGTTTTTTTTTTTTTTCCATGGGCTGTGTGGCTCTGGTGTCTGCTCTCTGCCAGGTGTTCCCAGCCTTGAAGGACTACCTGTGGTGCAGTGCCAGCTGAAGAAAAACACCAAGGCTGTTTCTGGGAGCTGCCCATAACCACCCCATAAGTTTTTCTGCTTGTAGTTCACAGAAGAGATGTGAGCTGTATGTGGGTGATATCTCATGCCTGCACCTTTCTGGTACCTTTGAGTCCCATTTGACAGTAAAAGCAAAGAGAGGGAGGTGTAGGTATCAGTGTCACAGGGTTTGCTCTCTGCTTGCCTCTTTTGGGTCACCTGTGGGCTATGGAGCTGGTGCTGCAGCCAAATGCTCCTCAGGGATGGGGAAGGCAGATGTCTGGAAGTGCAGCAGATGTCTGGGGAGGGAGTGTGCAGGTGCCTGTGTGAGCAACCAGGGATGAGAAGGAGCGAGAGGCTCGGGTGTGGCACACAGGAGAGGAGGGAGGGCAGAGCCCTTGGCATGGGGCAGGCTGTCAGGGGTGGGAAGTGGGGGGTCTGCTCTAGGAAACTGTCAACTCAGGGGTTTTGGAAGGGGTCAGGGGGCAGATCAAGACCAACAGATGTAGCTCTAAGGTGTATGGCCTTCTTTCCCTGCACAGCTCAGTGCTCAAGGCTGGGGAACAAGACTGCCAGGCCATCCAAAGGCTTTTCAGGGACACATGATAACCTCAGGGGCTCTGACAAGCAGATGCACAGTGAGAAAGCAGCTCACACACACAGGCAGGGGGGCTGAACAGCTTGGCCACCATGTGGCATGCAGTGTCATGGGGCTGGGGTGCAAGGGGAAGGTGAGAATATCTCCTCTTGTCCTGTCTGAAAATTCACACTGGGAATTAAGATGAAGTGTTTGTGGCAGTCAAGAGCTCAGTCTGATGCTCCCAGGAGCCCCTTCTAGCCCTTTTTCTCTACCCTGGGCAGATATATTGCTGTACAACACATCATCTGCGGGCATTTGGTTCCTACCAAAGAAGCAAGCCCAGCATCCCTGCCAAACCCAGACATGGGACTGCCCTCTAAATGTGCCCCTTTCTGTGCCTTCTGCTAGAGCACATGTGTGAGGGAGGTACAAGGCTTTCCCATGTACACGCCTTCACCCTCCTGCTGTCTGTACACTGGTTCTTATGACCAGGGTCTGCACTGGAGCTAGTTCTCCTGACCATCAACAAAACTCCTGTTGGCTTTAAGAGCAGGAGTGGATGGAAGAACCTGTAGAAATCTGATTTCAGGTAAGAGGGATTTATATAACATACCACCAATTAGAAATAAATCAGCTAAATGTGTAAATTAACAATAGCAGGGAAGCAACTGATTTGAAACTGGGCTTTTCTTCCATACTTTTAATTTGTCAGTGGTTTAGAGAAAACAGCCCCTCTTATTGGAGTTATCTGACTCCACAGCCACTGCAGTATATCACTGCACATTTCTTTCTGCCACATCTGGCAAGGAACTAGAAATCTGTTACCTGGGTTTCAGGTACAAGCCATAAGCATGACATTTAGTCACCTGCTCCTCCTGTTTGTGTGTGCTAGATCAATGGTATGGACCACTGTGAACTAATTGCTATTCCCTTTTATGTACTCTAGCTGGCTACAGCTGCTCGAGACACTTTTAAATATCCCAACAACTCCTGTATTGTTTGCTGACACTTTCTAAATTCTCTGCTTGGCATCTGGCTGTCGTGATATCATCAAATGCCTTGTTTCCCTTGGAGGCAGCCAGAGGCTTTGCTTAAGGGCCCGTGCAGGTGTTGCGGAAACAATCCAGGGCAATTTGAGTAGCATCTAAAAGCCATACTGTTTATTTTTCTGTTCACATGGGCTGCTTATCACAACCACCTGGGAAATCTCACACATGCAGTGACCCCAAAATGGGGCTTTGTGACAGTGAAAGAAAAATGGTTATTTCATCTGATTCACTAGTAGTACATCACCATGTACTGCTAAAGCATGCTTGGTGTAGAGTAGGAAGGCAGAAAGATGAGAGGGGGTTTTAAATTTAAAGGGAAGAGGTATTGATATGAAAGATTAACCCAAATTTCTGCTTTTGGTGGCCAGAAACTTGTTCCCTTGCCATGGCCTCAGCTCCCACCACCAGCTTGTGCTTGTCTGGAGTTTTGTTGTGTGAAGGTGACAGCTGGGTGCATTTGTGCCAGGGCTGTGTGTCAGTACAGGCTGGTACACTCAGTTCACACAGAAACACCTTCTCACGGGTGCAGAGCATTTGCTTTCTCTGCTGCATTCCTTCAGCTTGGCCAAGGTGGGAGCTCTGGCTCGCTGGAGATCCATGGCTGTGCTGGGACAAGGAGGGTGCCTGCGTGGCTGGAAGGGAAAGGCAGAGCACACCAAGAGAGTGCCAGGGGCACAGTGTACCTGTGGATGCCCACACTATCCAAGGGGCCCAAGGGTGCACCAGGCTGAGCTGCCAGGGTCTGCCTGCTCCAACTTTTCCCTAATAACAAGCTGGAACACAAGGAAATTAAGGCTAGACTAGGGTGAAGTGGCCTGTTGTGTGCCTGAAGCTTCCTGTGGGTCACTGTCTCAGAAACAAAAGCAAGAAACCATAAGCCAGGAAAGTAGGAGCTCTTCCCTGTGCCTTGCTTTCTTCTGAGGTACAGGCAAGGTTCTCTTCACCTGTACCACATCCCCTCTTGGTTCTGCTGAGGTGCTTTGGGGTGGCTTAAAGGGCACTATGACACCTGTCCTGCCCTTCACCATCTCTCTACCCAGCTTTTTCCTTCCTGCTCCACCTCAGCCTTCAGCCTTTTCTTGTGCAAATATGTGAGTGGCAGGATTTGTATGGCCATTCCTGGCTGACCTGGAGCATGCTGCCACAGCAGCTGATGTAATAAGGAATAGGGAAGCTGTCCTTGTGATCCTGCTAATGGGGTGTGCGTGGGGAGTTCCTGTCCTTGCTGTATCCTTGGGGCTGCACAGGCACTGTTAAAGAGCTAATTTCTTTAGGGACACCCACCACCACCACCACCACCACCACCCAGAGACAGTTCAGCTAGATAGAAGTCCAGGCTGAAAATCAGTGTACCAGGGAATCTAATGCAACATATTAATGTAGTGAAATCACAGGTATCTCTGGAAGTTATCCCAAAACCATTTGGATGGTGATTTCCCAAGAAGATATTCCAAACGTCCCATAGTGACTGGTGTGATCATAGTAAAGCTTCCTGCACTAGCACCCAGATTTCCTTTTGCTGTGCAGTGTAAACCTTTTCACTCTGCTTGGGCTCTACTGCTTCCTTTAATATATTGTCCATTTTTACAACTGATTCAGCAGTCTCCTCCCCATGAGCTATCACATCACTATTATCTCCCTTTTTAATCAAATCTGACATTCTGTTGGCATATTTTACAACCTTATCATTGAGATTTGTGTTCTCATTTGAGCTCAGTCTGTCAGAGATTGGAGGGCAGGGAATCCCTGAAAGAGCCTCAGCCCTAATGATAAATACTAAAGAGGAGAGGCATCCTTCTTTGTGACCTCTTGCTGTGCTCTGCTAGAAACAACGGCCCCAGCCTGCCACAGGCTGAGTGTCTGTACCCAATGCCACAGAGCCCCTTGCCTTCACTGGGCTCAGAACACACAGAACATACACAGTGCTACAGTGTGTAGTACTTAATCCCCTGTTTCAATGCAAGGACTCAGATACCTGTTCTTTCCCAGCTCTCTCTCCATTTTCCTGGTAGGGCTGAGAAATGTACCCCTGGTCAGCACCTGTCATAATGGTATGCACAAGAAAAACCCCTCTGAAAAAAAAAAAACCACCAAAAAAACCTGCCAGCCACTGCTCTTGTCAAGTCTCACTGGAAAACATGCAAGAGTGGACTGCTGCCTTGGCTTTTTAGGCTTATTCACAACAACATTGGAATTGTTTGTTTCAAATATAGCAAAAATCAGAAAGACTTAAAAGGTTAATGGACTGATTCACAACAACATTGGAATTGTTTGTTTGTTTCAAATATAGCAAAAATCAGAAAGACTTAAAAGGTTAATGGAGACTAATCCACTACAAGACTGAGAGACTGCCCATCCTCATATTTACATCTCCTGTACTGTGGCTTCCTCAGGGCAGAGAATCCCTTTTCTGTGCTTTGTAAGGCAAAGCAGGTTTTTATGTTGCTAGACACCTGTTGAGGGAAGCAGAGCTCCTGGTCTCAAAGCATTTAGCCAGGTAAGGCTTCTGCACAGCCTCCACAAATGCTTTTTAATTCCAGAAAAATTCTGAGCAAGGCCTTCAGGACTTAGCCCATGAATTGTGATTCTCACAGCACACAGGGTTCCTGAGATGATCTGGACTAAAACTGTGTCAGGGAGGTCTCTCCTCCTGTTTGTGCTCCTGGTGGGGCAATATCTTCATGTCTGCAGCTCTCATATGATTGCACCTTGTTGCACAAGAAGCAATTACAGATGAAGTCTGAGCTGCCTGGCCTGTGGCTGCCTTGCTGGGTCTCTGTGGATAACTGGATGGATGGAATGTGCCAACAAGCATTCCCCCACACCAGGCTGTCCTACTGCTCGCTTACATCAGTCACATGGAGTGATCTGCCCTTACTCTGGGTAAGGGCAAATCAGGTGAGTTAGAGAAAGGTCTCAGGTGTGGGATTGTCTCCAAACAGCAAATGCTGAGGTGCATCTGTACCTCACCCCTGCACACTTGGGAAGGGAGGGAGGGCTGGAATATATGGAGTTTTTCTATAGCTGTCCTGTGCAAGGAAAGCTTCTGGAAAGCTGAAACTATGTCTCCTTACATTTTCCCAAATCACCATTTAACACTAGAGAAGGTGCAAGACCAGTCAAAGTTGCCCAGGAGCCCTGAAGGGGAAAGCAGGCTGAGCTGGCTGCATTGTGGTGTAGCCCACAAACCTAGCCCATGCACATGAGCTTGTCCTTGGTCTGGGGCTGTTGTCCCCTCTTTTCTCAAGCCCACTGGCAGCTTTCCAGGATGTCTGTGAGGGTTATACAAATCTCACACAAGGTGTTTGTACCAAGTAGGCACTACTAGGCTGTCCTGGAAGATGTTGCCATTAATTTTTTTTCCTTCCCTCTGATGACACATTTTCTAAACCACAAAGCTGCTTTGATCTGGACAACATTAGGAGTCCTGCTGTGCTGTGGGTTTTCCCTTTAAACCTCTTGGCAATTATGCACACTGGCAGCTATGCCTCCCCTGGGGGCCACTGCTCAGAGGTCCTCCAAATGGGCCCTTTCTACAGCTCTGGACATTTTTTCTTCCTGTGACCTTCATACAGAGAGGTTTTGCTTGTTGTTGAGCCTTGGCTGCCTTGGGTGGCTGCAGCTGGTAACATGCTTGAGTTGAAACCCTCCATGATACAGGAACCTGACCTGGCTGAGCCTTGTGCTGCTGACTTCTTCCTCACGCTCCTCCTCTGCAGCCAGGCCAGCACGCAGAGGTTTTGCAATCTTGTGCTACTGGTTTATGACCCAGTTGTGAAGAATTGGCTCTGGCTTGGAGTTCAGGGCAGGAAAAAGGCTAATTTCATCTAATGTGTGATGATCCAGCATGGTGCTACTGTGTGCATCAGAGAAGTTGTACTTGGAAGTCTGCTTACTCAAATGGAGAAATTGGTTTCGGCTGACCTGGGTATAGTCATGTCACTGCCTGAAGGACTGGATTGCGGTTGGATTCCAGCTTTTAGAGAAGATGGTTGTGTGCTAGCTTCCTGCCTGCTTCTGCCTGCAGCTGGATGTAGTCCTGGAATATACTTCTGTTAATAACTATGAGACAGCAGCAGAGCCAAACCATCCTGCCTGGCAGCCTGTCTGGAAGTTTGTCCCTCCTGTCCAGCAAGGAATTTGGAGCATTTACTTAAAGACAGCAGAAGCAGTCTGTTCCAGGGTGCCTATGGGACAGCATGAAGAAGCCAAACTCATTTTCAGATATAGAAAACACACCTTTTCATGGTTTTGTTCCAGAACTCACTGGAAAGAAGGCAAAGTTTTCAGCTGCCACCAGCTGTCAAGTGCTCTGCAGAAGTGCAATTGGTGGTGTCCATCCCTTTCCCCATGGGCAGTCATCCCTACAAAAGCTGTCACCAATCACCTCCACAACCATGCTACGTGACAGCAGTCCTGATGGCAGGAGGCTGCCTGGCCACCACAGGGAGTGGTGTGCCTCACCACCTCTTTTAGGGGAGTGCCAAAGCTCTTTGTGTGTTACTAGACATCTCCAAGCCAGGAAGCAGCTCTCTGCCTGGGTTAGTGCCAAGAAACCTGCCTGACCCCTTACCTTTGGCACAAGTGTCAGTCAAAGGACACCACTAACACGGACTGCAGCTGTCTCTGACATGCTGGTGCTTCATGCATGGCTCATTCTCTCCACTCATGCGTCTCCTCACTTCAGCTGCTCTTTGCTGCAGCTCTGGATGGAGGCAAAGTGAGCAAGTGTTCTTTCTTTTTCCCATCCACTGAATGTCTGCTTATGCTCCACAACATGCTTCCTCTTCCCTTTTATCTGATTTCTAAGGAGTTCCAGTTTCTCACAGCTCAGTTGCTTTTCTGCCTTCTCTGCCCCTGCCTTTCTGGGCCATGCTCAGCCACAAGTGTGAGCTATGCAAAATGCTTGTCTCCCATCAGGTGTAACAGATATTCTGTTAGAACTGATTCCTGTTCAACTGCCAGTAATAAGGATGTAAATAATGCATGAACTGATGCTAGATGTGGATCAAAAATGCACAGCTGTGAGTTATTATGTGGTACCCTGCTTTAAGGTTGGTGAAAAGAACCACTTTCCAGCTACTTACAATTTTTGTATTCTCTTCCCAGGAACTTTCATCTGAATGTGCTCACAAGATAACATCTTAATTAGGCACAGTCTTTGTTTCAGTTTCAGCTTTGCTTGACTTCCTTAGTTAAACACCTGAGCTTCCCAGGCCAGGGTCATAGGAAAGCCCATGGGAAGTGGAGATTTTTCACTGTAGGAGGGCAAGCAGTAAAAAGGGAGGATTGTTTTCATATCCTTGTCTCTCCCCTCACTTAGAATAGCTCTAAATAATACAGCGTAAATCATCCCCTCTGGAGGCCTGTGGACACCTCCCACCTTTGACTGTGGAATGGAGAAAGTTCACCTGAGGGAGGATGTTAGCCTAGCAAATGAACAGCCATTACCTCTCCAGAGCATTTTGACTGTGTCTTATTTTCAAGTTTTTGTGTTATGTGAAATGACAGCAAATCAGGCACAACACAAGGCAAATTGTCTCTGAAGCTATCAAAATTGTTACTTTTGGACAGTTTTGTGTTCAGCTATTACAAGTATGCTTTTCTAAATCTTTTCCTGTCTTTTCAGTGCTGCTGCTTGCTCACTGAGACACATCAAAAGACTTGCCAAGTGCCTTTTTTCTCCTGCTCAAAAGGCACCTGTGCCTCTCGCTGCCTCACGCTGATCCATTTCTGGCACACTTGACACACGAAGGTCAAACACTTTTTCTGATGCTTCTGAGCTTGTGCACTGTGAGCCAGCTGACGCCTGTGAGTGCTCCTTTCACAGCCCTGGGCAGACAGGCAATTTGGCAAGGCAGCACCCCGAGCTCAGAGAGCTCAGGTTGGGAAAGCTTTGCTTTGCAAATCATCTCACCAGGGATGACTCAACCCCAAGGCAGGCACGTGCTTAAATGAAGGGGGACTGTCATGAAATTTCCATCCTTCCCAGGCTGGAAACTGCAGGCAGCCAGAGTAGATGTCAGAGGATCAAAGACAGTGGGGATGCCAAGTCTCCAGGCTGTTTAAGGTTATAAATAAGGTATTTTAGGAAGAGAGGAGGGTGAAAGGCCCATCCTTCTGGTCCTCATTCTCTGTAGAACTGGGATGCCATAAGGGGGACAAAGCAGGGGGTTTGCCTCAGTGCCCTGCTTCTCCTGTGGGAGCAGATGGCAAGGCTGGGGCTGCCCTTTGGGCAGGAACCCGGGCCTTGAACAATGGGGTAAAGCTTGGGCACGGCCCCTGTGTCATGCACGGCCCATCACAGCGACCTGGGGGAGGCATCATGTGCAATCATGTGGGGAGAGACTATTGCAGCACACAGAATTAAGCTGAGGCTGTTCAGCACTTTAACTTTTTAGGTTATGTCACTTTGCAGTTTCTAACAAGCTTCATCTCATCCTCTTGTACGTGGAACTTCTGTCCACCCCTAAGTCATTGCTTTGTTCCTAGTGGTAGCTGTGGGGTGGTGTCTCTCAAGAACTGTAAACACAGCGTCTCCCTTTAAGTTACCATTCCTTTTTGGTGAGCAGGTGAATGGTTTGCACCCCCCTTGTGCTGCTCTCCCTGGAGTACTGAGGGCAGGCATCACTCAGGCCCAGGAAGGACAGGCTCCTCCTGGAGGGCAGAGGGACAGCCCAGCCCTGCTGCCCTCCATGGGCACCACTGCTTCCAGCGAGGACAGGGCTGTGCAGAGCAGAGCTGTGGCTCTCTTGTGATGGGCCTCCAAAGGAATCTACATTTTCTGTGGCTTTGCAAGGGGGAGAGGCTTCTGGCCTGAACATCTGCATACAGGCTGCCTCTCAACATCTGCAGGGCACTGTCTGGGGAAAAAAATAAATCAAAATTGAGACCAGTAAAAGAAAAACAGTTGGCTTTGTCAGTGTCCAAAGCCCAGGCAGGAGCAGAGCATACCAACAAGCAGAACTCTGATAGTCACTCAAGGAGGCAAAATCCCTCAAGGAGGTACCCCTGAGGCTCAGAGCTGAGCATATGAAAGCAAGAGAGAGATTTCAGAAAGAAATACATAAGAACTACAGATGTGCTGCTGGCCATTTTTTTTGTCTGGTTTTCCTCTGTGTCCCTTAGGAAATACCTTGTTATGACATCTCAGCAGCAAGAGGCATTACCTGGATGCTATTTATCTGCGGTCATTAAAAATCCCTTTTTAACTTTGTTGAAAAACCAATGGTCCATTCCTGCAGTTGTGCTTCACTTAGTGGCATGCTGCTTTCGGCTGAAGGATTTTCAGAAGTGTTCAAAACTGTTGTACACCCAGTACTCCCACAGATTTCCTGGATGATGTGATCCAGAATATTACAATGGGAATAGCTGGAAATCCTGGCCAGGATCCTTTCTAGTTTCCTCTGCTCTGCAGTGCTGCAGTAAACGTTCCCAGCTGCACCCCTGGATGTGGTCAGACACATCCCTCTCCTTTTGCTGACATATGGAATGGATATGGATAACAGCTTTATTGACATTTCTGCACAGGGTGCAACTGTCATAGCTAAAAGATACCCAGGCATCCAATTTAGCTACAAATTTACCTCTGTCATGCCAACCCCAGAGCTGCAATTCTGAAATGTACTGCCATAATCAATACCACCCAGTATGGATATTAACAACTTCACATATTCCCACACACTTTGTCATCCTTTTTGGATCTTCCTTTCTGGTATAGCACATTTTGACTATGAAGTGATACAGCCAATCAGTAATAAACCACTTGGATGGCTTTTCTATCAGTGATCAAGAAAACAGTGTCAGAATTGGGGAAAAAGGGGGGGAGCTGAAAGGGAGGAGGCTTTAAATTTCATTTAATGATGTCTACTAAATACATTGTCAGAAAATGAAGCAACATCATCTACATCTGGATGAGAAAAGGAAATAGTCATTCCATTTTCACATCCAAAAGCTTATGAAGCAACAAATGGTGTTTATCCTGTCTGGAAAAAATGTTATTCTTAATTGTAATACTGTCACTGCTGCCAGCTCTCACAGATTCAGTGTGTGGCTCATGACAAATGCTGTCTTTTCAAGCCCTGGTTTGATTATCTAGGAATCTCAACAATGCTTTTCTTTTAGGCTTGAAAGTATCTCCTAGAGCAGAATCTGAAGACTGAAGACTGAAAGGCACAGAATTTAAAATATATTGATGTTTTAAAATCTTATAATTTTTAAGGAAGTGTGATAATTTCTTCTTATTTTTCAGTTTTCCAAGTTAGTAATACCAGACTCTGTAAAAGGAAATCATGATATACACAGGGAGGCATACACATATTTATTGCCACAGTGTCTCCCTGCAGAGAGTCACATTTATCAATGCAAGCCTTGTATTTTTATACACATATCAAATGCTTACATATATAGAAGGTGCAGGAATATGTAATTATACTTCTGTTTGTTCACATGATTACGTTTCCTAGACTCATCTGGGAAGATACATGCCATAATACCCTGAAGATTATCCATACCATAAGACCACAAGGAGAAACCTTCTGGGAGAAATCTAATAAAATAATGTGGTTAAAAAAACCAAACCAAAACAACAACAAACAACAAAACACAACAAACCAAAACTGAAAACACCTAGCTCATATGTCATTAAACACTAGATTTTTCCCATTAAGAAACAGCGAAACTAGAAATGGAGTAAAATTTCATTAGATTATTTTCTGCCGTTGAAGATTGGTGAGAACATGCAGGTAAATCCAATGCTTAGCTGATGGCAGGTGGTGCCCATATTTTGGCAAATATGTATTTTATTGGACATCAAAGAGCCTTAAAAAGGGGAACTGGAAATCACATTTTCCTGAAAGTGCTGGGCACTCATTCACATGCAGAGCAGCTTCTTATCTAGTGAGCCATCACTTACTGTGACTGTGCAGCACTTTTCAGAAACAAAGGGACAATGCATGAGCAGCAGAGAATCCTTCTGTCCCCCAGACAACAACAGCTTTGCCCTGTCACAGTCAGCTTGAGAGAATGCTGTTGTAGAATGCAGGAATGTCTGACTACGGGGTTTTGACTTGAAATAGATCTTGGTCCAGTCTGAATAAACATTTTAATGCTTAACCACAGAAAGATGTTGTCAAGAGGATGGTTTCACACACTGGAATTGGAATTTTTCTTGTAAACATTAGCACAGCTTAGTTCCTTTGAAGGTGGAGGTGCCTGGCCACAGGGAACAGAGTTTATGGTCAAGCTGGCACTCTTCCTCTGGCAAACAGAACACCAAAAGGAATAAACATGGGAAGATGAAGCAAGAGGAGGGGAGGTGAGCTCTGGGAGTACTGTGGCTTCCAGGCTGGGGCTGGGAATGTCACTGTTGAGGTGGCACAAATTTCCATCTCTACAGAGCTTTGAGATCCCTGCTTGGACCATGCTGTGGAAGCATGACACCTTGTAGGTACCAGTGCCCTGAGTGGAAAATTCGGCAGGAGCCTGGTCGGGGGAGCCTTTGGAGTCACTGAAGGAGTCCCTCAAACACGCTGCCAGTGCTCAGCAGCAGGAGGGTGTGAGTGAGCACTCAGGGGCTCAGCCCCTGTGTGCTGGCAGGCTGCCAGGGCAGGTGTTCATCTGGGCCATCCCAAATCTTCTGGGGTTAAAAAGACCCAAATTATCAAAATGACAGATTATTTAAAGTGAGTCATTTCACCCAGCTGATTCCAACAGAAGGACATTTGGGAGCAGTGTCACCAGCATGCTGTCCACAGCAGAGATGAGCAGCAGGAGCTATTATTTGATTTGAGAATAGCAGGGTACCACACACACAGCCTTCTAGGAACAACCAAGGGATATGCAGAGGGCAGGACAACTAATTTCCTTCAAGGATTTCAAGCAAAGGCTTGGTGGTGGCTGTACTTAGCAAGCAGATATGTACTGTGAAGTAGACAACACAGTTTTACAAGGGCTGTGGGGCTATTGTCAAAATGTGAAGGTGCTGAGACACTGCTGTGTGGGATTCAGACCAACACCCTTTGTGGCACTGCCAATCCCCCAATCCACACAAAGTAAAAGTAGAAAAAAATCCATGCATCCACCTATCAAGTCAACTAGCTCTTGCCAGTCCCCTTTCCTGCCAGCTCGGGCAGCTGTGGGAGGTGTGGCAGGGGGAATGCCACAAGTGGCACACAGGGTGTGGAAGGAAGGCTGTGCATGGTGCCACCGTGAGGGCAAGGGATGGCCCTGTTGTGGGAGGCACTGTGCTCCCAGCCTCTGCCCAAAAGGAGTGAATTCTTTTCTTTACACTTCTGGCAAATCACAGTGGAAGAAGCTGAGGTAATGGTCCTGTAATGTCTCTGGGTACATTTTTGTCCCTGCTCAGCCCTGGGCCTTTGTTCTGGAGTGATGCCTTTCCACTTACACAGATCTGCAGCAGGTGAAAAACAGCTGAATTGAAGGGTAGAATGGGTGTAAGAACTTGGGCTGTACCTCTTGTTTCCAGCAGAACCCATCTTTATCTGGAGTAATTAATACAAAATAGTAGATTCCCTTTGGATATCTACCAGAATAGAAAAATAGAAGCTCCTGAGAAGTTCATGTTCCCAGAAGAGCTATGTACTTTAGTACAAAGCACACCCACCCTTTTCTCTGGCCTCTGCTTTGGGATGACTCATGCAGATTTCTGCTTGCTGTTGCCTTCCACCACTCCAGCGAGTCTGCTGTGATTCAGCTGTTCTCATTTTGAACTCCCTCAGAGCATTCAGTCAACCCCAGCTTACCAGGATCGGAACCTAATGAAAACAACATGATACAATTTCCAGAGACGCCTGGTATGCCTGATGCTCAGCCACCTTTCTCTGCTGAATTGCCACACAGCTTCTCTGCAGGGACACCATCAGCTTTAGTGCTGGTTGGGACAGCAGGCATGGGGATGTTTGCCACCACCTCCATTGAATTTTCACATTCCAACCAAGGATTTTTTTATCACATGTTATGAAGAAAATATGATGTTACACACACTAGAAATAGCTGGGAATAATATTTTATAGGGTCAGATGGTATAGGGCTGCCACTGTGGGCCTCCAGAGTCATACCTTTCCTCTAAGAAGAGCATGTCCTGTCTGAAAGAGAAAGGTGCAAAATTAGGAAGGGTCCATCTCCAAAGATGTTCAGCATGTGGAGCAGATGAGTTGGAAACTTCTCTGTTTGGACCTGGAAGGTTGAAAGGGGGTCACATCTATGGGCTCAAGTAAATGTTTGGGAGGGAAAATAGACATAAAGGGGATCCTGAAATAAACAGCTGATAGGGAGAACCAGAGAAATGTGTCCACAGATCAGCCTGGCTTTTTGCAGTAAATAATATAAATAGATACTTGAACAGGACTACAAGCTGCTTTAAGTGGGAAGATATGAAGGAAAAGAAAAAACACAGCCTTGTTGATTATATAGTTCCATTACATTTAGCAAAGGCCTGAAGGAACCATGGGATGAGGAAAGACTTGTTTTGGGGAAGGTTGCCAGCTGAGCTGTGATGTTATTGTAAAAAAACCTATTTTGGTTCTTGCGTAAGTGTTGGGAGGCAGTTTTTTAAAATTCCAGGGAAAAGAGAAACCAAAGCAGCCAGATCAAGTGGAATATCTTTTCTGTCTTCTTTTGTGAGCAATAACAGCTCAAATAAAGATTATTTGTGTTCAGGATTCAGCATGTTACCTTTTAATTTCCAGTGCACATCTGTGAACCATCTAAGAAGTTCCAGGGCAAAAACAGGAAAGATGAATGATGACATTACCCAGTGAAACAAATTAAGGCCAAAAAAACAAAATCCTAAGACAACCAAAAAATCCTGTTTGGAAGGAAACTCAGAACAAAGAGTTTTCCCCCCTTTTTTAATATACTATAAAGAGCATAAAGGGCACACATATAATTTCTTTCCCTTTGGGACACAACTTCAAACCACATAATGGAAAAAGACACTCAAAACAAGTTGGCCAGAAGAATGGAGCAAATGTGTGGCTCATGTGGAAATACCTCAGCCCTGTTGCTGATCTCAGGACCTCTGCTTCTTCTCAAGTAAAAGCTCCAGCAGCATTGCACACCCACGGATTGGATCAGCCATTGGCTCAGGAGTGACAGAGCAAAAATTTGATTTCCTGTAGAACAAAGGACATTGCCCAGCCATCTGCAGAGCCTCCTGGGCACAGGGTGTTGAGGAGATCAGAGGACCAGTCCTGGTTGCTTTGGGGTACTACCAACACCATCCACAAAGGCCTTGGTTTTCTGGAAACAAATTATTTCTTTCAAGCAAGTTATTCCCTCACTTCCAGGTGACCAGATTTCACACCCACCTCTGTTCTTTGAAAGATAAATTAATTAAAAAGCCGTGATCACACCACACCCATCTCCTCTCTAATGTAAGCAATCCTGGCTTTGCAGGCTTCCCTCCTGAGGAAGCTGAACCCTTTGTCCTTTTTGGTTGCCTTTCTCCAACCCCCTCTGTTCTGGTGCTGCAGGGACCAGAACCACACACACTGCCCCACACGTGGGTGCACTAAGCTGGAAGAGCCTCCCTGAGGGTGCTCACCATTTTCCTGCCTTTCTGGCTGCCAGGCACACTGAGCTGAGGTTTTAAGAGAATAGTCCATGGTGACTCCAGCAGCATTTCCTTCAGTGGTGGCTGCCAGCTGTGAGCTCAGAACCATGTAAACGTGATTCAGATTATTCTACAGATTATTCTAGCCAAGACATCACCTTGGTGAACACTGAAGCTCATGTGTCACCCTTCTGTCCCCTCCCTTGGCTTTGTTAAGTGCTTCTGGAGTTCTTCACCTACAGCTCAGCACCTCACCAGACAAACGAGCTTGCCATTAGCTGCAAACCTGGGCATGCCAGACATGCACTGCTACTCCAGGCTGTTGGTGAGGATGTTAACAAACACCAGAGTGACTTCTAGGGGTTCTGTTGCTGCTGCTTTTCCATCCTAAAAAAAGTCTCAGTTGAGCCGTCAACTTTCCACTTTCAAATCAACAAAAAGACTTTTCATTCAGTTAATGATGTCTTAGTATCCTCATAGCCTTTGCTGAGAAATTGTCAATAGCTACCACAAAATCTAAATACAATATGTCCAGTGTCTCTACATGCTTGTTAGCACTCCTGTGGACTTCCAGCAGACTGGTTGCAAGGCTGTCCCTTACAGAAATCACATGGACTGCTTCCCTTGACATCACACTTCCCTTTTTTTTGGCTCTGCTGTTGTAGGAGGGATGGAAGTCAAACTCTCTGGCCTGTGGTTTCCCAAGACCCCTCTAGCTGAGGGGCTACAGTGGCAATTCCGTCCTCCTCCTTCTCCAGCACAAAGGCCACTTGGAATGGCAGCTCACACACCTTGGGCCACCAGTTCTGCTGCTTCATATGTGAAATATTTTGTAAGTGGTGCCTGGTCCTACTGGTTTACTGACCTCCAGCTTATCTGTTTGGTCTATTACGTCCTGTGAGTTCAATTCAGGTTGCACTAACTCCTCTGAAGGACTGCTATCAAGAATATTCTGGCTTTGGGGCTCTCTCTCATGTCTTCAGCAGGAAAGACTGGAACATTAAACCCAGTGAGTATTTCTGCTGTTTTCTTGTCTTCCCCAAGTGCCCTTTTACATATTTGTCCTCAAACTAGTTGGCTTCCTGCCTTTGCTACATAAAGAACTATTTGCTATCGGTCTCTGCAAGGCTCAACTCACATAATTTTTTAACGCTTTTAATTTCTACTATATGGATGACCTGCCCTTACTTTATGGGGTTTCCTGTTTGCCTAATTTGGGTAAGCTTCCCATTTTTTAAACATTAACTTATTGCTTGTGATAGCATCCTTAATGTGCCTATTGAGCTGTGAAATGGCCTTTTTGGATCACATTGTTTTCTTTTCAAATTATATAAAAACTTTTACCTCAGATTTTAATATAGTATTTTTTTAACAGCATCCAGGCTGCCTGTTCTCTTCTGGCTTGTAGACTGCTCTGTTTAAGACTTCTTTTCTTTTATTTTCCTTTTCTTTTCTTTTCTTTTCTTTTCTTTTCTTTTCTTTTCTTTTCTTTTCTTTTCTTTTCTTTTCTTTTCTTTTCTTTTCTTTTCTTTCTTTTCTTTTCCTTTTTCTTTTTCTTTTTTCTTTTTCTTCCCTCATTTTGATAAACCTCTCTTGAAAATGAACATCCATATGCTGAATCTGCTTGGGTTGCTCTATCCTGCAACACTGCCCTAAGTGTACTGTAATTACTGACACAGAATTGCTCTCCCAGTAACATCTGAAGCAGGTTCTGTGTGCCACCAGAATAACATCTTTTTGTGGGTTCTATGGCTGGGTTTGGTTTGTTTTCTTTTTCAAACAATCTTCTGTTTGTGCCTCTGCATCTCACATTGATAAAGATTCACATGTGGATCATCCTAGAACCTGCCTTAAATATGTAGCTTTAATCTCACTTAACAGTTCACAGAATCAGAGAATAGTTGAGGATGGAAGATACCTCATCAACCCACCCCTGCTCAAAGGAAAATCAGGCACAGCAGGTTGCTCAGGGCTGTGTTGGGTTGTGTTTTGGGTACCTCCAAGGATGGAAGCTTAACAACCTCTCTAGCAAACTGTTCCAGTGTTAGACCACATTCACAGTGAGAGATTTTTTCCTTACATTTAAATGCAATTTCCTGTATTTCAGTTTCTGCCCATTGTCTCTTGTTCTTTCTTTAAATGTCTTTGAGAAACTCCCTTTAAGTAATTGCAGTGAGAGAGTTTTGAGAGATCTCAGCACAGCCTGGCCAGGTTTTTAGTTCATGCGAGTATTTTTCCTTGTTAGGATCCATGTAAAGATCCCTGCTGTTTAGTACTCATGCATTTGGACTACTGTGTACAGTCTGGGGCTCCTAGGAGAGCATTGACAAACTGGAGAGAGTCCAGCAGAGGGTCACCAAGGTGGTCGTGGTGATGCAGCACTCACTGTGGGAGCAGGGACTGAGAAAACTGGATTTGCTTAACCTGGAGAGGAGAAGGTTGAGGGAAGGTCTTTATGGTGCATACATCTTCATTTTGGGGAGTTACAGGAAAGACTGAGTTATGTGTTTATTAGATGTGCATAGCAAAAGGAGAGAAATGAAATTCCAGCTGGACACATGGAAAAAAATTTCATGGGAGTATTTATCCAGGGGAACAGGTTGCTCAGGTAGTGGGATCTCAGAGACACTCAGCAGCTGGGCTGAGCTAGGTCCTGAGAAACATGAAGTAACTTAGAAATTAGTTATGCTTTGAGCAATAATTCTTCCTCCACCCTTGCTTTTGGCATGCCTTTTCCTTGCAGCTCACCTATAACTTATGGCAAGATAATTGCCTTCTCTGGGCATAGGCATTTGTGAATGCCAGGCTCCATTCCCAGTCAGAGCAGAGAGCACACTTAATGATGCAGCTCTCTGCTCACAGAACACGTTTGGCATCTCCCACTGCCTCACAGTGCCTGGAAGCACACAGCTGAGTGCCCTCCAGGGCAGTGAGAGCAAGTCCAAGATGAATAACTCTTCCACTCCAAGGCAAGATGGAAAAGACTCAGAACAGTCATGAAAACACTGCTCCTTTGCAGGCAAACTTATCCCTTCCCTTCCCATCCTTTCATGTACCCACCACACAAAGTTGCTAACTAGGACTTGGAAAGTAAAAAGTGCATTAAATGAATGGGTTTGGCAAAGAGAACATCTGTTTATGAGTAACTTCTTGTTCTCTACATATGATAATGGTTATGGATTAGTGTGCACAATACTGAACTTGTTTACAGCTCCTAGGAACAGTATGTTTTGAATCATTAATAAGGAGCATTTTCAAATTCAGAATTTCTCATCAACACAAGCATTGCTGCCTTTCCCCTCCCTCAATAAGTGCAATTCAATTTGCAAATTAAATATCAGTGAGAGTCACTTAATGTCACTCTTTCAGCAGCCACAGAGATCAACATTTTTATTGTCATTGTCTGTTCTATTTAGTATATTGATATTCATGACACTTACCCAGCAAAAATAGAATCATTTTCACATGATCTATGAAAGATATTCCAGTTTTAATCTGTCAGGACACCAAAGAAAGTAGGAAATAGTTACTAGGGGGAAGGGGGCAGGAGGGAGGAGGGGGGTGTCTGCTTGTTTAAAATAAATCTGGGAAACAGAGAATCTAAAATGAAATTATCTCTAGCTCAGAATAAATACATTTACACTTCTCTCTCCTTACAGAAGGGTAGTCCCTTCTAGGGGAGATGGGCTAACCACAAAATTCCTGAGAACTCTGCATCTAGTGCTTGTCTTTACAGAGTTTTCCATTATTGACTCTCACCTTTTTTAGCTCAGATGTTCCTTTTCCTCTTGCTTTTCACTCTACTCTTTAGGCAGCTCGTTCTCTTGTGGAGATGCTGCCTTTAAAAGCAATGAAATAACTTTTCAGTAGAAGTACCTGTGTGTAAATCCCAGCTGATATGCTGACTTAAGCTCCAGCCAGCGTTAACCGCAGGTTTGGAGGGCTGTGGATTTGCTGAGCTCCCTACAGGCAGCACATGTCTTTTGCTTGGTCCTCCCTGTCATTTTCATGTGGTCTTGCCTCTTGCCTGATGCTTATTTTCTCTAGGTTGCAACGTGAGCCTCCGGAATGCCCCCGCTGGTGTGTGCCTGGGAGGTCTGCGTTCCAGTCCCATCCCAGCCCGCAGCAGAGAATAGCCCATGACATATTGCGGCAGGAATGCCTTTTTTAAAAAGCTGTTTGGCAGCTCTCCAAACACAGCAAGTGCGGGACGGGGATCTGATTTCACTTCCAATGCAGGAAATATTCATGTGAAAACTTTTCTTCCACAGAAAAGATTGCAACAACAGTTAAAAGTCGCAATTAGTGTCCGTGCGTTGCGTGATTTCGATGGGCGAGCACACACCCTCCACAGCCGCGCTCACGCCCTCTCACAGCCAGACTAATCTGGAGGAATCGGTGGTTTGTTCCTTCCTGCATCCAGAGAGATTCTCAAAATTACTGGGGAATGGCTGGACAAGTTTATCAGACAAGACAACAAGAAAAAAAAGGTATTAAATAATAAGAAAATTCACATGACTCGATTTTGGACTTCCTGTGACTACTTTGCCCAGTGCACAACCTGAGGGAGGAAGAGTCTAGGATGTGCAGTGGTGTCTAAGCAAGCAAGCCCACAATCAGTGCCCAGACAACCTTTAAAACAGCTATCCATGAGACAGCATTTTTCATAAAAAAACTAACCTGTTCTCCACTCAGCAGTTTTCAAGAGGGACCTACCAAAAATAAGCCTAGGCAATAGTATTCACCTCTACTAGCTACTAAAAATCAGCAGAGATGTTTGCTTCATGTCATCCTGCAACATTTCACACATCCTTCATCTGCTAATCCCTTACAGTCTCAGTACTTCCTATCTCTCTGTATACTACCTCTCCCATTACCAGATCCTCTGTAGTCCATGGTTGTCTTACCTTAGGCTATTAAAATTATTGCATGAAAAATAAACTGATTTCATAGGAATTGTTCCTAACCAGTACCATGAAAATTGGAGCTTGTCTCAGACCTATAATACAAGCTCAGATTCCCAAAGATTTATGTATAGTTTTTGAGTGCAGAGATAGGCTGGCCTCGTGTAAAATTCACCTGCAGTCCTGTCCACGTTTGTGTCCTTGGACTTTCAGAGCTGTTAAGATGATATGTGCTGTCAGGGGCCAGTCACAGACACTTCCCATTATTACAGGAAGGCTTAGGGTCCCTTCTGGAACCTAATCACTCAAAGGTTTTGACTCACAAGGCAGAGTGGCTCCTTTGCTATCTCTGATGTTTTCTGTGAATTTTAAAGACATGCAGACACAGAAGAGAAAAAAAATGTTACCAACTATATGCAGACATAGAAGTCTTCATAGCAGGAAAAATCCCCCACCCTTGCAGATGCTTTTGGCTGAAAGATAATGTCTTTGTTCCCAGCTCCAAGATGCTGTCAGTCCTATTTGATTTCTTCTGCTTTAAAAGAAACAGACTTCTCCACATTCTTTGTAAATGAAAGGGATCACACTGAAAAAATGTTTACTGTTATCTTTTTCTTCTTAACAGAAAGTGCCTGTGGGGTCCCTCCTTTCAATCAAGGGCTTGTCAGAAAGCATCAACAGTACCACTAAGGAGTTTGATGTGTTGCTTTCATCTCTATTAGCTATTATTGATCCCGAGGAAGGAGAAGCAAGTTGCATCGGATGGATGCTGGAGTCCCTGAGCACAGACTGTCTATACTGGGACTGATCAGAAATCTGAGCTTTGCTAACTTTGTGCATAGATGCCCCAACACATTTAAAGAGAGGATACAGCCTGTGGCTGAGAGTTCCTCTTGAAAAGATTAAATCTACATCCCTTCTAGGAAGATTTGCACAGCAAGGAAAATTACTTTAAAAACTTAAAAACATTCCAACTCATTTTCTGAAAGCAAGACCATATATCAAAATGTTATAAGCTACTCATTTTTATATTTAAAAGTGCAAGTATTTTTAAAAGCTCAAGATTATTTCCATCCAAAAGCTTGAGAAGAATAAACCATTCATCTGTGTCTTGAATTGTTATATATGTATATCTGCTTACAAGTACAAAATTTATAAGAATATAATAGGGTGTTTTGCAAGTGTGAAACTTCCAAAGTTAAACAACTTTAATAAACCATCTTCTCCAGTGCTGAACACTGAATAATCGAAAAATACAGTTAAGAAACACAAATATCTTGAACTGTGCCTTACTCCTCACTGTATCACATTGATTTTTTTTCCTCCTGTGAAGTCCCCAGGAAAACAGAGATGTGAAAAGAGGCCACAGGGACAACTGTGTGGGACATTAGGTCCTGATGGCAATTACCACAGTGGCAGAGCTGACTGTGGAAATGTAAGGTGCCATGGCAGCTGGGTGCCTGACCCTTTCCCTTGTCTCTGAGCTGTAAAAAATCCCTTTACTTAATTCTGGGGATCAGACTTCTTAGGTCTGTTGTCACAAGCTATCAGAAATACTGCTCTTATTACCATGACATAAAACTCTTTATTAAGGCTAATAGTCTAACAACACCCCCTGCCAAATTGTGCATAACCTCTCACACAATGTCCTTCTAAACATGAAGATTTATTAACAGAAAAAGTGAAAATATCAGAGTGATGGAAAAAAACTGCAACCCCTTTGACTCAGTCACCCTTCTGAACGTGTCAGGCAGTGCATTTTCTGTGAGCAGCCATAGCAGGCAGATCTGGGCTGGCTTCTTTTGTGACCCTGAACTGTACTCTCAGAGTATAAACAAGACAAGAACCTCTCCAAACCTGAAGGGCCTCAGCACTGCCTGCTCCAGCATCTTTCATTTCCAGCAAGCAGTGGAGAGCAGAGGGGTAAAGGATGGGAGCCCTTCCCGCTGGGAAGTGGGACTGTGTGGCTGGGACAGGGGCCTGTGTTGAACTCCTGAAGACAAAAGGCTTTCCTGTACATGAAGAGCATTTTTAAAACTTCCACTCATGGCCTGAGAGTCCACAGACAGACTCTACTAAAGCTATTTAAAAACTTTTCTTGCCTGACTTGAGCACACAGTGGCTCTGTTGAGGAAAGTGACATTTTTCTCTGGAGATACATGCTGGCTAGGATGTGGTAAAGCACTTTTTGAGAAAAACTTTACAGCCAGGAAGGGGAGTGGGATACAGGGATCAAAGCAAGGATCCAGGATCAATATTTGAGCAGAACCAGAATCAAGCCAGCAAATATGTTCTAACAAAAGGCTCCCTGGGATTCCCAGGGTGTCTGTGGTAAGCCGAGTTCTCTTAGGTTCCTTGGGAACTCCCAGATGTGCTTATGGTGTCCAAAGGCAGCTTTAAGCATCCTCGGGCCTCACCCAAGGACAAGTCAGGATGGTCAATTTTTGACCATCAAATCCATCAAGCAGAATCTACCCTGTATTCACCAACCAATTTGGGAACTGGATAAAGAGTCTGTAACATTCAAGACGATGTAGTTTAACACTGATAAACACACAGATGGCAGCATGGCTTTTGCTGCTCCACATGCTCTCCCCAAATGCCCTGTAGCTACCAAGAGCAAAAAAATAAATTCCTCCTGCTTCTCATTTTGCTCCCACCATTATCACAGTACGAGCGTGCCCACATCTGGATGGCTGGGGATAAGTATTACTCTATTAATATAAGTATTACTCTGCCCTGCAGTAGTGAGCAGGGGCAGGAACTTGCTGGGGTAGGCACTGGTTACCCAGGCAGAGGCAATAGCCACTTGGAAGAGCTCAAGACTGCAGTGGAAGATGAAAATATTGGATGTTCATCTGAATGCAGTCTGGATTCAGCTGAAGGAGAATGATCAGGGCCTGTTTGTCCCTAATTCACCTCTTCAGACTTGGCTGACAGGGTGGTGTCTAGGACACTGTCAGGCAGAGGAGAGCATTTTCCATCCATAATTAAACATATCTGGCAAAACAGGTGATGAAGAAGCAGGCAACAAAGATCTTATATGATACTTAGGAGAGATTTACATCTCTTTGTACTGTCTGGTGCAAGGAAGATAAAGGCCACTATCACTGAAAGCATTTCAATCTTGTAGTTGATCATGAAGTCTGTTCCACAACGTGTTGCCACACCACTCCTCTTGCCACACACGAAAGCATCACAGTCACAAGTCACTGACAACCACATGAGCTCAAAGTCTGGAGTCTCATTCTTGCATTTTTTTTTCCTGTGGGAAGTTCCTGTTTAGATCAAATACATCATTACTGTGGGAGATGCAAAAGTAGAGCTCTATCATTTATGATTTTAATCTATTTTGGGACATACTTTGCATTTCAGAGGTGTTAATCTCAAATACTGGCCAACTTTGTCTTCACAATGACCTTCTATTTCAGAAATTACAGTGGTTGCAGTGTGAGGAAGCTCTTTACAGTTTGTTTTAAAGTTGCTGGATGGTCCTGCACTGTGGAGGCTGTGTAGACCTGGTTAAAAATTTCTAACTGAATTATTTTTCCCATAAAAATGCCTCGCTTACTCTTCCCAGAGTTAGTTTTCCAGATAGAGTATATGCTGTGCCAGAGAAAGAGGAAGGAGGCTAACACTGAAGGTCAGGGCACCCTTTCTTGATGCAAGAGCTTGAGGGTTAGTTACTATTTGATTACCAGACAAACATCTGACCTTTTCTCATGTCCTTCTAGAGAAACAAAAAAAACAAAACAAAACTTAAAGAAGACCTTGGTGTTGGCCTACTAAAATAATTTGAAAATTCTAAAACCTAAACTGTTCTTGTGGGATGGCATGAGCTTTTCATTTCACATCCCCCTCAGACAGTAAGTCTCATAATGAAAGCAATATATTTTAGTGAGACTGGACTTCCCCTCAGCAGCTCTTCCCTTTTAGGATTGGGGTCATTTAGATTGGAAGTGACCTTAGAAGTCATCTTGTCCCTCCTCCCATTAAACATTAGTCCAACAAGATCAGATGGCCCAATACCATGTAAGACAAGTTTTGAAGGTCTGGAAATGACACAGATTCTCTGGGCAGCCTATTCTGGAACAAAATCCCTTCATGGTGAAAATGATCTTCCTAACATCTGAATGAATTTCCTGTGCTGCAGCTGGTGCCCATTGCCTTCTGTCCTATCAGTGTGCACCACACAGAAGAGTCTGACTCACATTATTGAACTGGGGAGAGCAAAACCATCTCCCTTGGCCTTCTCTTCTGGGACTGGACAAAACCAGCTCTGACTGCTTCTCCTCAAACACCAAATGCTCCTGCCCCCTCACTGTCCTGGTGACTCTCTGCTGGTCTTGCTCCAATTTGTCAGTGAACTTCTTGGGCTGGGGAGCTCCAGAGCAGACACAGTACCCCAGCTGTGGAATTCACAAGTGTGGAATACCAGAGAGGAACAACTACTCTTGACCTGCTGGCTATACTCCTGCTAACAGGCCAACATATGTTTGGTCTTTGCCAGCACATTACAGATCACGGAATATTCTGAGCTGGAAAGGACCCAGCAGGATCACCAAGTCGAGCTCTTAATGAATGGCCCATTCAGGGATTGAACCCACAGGGACTGAACCACAGCCTTGGTAGTATTAGCACCATGCTCTGACCAGCTGAGCTTGCTCCAGCTTGAGGCACACAGGGACACCCAGACCCCTTCCTATAGAGCTGCTTCCTAGACAACTGGCCAGACTGAGATGTTGCACAAACTTATTCCATCCCATGATCAGGACTTTGCATTTGCCTTTGCTGATAGCCATGAGGCTCCTGCCAGTCCTTTCCTCCCCTGCCAGGGTCCCTGTAAAGAGCAGCCTTGCCCTCCAGAATGTGATCCACATCTCTGCAATTTGGTATTACCCACAGGTTCCAGTTGTTAATACACACATTAAAACATGCTGGCCCCAGTACCAGTCCAGGGAAACACCAGTTGTGACCTGCCACCAGATGGATTTTTTACTGCTGATCCCAACCTTTTGAGTCAGGCACTCCAGTCAATTTTCTATCCACCTAATTTTAACTTATACACTCCATATCTGACCTTAGAGAGACACAGTGAAGATTTTTGGGTGTCTGTAGACTGAGAGCTACAGCCTCTGTGTGAAAAGAAAACCACAATAAATTTTGACTCAAATGTTTTTGTTACATTTTTGAGTGCTTGACTTTGCAAATTAACTGAGTTTTTTTTCTATACAATTTTATTTATATTTATACCAAGTGGGAACTGTTAATATGGGGCTCAAACCCTTTTAAATGTGCATGTGGATATGGTATGTTGCTTTTTGGTTTGGTTTTTGTTTTTTTTTCTGGTAGATGCTTTGAAATCCTGTGGGTGAAAGATGCAGTAGGAACAACTGAGTGATGTTTCATGATGAATCTCACTCACTGCAACTGCAGTGACCAATACTATTAATGTTCTACTTTTCCACAAATCTTCTGCCTACAGTACTGGATTATGTGGTTATTCAAATTGGTCTCCATTTGCCTGTTGTTCCTCTCTGTGCTGCCTGTGATTCATGAAGACAGCTCTCCCAGCTGCAGCAGTCACTGCCTTCCCATGGCACTGGCAATGGCAGAAATAGCTCTGACTTCAGGACCACCCCAATCTTTCCCTCTGCCCCTTCCCTTCTCATGTTAGACTAGGCCATCCTTGCAACAGCAAAAAATCAGTTTCACTTACAGCACTGAAAACCTTGGAACTCCATTTGAACAGATGCTGGATTTACTTCACAACCAACACTAAATAGGACACCAGGGCTGGGGGGTGGGGATGGAAAGATTGCATTTGAGAAGGGAAGGTTTTTCTGCAAAGAAACTGAAGAAAACTTATATTAAAAGCTCAGGACTCTTTACTGTACCAAAAGGCAGACATGGCTTTTGGTGACAATGTTAGTTGTCTTCCACAAATATAACACCCACTTCTGAAGACGAGGTTTGTGTGCTGGTGGATGAGCTGCAGGCACTTTGGATGGTGGACAGCCCTGCATGTCACAACAGACAATGTGAAAAGTTCCCTTGCTGAATGGGTCCCACAGAGGATTGGTGCAGCCTGAGCACTGTCACTGCCTGCCAGGACTGAGTCTCATTTCAGAGGACCCATCCCAAAATCCTGTGCTTATGGCAGGCACTGGCTGGGAGATGGTCATGCATTCTGAAATTTGTGGCTTACTTCTGCTTAGACAATGAGAAGAGCTTAGTGACAGCTTTCCAACAACCAAAATTAAGGAACTGTTCAAGGTTTTAGAAAGAGGGAAAAGGAAATAATATACAAGTTCATAGAAAAGCTATTTTGAGAAAAAAAGGTCTCTGTCTTCCCACAGCAACTGCAACTGCTGAAGCTATTCATTAGCCTGCTAAGTTGCTTTGGATATCTGGATGAAGATGGGTCTTATCTGAGGAAGGGAAGCTTGACCAAAAATAGCAGGAAGCAGAGCCTAGAGAGACTGATGCTTTCTTGTTGAAAAGTTCAATTGGAAAGCACAAACACAAGGCAACAGTGAGAGAACAAACCCCACTGGACACATGCTGGGCACAGTGCTTAAGGCACTGCTGGAAAGCACTCAGAGATGATGGGGATGTGGCTAGTCATAAGAGCTGATGTAGAATGAAAGCTTTGTAAAATTTGGCATTGCTGTAAGTTCAGATGGTTGCATCTCAGGGTGGAAAATTGTTTCTTGCTTTTGTCATTGAGTTTGCAGCATACATTGGGACACAGAGACTCAGAAGAGTAATGGCTTACCATGCTCTTACTCTGTGAGGACTGTCCTCACAGCAAGCCATGTACCTGATGGCTGGACAGAATGAACGATGGGTATTATTTAATGCTAATGCAAATATTTTGGTGATATTTTAAAAATAGAAATTAAAAAGGAATGGTATGCTTTAGAAGAAATCCCAAAGCTGGTTGCAAATTAATGCCATAGATACAAAACAGAATGAAGTAGCTTTTAGGGAGGAAAATGACAATTTTCCTCCATGTAGCATAATGATGTATGCTCAAGCTTGTCAAAGAATGAGGAATACTAAGGTCAGCTCAAATGGTCTGTGTTTTTCATTCTGTTTAGCATGAAAAGTGACAATTCTGCTCGGGAACACTGCTGTCTACAGAAAATGTTTTGCTGACTTCTGCAGACTATGGCTCAAACTCTTGTAATGTCAGTTGGTATCTCCCCAGAAGTAATTTATTTCTTGAAGTAGCCTTGAAGATATAAAAACTCCATTATTATTACCAAGCTTTGCCATTAGCAGTCTCAGCTTAAGGGTACTGTGGTGATTACTACTTGGGGAATGTCTGAACAGGGTTTGAACACTGTGGAGGAATAGGATGCTTGTTCCATGACCAACACAAACTGCTCTGGCTCTGAGTTGTGGAACACAAGGTTAGACATGACAAAGAACACAGGTACTCTTGGCACAATGGTGAATCATGTTATACTGACAGAAAGGGATCACTTCAGGGCAAGAACTAGAAGACTGTGGAGAGGCACAAAGTCAGTGCTTAAGGCCAGATACAGCTTTCAGGTAAACAGGAATTTACCTGAGTAACTCCATCAAGACAGAACCTACTTACTTCATATTTGCCTGATTAGTTTGGTAGAATCAGTCCCTGATTTTCCATGCTGTACTTTTTCTTTTTTTCACTGCTTTCTTTTTTGCATCCTTTCTCAGCACCAGCTACCAGGCTCCCACAGGTTTAGTCCATTCCATTCACACCCATGTTTACACTCTTGCTCTACTTGCCCTGTTTTACTTGAACATCACACAGTTATGAGAATATAAAACCATGCCCACCTGCAACATCTTTGTTCCCAAAGTAGCTGTGATGGTCCCCAAAACAAAAAAAAAGGCATGTGATTTCAAACAAATGACACAAAGAGTTGGGGTGCCTTGGTGTGGTTTCTGACACCACTCACAGCCTGTGGGCTGACTCTATTGCCCTTCAAGTCATCAACAGACTTTCTGATAATTACCAGTTCTCAAGGATCCAGTACTTGCAAGGACTCTGGAAATCTTTCATGATAGCAGTCTCATACACATCAGCCTTTTTAGAGCTACACTGCCTATGTCTTACAGAGGCTGGGCTGTGCTGGACCCCGTCCTTCATTGTTAGCACAGGGAGAAAAGATACCAGGTACATAAATTAAAAAAAAAAAAATAGAATTTATTATTTCCATTTTTAATACCCATGAAGCAATCATGGCAAGATAATATTGCTTTCTCACAAAAAAGCCTTCAGTGTAATATAAATGATGAATAAACATGGAAAGCAAAGACAAAGCCACTGAAAACTCATGAGGCAGGGTGCCATTTCAATGCAGTGACTGAACTACAGAACTGAACACTAATTTTATTTTTTTTTAAATGACACCTCATTATTCCCAGTGAGAAAGAACTTTTCCTTCCTGAATCACACAGCCTTTTATTTGGTATAAGTCCCTCTCCACACAGAAAGACAATTCTATTCTCATTCATTTAGTCTTTCTGTTTTCTACTTGGCTGAGATGTCTAAGCAACTCTCCCTTCCCTATGGAGAACTGGCTTTATCTTCATTTGCTTTCCAATATTCTATTCAGAATAATTTTCCTGCTTTCAGGATTTGGTCTTCAAATACCTCATTATTAAAACTCCAAGTTATCTACTTTTTTCCTAATAAAAAGAAGATGTATTCAGAGTTTAAAGTTAAAGATGGTGCAAGCAGAGTCTAAGCATCTTAATCAATATTTAATTTAGCTAGATTTGCTACTTAATTCTGAGTAGCCAATTCCATGCATTAATAATTGCACCTCTTGGTTTTACAAGCAATACAAGCACTTTACCAATACAAACATTGCTGCATCTGCAAGGACTGAGAGAACAAGCTAGAGGCTCACACTTTGCACTTATTATAGCTATTTATCTTAATATTCCTTAGGAAATTATTGAGATCACTTGGCTGTAAAATTACCTTGTCCATGCTTTAAGATCATTTTGCTGTCACAGGAAGCTGGATGGACCTAAACTGAGAGAGCTTTCAGAAAGCTTCAGGTATCTGCACAGGGCCACCAAAGGATTGACTCTGTCATCTACACTCACAAAAGCAGGCAAGCATCTCACCTGAGAGCTGGTTCATTAAAAGAACCCAAGGAAACAATAACTCAGCTCTGGCAGAATAAAAGGAATGTGTCTTCATCTGGAGAGTGCAGCAGGGTGACCTGGGGACACAGAGACTAGAATCTGCCCAGCCTGGTGGTTTGCAGTAGCTAAGATATTTGTTTACAAATTGTAACAACTCCTTGAAGAGTATTTGGCAATATAAAACAGTTCATCTTGTCTTTAGAAGTTAATCTTTTCGTTAGGAGAGGAATCTACGCTTTGCACAGGGTTTAAATGATGCTTAGAGTCTGTCAGTTGCAGCATTCAAGCAATGTCACTCGCCCTACCCATCTCTTCCCCCATTCCCAGAGCAACTGTCAATCAATATTCCCAGCCTTTTGTGAAGCTATAATCAGACATTTGCATACCACTGAACTGCTAAGACAAAGTCCACTGCATAGCTACTGTCCTAAGTTAGCTGCCCTGCTGAGGCACACCAGTGTCTCTTGTGAATGGATGAGCTGCCCATACAAAAAAAAAAAAAAAAAAAATCTGGGCTTTAAATGGTTGGAAATTTGCCTGCAATTCACACAGCTGGAAAGGGACATTATTGTTTTTTAGACATCTTTGTCAATCTCTACTTGATATCTCTATGCACAATGAACTTCAAGACAATAAGACAGGCAATTCCACAGTGGAAAGCTGGAGCAATACCATTGCTTCAGTGGAGTTACTCTGGATTTACAATGTGGAAAGTCAGATTGGAATCTGGACAACTAATAATGGGTCAGTAAATCCTCTTCTCACCTTTTTTCTTCTCCCCAAGAAAGACAGTGAAGCTAACAAAAATGAAACTAGACCAAAAATAAAGTGAAGTGGCTGTTGCACACAGTTAATGCTGCACCCAGTGTTCTCATAAAGAACAGGGAGTTTCCACATGGGAAATTCCCTTAAACTCTGTGTTTATCCTCATGGGAGATGAGCAAGCAGCCAAGTAAGAGAATGCAAAGGATTCAGCTGCTCCAAAGGAAGATTGGCGTTAGATTGCAGAGGGAGAATCAGAATTGCTGTTATTTTTAAATGTAACAATCAGTGTAAGCAACAGATCTCTTAGCAGTCACTGAGGCCAGCACAGGCTTCAACATGAACATCTAATGAGAGAGGTTCACACTTGATCTTGCCTCAGCCTAGTGCAGTAAAATATGTGCTAAAGGACATTTTCTCAAGTACAACACAACAGAAAATAGAAACAACACCGATTACACAGGAGGCCTAAGACTGCTTAACTCATACATCTTGCAGCACTAAGAATATTTTTTAGTCTGGCTGTTTCTATACCAGAAAAGTGTCTCTGATGTTAGCTATGCTGCACCAAGAGCCTCACCAAAGTCTGGGTGACACTTCAAGGCAGCTTTTTCACCCTGAACACTGGTGTTTTGTTCCCACAGCCCAACTGTGCACAGGGATGATAAAAGCAATGAGTTTCATAGTCACAATAAAGCCTCACAAGCCTGCTATCAGTACCTTGAGATCCCTTTACTCTTCCTCCCTCCTGTCTCTCAGTGGATTCTTCATTGCATTTACTTTTCTGTTTCCCTAAAAATTTCCCAATCTTCTTTCTTCTGGATACCAGAAGGCAATGTGGGCTCCAGCTCTGAGAACAGACTGCTCATTTCCTCTAATTCTCTGAGGAGTTTTGGTCCTGACCTCTATTGCACAGGACCAGGTGCTCCAAGGGCTGTATGAGAACAGAGTGAGAGCTTTAAGAACGATCCTGTGTGACTTCCTGGACTGGAAACCCAGGGAGCAGAATGGAGGAGACTTGGAAATGCTACAGGAAATAAAGCAGCTCCTTTTTACAAACTCATCTTCGCTCTGTGGGACTGGAGCAGTCTGAGCAAAGTAGCTCCACAGCTAGTCCAAGACACGGCTGGAGAGCACTCCCAGGCTTCTTGCATTCAAACAGGCAGGGTCTGGCCTGACTTCTGAGCCTGGATGCTAGATTTAGGACCTGGCCATCAAGTGCTGTCATTAAATGATGTGCTAAGAATGGAGAAATGTCACTGAAGACCTTCCAAAGCTCTGATTCCATAGCTCATACATCCTCTTGCTGCCAAACTTGTTTCCAGAATGAAAACTGATCCCCTGCTCAACAGGGAAATGTGAGACCCCCTACATCCACCAGAAAGAAGAAAGGGAAGTGTCTTGTTCACAATCCTTCCTTCTCTGCTTACACTGAACCTCAGCCAGTGACACAGGGATGAATTTCTTAGAAACTGTAGGAAATGGCAAACACCTGGCTCAGCTTCCCTGTTTTAATCTTCTTTTATTTCCATTATGCCTAGCTGAAAACAGGCAGATCTTCCATCCTTGGTCATGATTCTGGATCTAAATCTTCTCTGGACACCAATTACTTTTGCCCACAGCCACCGAAATCAATGGGACTTCACACACTGGTGCAGAAGTCTCAGCTGGAGAGTGATGATGTGAGATCAGAGCTTTTGTCTGCAATCCATGCATGCCTAAGAGTGCTAAAGAAATAATAGTTAACAATGAGATTGTTAATTGACATATAACACCAATTACTTTTGCCCACAGCCACTGAAATCAATAGGACTTCACACACTGGTGCAGAAGGTCTCAGCTGGAGAGTGATGATGTGAGATCAGAGCTTTTGTCTGCAATCCATGCATGCCTAAGAGTGCTAAAGAAATAATAGTTAACAATGAGATTGTTAATTGACATATCAAGGAATTTGTATTACTTTGTCATGAATATACTGGGTAAAGTGAATATATATACGTTGAGTAAAAAACCCTACAGGCTATCAGCAGTAGTTAATTTTAAAGATTTTTAATGCACATTAATGACAACATTGCTCTAAGATTAAGGTACTCTGGTTTTACTGGCAGGGAAGCAGAGGTTAAGCAAGTTTTTTAAGGCCACACAGCAAGTCCTTGGATTTATAACTCCCAAATTTGCCTTCTGCTCAGTCCAGCAGGTCATGCTGACTAACTGTGGAATGCATATTTCCAAAGAACTCTTAAGGGACAAGAGGAATCAGAAGGAACAAAAGGTACAGATAAAGTAAGCATTAATTCTAAAAAAAAAAAAATAATTTCCATCCAAAAAACACAAGTCAACTTCTGTTTAAGTTGTCATACCTCACCAGTGCCTTAGCCAGGAACAGGAGCACTAGAAGAACATGAGGGAAATTGTCCTGACAGCATTTTCAACAAAACTGAATAGACATAACAGCTTTATGTAATGAGATTTCCAATACAAACAAAATCTCATACGTGTCTAAGATTTCAAATAAAGTTTATGGAGGTTTATCCCAATGTAGATAAAAAATTAAGAGAAGCCAGAACTGTTCCCTTCCATGCAGATCTTGGCAGCCATGAGACTGTAGGAAACAAGCAGTGATACTGTTATTTCAGCTTCTTGAAGACTATTTCTATGCTACTGCTCTATATTATATAAGTCTGCTCCTCAGAGTTGGACCAATCCATATGTACTGGAATGCATATAAAAACAAAACCTCTTTTAAACAAATTAAGAATTTAAATACTAATTTACTCATCTTAAAGATGAAACATTTTCAGAACACTAAGACAATTAAATGGAACTGATCCTGCAATTTCAAAGACCTTTTGTCAGACATTAACCAAGACAAGTGTGAAAGGAAGTGCTGATTACGTGACAGTACTATAACCAGACCATCTGGAATCTGACTCTGGAGCAGGAATAAAGAATTCATTTCCATTCCATCAAGAGTCTCCATCCATAAAAAGTTAATTTCATTTTATAAGTAAACAAAAGGGAGTTGCTCAACCTGACACAGCTCCCTGAATAATAAGACAGGACTTAGAGGGGCCTTAATGCACACAGTGGTTCAGGCTGCAAACTGCCTTCTCCCTGCACCCTTTCCTGAGGGCACCTCGTTTATGCTGACACACCTTACGACATGGGACAGATCCCGACCTGTTGCTAGCAGATTAAAATTAAGTACCTGCAACAATCTTTCTCGTGAATTGAAAGAGAGGTAGGTACTGAGAGTCAAGTGACAAAGTATCAACAAAAAACCCTCAGAGATTAAAGAACTGAATGGCCCTGCTTGAACTTGGCTTTGGTTAAAGTCAAGCAGCTGGAAAAGCTCCTGATCCCATACTCACATGTAAAAAATAGATGGAGAAATCACATATTCTGATACTTAATTTAGAACCTGACATTCTAAACTTACTCTGTGGGCAGTTAAGTCAGAACCAGACACTACTCCTCCTATGCATTACCGTTTCAGAAACAGACTTCTGAGACCTTGTATACAGAAACATCTGGAATAAAATTACAAATAAAATTCACATTAAGAATCTTATTAGTTTTAGTCAAGAGGAAAAACTCCAATTCTGCTAATATTTCTTGTTACAAAACTAGGAATATTTTGCTCACATTGAGAACTCTGGTAAAATTACACTTAGGTATCTGTAACTGGAAGAATGAAAATATTTCCCTCAAACTCTTCTTTTTGCCAGGAGCATGGGAGCATGTCTGTGTCTGCCCAGTTTTCCTCAGAAACATCTGCAGTTTCTAAGGAAGTTGCTAATCTCTCCCTGAATCTTTCTCCTTACTCTTTTTGATCCATTACTTTCAGCATTCTTCCTTCATGCACCAAAAAGTCACACTGAAACTCAGATTCTAATACTTACATACCTAAACCAGGGGAAGCTACTGAAATGAAATATTTTTATGAAAAAAATAAGATCTGTGCTGTGCACCAGTGGCTCTCACACATGGATTGTGGCCTCCAAGCTGGCTATGCAGAGAGGGCAGACTACACAGCACTGACTCCACTTCCTCTTCTCCCCACCCTGGCACATCCTTGTCTCATCTGTGAAGTGACAGGGCACAGCCAACAATGCCACGGTGTGCTCACAAAGCAGGGTGGATGTGCAGCTGGCTCTGCCAGCTCACTGGGAGGTGACTGGGAACCACAGTGGTCTCAGCTTTAACCCCTGCTTTGGCCTCTGCAGGCTGTGTCCCAGCCCACTTGCAGCAGAAGGGGAGCATCTGCAGTGCTCTGTGTCCACTCCAGAGGCTACTGCAGCATCATCCATTTGTCTATCACGAAGCAATAGCCAAAACACTGGTGGTAAACCTGGGCCACCCCTGTATCTGTGCTGCTGCTGCACTCTGCAAATGTCCAGAGCCTACCACACCCTGAGCAGAGCAGAGCAGAGCAGAGCAGAGCAGAGCAGAGCAGAGCAGTCTCCATCCAGTCCCACTGTCCCATCTCACAAGCAGAGCAAAGACTTCTTACACCCACTCTGACCTAAACCAAGTTCAGCTTGTTCACAGGTCACATTTTGGATGTTTTCTGTTGACAGCTGAAGTAATCCACACACTCAGTTTGATGTAATAAAAGTAACAAAAGAATTAACTACAGCATGGAAGAAGGGAAGTAAAACTGAAAACAAGGCTCACACAACAAGGTTAGCTTCTTGTATCTTTATTACAGGAAAGTCTAAATTAAAAAGATTATTACTACTGACAGCAGTGAACAAGTGAACTGGAGCCAACTGATAACCCTCTCTTCATATATAGGCTCTTCCATCCCATAAAGGGCTTTCACTCTAGACAAAGCTGGGCACATAAAGATACCTTGGAAATGACAGTGGCTCAAGCAAGATAGGGCATAGTGTGCTGTAAGCAATAAAAATGAAAAATTGAGAGAATTTGAAGGGAAGAAGTGTTTTTTATGAGCAGAATCCTCAGTGTGTATGAAATGAAGTAAATCTCAAACCTAGGTGAAGTGTAACGGAGGCATGGAGTGGAGGGCAGAAGATGAAATGACAAGGAGGGGCAGAGTTAGGAAGAATGCAGTGGGAGTGAGAGTAAATTTCTGTTCAGGCTGCCTGACACAGCTTCCCAGTTCAGGCCCTTGGGGTCAGATGCAAGCACTAGTGCCAGGGCAGGGCAAGGAAGCACATCAGGAATAAAGCAACAAGTGCCTGGCTGCTGGCAGGAGGTGAGGTCTGTGGCCTCGTATCCTTATGTTAGTTAAGATTTAAAAACTGACTTGCAGTTAAGATTACTTTCTTGGCTTAAAAATACATATAAAGTATTCCTAAATGCTCTGCTGGAGAATAGCTTGTTTCTTGATGGAGACACATGTTTTCAAAATATACCTTTGTATTTCAGAACATACATAATAGCCTAAAGGTTCTGCAAACCTACTGTCCTTTGGATAGAATGGCTCAGGATGGACAATTTGAAATCCCCAGGCTCCTGGAAAGCCTGAAAATGCCACAAATAGACACCTTTCCAGCTTTATTGCCAAACTATCTTTTAATTCTCCCAAGCATTTGTTCCATCTTCAGAAGCCTTATGGAGGACCAAGTTAAGCCAAGGCCAATGGTTCCTCTAATTAGTGTTAAATTTCACTTGATAAATTGGACAAAATGACCAAGTTTTTAACTCAACAAACTGTACTACACTAGAAAATTAGTTTCTCACTTTGCAAAACAGAGAGCATGACTCTAAAAACCAAAGAGAATTGACATTTTTAAACTGACTTAAAATTCACTTACTATCAAAACAATGGGGACTCAGTGGGGGAAGCACACCTCTGAGAAGTAGGTAATGTGATCTACCCTTCTACCACCAGGACCAAGAAAATATGCCACTAAGTTAGTGCAACAAATAAAAACAGAACTGATGGTGTATGAAATACCAATCTGATGACAAATGACAAACACCAGAATTCCTAAAATCAGACTTATTTCAAACTGATATCACTGGGGGCCTTGTTTGCTATCCCTAAATATCCTTTTGGCATAGGAGTGCACAGAGTAAGGACATCCACATGCTCATTATCTGTGCACATTTGCAGGCTGCAGTTCTAGTAAACTAAAAAAACCCAAAAAGTTCCTTGAACTTTGAAATAAAGAATAGAGCTTTGACTTCTATTATAATTAAAAACTTTGAGAATGGCCTTCAGTTCAAGTCCTGTGTACACCACTGGTGTTCACTGACACAAGGGTTCAAACCAGTACCATAAATGGGAAAACCACCAGTTCTGTAAGAAACACAGCTGGCAGGATTGTGCAGTCCACATACAAGCTGTCATGACTTTCAGTAGGATACTTCATTATTCTTCATGTCATCTACAGAAACTGGTCTTGCCAGCTGAAACCTATTGATATCTACACACTTCATTTTTGTCTGAAAATATCTGTAGCCAAACAAACCATGCCAGATGTTCAGCTTGCAGTTAGACAACAATATGAGGATGAACATATGGCATTTCAATCTTACATCCTAGCAAAAACCCACTCTATTACCTAGTTTGCAGTATGCACACTTCATTAAGCCAGACAGCCTTTAAACATTACTAACTTCACACCCCTGCAAGGCTATGTCAGCTTTTCTTTTAGAAAAATTACCTGCAAGAGTATTTCTTTGAAAAACCCCTCATACTAAGGAATTTGGCTCATTAAGGAATTCATATTCTACAGATCAAAACAAATTTACTGTGATCTTCTTGCTTCGTGTTAAGAGAATGTTATCTGTTCTTTTTTATTTGGCAAAGGAAAATGAGATGTTATTGCACATACTTGATCCTTCATCTGGATTCCTGCCTTCTGATATTTAGATAAACATAACTTAATACACCAGAAATATTTAATGTTTTACAAAGAGCTTCTGTTCACATTTGGTAAAACTTCTTTTGCTAACCTATGTGCCGAGGGATCCTTGTGTAAGAGGAACAGTTCAGCTTCCACACGAGCAGCTGTTAATGTAGGCACACATTCAAACACGCAGTTGTCTGAAATAGCAGCGCTGCAGACGTTGAAAGTCAAGAAGGGGCAGCTCAGGTTGCAGGGCGGCATGGCCACCCCTGTGGGATGGTGTAATCACAAGCCAGTGAAATCCTTCTCCTGCTAGGAAGCTATTACTGGTCACTCCTCACACTGCTTACAAGGGCTGGGATTGGCCTTTAAGCAGTGATTCATGAAGGTATCACACTGCTCTGCCTGCCGTGCTGCTCTTGGCTCACTGCAGTCACTTCCCTCCTAGTTTCTGCAAGCCACACATTGCACACAACAAATTCTGTTCCAAAGGTCTCTCTCCCCATTTTTTTCCTTATCCAGAAGGTAGTTTAAAATCACAAATGGAAAGAAGGTATCACTGGAAGCCATGGTTATGACTTGTTCACACTTTGACTTCATAAGATACTCTAATTTGTTGCTTTTTAGTTATGGCAATTTCCAGTAGATTCCCCGTTCCCTCGGCATTTATGAAGAACAACAGTTTTGTCTCATCCCAGCCATTAGGAAATACCAGTTGCTCAATGCTTAGTTACAAGGATGAATTACAAACTACAAATGCCTACAGCAGAGACACATTTTTCAGGGTTCTGCACACACAGCCTGCTCAGCTGCAGCACCAGAGCACTCATCCTGCTTTGCGTAAGAGCACAGACACACCGGATCACTGTCAGTCAGGGACTTCATCTCAGATTTCTCTGGCAGCATGACCCTGGGAACACTTCACTTCCCAGCAATAAATAGCAAAGAACTACCAATTAGTTGCATTTGTTCCCTAATACTGTGCATTTTAAAAGCGTTCTCTCCTCGAAGCATTTGTTAAGAGCAGTACAAAAATGCCAGGCAACACAAAATTCAGCTGAAGTACTTAATATTATTAAGATAACGGGCACATCATAATACTCTGCAAGTGCATGTCCAGAATTATCTCTGTTGTCACCAGAAATTAATTTAATAATATGAATACAGATTCAGGATTCATGTTCAACAGTATTTCACCACTTAGAGTTCACAGAAAACTGCAGGTTATGAAACTGTACAATGACGTTTGACTTCTTCTAGAAAGCTGCAACACCACAGAAGAAAAGTGCAGGAACAACTGGCAACATTTTTTGTAACACTTTGGATCACTGAGGAAATTTTACAAAGTGCATGGCAAGTAACCAATCTACAATGATTAATGCTGAAATGTAAAAAAAGAACAATGAATGAAGGAAAAGCATTCTGACCTAATTCTCACATCATCGAAGACTTATTTTAACCACCAATTCCAATATGAATTTAATAAAGACCTGACTTCAGAAGCAGGAACAACTCCAGAAACCAGTTACTTTGTGGGTCAGCTGAGGAAGTTATCAGTTCTGTTGAACATCAGCTTGGGGTAACATTTAAATATATGCTAGACTTTTGAAAATCCTGAATATGACATCAGTCAATATTAGCCTTTTTTGTGTTTTCAGGGAAGTCATCACTTGCAATTTGTACTTCTGAATAAATTACTTAATTTGCATTTCTCTAAGTAATTATGACCAAATATATTTTGACTAGAAAAAGAACTACCTAGCTAACTAGCCAGAGCTGATGATTTTTACTTATTTAATAAAAACAGCCCTAGATATTCAATGACTCATGATAAAACCAAACTCCCAATCAGCTGAAGACCCAGAAACTACTGAGATCTTATATTTTAATATTTCAAAGTGAAACCATGTTCTTTTTCCCCTGGAGGTTTTAATGAAGAAAAGCCCCACAGTGCTAGATCACATCCAGTAATTTACTATCTGTTGTATTGTGGCAGCCAGAAACAGTATCTACTCGTGACAGCCAACAGAACATCCCCTTCTACAAAGCAAATTACCAATATGAGTGAAAACAGAGCCCTTGAAGACAAAGAGATGTGGTAGGTGAAGGAGTTACTGTGAGGTAAGATAGGTGTGACCTTGCCGTGGGATAAATGTGAGCACCAGGACAGCCCACTGCACAGGAGCCTGTGTCTATCCTTTTTACACTCCAGTTTACCTTGCACTACCTCGTCCACCAAGTTGTTTCATGTCACTGGAAAAAGAAATCTCTTCATAGCTGTTTGTTTTCCCTCTCAATTCCTTATTCCATTTGAGCTCATTAGTCTAACAACAGCTTGAGACAACAATCTGTTTTGGATTTAAAGAGTGACTAATCTTGAATTGTATTAACATCATTAAATTAATTTCTGGTGACAGCAGGGATAATTCTGTACCTGCACTTGCAGGATAGAATGATGTACCTGTTATCTTAATAATGTTTAAGCACTTCAGCTGAATTTTGTGTTGCCTGGCACAAGAGTATCTGAATCAAGGTACTGAGACATCACTGCAATAATAAATAAAAGAAATCTTATTTACCTACAGACAATCCAAGTCTTTATACTGAAATAGCAGAATCCTCCATGACAAGTAAGTTAAAGTTACAGAGGTAAATTCATTCTTTAGAAGCAGCCTTTGAAAAGGAAGACATTAGTGTTTGCAGATATATTGAAAGACACAGCAGACCTTTTACAGTAACAGAGGTATATACAGAACAAACTCTACTTCTATCAGACATTTATCATGTCCTTATTTAAAGGAGCAGCACTCATTACACAGTGAAGCTCAAACAGTGCTTTGGATTTCCTTCTGGTTTAAAACATGAAATATCTTAATTTCAAACACATTTTTTCATACCTTTTCAATGTGTAGTTCCTGCACGTCTGCTTATGCACGCAGTGAAATAGGAAAGGCTACTTAAGGCTCAAGCTTTGTTTTCTTGGTTATGTTTTGTTCCTCCTCATAGGTAATCTTAAATTCTGAGAGGCCTCCAGACATGGTGAATACTTGAAATCTCAGGGAAGAGAGACAGCCAGACAGCATTTTTAATTCAGCAACAACACTGAAAACAAAAGAGGCAAAGCTAAAGAACCTGTGCTCTAAAATCTCATTTATAGCAGCTGCATGGTTGCCATTTCTTGTGTAGGGAAGTTCCCCACTTCTGAAATACTCATTATCAATGCACAACAAACTTAGCAAAATGGGGTAGCATCATTACTGCTGCACTAATGTAATAATAAACCAAAACATATTTACTACATGTATTTATTTGTGGCATTCACCCATACTGAGAATACAATTACAAATTATGCAGATAATACATAATGAAAGACAATGCCATTAATCAAGATGCATGGTATTATTAACAGAAATGTACTTATTTAGACAAGTAAATGTAATTTAGGTATATGATGAGTTTATATTTATCTTCATGAACAATGGCACCATAAGTGAAATACTCAGAAGAAGAATATGTTCTCATTTTTTGGTTTTTTTAAGATGTTTTCTTTTCTGCAGCATTGTGCTGTTAAAAAAGCATTGTGTCATTAAAGTCTAAGTTAAGAATTGAAATCAAGATTTATTCATATTCAATTTAGAATGGGGCCCAGCTCCAGCGAAACCCAGATCACACATCAAAACAAAGACAACAACCCCCTCCATTCAAACCAATAAACCAGAAAGAAAAATATACATGGTACCAGAACAGAACCACGTAGGTTACATTTAAATGTACAATAAATGTTTTATTTAGTAACAAATGAGGAGGGGCTAATTAGAGGCTACATTTAAATGTACAATAAATGTTTTATGTTATTTAGTAACAAATGAGGAGGGGCTAATTAAAAAATATAAAAATTGATTCCTTCGGCTCACAGAATTCATTTTGTTTGGGATTTGCAAGGCAATGGCAAAGGAGAATTAGATGTCTAATCAGCATGGGAAGAGAGAATCCACTTTCTTTGAAAATCTCCCTCTTATTATGCAATACCTTTCCAGCCTTCATAAAGGAATATCTAATGGATTCATATCCCTAAGTCATTTACAACAAAGGGTTTCACAGCAAAGTACAGAATGGATCAAGATTTCATTTCATACAATGTTCCTAAATATTAGTATTTTAAACACCTTTATTCTGCATACTCAGAAAATAATTCATAAGCCTGTAAGTTCTGTCTGAAAACAAGTTAAATGGAAAACAGTTCTAGAAAGGAATACTATTCCATCAAGTTGTCTCCACAAACATGAGAACACAATTACATGGTTCAGTCTGATCCTTACGGGAGGACGAAAAGGTTATCCTTCATGATATATTTCACAATGACCTTACAGAATTATTATATACATGGCAGACACCTAAATCACTTTTTAATTACCCTTACAAAGAAAGTTTGCTTAGCAACTTTTCAACAAAAATGCAAAATTTTCAGCCCAAGTCCTCTTCCTAAGCACAACAAACAGTTTTATTCTACAAATTTTACTTCAGGCAGGTATTAACAATATTAAATTCATCTGGGGAAGACACATTACATTAACCTAATAAATAAAGGAGTGATCTATACAACAAAGACATAGTAAAACTCGAACTATTTCTCATTCTTTTTGTAAACTAGGAGATAGGAAACTATGGAGAGACATTAAAATAACTATGGAGTCGCAGCTTATCACCATCTATATATCAGAAAGTGTTATTACATTATTGAGACTTCTTGAGGGGGACTTCTAAGAGTATTTTTATTTCAACTGAAGCACTTACAAAAAATCCAACAATAGATTTACCTCTCTTCATAGCAAAAATAAACTAAATGTGGTTCTGTACTTGGACATATTTTTCATATGCAGGAATTTAATATTCATAATGAAAAGCCTTTTCTAATCACAATGTTTTATCAGAGAGGTCTATCTTCACATCTTGCTTGCAAGTCAAGGTAAGTCAGAGGATCTTAGGAATGCTTTAGAAATCAGTGTTTTACTTGAAATTAATTAATCCCTCTTTCAAAGGAGTTAATAGTAAGTACTAAAGGCAAACAGTATATACAGCTGCCACTGTCTGCACCAAGCCAATAATTCCAAGCTCAAAACAAGATTAGATTAGAAGAGGAAAAAGGACACTGTACTTCTTTGCATTTGCTTCAGTGCACCAGTTCAGGCTGGTTTTCTACAAAAGGAAGCACCCCACTAACATAATAAGCTATTCCAAGGGACAGGAGAGCGATGACAATGATGAGGAGCAGCACCCTCCAGAAGCCCAGGTCTTCCACAAACTCCTGCCATGTTGTGCGGAAACTGGAAAGAACTCCTTCACCTTGCTGGAGGTTTGGATTAAGAAGGGAATGGCTTTCCATTGCACTACAAAGGATTAAAGTTAAAAATACATCAGAGTAAAAGAATGCAGCTGTAAGGATGACACTAATCCCACTAAGGGCATCTGAAACATTCGAGATGAAAAATTAAACCCCCCGCCACTGATTTATAGCATTGCTTCTGCTAAATCAAGACAAATCACATCAGAAAAACACTTTTAATTCTAAACTTATTTTAGCTGAAAGGACATTTTATTAACCTGTGCAAAGAGAATGATATTTGTGTATGTATAACTGCACTGAATTTTCAGGCCTGCTACCCAGAGGCCTTCAAAGGTCAGTCTCCACAATTCCTACTAAATATGGCTTAGTAAAATATAATCAGGCATAAGTTAAGACCTCAGGCATAAGTTAAGACCTCAAGGGGCACACATTATTTGTTAATAAAACAAATAAGGACTAAAAATAAACTCTGATTAATAAAATGGAAGCTTTAATGAATATTAATTGATGCTGGGTTCTGCAGTGACCTTTACTACTCTCCTGGATATCTTTGTTACATGCCTCTTGTAAAAAAGCATTAAAAAAATCACAGAAAACAATAACTTTGGATAACAAGAAATTCAGAAACTTTCTGAGCAAGTTGGCACTGCTGTTTTCTGCCATATGGTGTTTAGTGAGTGCTTTGATGTTTTAGCATTCCACTACCAATCCATCAGGCCTCCTTAAATTGTCAGACAATAAATTAGGGAGTGGAATTCTCACTTTTAATGAAAAACAAATATAAAATCTGAGAGAGGCAGTCTTCTTGACAATTGATCACCATTAGGAAAGATCTAAGTTGTCTCAAAATCCTGCACTTCTCATGTAATTCTCCCAATTTTGCTGGTTTCACAATTGTAACAGGAAACTATCTGTTGCTTATGAAGAATCTCATGAAGAATAGGAAAGCCCTTGCATAGCCTGACTTCACTTAAAATTTTGGCAATCTGCACAGTCTTACTGCTTATTACTTGAGTGAAATTACATACATGGGTGTTTACAGGATCAGGCCCTGACAACCACAGAAAGGAAATGGTAGAATCAAACACATATTCAATGATGTCTATAGCAGAATGTAAGCAAAAAAAAAAAAAGCTTTTCCTCCCTTATAACTGCTTTCCATTACCATATTCCTAGATATTTCTTACAAGACTAATAATAAAAAGTTTAAAAAATAAAGGAAAAGTAATTTCCAAGTCACAACTAATTGTAGGAAAGCTGCTGTTCTTCATGACAGAAATAAATTGAAAAATGATGGTTATCAGAAAAGTCTCATTCACAAAGCTCTCTTCTAAGATTACACCATGGGAAAACTTCACACTATTCATATGGTATTTTTTCTCAGGAAGTATAATCACTGAAGAACAATTAGCCTGAACTCCCACAGCTTGCTCAAGTATTGCAGCATCATGTGCATAAGATTTCAGGAACTGCCTATTAAACAGCCTGTATTTTTGTTTTTTAAAATATTTACCATGCTGTAAAGCTATTTTAGCTTACCCACAGGTGCAGGATTTAGTAATCTTCCTTGCTTATTATGATTTCCCAAGCAAAACAAAGGGTTTAGTAAAAGACAGCCCTTTGTGCAGAATTTCTTACTCAGTAAGTACTAACTAGTTAATACATAACCACAGAGAGGTTAAATAAAGGTGCAATGCAATTTAAGTGGAAAGGTCACATGCCTGCTCATTAAAAAGGGTACAGAGAGAACATTTTTACTATTTTATATTATGACCCAGTTAAAACCAATGTTATTCAATATATTTTTTTCTTAAATTAGAGCTGCATAAAAACTGGTAATGCAGCAACATGTCAAACAAGAGAAGAGTTTGTGCCACACAGCTCAGACAGATGTTCTGTGTCCAGCAGCAGGTGGGAGTTCACATTTAGACACGCTTGTGGCACAGCCACAGGTCCTGCTGGGCTGTGCAGAAGGACAGATGTCTGTGTGAGAGAGGGACAGAGGGAGCTCTGCCTCCTGCCAGCAGGGCCACCCCTCACCCGCGGGAGGGCAAAGCAAGCAAAACCAAATTTGACTTGGGAAATGAGCTCTGGCCTCTGCTGCCCGAGCAGCAGCAACTGCCTGTAACAAGGAGCAGAAAACTGAAGCCAGAGGCTGTTTTTAGAAAGAGTGTTATTTCTCCATAGGCTCATTCATAATGTAAGAGTTCAGAGGGCAGAGGACAGAAGACATTAAGTGTCCCTAAAATGTGAAAATAGTACAAAGAGGGATAAGTGAAACTGGAGGTCTGAAAAGCCAACTGGTAAAAAGACATTATTTATTTACAAAGCAAACAGCACACAAGCTCATTTGCTTTGGCTCCTGTAGGCATCTGCTATTTGTTACTTTAAAAATAATGTATTTCAGACATTTTAAACATGCTCCCAAACAAGCTGGGTAGTGCACTGTTTATGTCTCTGTGCCTGTCCCCAAGGAGAGTTGCTGACTTCCTGGCCAAAGCAAACAATATAACATTTATGAAGGTCAAATAACAGAAAGGAAGTTATGTTTGTTAAAGGGACACCATCAAATCAAAACCCAAAATTTAAACGGGGCTGAGCTGTTTGTCTGTATGTTTAAACAAAATCAGCCTAAGTGCATTTCTGTGTGTCAAGAAACTTTTACTGAAAGTTAGTGAAGTCTGAAAGGTAATATGCACTAATTCTTACAATGTACAACCACATAAATTTGAAAATAAAATTGACTTTCTGTTTCAAGGCTTAGAACAGTCTCTCTGACAGGTAAGGTCACCTGATGCACAAGAAAGAACTTCATGGGAGTATTGGGTGTTATTTCTGCAGCTTTGTTGGTTTCACCTTTTCTCAGCTTGATCTCAGCTTAGATCTCACTCCATCTATACAGCTTCTTTTCTGTTTACAGTTCAGCCTGTCTACATTTTCACATAAACCAAGCAACAGTTATATGACAAAACTCCCTGTCTTTTGTGATATAATGGTCCAGTAGTCATAGTTCATGGTCATCATTAGACAATATCAAAAAAACCACAGTTTTTTTGAAGAGGGTAAACAGCATAATAAGACATACTAGAGAGCAGAAGTCACCATTGCTTTATACAACAGGACTGACAGCTTTCTTTATGTAGTGAAAATGTCTTGTTTCATGGTTTGTAGGACTTCACTGCATTTTTCAGGATAGCACAAACAACTCCTGGAACTGACTAATGCATCAAGCCTGTTCTCCTTATATATTTGTTTTCCACTGAGAAACTTTTATGTTATGGCATATAGTTTTCAGTAATTACAGTTGCATTTTGTGCTACAGAATCACAATTTATTACTATTGATTTCCTCTCTCTTGTAACCCCAGGTTTTGTCTTTGCCACCCCAATTTTCCTCAAGGTTGCCTGTATCTCACTTCTTGGTATCACTAACATGCCTCTACTTCTCATGCTTTTGCTTTTTTATTTAAGAAAATTCTAAGTAAGCACAGTCCCAGAACCATACTTTTAGGAATTCATTACTAACTTCCATCCCAGAACCAGACTTTTAGGAATTCATTACTAACTTCCCTCTAACCCAACAATTTCCCTGAATTGGTCAGGAATTTTCTCGAAATCCTCATTCTGCATTAACTATCTCATTAGTCACCAAAAAATTCTTTTTTTCCATCTTTTCCAGGACTGCTAACAATAGAATTTTTAGATACTACACCATATAAAATCCTTTATTCAAGTTAAGATGGATAAAAAGTCTCCCACCCCCTTTTTTTGCATAGAAAATTATCAAAAGCATGTCAGGTTAGCCTGTGATACTATGCCATTTTGCATTTCACACTATTTCCCACTTGGCTTTGTGGTAGATGGTAGAATATTTGTGTTTGGCACTCCAAATGGAAAATTATTTTTTTTTTAATTTTACCATAAAATTAAAATCTCAGTAGAAGTTCCTTTTTCTTTTTTACATTGGATCTGTTTAAAGAGATTTTTCCAAAATTTAACACTCAATTTTGATTTTCTTTGATAATGTCAGGTCAAATTTGATATTATCTGTTTTGAGGAATAAACAATCAAGTCAATCCCAAAAATCTAAAAGCCATAAACATTATTTCTCCTGGTAATGGTTTTTGTTTGGTAAATACCTTTCGCTTTCAGCTGTCTGCATTGTCTCCAGCTTTGAGTGAGCTCCTCTGTTAAATCCTTTCACCTCCTGCTCCTCTAAAGATTCCAGCAGTCTAATCACATCTTTATTCACACCCCTTCGTTTGGCAAGAACAAGTGGTGTTGCACCTTGGTGGTTGCTAAAACAAGCCCACAAAAAGACATAAGAAAATTTTAACACAGAAATTTTGTAACAAGTCAACTCAGCATAACATATTACAATCTAGTAAGTCCTCAGAACTATTTTCTGTTTTATCAGACAGTAATAAATTCCAATCTATCCAAGTTACAGCACAATTGGTTATACAGGAAAATCAGTGTATTTAGGTTTGAAATTGCACAACTCTTTTCCCCCTCCAATACAATCAAATTCTTAGGACTAATCTAATTGGAATCTCTGGGTGTTACAGCAAAAGAAAAAAAAAAAACAAAAACCAACAGTAGATTTATGACAATGTTCAAGTTTAAGCTTAATTTCAAGAAAGAATTGTGCAATCTGGCTCCTAATAGCTCCCTTTCCATGAGGGTATTAGGACATGAGGCAAAAATGAAATAAAATACAGATGGTCCCTCTGCTGCTATTAAAATAATACTGAATAGGTCCAGAGCTGCCTTTAGACCAGGAATTTCCACCAGAGCTGTTTGAAATGAGGGGAAAAAAATCCCAACCCACAACCCATAAATAATCTGGTCTACCAATAACTAGTTTTGCTGAGTTGAAAACACTAATGAGGGACAGGTGAAAAAGGGACAGATTTAAAAACTCAAAGATTTTGACATAACTCCTGGCTTTTGCACACGTTGTGAATATGCAGAAAGTTCCACAAACAAAGTAATTCAGCACAGGAATGAAACAGCTAGTTATTTTGCAGCTTGAGAGCTTCCATCTGAGCACTGGCATCTGACAGCTGCTGGAAGCCAGAAGGAAAGAATATACAGTATTCTGAGTCACAGACTTTGAGGGAGGGCAAAAACACTGAAAGGAAGCATTGTTACCAGAAGAGTATGGGAATGAACTGACACACACATATACTGTATTTTCTTTGTCTTATATAGTACCACAATAGAAAATGGGGTGGAGAAATTCTTTTAAAGTAGTCAATGTGATTTTTTCTTTGGTGCCAACCACCCACACCTGGTTGTCTGGCCAAACCAGGGCAGCAATGTCATCAATGAGGCACAATTAGATACAGCAGCTCACACCAGCAGCAGCTATTTACATTTTCTTTGCTTGTTGCACAGACTAGCAGAAGTGCCCTCTTACTGTTTTGCTGCCTTTTTTGTTTGTTTGTGGGTTTTTTTGTGTTTTTGTTTTTGTTTTTTTTTTTTTTTTTAATTAAGTGGTATCTTTGTAAAGTAGAATTGCACCAAATACAGCATTTCAGCAACAGCAGATTTATATGCAAGGCTCTGGTGACAGAAGACTAATGTATTATAAAATATGCACTGTAAAAAATGACTTACCAAATATCAATTTTAAGTCCATTAGAAACCAGGAACTGGATGGTATCGACATGCCCACACAGGTGCAGGGCTGTGTTACCCTGGTAATCAGTGGCCAGCAGGTCAGCACCAAATTTATGCAAGAGCTGACAGATGTCTACATTTCCTCTGGCTGCAGCCAGGTGGAGGCCAGTTCGGCCTCGGCTGTCACGAATGTTTGGGTCAAAGCCACTCTCCAGGAGTCGTTTGGAATAGTTAAAATCTCCCTCAATACAAGCCTGCAGCAGCGGCACGTTTGTCTGGGAGGAGTCGTTCACAAAAACGTAGGACATTGCTCTGACTCTCTCAGGAGGAGGTGACCAATCTGCAAGTAAAAGGGTGAAGAAATGATGGTGAAACCAGGCAAATAAACACTATGCTAGTGTTCACTAGACTGCTCAGGCTCCAAACAAGAATGCAAACTAGCTTTTAGGTCAACTCTGAAATCTTCCTGTCGTACACATTGGGTGCTGCATTCCCTTCTGGTGAAAAGGAAAGAGCTCACACCTCTGGGAAGAGCAGCAAAGCTTTGTTAGGAGAGAAAACACAGATCTCTGCCACAGATGCCAGACAGGTGATTAGTTTTCAACCTAGTAAGGAATCACTTGTAGGAGTATTGATATAAAAGGGCAAAACACAACAGACTGGGACAGAAAGGAAGAACCTTTCATAAATGGGGAAACTAAACAATTCAGTCCACCGGTATAGTCACACTAACTGCAACTTTTCCAGCTGTAAGCAAAGCTGCTCCAATGGATTTTCACCCTCTGATTTTGAACTTCAATGCACAAACTACAGTACAGCTAAAAATGCTCCATAAAAATACTAATTTCTTCATTCTGCAATAAATGTATTTTTCAATAGTCTTTGAGAACATTATTTTTACAGTGTCAGAGATACACAAACTATAGAACAAACAAGAACAGCAATACAGAACACAGAAAACTGAATGTATTAGGTGAAGTTGCCCACTGAAAACTGGAAGTGGGTGCAAGGAAGACAATGGTAAAATCAGACATGGAGTTTGAGTAGAACCTCAACACGGAGAAATACAAATGCAGTTTCTCTGGCTTAATACTAAATAAAGGATTAAGCCCTTTTCTGTATCAGGACATAAAAGAGGAAGATAAATGCTTCACCATGGATTACTTGCTATAGAATATTTGATGAACTATGATTTCAGTTTTGCAGAAGAATATTTTAAGGGTAAGTCAAATCACGATGACACTGTGTGCTTACAGGACACAGAAAAGATTACTTGAAAACAATAAGGAAAAAGAGAATGATTTAGCAAGACAATGGTAGAATGTTCATGAGGCAAATTTAAGAAGCAATGAAAATGTCTAGAAGACTGGACAACAGTCCTCTTTTTGTACTGCCTCAGAGAGGTGGCAAAAAAGAAAAAAAAATCATATAAATAAGTAAAATTCCTCTAGAAGAAATCTCACTAGATACATGACAAAGTTAAAGTGATAGGAGGGAAATGTGATTTTACTAGATAAGCTTGGAATAGAAAGTGAACTGAAACGTCACTTGAAACAGTATTTTTCACTTGCCCAGGGGTTCTGTTCTGGGCTCAAGGTGTAGCAGTGTTCTGATTAACTATCTGAATCTCTTATTAAAACTGCTATACACAAATTTAAATTTTCTCATCTATATAAGGTATCCTTCCACACCAGTGCCCTCATTCAGCCAGGAGAATGGAAACATGGCCAGTAGCCAAAGAATTCAATTTAAAACCTCTCCTTTTATGAGAGTTCATAATGTCTATATTTTATAGCTCTTCCCGCATGTTTTAGATCAAATTCAAGACCGAAGTACCTACAGAAGTAATTTCAGAATGTTTACATGCTGGTCTGAATAACAGCTCTAGCATTGGGGGCTGTTGAGTTTAATAAATCATATTTAAACTTCACTAGGCTGTGTTTCCTATCTGGACAAATTCTGCTATGTGTATCAACACTTGTCTAGTTTTCCAGTGCAGGAATGCACAGCGTTTTTTTCTTTATTGGATGCTGAAGAGAAAGAGATAGAAATAAATTCTATGTCTTGGTATCTGTATAAGGAATGATTCTAAGCAGAGTACATTCCTCTAGGCTGCAAGTATGTTTTTAAGCACGTGACAGTACACCACTGGCTCAAGAACTCTTTTCCACAACCATCTCCAATAGCAAGTGGCCGGTTCACTGATACACCATAAAACTTAGTGCAAGACCGGAGTCATGCAGGGCACTGACAGCCTCCTTATAACCCTATACAAAAAGAAAGGAACATGTAGTTGCTTGAATTTTCAGTGAATATGTTACAATCCCCTGGATGCTACAAAACTATGATTCCCAGCTGACAGCAATTTCAATTTTCTTGCCCATTTTCCACCCAAATCATGAATGATATCAGAATTTTTCTTCCACTCTGCTCGTCCAGTCTTCACTGAGAAAAATAATGGGCCCAGTTTCTCTGCAATGCAATTGTGACCTTTATATTCTGCACTAAATCTTCCCTAAAGCAAGATCATAAATCATTTTAAAACCTCCAATTATCAGCCATAGTAACAGCACATCAATACCACAAACCCCTACTCGCACTTGACAAAAAGTGGTTTGCTTGTAAAGTAATGCTTCAGTGTTTAAACCTGCTTAATAAAACAAGGCCTAATATAAATCAACAAGAGAATATCACACTGGAAGAATCGTAGGCTATTTGAGAAACAGCATGGCATGCTCTGTTAAACATAAGCTAAAGTCTGTATTTTCATACCAGACATGTATGTCTGGTAAAGCCTTACAGAATTCCCCAACTGTGATGAAACATTGGCTAATAATACCTAGGAAAAAAGTCACCTCCTTATCTTCTCAGAAAAGGAAGCACAAATAATAGCAGTTAACAGAAAGTGTAACTGGAAGTCATTCTGATTCAGAATTAATTATCACTAAAATCTTCTAGAACTGATCACTCATGTGTAGAAGACTAAAGTAAAACCTCAGAATTTCACAGTAAGAAAGACAAAGATGAGGCAAATCCTTCTTCCCAATACTTGAAGATTGTGGACTAAGCAAATGCATTCACAAGGAAAAAAAATCTGGACCATCTGGTTTGATTTATCTTTGTGATTAAAAAGATTTTTTCTACTAACACAATTCTATTTCACATATGGCTAGCTAACCTATGCCAAATACAAGCTGCACACAAAGCTGAACTATGCACCATCTTTAAAATGTCAGTCCCCAAACAGCATGTTCTTTCCTCAAAATTAACCCAACCTAGCAAAATTTCCTGTGCAAGAAAACTCATAAAAAATCACAAATAAAAATAATTCGGTATTTTTCATTAAACAAATGGTGGTTACATTTCTGCCCACAGTATCAAAAAGCTTATTATTGCAATGACTATCTAATACAACAGACTTAGGAGCAAAATTTAGAAACAAAACAGCATTAGCCATTCAATTTAAATTGCTTCTGAAAGGTGAATCAGGTAACGACTCTGACCCTGCCCATAAGCTGGTATCCTACCAGCAAGGACTGATTTCATAAGCACCAATTAGGACAAATAGACTTGCAATAGTAACAAGACACAAAATACTGCAAAATGACCATCCTTAACATCCTAAAAATTTACTACTACTACTTAAATAAATCTAATGTTTAAAACCAGAGGTAAATGACTGCTTGTAAAAATGCATCACTATCTACTGAAAATGTATCTATTAAATAATATTTTTGTTTAACAAAAAGAGTTGTTTTTAATAATTTGGTACTTTGACAGAAAATTTGTTTTGTGAAAAAAGGTAAATTCAAAGACATCCTCCCAAGCTAGAAAGCTTCCCATTAGAAAGGCATAATATAAGAATATATTTTCTCCAGATTTATGCATTTATTTAGCCTCAACACTATGTACTTCTTAATTAATAACTTTAGAAATTATGCTGTAAGCCTCTTCCATGACACATGTAGTACAGGATAAGAAAATTTAACCAAGCTGTTTTGTTTTCAAAAGGAATCACTTATATTAAGTAATTCTGTAAAAAAATTATTTATTTACTAGGAGTCAGTTGTCTCTCACTATGAGTACAATGGTAACTCATTGTCACACACTGATCTGTTGCAGGACACATTCTCATCTACAGAAGCCAGGAGTGATCTTGAAAAATTCAAACCACAGAGCTAAATGCAAGTTCTGTCACTTCTTAAACTAGTCCTAAAATTTCTGTTAACTGTGCACAGTTTTATTTTATAGTAAATATATGCTGTGGTCTCTGCTTTTTCCTTAAGTTCAACAGCTACCAAATAGCCCCAGGAACAGGAGAGAACAGCTCCACATGAGAAACCCCATCACTCATGGGACCCACGCCTCCACTACAAAAGTATTAATGCACCTGCCAAATTGGGACTAATCACCAGTCAGTGCTCCCTAGGACATACCAGTTCTGCAAAACTACAGTTTTCCCCACTACATTCAGGAAAAGTGAACTAACTGCCCCCATTTTAAAACAACACATCAGTACCACAGAACAATATCAGATCACTCCATCCTCGAGACTTCTCAGTATTAATAAAACTCTGACATCTAGGACCTAGGCATCAGTAAGATTACCACCAGGGAAACTGCCACCACCAAAAATGGAAACTAAAACAAATCCAGGAAATAGTAACCTCCTATGCCAGCAAACATACGATACGCATTCCTCAGAAAATTTGCATTTGTCAACTCCCTTGTGGTAAGCAGCATCCTCTTTCTGTAATGCACTTTGAGAGCACTTCAGTGGCAGTGGCTTGCAGAGCTCTTCCTCTTCATTATTTAAGTGAATGAAAAACATTCCAGTACTTTGCTTAAAATGCTGAGGAAGAAATTCCTTGCTAAGTTTTCATACACACATGTATTTATGTGTAAATTACTGAGAAGTCATTTAACTGAGTATTATATTTACTAAAAATTATGTGATCAACTCATTTTCATTTAGGAAAAAAACCCAGTATGTTCATCAAAATCCACTTATTTTCTATTAGGAATCTTTACCTTTTCAGTACAACTGGAACAGTTTTATGGCTCCACCAATATGGAACTGCTGCTAAAAGCAGCACCTCAGATTAAGCACAGCATGATGCCTATTTTACACATGGCTATATTTTGCAGATTTTCCTTTTCTAACTTTAGCTATTTTTTCAGCAATTCCTGGATCTGAGGTATCACAGCAGGTTTATAACACCTACATGCCCTCTCATGTCCCTAGTCAGCCACATGGGTAGGTGCCAACAGAATAACATTATTTATGCCATTTGTTTCCAATCATTCCCATTCCCTTATGCAGACATGAGACTTCCAGGTAATGATCTCTTGATGTCAGGACCATCCTGTAAGTAGAAACTCTGGGGCACTGCAAATACAAAGGGCTTTACAAGTACAGGCTACAAAGTGCTGTATGAAAAAGCTTTAACAGCTATTGCTGCTCTTATGGATCAGCAGATGACGGCACTGGGAAACATGGAGCTTTGCTCATTATTGCCCAGTATTGTCAACACTGCAAGATAAAAAATATACAAGGCCTCAAATGCCAATCAAGGGTTGCAGGATGCTTCCCCAGACAAAATAGTAAAAGCTTTGTGTACTTAGGTACACAAAACAAGGGAAAAATAAGAAAGATATCATTCCTTTAATAAAATGCCTGTTAAAGAGATCATTCCTGTTAATAAAATGCCTTTATTAACAAGCAGATTCACAAACATTTTATCCTTGCTAAACTTACTGGTAATTCAGTTGCATTACATGTTTGAACACATTTAGCTACTATCAAATATACAGCTAAGTATTTTTGAACGTTGCTTTCATCTTCTGTACAATAACTATTTAGGAAAAAAGGCAATTTACAGATTTATTTTAAAATAATGTGTAACTTTAATTCCCCACAATTGGCTCAATTAAACCAGTATATAGCTGCAGTACTTCTCTGATCATTGCGGCTAACAGAGTAGCGAGAATTTGTCCCACTCCTAATTAGTGTTTGTGTTTCAATTTGCTGCAGGCTCGGAGCAGTCTTCTGGAAAAGCCACTGGCGAGGGATGAGTCCGGCTGGCCGCAGGCTGCCGAGGCAGGAGCAGCGCTGCAGCCTGGATGGACACTGCCACCGCGTGGACTGCTCAATTCCGTCCGACCGAGGGACAAACAATCACAGAATGCTTCGAGGGGGGAGAGACCTTAACAGGTCGTCTGCTCCGACCCCTTGCCATGGACAGGGACACCTCAGACACCACTAGACCGGGCTGCTCAAAGCCCCATCCAGCTTGGCTTTGAACACTTCCAGGGATGGGGCATCCATGGCTTCTCTAGGCAACTTGTTCCAGTTCTTCTTGACCCTCACAGGAAAGAATTTCATCCTTATATCCAATCTAAGCCTCCCCTCTGTCAGTTTAAAGCCATTCCCAGTTGTCTATCATTTCATGTCCTTGTAAAAAGCTGCTCTCCACCTTTCTTGTAGGTCCCCTTTAGGTACTGGTGTGGTGTGTAAGCCTTGACCCACACAGACCACTTTTTCTACATTTGTGGTGTTTCCTATTTTCCTGGGAAAGAAATTATGCAAGGCCTGAAAATAAGATTTTATAAAACTTTATTAAAAGGATTCTGAAATCCAACCTGATACTTCTTTGCAGTATAAACAGCATTCTCATTTTATCTTTGATCCTCTGTTAGTGAAATGAGGACTCAGGGATGTTGCTTGAGTTCTGAAACCAAAGGTATCTTATTTTAAAAAGTATGTATTTATGCCTGTTTCTTAACAAAACTAAATCCAAAACACCCCCACACCCTCACAGAAAAAGCCCAGTCCTTACCTAGACAAACAGTAAGTCAGAGATGACATATTTACTAAAATGGGGAAAAATTTTCGGTGTCCAGGAGGAATCATCAGAAATCAGAACTTAATAAAAGCAATAAAGCAAACTAAGAACCTGTCACCAAATTACTTGTTATACAGTTCATACTTTCTTACTTTTTTCCTTAAAATGGATATAATACCTTACATGTCCTTAGTCATGCATAACCTTGATGACATAGCCTTAGTGTGCAACATCAAATCTGGCTTAGGGGCTAGTAAACAGAACCAAGTCACTTTTAAAAGCAGATGTCTCCTAAATTTGTGAGTCATTTATATAAAACTGTATGCTTGACTTAAAAAATATCTTGCTCTACTTGTTCATTGAAGTTCCTTATTTTATACCAACAATGTATTTATATCAATGTACCAATGATAAGACAACTAACACTGTCAAACACCCAACTCTTACTACAAGTGCTGGATACCCATATTTCTGTTCAGAATTTTCATGTTCACACAGTAAATCACTAAACAAGTTTATCAAAATCAAAGACAAATAGTAAACTGATAAATTTACTCTTTCAAATATTTTAAATATCTATCAACACAGCATGAGTTAAAAAACTTAACTGTGTCACAGTGGATCACATTATGTGACAAGATAAAATGGTAACACTATTAAGGTTGTATGTCTAACTAGTATACACATAGTGACACTACTTTTGCATAAATAGTTGCTTCACCATGCTTAGACTCAAAAAATTTCTCCATGTAGGCAAACATGTAGTAGTACTAGTGACTGCCCAACTTCAGACTAAAGGGACTGAAGGGAGTAAACCAGCAGCCTCAGCATTCCCAGGACAACAGGCAAGTCTGAGGAGAATCAGAGAGGTCAGCCTCAAGCTCCTGATCTGCACAGGGGCTGGAATCGACCAAAAATCCAATGAAAGATGATTGAAAAGAACCTGAGAGTGAGGTAGCTCAATTGATGTTTACCAATTGCATCAATTTATCCTGCTGAGCCTGAAAACAAGACACCACATATTGAGGGGGAACTTCTACCGTTAGTATCAATATCTTCTACCAATATCTCATCTGTAAAAGACTCAATCAATACTCAGCATGAAACCCCGTATCTAGTCAGCAACACCATGAACAGCAATACCATGTTTCTTTAAAGGGGTTTGACAAGCTCCATTTGAGGAAGGATGAAGAGAAACTTCAAAAGTCCACGTCAATTATTATTTTTGTGACTAAAGAGCCAACATAAAAGTAGCCACAGCAGATCACAACAAAGGTCCTTTTAGACCTAGTATAATTTTTGAAATGGTGGCAAAAAGCAGAGGCCAGAAAGAACACAGAATAGGACAAGCATATATAATATTGCTTTTTCTATTCAAAATGGATGGGGTTTTTACACATTTGGCTCCACCTCCACCTCTGAATCTGCTCTTTCTCCTCTTCAACACAAATACTTCTAATACCCACCAACATACTCTGGTAAGCTCTCCAACTCAGTTCTTACAAAGAACAACATCTTTTGGTCTTGCTGAATCAGGGTCTTGGTAGCTTCCCTAGACCCCCAGCTCTCCTGTGGGAAGAACAGACTGTGCACCTCTGCCTGTTCTTTTCCTGCCACTCAAGATCCTACAGGCCTTCATCACAGCCTCCTCAGACATCCCTTTCCAGGGTGAATTTTGAAGTCCAGCTTTCTTGATCATTCTTCATTTGGAAGGGGGCCTGTGTCTGTGACCATTCTTGTTTTGCTTCTCTGAACCTCACTCACTTTTACTCTGTTTTGTGAGCAGACAGAGCAGGGGTGACCCAATCAAGATGTTTGGGGTGAACCATGGATTAACAAGTGTCATGACAAAATCCTTTGCTTTGTTCTTTACTTGTTTCTCAGTAATATTCACTGGTTTTTCTACCTTTCTTACTGCTGCTTAACACTGTTGTTATGTTTTCATGGAATCATTCATAAAAACTACAAGATACTGCTCATTACTGAGAAGTAATGGGAAGTTAGGATTCTCTTTATGCTATCTGAATCCCTCTACTTAGACTGAACTCATGTGCCAGTATGTTGCACTATCCAGTTACTCAGTTTTACAGGGCTCTTCTGCAGCTTTTCATAGCTGACCCTCTCTTTACAACCCATATCCTGGCAAACACTATCACCTTGTTGCTCACTGCCTTTTCTAGGCTGTATGAGCAAATTCAGAAGAAGTAAAATTATTCCAGTCTTACTGATCACAAGCTGACTAAAACTGGTGTCCTGGATCAGGCTGATCTGGCTCCCCAGTGCTCTGCTTTCAAGAGCAGCCATCAGAGATCCTCCACTGGGAGAGCACATGAACCTGGCTGCTTCCTGCAGTCCGTTCTCCACACACACCCAGCAGCCACCACAGTACATTGTGGACCTCCCTGAGCAGCTCTTTTAGCAGCCCTTCAACAGACCTCTTGTCCATTTTCTGACTCATTCCTGAATCTGCTCACGCTGCCACCACAGTGCCCCTGTCATCCTTCCTTGTGTCCACCTGAAACTACCTCCCAACAGCCCCAGCATGCAATTCCCATTCCAGTGCCTCAGCACTGGATGAACAACTCTCACTTTACTCACTGCCTTCATTGCATAACCCTGGTCATGCCCGAGCTTTCCTCTTAAGGAAGCTGATCCCCTGGTTCCTTTCAGTTGCCCTCCCCTATCCCACTGTGTCCTTCCAATGCAGAGACTGGAACCACACAAACTACCCCAGATGTGGGTGCACCAGCTGCAGCAGCAAAATGGTGCTCTCTGTCTTCTTCTCACTATCTCTCTCAGGACAGTCACCATTTTCCTGGCTCTCTGGCTGCCACAGCACACTGAGCTTAGGTTTCCAGGGAACATTCAGTGGTAACTCCGAGCACTTTCTCTTGATTGGTGGCTGCCAGTCTCGAGTTCACCACCATGTGAGCATAGTTTAAATTATTTTACCCAAGACATCATCTTACTTTATGTACACTGAAGCTCCTGTGCCACCTTTCTGCCTCCTTCCTTTTTTGGCAATTTCTTTTTGCCTTCTTTATAATTTTTCAACCCAACCACTTCTGCATGTAAGAAATGTCTTTGATGCTACACACATCCACTCTCCTCAAAAGCCTCTAGTATGGTACTTTTGTTTTAATGCTTCCTGCAGATCCACATCACCTGCGTCTACAACCCTACTCAGTAACCCTGAGTAAAAGCTGATGAGTCTTGGAGGTAGCAAAACTCTGAAGATGTACCCATTCTCAGAGAGAACCAGCCCCTAAGGTACTAACCCGTAACACAGACAGGCATTCTCTTCTGTGGATAAAAAACTCTGAGCTGAAGGAGACACACAAGCATTTTACACCATCCATGGGAAGCCCATACACCCCAAGCCATTCCTGAAATGTCCTGCTGCCCTTTTTCTGTCACCATCCACTACTGCTGGTCACTCAGCAGACACTCTAGCACACCCTAAGAGGTCTTGAGCATGCTGAAGAATATCATAATGAGCATTACAGGATTTATGCCTTTGAGTTTATATTATAAAATTCAGCTGATGTCAGAAATTTGCTGACTGACAAAACTGGTCTTTAAGCAACTCTGTTCCACTCAGCCAATTGAAATTTTATTGAAAAAGTAAAAGAAAAAATGCCACTTGGAAAAGTGGTGCTGATACATGAATGAAAGCCAGAATCTAAGTCCTGTAAGTACAGACAATGCTGTAGTGGGGGACTCTCTACAAATCCATTTCCCACAGGACTACAAAAGATAAAACCTTTTTTTCCACATGTTTAGTAAGTATCATCTTTAAACAGCACAGCAAACCACAATAAAACTGTGCTCTTGACTTACAAACACAATAAAAACTCACATTGGGAATTTGGTGGAGCAAGCCCATGCACTCAAGTCAGGCCTGTTGCCTACTCTAACAGCATTCTTTGGATGGTCTCTCCAGAAAGCTCAAATGCTTCAGGGATCATGGGTTTCACATAACATGTCTAAACCAATGCCTTCTAAAATATCTTGTGTGCTTATTAACTGATCTATCTGGAAGTGCAATATCCACAACTTGAGATCACGTGGGGAGATATTAACTGACAGACTGACCAAAAGAAAAGAGTGGCAGCCCTCAAAATTCCAGCATACCCAAATCCCTAGAAGGGCCTCTAGTAGTGGTTCACTCGTTGGACAACCAAGTACCCCAGGTCCTGAGCTGCAGATGGCTCAGGGCCACGAAGGCTTCAAGGCCACATGTGCTCAAACATTAAGTTCAAAAGAATGTGAGGTGAGATAACACAATTACCTTAAAGCATTGTTTCAAATCCCTCGCTCTTGCTGATTAAGACAACTTTAACTAAAGGAAACCAAAACCTGCAGAGAGGAAATGTGTCACTGATTACAGATCAGAACTGAATTTTAGAGTCCCCTCTTGCAGAGGCAAACTCACACTGCTCTGGTAAGAAGACAGCAGATGCACATACTACACTTCAACCTTTAACTCGGCTTACTCATCACATCACACCTTTTCTTCAACACAAAAAAGCCTGCAATTAGCCATTGTCATTTCCTGATGGTCATCAACTCTACTATTCAGATAGCAAACATTACTATAAATATTTTTCTTCTAAAAAACAATTTAACAAGTTTTTGCTAATAACCTATTTCAAAAACAAGCAAAAAAGAAAAAACTGATCTATAGTCTACAGGTAACACCAAGCTTAGGCTTCTGCTGCAGCAAACAAAAATATTATTTTTGCAAACCAGTCACCTTCCATCTAGTAAGTGTTCAGTTTCTGCTCTTCCTTGATCTTTTTGAAGGCTGGTCCTGAATATCAGTGCTCTCTGATGGTTAGAAATTTTCATGCATTATTAATCTTAAAACCTACGTTACATTATTCATGTATTAACATGATCCTTTAGCTCAATTTATTTCCCCCATGGTGTTTACCTTCATGATTAAACAGAAAGCAAAATTACAATTATTCTGCAAAATTAAAAAAAGCCAAATGCCCTTCCAATAGACTTTCAATTTCCCTACTTGACCTCGACAGAGCTTCCTGTTTCTGTTCCAGTTTTTTTGCTGAGAATGATTACCATTATACAAAGATTTCTAGAGTTCTGCTCATGGATAACAGTAACTCCTTTAACTGGAACACTGTAGTAAGCATTTACTTTTTCTGCAATTCAATATCTTGTAACAACCTAACATTCTTTGGTTTTGCATTGCTTTCAACTGGTAGGAATTTCTTCTACAAATCTTTTGCTTGCAAGGTTACAACTCTAAACCCTCAGTCTTTAAATTGTTATTTAACTTATTTCATACCCTAGTTCTCAGGATCACCCAATTCTTTCTGTGTAGTACTATAACCCTCTTCCATACTGTCAGTGCCTCCCAACTCCCCATCGCTATCAAATTAAGACAGTAAAGTTTTAATTGCTACATCAAGACCTCTATTAACTATTTAGTAAGACTGGTCTTAAGACTGATCTTCAAAGAACTAATTTTATACCCTGTGATACTCAGATTTGATGGATTTTCGATTCAATATTACTCACCATAGTTTGTTTCTAGTTACTTCCCTATCCTGTCTACAATTCAGGTGTTGTCCCTACCTTTTCACCACAATAAACGCGAGCAGCAGCTTTAGTGTGGTCTAAAAAATTAAAAAGGGAACTATTCCATTTCCAATAAAAACAGTAATTACTTCATCAAAGACAGGTTAAAAGATGTATTTCAGTTCCACTCATCTTGTTTACCCCTAGAAAGCACGTTCAGAGCCGCTCACTTACCAAGGCCCTGTCAGCAGCGGCCGCGCCCCGTCCCCCTCCCCTCCCCTGAGGGCTGGCACTGCTCCCGCTCCTCTCCCACCAAACGGCATCACAGCGCTCCAGCTCTCCGGCTGCCGGGCCGGGCTCTCCCAGGGCCCGTCCCCGGGTCCCTCCCCAGGCCCGGCACAGGCCTGTCGGGGTGACAGCGCCCTGCCCTGCACCGTGCCCTGCCCGGCCTCCCCGCCGCCCCGGCCCCGCGGTCCCGGCCCCGCTCCGGCCGTACCTGCGCGGGGCTCTCGGCGCCTTACCATGGGGTAGTTGATGGGGAGGTGTTCCAGCAGAGGTTGGACTCGATCTCAGAGGTCTTTTCCAGCCTTTGGTCTTTTCCAAACCTGATTCTGTGATTCTGCGATTTTGGCGCTGTTGTGTGTGCTATGCCTATAACACCACAAAAATCAGCAAGCTAAAAATTAAGGCAAAAGTACAGTGCTACAATGCCTCTGTCCCTGCCTCATCTCAGCACCAAGGTTCTCTGAGAATATGTGAATGGAAGTGGGGGTGAGAGGGGAGAAAGAGTGGGAGCTAAAATTATTTTATTTCACCCAAAATATTAGTGTAGCCTTTTTTTTGGATGGATGATACCTCAGCAGGGCAGTAAGCAAACCACAACAGTCTGGTCTGCTTGGAAGGATCAGAGGAAATGCACGCCTTTCCCAAACAATGCCTAGGTGGCAATAGCCTGTTCAACCCTCCCCTTTCTGCTTGAACAGTGTCTGGGGAAACGGAAAACAAAACAAAAAAGCATAGTCTCAGCACCCATTCTCACTAGTAACTAGATTTGTAAAAATTCTAAAGAACAATGCACAAGGAAGGAATGACAATGAAGGTTTTTGGTTGGTTTGTGGTTTTTTTTTGTTTGTTTGTTTGTTTTGGTTTGGGTTTTTGTTGTTTGTTTGGTTTTTGGTTTTGGGGTTTTTGTTTGTTTAGTTTCTTTATAATTCAAGACTTCAACTATGGGTTTATTATTTTCAGACAATTCATTTTGAAAGACACTATCTAAAATAAATTATTAAGGTCCTCTTCTCTTATTTTCTCAAATGCACAGTCATCTTCATTTGGCCTAACTAAAAATCTTTTCCTTGAGATACAAGGAAAAATTTGAGATACAAATTTGTACATGCAGTGGAACAAATAAAATAAACAGTTAGAGGAGCATATGCATTTCAGTAATTATAGGTAGATACAAACAAGCTAGAAAATCTCACAGAATACAGTTCAGGCTGATCTCTTTGGGATATTTCAGAGAGAACAGAGTTATTTTTTTCCTGCTGGAATAGGACACAAGAACAGTTGCTTCTGCTCTAAGGCTTATTACAATGTACTGTGTGTGTGGATTGAACAGCAGTCCCAGATGTGCCAACGTCGATGTTGTTTGGCATTATAGTGACCACAAGGACATATGTGTAGGTACTTTAACTGCTGAATAAGCCTGAATTAGGTTGACTGCTGTTAATCACACATTCTTTAACCATAACAACTGCATAAATGCTACCTTTCAACTCTATTTTTCCTAAAGAGTACCCAGTACTGTCTGAAGTTTATGAATACCATATCATCTGGCAGGTATAAGCAGGCAAATTATACTATTCTATTGCCTGTACCTGCAGTTTTCTGTTGTATTAGGAAAATTTATGGCACTGATTTATCTTGATATTTGTTTGTAAAGTAAGTGTCCTGAAAATCTAATAAAAGTGTCCATCATGAAGCTATGGTAACCATGCTGCAGTAACTAGCATCAAGACATTAGGAAGCTGGAACCAGGTTTTGCATACATTATCTCTGTAGAAGTTATTTCATGCCTGTTGCAAGATTTCTAAAATGACACATAACAGCAGAATTGCCTAGGTGCAGGCACTTCTACAAGACAGCCTCACTATCTGCAAAGGCCAGCTATGCTTCTTCATTTTCCTCCTAAATCTTACTGCTGCACTAGATTGTGTAATCAGACAAGAGCTTTCAGGCTGTTAAGCTAAGCTAGTAGTGTCATGTACTCCTACAGGATCAGAAACAAAATAAAAGTTATGTTTTTCTTCTCATGAACCAGCAGTAAGTTTTCAGTGTCTTTCAACAGCATCAGTTAAACTTTTCTCCAACTCAGAGCAAAGGTTTATAACACTCTTGAGGATGCTAATGCCAAAATTATAAAGACCCAACTCAATGCTTTTTCAAATAAGAATGTACAAAAGATAAACTTTTACTACATTTTTTCAAGCATCTCAAAAAAAGTAGAGAAATAACAGAGGAAATCCTTAAGGACATTGTGATCACAGCATTTAGAAGCTAGTTAAGTATGGTTTAAGATTTGATATTGATTCTCTAAAAACACAGCTTGGTGTATGAAGCCATAAACCACTTCAAATCTGCTGTATAAATGACATATACCATTCCATGCTGTCACTGTTAAACACAGGAGCATACTGGGACTTGCTTTAACAGCTCTAGTCTAATTATCAGCTTTAAGTTTTTCAGCTCACTGAGTTTTGTATCAGCAACCAGGCACAGCTGATATGCTCAGTGATTTTCTGTTGCCCTGTCCAAGGCTGTTCTTCTCACAAAAAAATATTTCATATATGTTCAGGTCAGACCAATGGCCTCAAGCCCCGAGTGCCACGGAACTTAGTCCTTGCTAAAGCTTCGCCACAGCAAAGCCACTAAACCACATCCTTCAGTCTCCAGTGTAGGTGCAATTCTAGCCACAAGATGTTGTCTCTCTTAATATCATTTGCAAATTATTTGTGAATACTGAAGGCCACACCTAACCTAGAATCTCATCTCCAGCAGTAACAAGTACAGAGCATTTTGAAGAAAGGGGCAAGAGACCCCACCACACAGTTTAATCGATTTGCTAATTGAAGAGCAGTTAGTGATGGTTTCTGGAGGTACTGCAGCATCATATTTTTTCTGAATTCAGATTGAGTTTTTAGAAATATTTTTCTTTTAGAAGCATTTTTCTTCAGCCAATCAAATGCTGTAGGTAGAGGTATTTTTTTAAATTCACTTTATGTTATTCCCTTTCATTCAACAAATTACTTGAAAGAGCAACATCTTTTAGTTATTTAGCTGTTCAGGAACTATCAGTAATCACATTACCATCACATAAAAGATGCAGCTCCAAGTTCATTTGCAGAAATTAATATCTGCAAATCAACTTGGAGCTGCATCTTTTGTGTGATGGGAATGTCTGTGTATGAAAACATGCATGTCAGATTTTCCAAATGGGTATGATTCCCAACCAGAGGGAAAAAAACAAATGCACAAACAATCCCAGTGTGGAATCTAAGTGCAAGTCTGTAAAATATATCAGCAGGTGCATGCAGGTATGTATAACTCCTGTATGCACATTGCAGTGTATGCACATTCTGTCTTTCTGTAAATTTCAAAATGTGTTATTCAGAAACATTAGCCATAAGCAAATAAAATTAAGTAAGTTGTTGAACCATCAAGCTAAAATAATTTCTTTTTATTCAGACATATTTTTTATTCTCCCAAAAACTGAAGTTTTCCTTCTTTTCCTACCTGAAGAAGTTCTTACTAAATTTTTTAGTTACCTAACCAGAAAAACAGTGGTTGGGCTAAACACATGCAAGAACACACTGTATTTACATTTTGGACTCAGTTTCTCAGTCACTAACCTCTTTTTGTTGGATCTTGTATTTCTTACTATTTGTCGTCTATTCAGGCATCTTGATCTTCAGAACAGATTGACAAACATAAATTGAGAATAAGCTGAAATGCTCTTCTAAGTACTGTAACAAAATATGCTGAGCAAATCAGTATTGGGTTACACCAGCAGCAGCAGTATAAGAAATGAACTGGCAGAGTGGCCCTTCTCTCATAATTCTCTGTTTTAGTACGAGCTACTATGACAGCTGATGAGTTACATAGTGAATGCTAGTCTTCATAATTAAAAGTTTGCTTCCATTACAAATAAATTTAGAAATAAAGAAGATCCAGTCTTTCCCAAGGTTAAAATTGGTGTTTTCTTCACATCAGTTACAGTTTAAAGTTATGAAATAACATGCTGTTCCTTGCCTTACTGCTCACTCTAATCAGCATGGGCCTAGAAGATTACACATGGTCCTTTCTTTTTTCCTCTTCAGACATTTTCAGTTGGCAGACAAAGTCTTTAGATATCACAAGGTTAAATAAAGACATTACTAATGCTGGAAATTATTTTTAAAAATATCAAGTATCTAAACATTCTTCCATCCTGAAAGGCCCATATAAAAGATACAAGTATTTTAGCTACAAATCAGACTTTTAGTTTATTAACACTTCTATTTAAAATACAAAAATTTCTCTGTGTGAATGTCACAGGTCTCATTTGGTCTAACATTGCAGCAGATGGAGCAAGCAAGTGAAGCAGGGAAAAATTGAAAGGCAGAAATGGATACAACAGGGTAGCTCAGAACATACAAAAAATGATACCATCTATATCCTCTATCATACTCAGAAAAAGTCTTAGTCAAGGTGAGAAAATGTAAAACATATTACTAAAGCTGTGATAATAAACCTTCTAACATATTTCAGTAAAACTGAGCAAAGATGTGCTTTTTAGTTGATTCATTCTGGACTGAAATTTTGGAATGTGCAAGATACTTTTCCTCACTGGTTCTTCTCTCAGCACAGCTGTAAGAGTGATAGAGTAGCAGCTTTATCTCATATTAAATACAAATTCCTATACCAACACACCTGCTCACCATTTCTTGGCCTTTGGCTGCCTTCATCTTCCCTTCTGGTACCATTTTCTTCACGCAAAGGTCTAAAGAGGACAAACCAGAGAACTTTCTGCTTTTTTCAAAATTGCATACTTGATTCTTCCATTCCTTCTCCAGGAGAAAATTACAGTCCCTAACTACTGAACCATCATTTTCCTGACTCAGTTAATTTTACCCTGTTCTTAACATCTTTATAGTGCAACAAACCAGCTACAGTTCCTCATGGCCCAGCCTCAGCATGACTAACCCTGTAAAATTACATTTTACTCTGACCCTTTCCTGAAAGGATTGAGAAAAAAACCTGTTTTGTGTACAAAATGATCTTGTTTCATGTGCCTGAGTCATTGTACTCAAATGAGAGCTCAAGTGTGTCTTCTTCGGCATCTTTTGTATACCCTGGAAAAACAAACAAACAGAAAAACTAAACAAAAACCCTCCAGACGGTGAACAGAGGGAGCAGCCTTAAATCAGAATCAATTAGGTTCATTTTATACAGTATACAAATAAAACAGCTGAAGTCTTTACTAGAACACTTTCTCTGTGGGAGGGAGCAAGTGGGAGGTAGGAAGGGGGAGTCTTTGCAAGCATAACGCTGGCTAAAGCAGTTGTTTTGCTCCCACACAAAACTCTGACAACTCTGCCTCCAAAAGGAAAGGAAAAGAGCAAGTAAAGCATGACATGGAATGCCAGGAAAGGGAGAAAACAGCAGAGTAAAGGGAGATGTTTCCCTGCTGTAAAGGCTGCCAAGGGAATATGTTTCAGAATACGTTTGAAGGAGAATATGGGCAAGTGGAAGAGATTTAAAACACACCACCCCCTTTCTTCCCAGACCTTCCAACCTTATTTTTCATGAAGAGGACGTGAATGTAGACATAAAGTCAGTGAAGTACTTACAAGAAAAGTAGCCTGCCAAATTCTTCACCTGTTGATTTTAAAGCTGACCTCCAATGTGGTTAGCAGGCAATGTCATGCAGTAGCTAATCTCATCATTGGCAACATGGGTGTCAGCTGGGCAGCTTTCTTCTGGATAGTCACAAAATGATCAAACAAGAAGCTGTATGTACCACAGAACTGCATTTCTCAAATCTCCATTGGGAACTGCACCAAAAGGACAGAACTAATGCAACTTGCTGTAAAGGCAAGTAGGTCTAGTGATTTGGAGAGGGAAAAAAAGGGGTATAAGGCAAATGTTTAAACTCTTTCTTCAGGAAGGACACAGATTTACACAATAGGTCAATGCTTGATTCAGAGAATAGTGCTTATAGCTCAGAGTAAGAAATTTGATTTTTAATTTTTTTAACAGGATATGATGAGATGGGTATTTTGGATGATTAGAAAATATGATAATAGTGAGATAAAACTAATAAGTAAGAAATACTGTGAACAACAGACCCAGCAGTCTGAATTTTTATCTGGTTGCCTAAACTGAATGACAAACTTTTGCACCTGAGTTTTGCAGAGAAGAATAGCATTCAGTTGAATACTTCCTGCCAGCCCTTGAGATACAGCTCATTCTGCTGGGATTTTAAAAAAATATTAACAGAGATAGGAATCTCCTTTTCTACTTGGTTGTTCAGTATCTGACCAGGAGAAGGGAGACCTGGCATTCCAGTTCAAATGACTCCACAAAACCACGCTCTGTTTTTGAAGTCACAGTCCCTAGTTTCTTTTCTTTAAAAACCTTCTTTGATCTCTTTTGATTGTTTTTTTAAATACTGTTTTACCTTTGCTTTGTTTACATTTTTGTAGAAATTGAAGTTCCTGCATCTGCTCATCTGTTGCTTTAACCCAATTCCTCTTAACTTCCTGGACTGCCTTAAAAGAATTTTTAAAAATAGCAGAAAAGTCAGCAAAAATGTATTTCCTTTCACATAAACATTCAGAAACACATAGAAATAGAAAGTTTGTGTTTATTTTGGTTTTTGAACAAAACCTTTGATTTTAGGACAAGTTCACTCTACACTGCTCTTTCCTCATGAGTTAATAGTTTCCAAAGCTGTGTGTAGGTGTACAACTCAACAAACCTACAGATCACCTACATGCTCTTATATGATGACAGAGTGCCTACATATTAGGAACATTAGGATACGTATATCACCTTGAAAATACAGTGGATAGATAGCTAAATATGTCCTTTTTTAGGTGAAACATTTTTCCCATGCATAAGCCATAGATGAGTTAAAATCTCTAATACAAGGGTTTGAAGGAGAAAAAACCCCAAAACACCAACATGCCCCCTAGCAACAACAGCTATATCCAGCACTTAGAAAAGTGGCGCAAATCAGTGTCACCAAGAATCATTTATAAATATGTCAGGAATTTGTATGAAAGATTAAATTAATGTGGGAAAGGTAATTTTTAAGATTACAAAAAGTCCTTTCAGTTTTACCTGTGTATGTAGCAAGTTCAGTGAAATTCTACAATCCATCAGCCATGTATTGAGAGAAGGATCCATACAACTTTTCCAAGCCAAGGGAAAAAAAGTAATAAAACATGAAGACATTCTTCTGTTGAATGGTTGTTTGAATTTTTCAGCTGAATAAAATGGAAGAGCAATCCAGAAAGATTTCATTATTTACCAGATTAAAAAACCAAACCAAACAACAGATGTGATCTTGAAGTGTGTCCTGTACTCATTCTTTACACATTGTAGCAAAATGGAAATAAACTGGGGTCAGGTTATCCAATCTCTCCACTGATTTTGGTGGTACCAAACATGTAAGTCACAATATAGAAGTAACACTTTTTCCTGCTTTTCTCAAACACCTCTGGGTTTCTCTGCACAGTAGCTGGTCAGGCTCCTAGAGCAGCCAGTGCCATGCTGCAGTGCTGGCATACAAGACCCAGCCTGAAGCCAGCTAGCTGCAGCACCAACCACTGTGGAGCTGCAGCAGGCTGAGCTCAGTGCAGGAGCAAAGCAAATTGAACACGCAGTTATCCACGTGCCAGGGGCACAGCTGGCCTGAACCTTTGACTTTTCCCTGGGTAAATCTCCACAACCCCAGGACGGGAGCAGCGCAGGCTCCACGGCCAGTATCACTCGCACTGCGCTGGGTCTTGCAGCCCAGACAGCCCCATTTCCTATCCCGGGCTTGGAGCAGTGCTGGGTGGAGAATTAGCTCCTCACACAGTTTGCCATAGCTGAGAACCATGCAGTTCTTCCACTGGACAGCTACTACTGCAGTTTTTAAAGGCATACAGAGGGAAACAGAGAAAGATATGTAGAGGCCAATCTCTAATGCAGTAGATTTAAACCAGACAAGTTACCAGCATCAAAAAACAGATTTCTGTGTACCTTTCCTTGCTGCCACCAAAAGACGTGGTCTGTTCTTCCTCTTCCACTCCATTCATTCATCTGCTGCAATCAATACTACTCACTAAACAAGCAAAAATAGATTTCTTTTTTTTTCTTTTCTTTGTAAGGAGTAGACCTGAGCACAACTGCAGCAGGGAGCCATTAGACCGGCCCTGCTCTACTGCCTAACTGCCCCTCGGGGCACTCTGACAAATGGGACCTTGGCACCAGCCTCCCCATCCCCAGGGTTTATCCTCACCCACAAGTTAGCATTACCATGTGCTGCACAGCAAACAGAACCAGGGGACTGACTCAGGCCAAAAACAGGCCATCAAAACCAAATCAAAAATAAAGAACCAGTATTTTTAGACAAGGTTAGCTCACCAGTCCAGTTCACCACTGTTTGCCCACACAATCCCACCAGCATAATGGAGGAGTAGCCCAAGGAACAAGCAAATCAAAGGGGAAGAGTGCTCTGCTGTTTAAACCAGGCCACTTACTAAAAGAAGTGCTCAAGCTATAGCCTCAGGTATTATGTATATTAGTGTATGAGCACTTCAGATAAAAAGCAATCCACCTCTGCCCAGAGGGGCAGCTTGCAACTCAGAACTCAAAGTTCTCTTCTATATTGTTTGTGGGTATGTTTTTATTTGTGGTCACTTTGTTGTGCAAGTATAAATATTAGGAGGCAAGGAGTCACAAAACACCTCTCTATAGATTCTGAAAGAAAGAAGGCATAAATAGCTAGCTACAATAAAGGACCCTTCAGGAATACTACAGCGCTAAAATTTAAAACATGCAACACCACAGAAACCAGCAAATTCCAATTAAAAACTGGTCTCAGGAAAAAAAAAAAAACAGTCAAGCTGCTGAAGCTTGAAGGCTTTGTAACTAATCCATAGCTTATTCTAAGTTACTAATTCGTAACTTTTCCAAGGGACTCCTTTCTCTGCTTATAGTAGTTGTCATGCATCTTAGATAGTTTCACTTAAGCTTCTTGCTCACCACTTTCTGATTACAAGCTTACAGTACAAATCCTTCATGCTCTGAAGTATCACATAAGGAAGTTCAAGTTCTGACACTTTTTTCACTGCTGGGAAAAGAAAAAAAAACCACAGAGACATTTGGTGAAATCTAGGGAAATAGCTCAACTACTTTCCTGTATCATTTTTTGCTGGCTAGCAATGTGCTTTTAGAGAAGAAAAACCATACAGATTCTGGAGTAAAGTAAGGTGACAAGCTAGTTATCTTCCTCACTTCTCTGAGTCTAAGCTTACAGAGCAGTCTAAGCTCTACTATTTACAGAACATCTCTACTCCCTGACACTATGGTCTTGTAGGATAGCCTTCATTCAAAACACAGCTAAGCATGATAGATGTCATGGGACATATGGATGGAAACTTCCAGGACTGCTGCTTTTCAACAACAGATCGCCAGACAAAGTGTATAAAATGTCAATGTACAGCAAGAAAAGCATGTCACTCTTCAGAGATCACTAGTTTTCTGCTTATGTTAAAAAAAAAAAAGTGAGTCTAAAGGCCCAAATCTGTAATAATTTAATTCTAAGCTGATAGCATGATGCAGCAGAAAACTTAAACATACCTTTTTAAGCCTGTGAGCATCTAAACATTTTTTGGCAATGGAATGTGGGTTACCTTTGGACTTGATGTATTTGTGAGGATTATCAAAGTTGCATAGAAATGTAATCAACTGAAAAACTTCTCTATTCTCCTGTGTATCTGATCATATCACAATACAAGGCAAAAATAATTCCATCTGGAACTGCACTGCAAGATACATTTGAGATGTAGTAACTGCCAACCGTGTACTCAGAGGTATCTTTCACAGCAGAATGAAGAGGGCAATGGAATAATAAATAAAATAGACACAGACTGTAAAGTTCCTACCTCACTAAGTAAGCCTGAGTTCCTTAGTAAGTGTAGTAGTAACAGGACCTTCATTTTAAAACATTCAGAAGAGCACTAACATCTCTATACTGATGAAAAGACAGAAAAAAGCTAAATAACTGCAATGCCTAACTTAACTCCAGTCAACAACAAAGACTGTTCAATGCCCTGATGTGGCTTGAGCTTATCAGTCACAGGCCTGGATCCTGCGTCATCCACATACCCACCCACATGGGAAACAGGGCATCAGCAGACCAAAGAGGATCCAAAAACCCCTTCACATTTTATGATCATAAAGACACGCACAACCCTGATTTACAGCTTGCTTAATAACACTGTGGTCAAACTTCTGTTACTGGCTGTTAAGAAAAGAAACACATAATGATATAAAGGAAAGTAAGCTAGAGACATTGTTTATAAGTATAACAAGAGAGCTTCCTGTCCTATTGTTAGACTCAGCATGTGACCTGTAAATAAGAACTGTTTCATGTAGGTATGGCCATGTGATTAAATGCCTGCCTAGAATACACACCCAATAGCTCCCATGCGGTAAATTTGCTATGTGACTTGTAAACTCAGAGGAATACTCTTATGTGAAAGTCTTACACCTACACCACCCTCTCTCTTGCCAGACTTTGTTCCCCACTATGAGACTTTCCAAGATGTAGGGGGAGAGAGCTTGAGGGAATTTATCAGGCCAGATGTGTCTTTTAACCTTAGCAGGATCATGCAAGCCTTGTTCAGATTTCAGATTCAGTCACTGCAGCCAACAACAACAAAAATCCAAGGGAGGGCTAAGTTAAACACCATGTAAAACTTACCAGAGAGAGCTTCATCATCACAATCTTGAAAGAAAAATAGGCTAAAATATTCTATAAATTCCCTCAACACACCACCTCACACCTTCAAAAACAGGATCAGAAGCTTCACTATACATTAGCATGAATAAAGAAGTGTTCAATACCTATTAATGTAACTTAACTGTTTTTAAATTTTCCCATGTCCCATTTAACTGCTCATTTTAAAGTAAATATAACCACTCCATACCCCAGCATGTGAATTTGTGATGAGTCTCGTAAGATTCAAGGCAATGTAAAAATGTAATAAAATAGACTGTGTTTACTACTGTCATATATTTATTCTCTAATGCAAGACATCTGCCATGTTATTCCAGATCTTTACTGCTAAATCCTAAAATCCTCTTGTACTGTGAGCACTGTGTGCTCTGAGCTAACATTACTCATGAGCATCACAAATACTTATTTTTACAGGATTTGTGCATTTTCCAGGCTGATAGAGTTCTCTTGTTCTTCTAGGAAATATCTACACATCCTGCCCTTTAGTGAAAACACCAGTCTTGCAGGGTTCTCTGTAAGGTTTCTAATGAAAGCAGACTTGAGCTCTGTTGGACTTTCATTATCAATAATGCATAAGGAGGAAAAACCCTCTCTGGCTTGACATTTGGGTTGCTTTTAGTTTGCTGTGGCCTCTGTACATCTTTGAAAGAGGGCAGAAGTAGCACCAATAAAAAATGCAGACAATATTTGCAGGACTAGCTGCACAATGGGATAGTGAAGACAGAAAAATCAGGCAGAGGTGAGCCCACTAACCGTGAGAAATGGATTTGTAAGGAATTCTCAAAACTTGACATAAAGCTCACGCAGTCTTGTCCATCTGTATGCAAACACTGAGATAAGGTGTGCTGACTTAGGAAGGCCATGGAATAGAGTTGACGTAGAGAGAGGCTGAACTAGAAACAAGTTTCAACAAGTTTCAAACCATGGCCTTGTAAAAAGATCAGCTATTTTAGAAAATTAGAATGGTGAAAGATGCATTGTAACAGGACCATGTGGGGTAAAAATATAGGTGATTTGTGTTAGAAGTATTAGCAGCATTGTGTGGCAAAAGCGAATAGGCTGAAAAACATTTATAAGATATTGTAACCAGGAAATAGGTTGGCTTCTGACAGAATGGCATTGAGTTTTAGATGTCTTATGTCTCACCCTTCACCGAGACTGATAATGGAATAAAATTTTTTAAAATGCCTCTCAATTGCTCTGTCCCTGAAAAGATGGGAATAATCCAACAACTAACCACTGAATCTGATTGGGAGAGTTGTCTTATTCTGGTTTAGGTTCTGGAAAATCACAGCATAAGTTTAAACAGCCATAACCTAAAAGAATGCAGTACCATTGAAGCATTCCTAAATTCCACAGTGACCATAATCTCCTGAGTTTGCTCAGGAAAGTGGTGTGGCTATTATAAGAAATCTCTTCAGTCCTGAGAATACTACTGTCATAGCTACTCTGACAGATTGTGCAACCTCATGCTTTGGTCAGAGAGGATGGACTTTGTCTCAGCATAAGGTGCAAGTGTCAGGTTTCTCATCTTCCAAAGCCTGAGGATCCCAAAACACTTCAAACTCTGTGTCACAGTGACAGCATTGTAAATTCATTGTAAATTCAGTTCAGAAGAGTTTTCTCCAGCTGCATCAGTGGGTTCAAAGAGCAGACGTGTTTTTTGTGTATGGAAAAAAGTAGACATCAGGCTAAATATAGATTGGAAAAAATTGTTTTGAGTTAAAATTAAAAAGCACACTAGCAAGGTTTTCCTTATCCCTGTTCATATCAGGACTGTTACTAGAGATGGCAGCAGACCATCAAAATCACTTGTCTCACAGTCAATTCAGACACCAGATATGATGGGAAGAAAGTTTCAGTCCAAACACAAAAGACAAAAAAGTGACTATCACCTTTTATTCTGTCTGCCACTGTTGTCCTCACAAATTATTTCAAGAAACTAGCCACAGACTAATGTGTTATCCCTTGGTAGTGCAATACTAAGCATACCAGATGGCATTTCCAAGGAATGGCAAGGAATGGTAAATGCAGATCTCAGATTTAGGAGGATTTTGACTGGTTTTATTTCTTGGATCGAAGCACAAACTGGTATATGCTGCCTGAACACCAGAATACTAGGAAGTGACAGTTGTAAAATCTACCTCCCTCACAAAATAACAGTGAATGTAGTAGCAATTTACAGTGACAACAGTTAAATAATTCCCAAAAGTCCTATTTCATCTTTAAGACTACAAAAGAAGAAATGATGTCTGCAGCATTCGAAGTGTCATTGCTTCTTTACAGTGTCACATAAACGTTAAACATACATAAAAGTAACATACAAAGCAAAATACAACACCACTGCCTGTCTTGGAAATTACCTTGACACACTGCAAACTGACAAGTTTATCAATGACAAGTGGTTGTCATTGATAAACTCGACAAGTGATTAATGGTTTTTAAAGTATATTAGAAAATCCTTTCCTTACTCAAGGCCCCTATACAAGTTTCTTGTCCAAACATGTCTCCTTCTTTCTTCCACCCTATTAGCACCTGCTTCTCTCTCCCCAAATCAGAATTCCTATCTCCCTGCCACCCCCAAGGCTTTTTGCCTTCGGCATCTCCAGCCTCACAAGTCTCCTGTTGCAGGGTCTAAGGCTAACTCTGACACCTTCCCCTGGAAGAACCTGTCCCAGCATTGCCTCAGGTGGTGCAAATGCCATGGCAGAACAAAGCCAGCAAGGGGTCACCTTGTGTTATCCAGTTTATGGTTTCTATGCACAGACAGTGTCAGTTTTGAGGCTGGACTAACACACATCAGCTCAACAGAGCACAGCAAACACGTGCTCAGCGCCTTATACCTACAGCCAGTTGAGAACCACCTTTACAAACTCAGATTGCAAAGGCACAGCAGAAACACAATGCACAGTTTTCTGTACGGTGAGAGGAAATTTTAGAATCCCATGACAAAGAGCAGCACCCATTGGACAGATGCATGCTTTGTTAATGCTGTTAGGATTAGGAAATGAGGGCAGCCAAAGAAGCCTTGCTTGTGCACACATAAATGTGCAAATACACAAAATAAGCAGAGCCCTTGCTGCTCCTCCTCCCCTGGCATAAGAAGGGAACTCCAGCTGGAAGTTTCAAACACAAATCAGCCAGTTGTGTAAACAATATTTGGTTGCTACTGGTTTCAAATTGTAACTGGCAATTGTTTACTGTGTGTATTGCAACAGCTGTTACAGACATTCCAGAGCCAGCACTAGAGCTGCACCAACACTGCAAACACACAGTTCCACAGAAAGCACCAAGGGACACAAAACAAGTAAAGAGAAGCATAAAAAATAAAAATTAAAAAAAAAGGAAAAAAAAAAAAGAAAATATGCTATGCAGGTGCAGTTTTAACAACAGAAGCCAGCCAAGACATAAGTGAAGACTAGATCATTTCTGACTTAAGTGTTCAAGAACTTTCACCCACACTATGCCAAACCAAAGGCAGCCTAATTATGAATGTGTCTCTATGTGTTTTCTAATTCTGTCATACGTGAAGGAAACCTGAACTTGACAGCTGAATGCCGTAGAAGCAGAAGTCATGTAACATTAAGAAGTTAATTGTGGACAATTCTAAAGACCCAAAATATCATCTGCAAAACCAGCAATGCCCCCCAGCCCTCTAGTACAAACTCCTCAAAGCCCACAGAAAATACTCTTGTATGTCTTCCTATAAAGAGGTTTCTGCTTTCGTAATTGAAATTATATTAATTTTTGTTCACTCCTCACAAATAGAAACTTTCCACACAATTCTAGAAAGCCATTACCTGTAATATTCTTTCTGCTGTGTCTGATGTCTGGATGTAAAGTCTAATATTGCTGCCATCAGCAAGGTAAACGTCCAAAAATGCTCTCTGCATTTGGATCTTAAATGTATCCTGTCAGGTAGAAATGCAACACTGTTTTACTGCTTTCCATATTGCTGAAATCCTTCTGAAGATGCTGATGCTCCATTCCCTTTTTATTCAGGTAAAATAAAAAAAAATGAGATTATACAGTTTATACACATAAAGTTACTAAAACTACTATTTAGGCTTGCAGATGAAAAAAAAATATGCAGAACAGCAAATGGGAAAACACTGAAGAATAAGAGGAGAGTCTTTTTGGTGTTGAGTGCCACAGGCTGCCTGGTGTGTCAGTGTTTGTAGGCATGACACAGTTGCTTCCTAGGAAGTAGAGACTCCAAAAGAGGAAGTGGATACACAGCTGCAGGTGAATTTTCAAAGCCACAGTCTTGGCAAAAGGAAAAAGTGAATCCCTGTGCCTACACCTGGAAAATATCTGGTGACAATAATGAGGCTGCAGTATCTGAATAGACCAGAGCCACTGCTACAGGAGTACTTTGCAGTGCCCAAAGGTCCAAACTGCTGCACAGTGAGAGGGGGTGTAAAAAAGAAACCTGAAAGCATTTAGGTCATGAGAAAACAGGTCTCAAATAAATGACCTCAGAGAACTGTCTTATGTGTAGACACAATAAAGGGGTGATTTGCAATCTGGAAAACTAAAGCACAGAATTCAGATGCATTGGCTGTCAGCTGATGATACACAGAGTCAGACTAGAGGCAAAGCTCACATTTCTAACCGTGAGGTAGTGCACAGGAAGGGGATATTCTCCACAGGTTTTATATTAAGACTGTATATGTCCCTAAAAGACTTTTCTGAGCTCATATTTAGAAAGTGCCATGTCTTGCTCTGCATGAGAAGTCAGTTATTTATTTCAGGAAGATGGGAACTAGTTTGAGAACATCCTTGGGATTCCCTCTGGACTAGGTGGCACAACTTCATCACTGCAGCTCCTCCTCCTGTTGACTGCCCTGTATCAGAAGACAGCAGTGGTCCTTCTGACATTGGTGTTAATAGAGAAGAGGTATTTCCCTTCACAATCACAGCAGAGGAAAATGCTGGAATTGTACATAACTGCATGCAACATTAAATTTTAGTTTCTTATATCCACCTTTGCTAGCCTGGCAGAAAATATGGGAGGGTTTCTGGGAACCCTTAGGTTTCAAGTTTTCTTGGCGTCTTTCTGCAGAGTCTTCATGGTGTCTGTATATTGGACCATCTCCCAGCTCCTGCAAGGTCAGCAAGAGCAGAATGGCAGAGGTGTGTGTGCTCTATTACTCCTCTTTGGGTACCCTGGAGAACATGCAGGATGCATGACTCCAATTAACTGACTCAATTCAGATTGGTAACTTATTTTTTTCAGTCAGAAAGACTATACAAGTACAAACAACGAGTGTTGGTTTGGGGTTTTTCCCCAAAAAGAACTGAAAGTTAAGAATGTGTTATAAAAGTTTGTAGAATGACATGTGGGGAAAAAGTTGAGGAAAGCCAAACTAAAACAATTTTTCTTATTTGAACAGACTTCTCAAAGACACCCCATATTTCACCTATCTGCATACCCACACACCTGTTTGTATTAGGGAATAAAAGAACCCCTTCTCAAGGCATTGAGTCGTTCTAGAGGTTTAATTTTTATTCTCAAATCTATTTATTTCTTATCCAGGAGACAGGTCCAGTTGTTCCTTTTAATTAAAATAAACACTACTCTGCTTCTGTGAAGATACAAAAGCCCCTCTGTCTCTTACACAGAGGATCATCTGCTGTACTTTCTTCACTACCTTTACAATTTTCCTCACATGGGAAGGAGCAGACACCTCCTCACAAACATCTATGGTGTACATATTTTGGTATGAAACACTTCACATGTGATAAAAATATATGTGAAGTGTGGAACAAACATGGGATGCAAAGATCAGAATTAGATAAAGGCCCACCCCTCATTATTGACTCTCAACGAGGAACAAGCAGGTCACTACAGAGCCAGTTGAGTACCTGGGGCTCAGCAGTGCTGGGGTTTAAAAAGGCTCAAGCACCAAAGTTCTTCTGGGTGTGTGGCTGTTCATGCTGAAACCTCCACAAGCAAAGTGCACGGAGGACTTTATGCATCTGCTCTTCCCAGATCCTCACTGCCACCCCTGCAGCTTTTACAACCTGGATACAGGGCACCTCATCCGCTGTGGCAGCCCAGGGCTGGGAGCACAGAGGTCACAGCACCATTCTGCCACTCCAAGGGAGTCCCATCGGGCAACACACTGCTCTCGTTGCCACCTATCTACTCAGCAATCATGAGGGAAAAAAGACAAGCATGATTCAAGGTTTCAAGCTACTTCCAAGCAGTTTGAGTTCTCCAAGAACACTGTGCAGCATATTAGTAGGCAGATTAATTTGAGGATCTTCAAGAAAGGATGTTAGAGGAAATAAAATCTCCATCTAGAATAGTCACATTAAGTATGACTGTTTAACACTTAAACCAGCAGTTTCTGCAGTTGTCTTTTTTTTAATGGCTTTATTTTATCTTATTTGATTCTACTGAACTACAAGCACAGCTTCACATCATGGCACTGGGGACAAACTCACTACTTATCTCCAACTTTTGATTACTGTTATTTTCAATAGGGCATGTATTAATAGAACAAGAGAGAATGGATTTAAACTGAGGGTGGGTTTAGATTAGATATTAGGCAAAAATCTTTACTGTGAGCATGTGAGACACTGGAACAGCTTGCCCAGAGAAGCTGTGGATGCCCCATTCCTGGAAGTGTTTAAGAACAGGGTGGGCATGGCTCTCAGCAATCTGGTCTAGCAGAAGGTGTCCCCACTCACTGCAATGGAATTGGAACTACATGATCTTTAAGGTCCTTTTAAGGTCCCTCCCAATAGAAACCATTCTTTAATTCTGTGATTCACTTAGTAAGGTTATGACACAGCAAATCAAAAATAAGAATCATGTTAAGCTGTTGTGTTTGGGGATTCCCCTCCTCCCCTTCATTTTATCGCCTGCTCTTAACCCAGAAGGCAGAACTGTCCATGCCAGAATAATCTTCTTAAGCTGTTGTGTTTGGGGATTCCCTCCCCACCTTCATTTTATCACCTGCTCTTAACCCAGAAGGCAGAACTGTCCATGCCAGAAACTCCCCACATTGTTTAGTGCTACAAATATTTGTGTTTAGCCTCTTATCAGTGAAGTATTGTTGAGACCAAAGAAAATTACATACATAAAACAAAAGGAGGAAACAGTGCAGTCTGTAAGGCAGGAGAAGACAGTGTTAAGAGAAGAAATACAAATACAGACATGTCCCTAAAATAACACAATAGAATCCAGCATAGGTTTAATACAAATACAACAGAAAAAGTATTTACCAGTGTCAGCAATGATCCATTCAGTAGGTGCACATGGCGATTCTAACAACTTCCAAAATGGATGGAAATTTATTTTTAAATAAATTTGCAGCAAAAGCTCAGATTTTGTCCCACGCAACTATTTTAGTTTTGGAAAGAACACTAAAGTCTTTTCTACTCAAAACAGACACCAACATAAAGAAACCTTTGTTTTAGCAACAGTAGATGTTCAGTAGAACTATTCATGTTTCTTATACTTTTTCTCCTGAAATTCAGGAAACATACCATGTAACTTGAATTGGACACTTTCTTGTATTCCTTCATATTGTTTGAATATCCCCTTAACAGTGTTAGTAAAATCTGTAGAAACATCTAGAACTGCTGTCTACTACCTACTAGTCTGTCCCAGTAGCTTCAGGTGCAGCTCAATTGTTAACATAGAAATACAGAATAACACAGATTTGGTAAGGTATTTTCTTTGAGTTTCAGTATTGATGAAACAAAAAGAAGTTTCCATAAAGAAAGAAAAACAGAAACAAACAATAAAACAAAATAGAAACAAACAGAAAGACCCCAAAAATATATATGTTGTATAGCAAGAAAGGTATCTAGATATCTTTTTATTCAGGCCTTTCTATGCCAGAAACCTTCCCCCTTGACCAGTTCAGAAGTCTGAAAGTATAGGAACTTCCCATATGAAATTCAGTTCTGTGTCCAGCACAGCTCAATAGTTAACATAGGAATACAGAATAACACAGATTTGGTAAGGTATTTTCTTTGAGTTTCAGTATTGATGAAAAAAAGAAGTTTCCATAAAGAAAGAAAAACAGAAACAAACAATAAAATAAAATAAAAACAAACAATAAAACAAAATGGAAACAAATAGAAAGACCTCATATATATATATGTTATATAGCAAGAAAGGTATCTAGATATCTTTTTATTCAGGCCTTTCTATCCCAGAAACCTTCCCCCCTGGCCAGCACACAGTACAAATCTGAAAGTAAAGGAACTTCCCATATGAAATTCAGTTCTGTGGCCAGAAACCTTCCCCCTTGACCAGTTCAGAAGTCTGAAAGTATAGGAACTTCCCATATGAAATTCAGTTCTGTGTCCAGCTGCACTTTTGAAATAGCAATTAAATAAATAAGAAACACAACCTAGTTTGATATGAACAAATAACATTTTTAGAGCAGTGCTAAAATCTTAGCTACTCAGTCTTCTGTTTGTGTACATACACATCCAAACACATTTGTGAGCTACTGAGTGAGGAGAGAGGAATGTTCCAAATGTGCATTCCTCCACAGCTTGCAGAAATGGTGTGTTGCAAGGTCAGGGGAGCAGAGATCATGTGGTCAGAGACATGGGCCCTAGTGAAGGAAATTCAGCCTCTGATCAGAACAGCTTTGATTCTGGTTACACCTGCAGATTTCTGGGTCACATGTTGCTTACATTTCCAATACCATACAGACCACAACTCTCTTAAGGTATTCAATCCTTGTCCTCATTCTTGCTTTTCAGAAAGAAAACCACCTTATATCAGAGTCCTTTGGTAAAGAACCACATAAGAATGCTACTTTTTGTCTGTTATCAGGCTCTGCTCTGTTGTATTTCCTCAAGTACTCAACTTTTCATCTATCCTTTCATCAACACCTGAATCCTTTTCCTCATGTTAGAGGCTGCTGTTCAACACAGACTGAAAAAGGTCAGTGGCCTAGATTCCCAACTCCAAACCTCTGCTGCTTCAAGGAAATGTGTCTCAATTCTATTCATAAGTACCTAATGACTGGCTGTTCTCACAGCTGCATCCTGAATACTCCACATGGATGCCCAACACAGGCAGACCATAATCTCAGGTTGCATTCAAGGATATTGATGTGTTGAAAATGAGACTGATATGTACCTGCTCACACTGTCTTTCTCCTGATGAAAAAGGAGAACACACAACACAGTCACAAGGTCTGCTCTTGGTAGTGGCTTCTTGTAAGAACCACAGCATTTGTCTTTAGGAGCTGGAGGTAGTAAGGGTATACTGAATCAGCCTCTCCAGCTTGGTCATTGTTCAAGTTTGTACAGTCTGAAAGAGTGGAAGGGCAGGGTTGTTAGGGGTTAAATCATTCAACCCTGTGTTCAACTCTACTACAGGATAGTGTTGATAAATACTTTAGCAATGTTTATTTTGAGCAAAACATCCATTCTGTCAAGCTGTCTCCCCTTGTGTTGGGTGTCCTGCTGTCCCCTGACAACTTCTCCTGTAAGATAAATTACTGGGGCAACAGCCAGAGTATGCCTGCTGTAACCTCAGCAGCAGGAAAAGGTGGTGCCAGGCAAAAAGAGGCACCTGGAAAGCTGGGTTAGCCTGCATGGGCTTGTTCCAAACTTGGAAAGTTGGCCCTGTTAGATGTGTTTGGGGGATGCAGCTGGTTGGTGTAATGCTGAGTGCAGACACACTAATCATATTCAATAGTGTAAAGCAGCTGCAATAAGCCATGGTCCTTGCACAGCACTCCCACTGCAGCACACACTTCACAACCCCATTCCAAAGTAACACAGGACAAGGACCAAAAAACTCTTAAACTGAATTTGCTGTTTCCCTTTGCATATTGTATTTTAGTCAGTAACACATACAAATCCCTTCACATAGAAGATTAAATACTGCTGTTTAAGGCAAACCAAGAAAATTAAGTAAGTACTAACTTACTATCTCTTGGGTAAGTATTAACTTCTCTCTCATAATGAAAGATAGAGATGAAGGTGAAAAAAAGTCAGCAATAGAATTTTTAGGAAAAAGTATTCCAACCCTAGCAAGTTCATTCACCTCTAGTTTCCCATGTTTTCATTCTATTAAAAATGAAGGTTTCTATTATAAAAGCTGCACTGGTTTGACCTGCAGACATACCTGTGCTACACAAAATGCTGTGGTGGCAGAAAAGTGACTGCTTCCCGTTCATCAGCACCTGCAGTGCAGTCCCTCTGCCTCTTCTCCCACACCAGCTGCCAGGTTGCTTGCACAGGTGTGTGCTGACTTGTTTCAGATTGCCAAGATTGACTACTCAAGGCCAGTCCGTGCCATTGCCAGAAAAGGAACAAATTTTTTCATATTTTGAATGATTTTTTATTCACTAGTCATCCCTCTTGCAATATGAGATGAGCAAGTTTGGGGTAATGCTTGGTTTTGACACTAATTATCAGTAACACAGAAGCATTCACTATGTTTTCCCTCTGAGAAACATGTAGGACACTAAGTGCTGCCTACACATCTTCAACAAGGGGGAAGAAAAGAACACCACAGAGGTACAAGTTCATTAAAGAATGAACTTTACTCTGTCTTCCAATACTGTTGGAGAAATTTTGTTACTCTGCCATAAAACATCTCTCAAGTAACAGTATGCTAATAAATACTAGAACATGTACAACAAGGACAGTTTGCTGGGTGAGATTCTTAAATAGCCAAAATGAATATTTATTCAACTGTCAGTTGCACCAATAAAAGGCACTGTGCACAGGTAATGGCAATTAATACACTCTTGTCTTTCACAGAGTTATTTGATCTCTACTTGGAGATTGATTTTACCTTCATGGAAGGACTCACAAAGCACTACTGCCATTTGTATTATGAAGAAGCATTTATGTAAGCACAACCATTTTAAGTTTTAATTGTAAGCAAATAAAGCTGTAGAACTACTGTCTTTGCCAACCAGGAAGCCTAAACATAGCTTATTAAAATCTATTGTATTGTAGAACAGAAATTTGGGTTCATTTTTTTTTTTTGTCTTGAGAATGTGCTGATCTTGCACCAATATTTAAGGAATAATTCCATGCCTATCTTGACCTCTACAAAATAAATGACTGCTTTTGTTAGCACAGTCATCACATGCCTTTATAAGCATACACAGGTGTAATAACCTGTAAAATTAGCACTGCACATGTTCTTATCAAGTCACCCTTCCTCACCAAAAGGGCCTGGTGTAGAGAAAAAAACCCCTAATATATGTTATTTCTGCTGGTGCATTAAGAGAAATCCACAATGTTGTCATGTCAAAAGACATCTCTAAACTCTGGAAACTGATATTTTGAAGAATTATTTCCTGCCATAACTTTGTAGAAGAAATGTCAGTTGGCAGTGCCTGACAGCATAGTGCAGCCATTCCTGATGGATTTAACTTTCTTTAGCAGCCCTGTTACTAGTCTCATCAAGACTAATTAAGACTCAACAGTAATTACTGGGAGTCATCTGTAGGGCTATAGCAGGCATTGGATCAGAACTAAAAAGGCTGTTCCTTACAACAGAAGTCATTCACTGTCTTTAGCACTCCAGTTGGTCTGAATTTAAGAGACTGTAAATAAACAGCATCTTTTTATTTACAAACTATGCAGGAAAAACCTTCTAGAATTTGTTAGGAATACTTATTCATACCATTTTCTATAGCCCTCCTGAACTCCCCTTACATACCTTAGTCACACATAACATGTGAAGAGCTCTTGGGACACAAACCTCTTATTTGGTCATTCAAAGCGCACCCACTTCCAGAACAGTTCACTTCAAGCAAAGTTACCACAGCACACCAGGCACTTCCCAGAAAACCAAAACAGCATCCCCTCCCTAAAATTGCTGTGGAGTCAGTCATACTGCACCCACCTGCTCCAAAGCACCACTATTCTCATTAGAGCCACAGCAACGTGAAAGGAGGAATGGAAAAGGGACGTAAGGCAACTTGCAATAGTCAGCCACGTGCACAAGTTATCAAGGCTCCAAGCCTGCCAAAGAAAAATCACACATGCCATGGACCACATTTAAATGCATTTGAAAAGTCATCTAGGCTACAACAACCCAAATATATGCCAGGTTCTGCCCATCACTACAACTGCAAGATAAGAGAACATGACATTTTCCCAGCAGTCATCAATACACTCATCAGTGCAAACCACTGACACTACCAAAAAGCATTTACAATTGCAAAATCCAAGAATGTATGTAATCCCTCTATTGAGCTCTCACAAAGACTTTCCTGTGAACTGTTTAGAGGCAAAAGATTTATCAGATATGCCACAGAATATAAAAACAAAGCATGCAGCTCTTTCCATGTGAGAAACAAGTTTGTACATGGAGAAAAAAACAGTAGCAATATTATTATTATTGCCACCCAGGCTTCACAGAGAGCACCCTGTCATTGTAACTCACTGCTTTACAAGGCAGACTGACACTCTAAGAACATAGGGAATGGAAGATGGCAAAGGAAGTCTTGAACCTGGGAGGTAGGATAATATTTCAACTCTTTCATATAACAAACTATTTGGCTGAAAAATTCAAACTTACCTGCTGTAGCTTTCAAAAAAATTATGAAGGCATCACTATTTGTAATATTTGAATCCAAAGTAACTGAAAAATGGGGAGGGAGGAAACTAAATGTATCCAAGAGATGAAAAACACAGCCAGTGTCTCAAAATATGACTTTTAACTAAATAGTCAGTGTTACTTTTACTCATCCTTTGGTTTCTGCCCAGCTGCCTTTATCAGTCTGTTAAATTACTGAAACTATGAGCAGGGCAAAATACATGGGATGCTGCTTTTCTCCCAAAGCAATACCTCAGTAAGGTTCTTGGCCATGTAACTCTGTGGTCACTCAAGCCTAGTAACTTTAAAAGAAATGAATAATCAAGTGAAAAAAGACAGAATAACCAGTAAGTACAACTTTAAATACTAACCCTGAGTTTCTGTTTTGTAAGACTTGGAACAAAATATCTGAGGCCAGAGGCTACAAAACCTTTTTAAGCTCATCTCCCTGCACACCCACCCTTTCAGGTGGTTGAAATGGATTTTTCTTTTTTCTTGGCTTATACAAAACTCACAAGACCCATTCTAGGAATCCTGCAGACCTGTCCTACAACAGAGCACACTGAGATGTAATTTTTCTACAAACTCACAAGTTTTCTTGGAAACTTTGGAAGGAAGGAGGTCCATGTTACTCTTCTACCTGCCCAAGTGCCTGTTATTTTTGCCTCTATCTTCTACCCACTGGGTGCCGTGTCAGCTCTGGCAGTTGTGGAGCAGTGGGAGTGGCTCCACTCGTTGATCCAGAGGGGATGGAGAATGGACAGGCTGCAGGCTGTTCAGAGTGAAACTGCATTCTTACCTTTGGGAAACCTGCAGAAAGGCAGCTGCTTCAGAAATTAGAGAAATACGATACCCTGATGTTCTAAACCTGGTGAACCAACAGCCAGGACAGGGCTGCAGTGTTTAGCATTTTAGATACACCCTAACTCATCTCAGTAAGGAAGGCAGAGCACCCTGCAGTCAATACTGTAGATAAATCCTTGAAGGTTTAAGCCCTACATGTGGAAGTTGATCAGGTTGTTATAGCCAGCCTTACCATTCTGAAGATACTGCTCCAGCTGCGACGGCCTCTCTCTCATCTGCCATTGGTTTGGTCATTGTCAGATAAAACTTTGGATGGAAAGCTGGCACAGCACTCCCAAAATGCTCCTCAGCTGCTAAACAGACAAAGGAAAACTAAACAAAAATGAGAAAGTATTCATAGTTTCCAAGGAGTTTTCAGTGCTTTCTTATTTTGACAGCAAGACATGATGTCCTGCAAAAGCCACAGGGCACTACCCAGATGGACCTTGGGGCCCACAGAAAAGGCAGAGCCATTTTCAGGGCAGCTACCAGAAGACAGTCCAAGTGAGCAGCCTCTTTTGATGTGGGGTCCCCATTTTTTACAATCTTACCACTTCTGACCTCCTGCTCCAAGCCACAAAACCTAATATTACATTAACCTTATCAGCTAGGTCTTATACACAAACAAATTCTGATTACAGATGTCTTCTCTTTCCAGTATGTCCATACAGGATTTCTTTGTTCTGTACCCACAGAACTGTTTTTTTATGAGCTGGTAACTTCTGTCCTTGACTTGTGCTACTTCAGAGGCTTTTGCTCTTTTGTCTGTGAGGGGCAATAAAAGTTATTGGATCATCTGATACTGAAAAGGGAAAAAAAGACACAAAGCCCAACCAAACCAAACAAACAACAAAACACCAAAAACAAAACAAAACCAAAAAAACTCACCAAAATCCAAAAATCTTTAATGAACACAAATTATCTGAAAGCTTGATTGTTCCTCCAGCTATTGCAGTTGGCTAATATGGGCATAATGCCTCTATGCAAACCCTACACCATCCATAAACGGACCTGGAAGTCCTAGAAAACCACAATTACACTATTTTACAATTGACATAAAATGGCTCCAATAGGTTTGGACAATATTTGATGACTTGAAAATATAAACATTCTCTACTATAGGCAAACACTCTCAATAGAAGGATAAAGCTATGTTTACTTTCTCAAAATGCACATTACTAAACACTACAAAATACAACAAGTTTGTCTGGAAACATTTTTTAACCTAAATCAAAACAATGTGTCATCTGTTCAATAAAATGAGACTCCCTACAGAATGCTGAGACATTACTACTAATTAAATTTATGCACCAGTATTCAACTCAGCAATTAGTGTCATTAAATCATGGAAAAGATTACATTTTCCCCTCTGGCCCTTGCTTCCTAAGTCTTTCACATGACTCCAGCAACTGAAGTATGAAGGAAAAAATTTATTAGTGCAAGAATTAGCAATACCTTTCCTTTTTGTTAGCTATACATATGATGTGTGAAGTGCTCAAAGACACACAGCATAAAAGGGTTAGATAACACCACATGCTTTGGTTTAATGTAAAGCTAACTGCAATAGTGAGTGTAGAGTGGTTTTTACCTTCAAAGCCCTTCACATACATGATTTTCCTCCAGGGAAAACTTATCTCTGCTCTACAGGCAGGCAAACTGAGGAGACAGAGCAAGAAAATGTGCCAGGAGTCTGACAAGCAGGTGGTCCTCTCTCTTCCCTCTGTACTCAGGCCATGCCTAAGAAAGTGGTGCTGCACCTACAGAAAGTGATGCTGTCTGTTATCATCACTTCACACAAACTGAGACTCTGGCCTACTTTAAAAAATAATTAATTCATCTCAGTGCCAGCTGCTGGGTAAGTTTCTTGAAATGCAATCATGTGTCCTCAGGATCTGGGCTACAGAGAAGAGAAAGTTCTTGCAACCAATTATATTTTTACACATCCCAAAGGATTAAAGGAAAATGCCCATAAACTTTTAGTGTGTATTTGTATATGGTGCTGAAAACCCAGATAAGGTGTTCTAACCTGGTGGAAGAGGTACTTCGTCTTCATCCAAGATTTCCACCTAAAATAGATAGAGTAGCTTCCCTAAATATGACAATTTTAAGCTCTAAAACCTATTATCTTCAAAAAGAGGAGTAAAGATACAGGCCATAGTTGGTGCTTTTTCTTTTTCATCTTTCTGCATCTTTCCCCTCCTAAGCAGGGATGTCAGCAATTTCAAAGTGTAGTTGACCAAGTCTGACACTTAGTCTAGTCCCACAGGTTTGCCTTTTGGTGTTAGTCCTGCCTATGCCATCTAGATCACCTGTTTCACCCAGGGCCATGCTGGTGATGTGCAGAGCTCAAAGTCAGGCCAAATAACAGAAATGAAAGTGCTAAATTATAAGAAGCTGCAAAACTGAAAAGCCAAATGCAAACTCACAACATCACAAAGGCAGAAGTCAGGGAGGGACTGGAAATCCAGTGACATTTTTAAAGCACAAACATTGTCCAGATAATCAGGATCCCACTGTGGAAGATTCTGTAACCTAGTCTTGCAAGAGAGCCTTACCTCTCCATAAGAAGAATAAATCCTCAGAGCTCTGTTAGGGGAGCTCTGGTCAGTGTGCAATCCCCAGAGAACTCAGGACAGAGCACGACTACAGCACAGAGCAGTGCCTGGCTGTCCTTGGGTAAATCCAGGGCCAAAGCTTCAAATGCACATCCATCTGGCTTGGACACTCCAGCTGAAGGTGTTCACAGCCATTTGCAGAGAATGGCTGCACAAACCTCAGTTCAGCAAGTGCAAACAGCTCAACATGAGTTGGATTCATGCCAAGGAAAGGGAGACTGGTTCTTCAGGTCTCCTCCCCATTGCTAATACTTAATAAAATATCAGCACAGAAGAGGAAAAGAAAATTGGATTGCTAGAGGAATCAAATGCACTAGCTCCTAAAGGAAGAGGCAAAGGGGAGAACACAGACCCACCTCTGGACTCTCTTAGAATCCATACAAATCCCCTTCTCCCAGAGGAAGGTGAAGGCTGTAAATCCTCATACCAAGACAGGCACCTTCTGTTAATCCTCAGCCAAGTGCCTGAGGAAGAGCAGAAGGACTAAAGTTGCACCACTCTCCTCAGCATTTCTGCCAGCCCTACCTAAGCAACTCACTTTTTAGCAAGATCTCTTTTAATGTATCATTATTGGTTGATCACACTTCCCTCTATATGATTTTCCTTGGGTCCTCAGCTTAAAGCTGAGGAATCCCTTAGGAGGTGAGGCACCAAGGGGTAAGTTGCTCACAGTCAGTATATCTGCACCTCCCCATTCCACAGTGTGTCCAAACCATCACCACGCAGTGCCTCTGAACAGCTGCTCCCTTCAGACTGCCCTTTCCAAGAGAACAACTGCTCTGGGAGACAGCAAGGAAGCAGAGACTGGGAGTGTCAAACAACAGAAGCACTCTCAGACTGAAAAGTGATGGGAAGCAGGAAAATGCACTGCAAAAGAAAAGGAGCAGGTAAGGCACAGCCACAAACAAGAATTATGTGTCCTTTGCGTCACAAGTCAGGAAAGGCCCTTGTAGAGGTGGAACAGGAGAGCTTTGAAGCTTGCTACCCTGAAAGGGGCACAATTAGTTCAGCAGCTTGTTCAGGACACAGAAAGACAGGGAGGACTGAAGAGGTGTTTAAAAGATAGTTTATTGTGAAAGTTGGTCTCATGGAAGGGTTGAAGTCAGACCAAATAACAGAAACAAAAGTGCTAAATTATAAGAATGTGCAAAACTGAAAAGCCAAATGCGAACATCACAAAGGCAGAAGTCAGGAAGGGCTTGGAAATCCAGTGATATTTTTAAAGCACAAACATTGTCCAGACAATCTTGATCTCACTCTAGAAGCTTCTGTAATTTAGCCTTGCAAGAGAGCCTTACCTCTCCATAATCAGAATAAATCCTCAGAGCTCTGTTAGGGGAGCTCTGGTCAGTGTGCAATCCCCAGAGAACTCAGGACAGAGCACGACTACAGCACAGAGCAGTGCCTGGCTGTCCTTGGGTAAATCCAGGGCCAAAGCTTCAAATGCACATCCATCTGGCTTGGACACTCCAGCTGAAGGTGTTCACAGCCATTTGCAGAGAATGGCTGCACAAACCTCAGTTCAGCAAGTGCAAACAGCTCAACATGAGTTGGATTCATGCCAAGGAAAGGGAGACTGGTTCTTCAGGTCTCCTCCCCATTGCTAATACTTAATAAAATATCAGCACAGAAGAGGAAAAGAAAATTGGATTGCTAGAGGAATCAAATGCACTAGCTCCTAAAGGAAGAGGCAAAGGGGAGAACACAGACCCACCTCTGGACTCTCTTAGAATCCATACAAATCCCCTTCTCCCAGAGGAAGGTGAAGGCTGTAAATCCTCATACCAAGACAGGCACCTTCTGTTAATCCTCAGCCAAGTGCCTGAGGAAGAGCAGAAGGACTAAAGTTGCACCACTCTCCTCAGCATTTCTGCCAGCCCTACCTAAGCAACTCACTTTTTAGCAAGATCTCTTTTAATGTATCATTATTGGTTGATCACACTTCCCTCTATATGATTTTCCTTGGGTCCTCAGCTTAAAGCTGAGGAATCCCTTAGGAGGTGAGGCACCAAGGGGTAAGTTGCTCACAGTCAGTATATCTGCACCTCCCCATTCCACAGTGTGTCCAAACCATCACCACGCAGTGCCTCTGAACAGCTGCTCCCTTCAGACTGCCCTTTCCAAGAGAACAACTGCTCTGGGAGACAGCAAGGAAGCAGAGACTGGGAGTGTCAAACAACAGAAGCACTCTCAGACTGAAAAGTGATGGGAAGCAGGAAAATGCACTGCAAAAGAAAAGGAGCAGGTAAGGCACAGCCACAAACAAGAATTATGTGTCCTTTGCGTCACAAGTCAGGAAAGGCACTTGTAGAGGTGGAACAGGAGAGCTTTGAAGCTTGCTACCCTGAAAGGGGCACAATTAGTTCAGCAGCTTGTTCAGGACACAGAAAGACAGGGAGGACTGAAGAGGTGTTTAAAAGATAGTTTATTGTGAAAGTTGGTCTCATGGAAGGGTGAGACTGTAAGGTTGTTACATTCAAAGCCATCACATTAGAAGCTGTTCTGATTCCAGTTCCAATGTCTTTTATAAATTTCTTACCCAATCAGCTACTTCCACAAAGCTCGCTAGCATCTTCATAACCTTGATAATTGCTAATTGCTATGTTTTACACGATTTGCTGCAATGAGTTTTCTTCTATCCAATCATAACTCTGTAGAAACTTTGTGCCGTATCTTCAACTTTTTACCAACTCTACAAGTTCTATTGTTAAACTTGAAAATCTTCTACTATCTTAACATATTTATTTGCTTACATGAGGCATATTTCTACTTGCTTAAAACATAGTTCTGCTTCAACTGCAAATCTTTATTCTTATTTTGTGTCTGTTTCACTATTCTATGATAAAGCTTCAAGCCTTCTCCAAGGTCTTAGGTCAAACACTGTATCCATCTCTATCTCTGAGCTTGTTTGTTTGAGACCTCGGGAGCTCTCTATGCTCGCAGTTCCCACATCAGCTCATCCAACAATGCCAGAGACAGACCCTCCAGAGCAGTATTCAAGAAACACCCTCAAGTGTAGCACTGCAGAAATCCGTCCATGAGGAAAGTTTATTTGTAATTTACATTCCTTGCATCACAGAATTGTTGCATCTGTGGGACATTGTAGTCACGATATGTGATCTGATCACGTGTGGTGAAAATTACTTTATCCTGGAGTAAGGCTTCTCATACATGTGCATTTTTCTACATTAACAGAGTATTTCAAGCAAAATAAGCAGAACAGGATATAATAATTATGGACAAGAAACCTCACAGAAGAATAGGAAGGCAATTAAGAGACAGCAGCATAGCTGTAAACTTCAAGACCAAGTGCGGGAGCTACCAACAGCAGGAATGAAGGAATTGAAAACAAAAATCAGCTAACAAGTTCTAAAGACCAGCAGGAGGCAAACTCTCAGTTACCAGGGATGCAGAGAAGGGAACAATTTGGCTGAGAGCACTAATGATGTTAAAACCTGTTGAGCAAGAAACAGTAGGCCTTTTAAAAATGGAAGAAAATGCATAAGCTGATTTATTAGTTCAGATAGGTTATCCAGAATGCTCCATTAACCAAAGCAAAATACTTCTGTGAGAGGTCCCACAGGGAACAGAAATTGCAGAGCTGCAACTCCAAGGGCACACCTCAGCAAACACTGCTTCTCATGGCAGCCCTGCTGTGACTCATCTACCTTTTAACTGCGCTTCTCCAACTGTTTGTGCAGTCACACAGAGTTGGGAGAGATGGACTGATACCCATCCAGGTTTACTGGCTGAAAAACTGCTTCAGAGTGGTCCTGTCACTGCAACCGAGACCACAGCAAGGAAATTGCCAAGAGAAGCACCTACCTAAGCCACCAGCATAAGTGTTCACCAGAAAGGGCCCTAAAATAGGGCTGGCGAGGTAAAATTATGCTGCTCAGAAAGGATAATAGTGTGCACCCAGACTTACAGAAAAGCCAGAAGCGATTTTGCATGGAGCCAAGGACTGGCAAAGGCCAGCCAGAGAGCAAAGAGAAGGAAGGCTGACAGACTCTGCTTTCACAGAAAAGTTCAGCATCACATGCTCCCCTTCACTTTTCTAAGAAATGCAGAGGAAGGATAGGGGGCAAAAGGACAGAGACAACTCAACAAGGAACAAAGCAAAAGTAGAGATAAACAGGAAGATTCACCCTGAAATCATCCACTTCTGTTGTCTGGGGCCGGACATTATTCTCTGAGGCTCACTGTTCCTTGGAATACTTCAAGCCTGTGCTCCAGCTGTTTTGTAACTCTGTGTGGAAAGGGTCACTCCTGAGGTATCGACTTAGGCAATTCAAGATCCAGCACTTGGTTAACCCCCAGCTTGTCCAAAAAAATCCTGCAATCAACTCTGCAATTTGCCTGAACTGACCTCTATAAACTTTCCAGAGTTGTTCATGGGATTAATGACCAAAATTGAGCAGCTGCACCTCTCTCCCACAGGCCAAGGAAAACAGGCACTTGGAGCCAGCAGCTGCTGCTGCTTGGCCAGTGTTTCCCATTTAGCCGGCTTACCATACCCTTCTGCCACAAGCCTTGGCTTTTTTTTCCCCGTTTTGCCTCCCAGTCACTGATGGATTTCACCTTGCAAACGTGTGCTCCACAAGCAGCACAGCCCCTCGACAGGACAGCATCAGGAGAACCAGGCGGGTGTGAGGGCCAGGTGGGGCGGCAGGGCTGGGGCGGCACCAGGCGCACCCTCCCTGCTCGGAGCTGCGGCCGGGCCCTCAGACTGCGCCTGGCCTTTAGACGTCTCCCTCAGACCACACCCGGCCCCACCGCTCCCTCAGACCGGGCCCTCAAACCTCTCCCTGAGACCTCTCCCTCAAACCTCTCCCTGAGACCGCTCCCCCAAACCTCTCCCTCAGACCGCACCCTCAGATCCATCCCTCAAACCTCTCCCTCAACCTCTCCCTCAGACCCGTCCCTCAAACCTCTCCCTCAAACCTTTCCCTCAGACCGTGCCCGCGGGGTGACACGGGCACTGAAGCACCGGGGCCAGGCAGGGAGGCAGTTCAGAATAGCTCGAGGAAAGACCCTACAAAGTGGTAATTCATTATGAATTGATAGTAATTCACTATTTCCCAAGGAACATGGACTAGCGACCATCTGGAGAAAGGGGTCCACAGCAGTTTTGTAAGAAAATGAAATCCTTTTTTCACGAAGTACCTCACTGGAGGTCAAGTGTAGTTAAAATGGTACATCCATCTCTGGCCTGGGACTTTCATTTATGGCTAATTCACAGACAATAAGGGTAATTTATTTTTGCTATGCTCCCTGAGGCCGGGCCCTAAGACTGCGCCTGGCATTTAGACCTCTCCCTCAGACCGCACCCGGCCCCACCGCTCCCTCAGACCGGGCCCTCAAACCTCTCCCGCAAACCTCTCCCTGAGACCGCTCCCTCAGACCTCTCCCCCAAACCTTTCCCTCAGACCTCTCCCTCAAACCTCTCCCTCAGACCGCACCCTCAGACCCATCCCTCAAACCTCTCCCTCAACCTCTCCCTCAGACCTGTCCCTCAGACCTTTCCCTCAGACCGTGCCTGCGGGGTGACACGGGCACTGAAGCGCTGGGGCTGGGAAGGGAGGCAGTTCAGAATAGCTCAAGGAAAGAGCCTACAAAGTGGTAATTCATTATGAATTGATAGTAATTCAACCTTTCCCTCAGACCGTGCCCGCGGGGTGACACGGGCACTGAAGCACCGGGGCCAGGCAGGGAGGCAGTTCAGAATAGCTCGAGGAAAGACCCTACAAAGTGGTAATTCATTATGAATTGATAGTAATTCACTATTTCCCAAGGAACATGGACTAGCGACCATCTGGAGAAAGGGGTCCACAGCAGTTTTGTAAGAAAATGAAATCCTTTTTTCACGAAGTACCTCACTGGAGGTCAAGTGTAGTTAAAATGGTACATCCATCTCAAATAGCGACCATCTGGAGAAAGGGGTACACAGCAGATTTGTAAGAAAATGAAATCCTTTTTTTCATTAAGTACCTCACTGGAGGTCAAGTGTAGTTAAAATGGTACATCCATCTCTGGCCTAGGACTTTCATTTATGGCTAATTCACAGACAATAAGGGTAATTTATTTTTGCTGTTTTTCACAGCTTCCTTTCGCGTGTTTCTGGTACCCTTGAGGGAAAGGCACTGCAGGGCTGGGTCTTCTCATGTGAAAGTCGTGTAGGCTTAGACAAGCAGCACTGCTGGAGATGTGGAATGAGCTCATTAACAGTGAAATGATTCCACTGCAATGCCTGCCCTGCAACCCAGGGCCTGATGTGAGCATGTTATGCTGGCCCCACCTAAAGGGCCTTTTTCAGAGAAAGAAAATTGCTTTGAGAAGGCTTTGATTGACGGGATGACCTGGGGAAAACCCTTTCCAGTAAAATAAGACATACATATTTTTCAAGAAACAGGATTAACTGTGGGCATTGTGAATGAAGTGGAAAAGAGTAAGTACAATAAAATTGTGTAATGTGTTTGATAACTTCATTTGTTTTTATTTTTCATCCATGCAGCCAAATGTAACCAATCCAGTGACCTCAGGAGCTCCCCACAACAATCCTCTTACAAAGCCAACTTTGTAGCCTTGGTGTGTCACAGTTGCTCTGGTGTACCAGGGAGATGAGGCTCCACACACCCTGAGGAGCTCTGGAAGAGCTTTTCTTCCACTCCAGAGCAAGGCTGCTGGCTGTATCCTTGTTTGTATCCCAAAACATTTTGCCAATCCATATCTCCACTTCTGTAACTTGGGAGGTTAAGCATCTGCAGAATGAGTTTAATGGAAAAATGTGAGGTATAGGAAGACAGGATCCATGCTCCAGGTCACATGAATTTTCTAATTTTGTCATTCTAGGTTGCTGGTCTCTTCTCATCTGCCTAAATCTGACTCCTGGAAACTATAAGAGGGGAAACTGAGCTAATTTTGGTGGGGTCCTGGTTGCGGGATAGGGACATATTGTGGCTCTGTTGCTGTTCTATATTACCCACAAGTCACTGCTGGGGACATGGTTTTTGGGGGAAGCAAAGGTGAGTGTGTCACAGAAACTGCAGGAAAAACAGAAACTCTCCTACAACATATTTTCAGCGGTAGAGAATTAGCATTACATTATTCTAGCCAGGACATGCAATAGAAATAATTTCATCCACACATGCCTGTGTTCTGCACTGAAAATCACTCCATCACACATAGTTCTTTACCAGACTTTTCACATACATAAAAACCCAAAGAAATTCTCATTAATTGGTCCTAAGTTACACAATTCTTAACATTCAATCTCCTGCTGGTTATTGATCCCTTTGCCTTTGATGTTAATGGAATGATGGTCCTCATTCTGTGCCTCTTATCAATCTTTTCCCAGACCAGGTGTCTCCGACCACACCACAGGGTGATGTTTGGTAATATTTATCTCCTGTGTATCTTGTGGCTACTCCCAAACTGTAGATGTTAAGCTCATGAGGCCTCACCTCACCCAGCATTGGTGAACAGAGTCGTTTGAAGAGAAACTTCAATTCTCCTTTTCCTGGGGCAAAGGTGAACAATCCCCTGACTAAAGTTACATAAAAAATTTTAGAAGTTAGATAATTTCCAACAAGTGCACCAGTTCTACCTGTTGGCATCAGCCCTGAGGACCCCATATTCTGCCATTGCTGTCCATCCCCTTTTTTCTCCAAGATTACAGGTGGCAAATCTCTAGGAGTGGGAAGAGACAGGATTAAGTAAGCTTCCATTCACAGACATGACAACATAATATGCTTGGGGGCCCACCTTTTGAAGTGTAATTCTGTTTGATGTCATCTGGTGGCTTCAGGTTTCACCTAGAACACATGTAACCAAGGTCCCAGTTACTGAAATGTGACACAGCCATTCAGCCTCCCCAGAGCATCAGTTTTGGTTTTTGAATGCTCAGCTATCAGGTGGTATATTTCAAAACATGCTCAGAGTTATAAGAAAGTACAGATGTCTGGCCAGCTATGGCCAGTAGAACACGACAGGATTAGGGATGTTTCCTTAGCAGGTGACATGGGAAATAGGAGACCATTTGGCAGGTGTACTGCTCTTAGTACTTAATGTACAAAAGGGCCATTATGGTGGCCTAGCTTGTCAATTCTTTTTTTCCTTAATGGTTACTTTCAATCCCAATGCAAGTGAGAAATCCAAATTTCAAATTACTTTTTGGAAAATAGTCTTCCTGTGCTCTTGTTGCCCAAGTTGTAACTGCATGCACACCTTGTGTTCTTAGTGTAGCTGGAAACATTTGTTTTACATTTGAATTCACTTCAAATGCAATATCCTAAGGATTTGTAGCTCCTCCAGCTGCATTTTCATTTCCATACAGCTACTCTTTCTCCTTGACCATGTCCTGTAGAAGAAAAGTGAGACTGAAAGCTTTCTTTCAGTGAGGCAGCCATAGCACTTGTACTCACATAGAACTACGAAAGTCTAGGGAGACTTGTGGTCCCAAGGACTGCAGCCCTCTCTAGCATATTACTTTGGACCACAACTCCTAAACCTATTGAAAAAAAATACAAATTGCATTGTAAAAAAATAAAAATTTTAAGTTGTTTTGGATTTTTTTCAGTTATCCCAAGCATGAATATGTCTACTAGATGTAGATTTCAGGAAATCTTTTTTCCAAGACTCCTAACTCAAAATGTTGAGTGGCTACCTTTGAACATCCAGTTGTCCATCATTAAGAATGTTACCAAGAAGGATGCTCAAGGTGTAAGGACTGAAGACACCATTTATCCAAGGGTAGACACTTAATTAGCACAAAGTGGCAACAAGACATTGCCAGACTCTAGAACATCTTGATTTCCAACACCTTGCCCCCTCCTCCCCTGGACGCCGTGAACTCTGAATTCCACAGACTTCAGCAGAACAACAAAAAGATGTGTGCAATCCAGATTACCTCTGCACCAAACCTTTGATTTAGCTGCTCATAAAGCCACGTCCTGTTTGGGAGAGTGGATGGCAAATATAATACCATTCATTCATTCATCCATTCAAATCACACCCATTTCACGAGCAGGCTTTTGGCTGCTGCTAAACCCTGAAGTGTTTGCTGTGGTCAGAACCAAAGACCCACAAGGACTTAAGGAATGAAATGCCAGAGGATCCAGCAAAATCAGCTTAGCACCGGCTGCCTCCAGGGTGCAGAGGATCAGTGTAAGCCTCTGACACATACTAGAGGGAACATGTGGCAGCAGGAAATGCCTGCCAGTCAGGCTGCCTATTAACTCCAAGGAACACTTCTCTACTACTGAAAAAGTTGATTTTTCTGCATGCTGCATTGTTTTACAGTAGTACTCCAAAGATGCATTGGTAGAGGCACTAACAAATTCCTTGTTTGCCATCTTTAAGATTTAGGAATTGATTAGAAGACAGTTATTGAATACACATGTGTAATATACAGCAGGGAATTACCAAGTAAGCAAGATTGAAGAAATAAACCAAATAAACCCATGGCTTTGTTTCCTTAGGCTGTCATAATCACCACAGCAGAATTGCCTTGCTGTTTCTTTCCATCACAGAAGTTACCCAGTATTTCCTGCTGGTGCAGATGCTAGTGCATGACACACCTACAGAAGTCTTGCACAAACTCCAAGACTTCCTGTTCTCCTCCTTTTTCAGTTATCCCATCAGCAAGATGTTAAATAACTTGCTCATTCTTACAAAACAAAAATTAGTTTGGCTAACTCCAGCACACTCAGAGCACACAACTTATCTAGGAACACAAGCAGAAGTGAGGTGGCTTCTTATTTTCTTGCTAGTGCCCCAAGAATTCTGAAAATAGATTTTTGTAATATTCTTTAGATCTTCCATTAAACCTTTAATATCAGATTCTCCAGCATTCCCATTATGGCGCTAAGTATTTTTAGGTCATTAAAACTGTCTCCAAAGTCTAAATGTTTTTATAGTTGACATTACATAAAAGCAAGATTATACATTCAGCCTCTTAACATGTACATATCTTGCTTGAACTGCCTCTTTTGTAGGATTTACCATCCAATTAAAAAAATTTTTAATTCTAGTCACATACCTCAGCAAGACTGCAAATTAAAGACTATCCCAGTCTGCCGCCATCAGGACAGGACTGAGTGTAAGAATTACATAAGTTTAACCTAATGCTTTTTACAGCAAAGGATTAGATTCCATTTACACCAGACTGATTTCACCTCATTATGCTAGGCTTATTTCTCAAATTCTGTAACAGAAAATCTGAAATTTTGCCCTTTGCAAGAAGGGAAAAATAAGGGGGCTCCTGAACTGTCTTTTGGGGGACTTCAGAAAGCATACTAAAGGGCTTTGACTGTAACAACAGATCAGAGAACACTGGCATTCCCACCACACAACACAGATTTCAGAGACTTCCAGAACAAACTAATCCCTTCTTGTGAATTCCATAGAATGTATTCTTTAGATATAGTAACTGAAACCCAGCAGATTGCAGTGGCTACTGGTCATGCCTTCCTGGATGGCTAACAGATCTTTGTGCCTCTTCCTCACTCCAGCCTGCCAAGCTTTACCCTGTTTATAAAAGCAGGACATGCCACTTTCACTGTTTCATTTCTTCTTTTGCATTATCGATTTTGAAAGAGCAACTTATAGAGCCAATTATGGGCTAAACTGGGTAGAAAATACCCTTTTTTATCCACAGGTCTGCAGAAAGGGGAAAACAAAAAAGCAAGGCAGCAACTGTAGGATAATCCATCTATGGGTGGACAAGCTTCAGTGTATTTGCCAATTCACACAGTGAAAGTTTGTTTTACAACAAAAGCAATTTTACTGTCTCTCTTGTTTATGCATTTAACCTTTAGCTTGATAAAGCATTTAAGTATTAATCCTGCAAAACTCCCAACCTCAGTAAGGCTCTGTAGCAAATAAAACAGCTCATGTGCTGGTGCTGCCCCTTCCCACTTTAGTGCCATTGGCCATTTCACTGCAAACCCCCTTCAGGGACACAAACTGACTTGAAGACCCCATCAGCCCTGAGTGAGGACAGAATTATTTCTGTGCTGTTGTACGCTAGACCAAATTCAGATCAAGCAGCAATTTATTAAAAAACCCCAAACAATTTCCCCCTCCCTTTACTTGTATTATTTAGAAGACAGTCTATAGGTATAGTCTTATCTTCTCTACAATCCACTAAAACATACTATAGAGTGGGATTCTAACTTGGCACTCTGGATGACAAACTTATGAAAAGCACACTGTACAAAAGAAACCATCAGAAGTAAGTCAGTGTTTAAGGAATTTTTATTAAACCAAGAATTTTATAATCCAAATTATGTTTCTTTGCTCAGCTATCAATTCTCACTGTCAACTAAAACAGTGGTGATAATCTGAGCTTTTCCACAGTAAAGAATTACAAAATTAAAGAAAGGAATGCTTTAAATTTTTGTACTGTGCTGAAAATTCATTTCCCCTGGGTTTATAAAACATTAATTTGTATTTTTTATTTTACTATTTTTTTTTAAATTTTAAATCAATAAGTAATCTAGGACTAGCACCTGTTTTGCTAGCCCCGGCGTTGCTCTGTACGTAAGCTTCAAAGTTTCCTTTCCTTTTTTTATTTATTTTATATTTTGCAATGTTTTTCTCAATATTTAATAGTTTTTCCATGTTTAGATTTTTTTTTTCTTCGGTGAAGCGAAGTTCTAGATTGTAGTCCCGGATAGCTCTGCAAAGAAAAACAACATTGTTATGTTTTAAAACAGAAGCAGCACTTTGTATGTTTTCTGCTACTGTACACCATGCAGCACTCTGGGCTTTCATTGTTTCAATGATACCCAAGTTCTTTAGAAACAGAATATCAGAGGTCCTCCCACTTTTTAGGAGACACAAAAGTATTCAAAAGTCTGATCCTTGACAAGACAACACTGACTCTAGAACTGGACAGTCCCTCAGACAGCACTGCCTTAAGCACAATGTTACTGTGATTGACTGTGGGGCACCTCTACTCTTGAGGCTCTTCAAATAACTACCCTAGCAGTATTTTCAACTTCCAATTACTAAAACATTATGGAGCAGACGGAGTAATGGTCTCAAAATAAGGGCATCTTAGTTTAGAAGAGACAATCTATTCAGCACTTATCTCCAGAAACAGAAATGTGTAAAAATCATGTCTCAAATTCTTCCTCCAAAAGGAAAAATGTTATGCGATCAAATATTAAATCAGGCACCTTCAAATGATAGCTACAAATGTGGAAAGCAAGTTTACAGGCAAAACCTAACTAGACAGAAGAGAGAACAGATTCCTTCCTATCCTCAACTTCACATTTTTTCCCTGTCAAAATTGTTAAGGTACCACCCTTTGCCTCTGTTATGCATAGTTAAGATACCAACCCCACACAGAGCAATGAAGAAAAATGACTATTTTAACTGACATTAGATTCACCCAAATGTGAAATCAAGACAATATACAGTTTAGTTTTCACTTACTAGACAATTTTAGAATTTGGTAAGTATATACAAACTACAGCATAAACAAGCTCCCTAAGAAAAAAGTGGGTTGGAGTACCATTTTAAGCTTATTTCAATTCCACAAGTTGTTCTCAATAGCATGAATAGCAGCATTTGACATTCCTGCCCGTTTTTGCACACATGCCTAGAGCTAACTCCAGCTAAATGTGTTGCTAGAAACAATGACACGTCAGTAGCTTTTGCTAACCAAGTGAGCACAGAAGCTTATTTACCAGAGCTGCTACTTCCTCTGGCTGCACATGACACAGAGCCTGGACACATGCTGCTCTGCAAGGCCATGGACCAAACACTTGCCTTAGTCAACCTATGCAACTACAGTGGCCAAACTTACTTATTAAACACTTGGAACCCCAGTGGGATTATTAACTGCCTTTTGAGCAGCCTCTTTAGCTTGGTGGGCTTGTAGTACGGCTACAGCTTCATCAACCTGTTAAGTACAAATGAAAAATTAATTAAGGGAAGCTCAGCAATTTTTGTATATTTAAGTTAATAATACAGTGGAAATGATGCATATAAACAATGCCTAACGTAATCGAAAAGAAAAATGGGAACATTACAATTCCACTTCATGCAATGTAAGTCACTGTCACCCTCTGGAAGAGGATACTCTTGCCCTGAGCCACCCCTGCACTGCTGTTACTCCACTGTGCCAGAATGAACAACTGTTAGATCAGTGTAGACTCAACCAGCCACAGAACCAGCACAAGGCAAAGTCCACCTACCTTCGAACGAAGAGACTCAGGAGACTCGAGCATGTGGAGCAGTTCAGAATTGTCAATCTCCAACAGCATACCAGTGATCTTACCCGCCAGAGTAGGGTGCATGCTTTGAATAAGGGGGAATAGACGTTCACCTAGAAAGAAGAAAGTAGTCAGGGACAAATCCAGCCTAAATTTAAGGGATAAGGGAAACAAACTTGTTCTATTGCTAAAGCTATCTACTCTGCATTTAAAGATTGAAAAAGTGTACTTTAACTGTCCTTCTGCTACAGTGCATAGAGAAAGGTATCACGTACGTACCTAACATCTGCTTTTGTTCTTGTGGAGGGGCAGAAGCCAACATGGAAGCAGTCAAGGGTTCCTGACCTTGCACATGGACAGCAGGCTGCAAATTAATTTAACATTTGAAAGTTAAACCCTGGCTCATAGTTAGGTGCAGCTTCAAACAGCCAGTATTTCACAACTCAGCATACACAATGCCTACAGTGTCAGAAACATCAAAGAAATTAACAACTATGCCTATTTAATCAAATATTACTGGTTAGAGCTGAGTGATGATGCTGAAGATTATTAGAACTGCTCCACTGAGGAGCAAACACAAGAATTTAGGCTAAGGTATGAGGGAACTAAAAAGAAAAAGCAACATGGCATCACATTCTCTCCCAGGTGAGCTTCAAATATCCTTAACTCCCTCATGTTTTACACTACTGCCATGATGCAGAGCCTGAAGTGCCCTCCCATCACCCTCAGCACCTTCCTCTGCAAAGAGCATCAGCAGAAGCACAGAGCAGCTCCCAGAGCATACCTGCTGCATAGCAACCTGCGGCTGCGTGTTGAGGTGCTGCTGGGGATTGCGAACGCCCGCAGCGTACTTGTACTGTGGTACCGTGCGCACGGCAGGAGTGGCTGCAGTAGCTGCTGCTGCAGGACGTGGACCCATCGTTTGTGTTGATGTATTAGCTGAAAAAATAGTGGCAGAATTCCATACGTAAATAATTGTTATTATTGTAATTATTTTGCCCAACAAACCAACTTTAATCAAATACCTAATTTAGGTATTGTGTTATAGATTCATCTTAATAATATTGTCAACTGTATTGTCAACTGTCACATACAAAGGTTCAAACCTTGAAATTTACTGGATGCTCATTTCCAGTCACTTCATTCATGAACAGCCCTTTTTACATGCTACTGGAAAAAGATCCAGCATAAAAAATCCACTTTGTTTTGAGTATTAATGTAATTTCATTATAAGCTAAAGGACATTTGATTTCCTGAGCACATGATGTCAGTCATTCTAAAAAAGATACTTTTAGGAAGTATATGGCTGTCTGATACATTCTGGGAGAATTACACCTTCAGAGAGGTTGTGGACTACCCATCCCTGGAGATGTGCAAGACCAGCCTGGATGGGGCTCTAAGTACCCTGGTCTAGTGGAGGGTTCCCTGCCTCTGGCATGGGGGCTAAAATACATGAGCTTTTTCAATCATTCAATGATTTCAGTCAATTTGGGTTCATTCAGTGATGTGCTAATTTCGCATTCATGCTACTGGCTCGCAATAATAAAATATGTATATGTAAAATATAAAAAAATTAGTAAGAGCTAAAATTGTATCATCCCAATATTTCTATACGCAACCTATTGTTACAATTGCCGTAACAATGTTTAGAAATGACAGACACCATCTTACAGTATTACTGAAGCACACACAAGAGTAAGTGTAAGTGCTTCATCCTGAAGAGATGGGATCACAGCCGCAGTCTTTGCTGGGACAGTATTTAAAGCAAGTACTGGAAGGTGACATTAGCTTATTCATTAGGAATATCACATCATTAAACTTAAAAATGTTTATTTTGCAAGATCACGCTGACCAGCAAATTGGACCAGAAGTCCAATACTTAAAAGTTTGCACAAATCGAACTCACCAACACGCTGCGTTGACATGACTCGCGGAACCTGGGACGAAGCTGGTCTCATGGTACTGAACGGTGGTCTGGGTGCTGCTGGGCGGATCGCACCAGGCATGTTTTGGAATGCTGCGGTTTAAAAAAAATATACTGTTACATGCTGAAACACTGAGCGATGACAACATGACAAACAGAGGACTAATACAGCAATGCCATGAAAATCTATCTCGAAGTGCTACAGAGTTTACAGCAATCACTGTAAAGAGGTAAAGAAGTGACTTACGATGAGGTCTGGCACCCTGAGCAGTCCAGCGAGGACTAGGTCGAGCAAGTTGAGCGAGCTGATTAGTAGGATAGTACGCAGCACGGTTCTGAGTCTGCCAAACACAACAACATCACTTAACTTTGTTGTCTGTGAAGGGCATGCCCAACAGCCCAGCACCCTCCCACTAAGAGATTAAAATGCTGAAATCACAGACACATACTAAAAGTTCTATTTGCTGTTGTATCTAAGCAGATTTTCTATGCAGTACAAAATATTCAGTTACTCATCTCTACACGTACCTGAGGAATAGCTGCCATGAAGTATCCTGAAGGAGGTGCTGGCTGGTAGGGGTTGATTACAGGATTAGGTACTGCTCTTACACTTGCCATCCTCTGCATGTACTGGTTAGTGAGATGAGCTTGGCGCTCCTCTTTACGCTGGGCTAGAGCTACATATAATGGTTTAGTAGCCACAATTCTGCCATTCATTTCTGTGACTGCTTTGGTGGCTTCTTCTGGTGACGAAAAGCATACAAATCCAAATCCTTTGCTGCGGCCACCTTCCATCATCACCTGTCAGTACAAAATTCAGGTTTAAAACTAAGTCTTCTGTGTCACACCCATTCAACTTGCATGAGTTTCTTGTTTCTTGTTTAGCTTATTAAAAGTGAGACCACAGGTTTAACTGAGTATTTCATAAAAATTAGCATTGTTGTGTAATAAATAGCTGTTACCCAAATACAGATGAAAATCTCATTCAAATTATAATGAGCACAATATTGCACTGAAAGATGTAATTTTTCTCACACTAGTCTCACTACTTACTTCATTTCAATAAAGGATGATCACACGGTGTTTAACCTGACATATACAATAATCAAAAAGCTGATGCCCACATTTACAGTGGGTCACATCTGTTACTGAATGAAATTAACTTTTCTTTGGTGACAGATCACTACGCATTCCCAGAGAACAGATGAGCACAATCTATGAACTTTACCTTTGCACTAGTGATTGTACCAAATGGGGAGAACTCTTTTCGGAGACGCTCATCATCGATCCCATCATCAAGATTTTTCACATAAAGGTTTACACCCTAAGAAAACGGACAAGTTATTTTTAAAAGCAATTGCTCTGTGTAAATCTCAGAACATCATATAACAGAGTTAGCCCTCTTGATTTAAAAACTGAACCTGGTATCTGGTGATCCTGTCCTGCTTCATTTGTTCAAACTTGCGCTTCAGCTCCGTCTGTCTTTCCACCTTTTTCTGAGCCCGGCCAACATAGATTTGTTTTCCATTGAGCTCTTTCCCATTCATTTCATCTACAGCCTTCAATGACAAACAACAAGTTAGCAGTGCTTGGTACTCCAGCATTTTTCAGACACACAAAAAATGCAATTCAAATTAAAAACCTACATAAGGATACTAGAAAAAGAGCTAAGCCATCTTAAAACACCACTAATTGAAACAAAATCCCCACTTATGATAACATGAAAACTGCTTTCCAAGAATGCTTCTATCTTGTTGAAGACAAGTCACAAGGGATGCAAACCGCTTTCATATGAAGCTGGAGGAAAAAACCCAAGTTGCAAGAACTACTTTCTCCAGCCTTATCTTGCTAATGGCAGAGAAAAGCAAAAAAGCAAGCAAATAAAGTTGAAAATCTTTAATTCACTTAGTTCTGTCTTTAAAAGTAACCCCTGAAATGTAACTTTTTTTTTATATGAAGCTGGAGGAAAAAGCCCAAGTTGCAAGAACTACTTCTCCAGCCTTATCTTGCTAATGGCAGAGAAAAGCAAAAAAGCAAGCAAATAAAGTTGAAAATCTTTAATTCACTTAGTTCTGTCTTTAAAAGTAACCCCTGAAATGTAAGATGTACCAGATCTTTCTATACTAAATGTTAAGCTACAGATGATATGTACAGCTTTTTTTTTCACTTTTAGTCTTTCATTAAGGAAATAATTAGAAATATGAAAATGTGAACTTCTTCCCTTCATACTGTTTTGAATTACAATTCTTCAGATGTAAAAACTCTGGCATGTACTTACTCAATTAATTTAAAACCAGAAGTCACCAGTTTATTGTATACGTTTATGATCAAAGCCATTAGACATTTTTACAGAGATACTGGAATTTTATGTTATTTAAAACACCCAACATGTGATTCTGACTGCAGTAAGAGAAACTATTTATCAATTAACGTATGCAAGACTGAAAAACAGAGATGTTCTAAAGACAGATAGGATTTGTTCTAATCTCTTGCTTGTACACTTCAGTACTGACAAATCACCAAAATGCCTTTTGAAAGGCAAACTTTGTTTTTTCTGTACTGCATTTTTTTCCTGATGCTATGTCCCTACTGTCACAGTAAACTGACATATCAAAGCAGCCAGTTGACAAAAAATTGAGTTACACAGCACACTGGCATAATATACAGACATACACAAACAAGAAGGACCCTCTTTTCAAAGTTACCCCTTGGAGTAAAAGCAACACTACAGGGCTCTATGACTATTTTCTCACAGTTATGCCAAACATGCTTTATAAAACTAATAGCTTTCCTGCTGACTTTGCAGAAAACACAATTCTTTCTGCCTTCTGTGCGAAAGGCAGAAAGGCACAAACATTTTGTGCAACCAAACTGGATCTGATGATTCAGAGATTAGTAATTTACTATGCTGTATATTGCTCAACATGTGAGAATCCAAATATCACTGAGATCTTTAAGCCCAACTACAGCAGGTTTTAAAATTATTCAAGACCCTGCATTTCTACACTAGTTCCAGCTGTATCGGAGTATCTTGACTTAACAGGCTTCTCAGACCAACTGACACTTGCTCATAGGAAAGCATCCTCAATAACACAAATTCTGCTAAGTAATTTATGCAGTGAGCACCTCTTTTTGCAGTGTCCTTGACCCATTTTTACACTAGTTCCAACTGTATCAGAGTATCTTGACTTAACAGGCTTCTTAGACCAACTGACACTTGCTCATACGAAAGCATTCTCAATCACAAATTCTGCTAAGTAATTTATGCAGTGAGCACCTCTTTTTGCAGTGTCCTTGACCAACTTAATCACTCACTAAAGCATATTATTTGGGTGTCAGTTACAGGATTCCTAAAATTAAGTCCAAAATCTTACTTTTTGGGCATCTTCATGTCTTTCAAAACTAACGAAGCCAAAGCCTTTGGATTTTCCACTCTCATCAGTCATAACTTTCACACTTAGAGCAGGACCTAAAAAGAGAATTAAATACTTATGCTTCATAGACAGCATATTCTTCTCACCTTTTGAACATTCTCTTTAGAAGACAATATTCTGTTTGTTTCACTTGTATTACAAAGGACTCCTGTACTAATAACAGTATCAAGTAGATGTCATCCATTACTATGAAATTACTAATTTGCCCCGATGAACTTCAGCCATTATAGTTGAAGTCCACCATGCTGAATTTCTTTTCTAATGTATTTTCAACCACAAAGTGAATGAGATTTGTTTCATCATTAAAAATTCTGACACTTGAAAAGTATTCATGCTTCCATGTTTGAAGCAGGTACTGAAAAAGCGAGAGGAAGGCCCTGCAATTAGGTATACATTTCACTATTTACCCTGGTGAAAGGCCATCCTAGCTCAGCAATTTCGTAACCTCTGAAAAACTGCAGCCCACAGACTCAATTGGAAGTAGCCAATTTAGCTGTAGCAGTTAAATTTGCTACTGTTTCAACCACAGATACTTGAAGAGCAGAAAGGAATTTCCTGTTCATGCTGTTTAAGGCTGCTACAGGGTATCTCTTGTACAAGGCTTTCCCTTGCTTTACATAATATCCACAGGAGAACAGCAAAAGCATACAAGAAAGAAAATAAATTAAAAGAGGTGAGATTGAAAGTAAAACGTGAAGAACCTCTAATGGCATTAAGGGACGTGCCATTTCCTATTTTGATGGTAACATATCATATACAACATTACTACATCATGGTCATATGTCCACCATAATTTTGCCCTGTGTGTAACTGAGGATCAAGGCAGACTCTCATAGTTTGGTGCAGGAATAGTTCCTTATAATTTTCTATTAGATCAACCACCACAATGCAACTGAGTAACAGAGGTAAGTTTGCAGGTCAATGAAAGCAGTAGTAAATTCGTTAGTCACACATCCTGTAGGTGCATTTATAAAATCAATCTGTACTCAGCCAGAGAACATTGCAGGACCCATAAACACATTACTTCCAGATTTCTGAAAACAGTTCTCATGGCAGATTAAATATGATATTCTGCCTATTTAAAATTCAGGTATTACTGCCACTTTTGAATCTAAAACTGGAATTAAGTACCAACTTTTCAGTAACCTTTATTACATTTCTACATCAACATCAGACAGCCCTGATTTATTGTATTTCAAGGCACTGTACAGATAAGATATTAAATTGATATAAGATAAGAAAATTGATAATAAGATATATTAAATTGAAGTTCACTTGTGTTTATATAAATATTGGGACATTACCAAACTTGCCAAAGAGTTCCTTAAGTCTCTCATCATCCATGTCTTCTCCAAAATTTTTGATGTAAACATTGGTGAATTCTTTTGCTCTGGCTCCAAGCTCTGCCTCACGTTCCTTGCGGGATTTAAACCTTCCAACAAATCTGGTTGCAGGAAGAACAGAGTAATACAAATTAAAGCAAGTGTCTCAAGGTTTAAAAATTTACTTGAATCCTCTGGCTTTGTATTTTATTCCTAATTGGTCTCGTTCACTATAGGTATGAAATTCTTAAGATAAAATATTTATCATAAAACTCTTGTCAGAAAAACAACTCCACTGTCCTTTGCTACACCAGCATGTTAGAAGGCATGAAAATGCTTTCAAGCCATTGGTGAGATTGTTCACTCTTACAAAACAGCCTTTAACAACAGGAGCTCGACAATGGAAAGAGTACTAAGAGGCTGCACAGGAATTCTAGATAACAGCATAATCCCTCTAAAGGCAGCCTAAGAGCAGTTACTGCTCTCTAGTTCACTTTTTCAGCAAGAGATATTTACCCCTCTCTAATACACCTCCCTAGCCTGTATCAAAGACTTTGTTTTTAGGCATAGTGAAATAAATACTTCAACTTGCTCCTGAGTCAAATACTGTTGCAAATTGGCTGGGAACACCAGTAGGAAGGAAATGAGTAGAACCTGAACATAACATTCTGCAGCCCAAGGACATGCCCTAGCACAGACTGTACACAGCTGACACTTATTTCTGAATGTAGCAAACTCCTACTTTCAAATTTTATTGTAGGCTCTAACTTCATAGTCACAAATTTGGCAAATGTGATACAGCAGCATACAGTACCTCAGTAATTTTTAAACTTTGACAATTCCACTTAATTTATAGCAATCAAGTATAGTAAGAATGAAAGTGCAATGTGTTCAGCAGATTTTGATAGTGAGTGAAGTGTTTTAATTGATTTCTAAAAGACTAGTTTGAATAGAAATTCAAAGCAAAATTAACTCTCATGATCTATTTTACTCCTGTGCTCTTATGACTGCATGTTGACTATTTTTACTAATTTAAAATTTTATAACAATGGACACTGAATAAAACCATCCACGATATGCCAGTCAAGAACAGAAAAAGCAGGAAAATTAAAGATTGAAAATTAAAGATTTGAAATGTATGATTTCCCTGTATGTGTCTTGATCTATCCATCTCTACATATAAAAATAATGGCAAACTGATGCTGGTTTCTGTTATCCTTTTTCCAAACCCTCCTGAGTATTTAGAAAGCCGTTCTTTTGCAATTATACCAAACACCAATTATACCAACACTAATGATCCCTTAGGCATAGCTGTGAGGCACACTCACTCCCCCAGCCTAAATATTATTAAAGAATTTGCCAAATAACATTTTTTCCTACAATGTAGAATACTGGTAACGTTTAAAACATTACACTTCTGTTTTATTTTCTACTCCCTAAATATGCCTATTAACACAAATTCATACAAAAATATTAGTCTAATCTGACCAGTCTTTAGTGCCAAGTAAGCACCCTTTAGTGCTAAGTATCAGCTGGCTCCAAAATATGGATAATACACTTATCTCACAACTGTTATAAAGGATGTATTATTCAGAATACTCAAAGGATTGTATTTTATCTCAGACCAGTGAGATCAGAAAACCAGGGAAGATCCCAAATCCTCATTGCAGTATTGGCTTGTAAGACAATTCAGTGATTTTTTTTTTCCTCTGGAGTCCATTATTTGTCTTTTTGAACTTACAATGACTCCAGAACAAGCAGGTGATACAATTCTTAAAATCCCTAGCACTAAAACTCTACATCTTCTTAAAATTAGAAATTTTCAGAACCACCTTCTTTTCCTAGGTAAGCTTTTAAATCTTTGTCTGCCCTAAAATGAATTTCAGTTTGCTGATCCCCAAATGCTTATTTATGTACTTACACTTTGCGGTCATTAAGCAGCATACCATTCATTTTTTCAATAGCTCTTTCTGCAGCTTCCTGTGTCTCAAAATGCACAAATCCATAACCCTTGGATCCATTTTCATCACACACCACCTATTAATGAGAAACCTTGTTGTAATACCCATGGAATGTTTCCGGCATAAACTGAGGAGTTTGTGTGTCAATACATTTTATTTTCCACTAACCTTACAAGACAGGATGTTCCCAAAAGCAGAAAATGTGTCATACAAAGCTTTGTTATCAATGGATTTGTCCAAGTTTTTGATGAAGATGTTTCCTACACCGCTTTTGCGCAGAGATGGATCGCGCTGAGACCACATGATGCGAACTGGTTTGCCTTTAATGACATCAAAGTTCATGGTGTCCAAAGCTCGTTCAGCTGTAAAAACATCATGGAATTAGTAGGAAATGCTACGTATCTTAATAAGCACACAAATACCAGCTGAAGTACAGTTCTTAGTAATATTTTTATTATTTCAAGTCCAGCACCATCCCCAAGCTGCAAACCCAAGCCTCCAGTGTACTCTGCTGTACGCAAGGAAGAACTGGCAAAAACTCATCAGCAAAGGCTGCACTTTGGAAGGAGCACAAGTCAGCTGAGGAAACTGCAGAAATCTCATTAGCCCATAAGACTAGCTCTGTGAAAAGATCTCGGTGACAGGAGAAAAAGCAGCAAGTGGCAGCTGTTACGAAGTTTAAACCAAGACTAGATCTGTGAAAAGATGCTACGGTGACAGGAGAAAAAGCAGCAAGTGGCAGCTGTTACGAAGTTTAAACATTTGTGAAAATCAGTGGCTTCTCCCATACCACATAGATGTATATTGTGTCAATGAAAATGCTTTTAGGGGTACTGCTTGTGCCTTTTGCAAATATTAACATAAGAACACCTACAACAGCAATACCCCTAAAATGACAAAATTTCTTTGCTAAACTGACAAAATTCCTTCATTCAAACCTTATTCAGGCAGCTATTCCACACAACTTCCTCAGTGACCAAAAAGATCTGTAAGGAAATACTGAGCAAGAGACAGTTCAAAGAGATTCAAAACTGGCACTTACTTAGTTTAGAAAATCTGAAATAATACATATATTTTAAAAGCTCACAATTAAATACATATGAGCTCAATGAAGGAGCAAGCATTAAAACAGCAAACCAGGGTAATATAAACCAGGTTTTGTTACTCCAATGGAGTAGTTTTTCCTGTAGAACTCCATAACTAACTTTACAAATTCTGCATGTAAAATTTCTTGTGTATTTAGATGGGGAAGCATCAAGACTTGCTCATTTTTCACGTGTCTCTTCAAAGCCACAAGACATGTCTGTGATGTTATAACTCATCTTGTGTATTTAAGCACAAAAGAGCAACAGTTCTCAAGGACAGCAGTTCCTTTTCATCCCTGTTCCTGTAAGTCTGGAAGAACACTGAAAAAAGTCCCAATAAATACCTGAAGTCACACCCATGGGTACTAACTCACTTCACTGTTATTTGCAAATATCAAAACAATAGGATGCTAACAAGACTGAAATCAGCTTAGTGATAGTTCAAATACAGCAACCGTGTCAGTTAAATTTTTTTGGGGAGGACAAAGGGCCAATCACATTGTGAAAACCCTTATTTAATGTTTTTGTTCTTTAAGTGCTGCTTTTGTCTTGAGCTATATTGTTGCATGCCATGGCCAAAGACAATTTGCAGTGAGCCTGGGATTCAGCTGATATAACATGTTTTATATCCTTTCTTGTGACATTTTAAGATTAGAAATAAAATTTTAAAGATTATATTCTCTGAATGACATATAAAGAGATGGACATCTAACATTTTAATGGGTTGAAAAGATTATTGATACTATTACCATATTCACCTGACACTAGCAACTCAGCAACTTATTTAAACTGGAGCCACAAAAATTAGATGTCAGTCTTCTAAATAAGTTAATAAAGCTTTCAAAAACTTTAATATAAATTAAGCAGGACAGAGAAGGCAATCTAGATAGTGTTAACGAGAAACAAAAATCATTGGAAGGTTCTATACTACAAAAGGGCGTGGGATGAGATGAAAAAAAACCAAAAAAACAAAAAAAACAACCACAAACCAAAAAAGGAAAAAAGAAAAAAACCCTGTGGATATCAGACTGGCCACAGTAGAAACTTGTAAGACTTCACTACTGCTCTGGAAGTCATTGGAATTATTACTGCCAGCACCAAGAGATGTGCCAGCAACAAACAGTTCATTATTTCCAGAAGTAGTAACATGGCTTCCTTTACTTAAAAAGAGGCTTTTCTAATTCATGCTAATTGCTTCTAGAATAATCCTGACACTCTTCAAAAAAATGTGTGTTCTAGACACATTTTCCAGCTATCTGACTGAAAGTGGGTCCATGGCTCCTTTGCAAACATTACCACTCTTAACAGTGAGCCTGTGTCTTAGACCTCCACGAGGTCAGCATGGAAACTTCAACAGCTCTCCTCATCTTTTCTTTGGAGCAGAAATACAAGAAATTTAACTTTTTCTGCCGAATCAACACCACATTTCATGGTAGATTTTTAAAAGTCTATAATGAGACTCCATCCACAAGCAGGTAGAAGCTACTCTCATTAAAATTCCCAACGAGTGCAACTGGCTCACTTTCATTGCATTTCAGTCATAAAAGGCTGTGCCAGTCGCAGGAGCAGCTCCACTGAGCAGCGAACTTGTTAGCAGCGGACACACCTACCGGGCTGTACTTGTGCTGATTCTGCTGGAGCTCTCATGGAATGACTCACCAGCTCCCATTTTAGTCCTGAGCAACTGGACAGTCCACTCCAACAATTTCAAAATCACTCAGAATATACACTTAATGCCAACCTGTGCTAAAGGTAAAGAGCAGTAGCTATGAAAAAAAAAAAAAACAACCAAAAAAAACCACCCAAACTCTGGAAGCATAACCATTCTAAAAATCCAAAGGATTCTGATGCAGTTTCAGATTACTCAAGAATGTTTCCAGTTTAGTGATTAAACAAGATTGCCTGAGTTTTAGTTCAGACTATGACTCAAATTCAGAAAAGTCACAACTCTGACATGCGTGCATACCTCACACATGTGTCATCAGGCCTAAATGGTTTTCAGAAGCGTTTTGAGATGCCTCGTTTACAGACAGCTGATGATGTCAAGCACACCTTCAAAGCTATTTTTCAAAACCCAAGGTAGTTGTTACTAGTTGTTTAATAGGCATAGACTGAGATGTAGCTAAAAATTTGGCCAAACCAATAAAAGGTACCTTTGGAATCAAAATAAAACCAGGATGATTATAAGCAAAACCATTCATACTCAAAACTCCTATTTCAAGGTTTCTGCAAATGGACATTAAAAAAGCCCCCAGACTACAAAAAGTCTACACAAAGTCCAAGCAAATGCTTTCCAGGTATTTGCCAAGAATATAAAATTCTGAAAATCTTGAATAAATATAACCTCACAATACTACTGAAGTGTATTTTAAACAACTGCTTCCAGATATGTACCAGATACAAGTTTCATAAAGATGAGAAATAATTTTATCTGAACTGGACGAGTTATAAACTAAAATACATGTGTCTCCCAAAGCCTGAAAAACAACAGCCACAACATTCGGAGTAACATATGCCTTCTAAGAGGCATATTCAAAATCTGAATTAAGCACTGCCCAGGTGAATAAGCTCTGTTTGTTCCCACATTTGACAAATTACAAACCAAGTCACAAAATGCACTGGTTGCACAACTAATGACAATGATAAAGTCAGCCCTTATGGAACTCTGTCAATACTACGGAGAAGCAGCATTTAAATCACCTTCACCTTTTACCCTGACATTATTATATCACAGTAATGACCTGTGCTAACCCCTTATTTTTCTGAAATTGTACCAGACATTTTTATTTAATGAAAGCGTTCCAATCGTCTCATCCTCAAGCATGGCTGAATAAATCAAAAGCTCCCTGAACGGAGAGAGCTGATAACAGGTGGAGTATCTGCCTATTAAGAAGATGAGGCAGTAACTTTTACTACGTACATACAGATACCATCGGTACACCAAAGTCTGATCTGATAATGGCTGTATGCTAAAGCTGACTATGAAAGCCAGTTAAATCTAATTGCTTGAAATGTTTGTAGTTTAAGTATCTCACTTTCATATGCTTGAAAATAAAACCATTATAATGGAAAACTGTTTACTTAACTGTATTTGAAATCACCTATCTTCTAGTTGGCCAATTACTTTTTTTTTAAATTGGACTCCACAAGACCTAGAATCAGGTTCTTTTAGTGAAAACACCCTCCAAATGGATCACACTGTGTTTCCCAACATGACCAGAACTGCAGAGAAAGTTTCTTCACCGATATAACTTTGGAGAAGCAGTGTGAAAACACTTCATGAAAAAACAAGTTTCATAAAAACGCGGCTCGAGAGAAACAATGTCAGATAATTTACTGCGAGGAGCCACGCACGAGAGCAGAGCTCGGGCTCCAGCCACGCGAGGAAGAGGCACACGGAGGCCCGAGCAGTTTCATGTCCTCCCCGCACGTGACAGACCTGCCATGGTGTTTTAACCAACGCTTCGGCCTGCACGCCCGTGGAACTACCCAGCCACGCCGGAGCGCCCTGCTTCCTCCTGCCGGCCTCCACAGCACGCACTCACACCCGCCCAGCTCCTGCGCGGTTATTAAAAGGTGCTAATCACTGCGATGTTTTCCTCAAGCTACCCTTCAGCTGGGCCGGACGTGAAGAGCCGCCCGCACACTCATCCACAATCCCCTCCCCGGCAGCGGGGGCAGCCCCGCCGGGCCACCGGGGCTCCCCGCGGCTCCCCCGCCCATCGCCGGGGCCCCGCGGCCGCTCTCGATCCGCGGAAGCGCCTCCCCCCCGCTTCTCCGGCCGCCACGAGGCGCGGGCGGCCCGGGCCGCGTGTAAGCGGCGGCCGCACCGCCAACTTCCCCCGCGCCCCGCCGGGTCCGCCCCGTCCCGGGCGGCAAAATGGATGCGGGGCGGCGGCCGGGGAGGGGGCAGGGGACAAACATGGCTCCGCCGGCGCCCGCGGCCCGGCACTCACCGTCGGCGGGCTGCTGGAAGTTGACATAGGCGTATCCGAGCGAGCGGCGGGTGATCATGTCCCTGCAGACGCGGATGGAGAGGATGGGCCCGGCCGGGCTGAACTTCTCGTAGAGCATGGCCTCGGTCACGTCGGGGTGCAGGTCCCCCACGTAGAGCGAGGCCATGGGGTAGCTGGGGGCGCTGGGGTTCATCCTGCCGCCGTCTCCCGGCGCGGGGGGGGCGCTGACGAGGCGGAGGCCGCGGCGGTCGGTGCGAGCGGGGCCGGCGAAGGCGGCGCGGGGCCGCTCGGACTCAACGGCTGCGGCGGCTGCGGCGGATGGGCGGGCGGGGGTCGGGTCGCGCCGTGCGGGCCGGGTGGAGCTGGCGGCGGCGGGTGCTGCGTTCGGCGGGGTCGGGCTCGCTGTGTGTCTCCTCTCGGCTGCGCCGGGTCCGGGGACTTCGCTTCACCGGGTTATTTTATATCAAACCGGCCGTTTGCAGAAAGGTTGTCGGGAAGGTTGGATGAGGAAAGAGGATTATTTTTTTAAAAGGTTTTTTAAGATTTTTGGATTTTTTTTGGCTTTTTTAAATATTTTTTTAGTAATAAATGGTGCTGCGGGGCCGGGCCGGCGTGTCCGGGTGGTCCGGAGCACACGCACTGCGCACACAGCTCCGACGGCCGCGCGCGGGGCCGGAAGGGGGCGGGGCTCGCGCCACCGCCCTGCGCGTGCGCAGTGACGGATTGGGGTGGGGGGCGGTGAGGAAAGTTGGGCGATGGTGCGGGTGCCGGAGGAATGTTGTCACCGGGGAATAAAGCGGCGTTAGCGTTTAAGCTGTGCTGTGGTCGTTCCTTAAATTAGGCGGGTTTTATGGCTGGGTTTGTGCCAGAGAAGTTGGGCTGAAGGGCCCCGGGAGCTGGCTGGCAGCTGCGCTGTGGGTGCGTGAGGGGACACCGCGATCCCGGGGAGCTGGTGCCAGCCCGCATTCCAGACGGGCCTTTGGAAACTTCCCAGCGCAGCGCCCTGGCTTGTGCCATGCACAGGATCTCTCAGGGAGAATCAGGCACAGGATCACAGCACGAGTGAGGTTGGAAAAGGCCTGAGGGATCGTCGAGTCCGACCTTTGAGTGAACACCCCCATGTCTCTTACACCGAGGCACAAAGTGCTGCCTCTAGTCCTTCCTTAAACACCAAAGCAGTCCTGTGGGGTTTGGAAAACCTTGCTTTATTTTTAGCTGGGCTCTCTGGACTAAAAAAAAAAAATCCTTTTGTGAGAAAGGAAAATATTTTCCTATCAGTTAGAATTCTAGGGGGCTTTTTAATTAATTGTGTTTCAGATTGAATCAAATAAAATGTGCTTCATTCCTGCTAAACAAACGTAAAAGTACTTGCACAAAACACTAAACATTAATGCACGTGTAAGGCAGGATGCCAGATCAGGAATTTCAGAAGTCTTGGAGGTAACTGCTCTTTTATATTTAATGTAGTTTTTCTTAGTGTTTTCTTAATGTTCTTTACACAGTTTCAACATAAAGAAAAAGACTGGTCTGCAGCTTTGCATGTCTTTTTGTTTTCTTGTTTCATGTTCTGCGTGATGATTCGTTTTTCCTTGCACAGTTTCAACATAAAAAGACTGGTCTGCAGCTTTGCATCTCGTTTTGTTTTGTTTCATGTTCTGCGTGATGATTCGTTTTTCCTTGGCCAGCATTTGCCATCATGGGTTTGAGCAGAGCCGCAGGGGGAGTATTGTGGAATTGTCAAGTGTGAGGGTTCCACTGGCACTCAGCAGCTGCTGCAGTTTCGGTGCCTCCTGTTGGAGGTGACCAAGGCCAGGCAGAGCTGGCATCCCCCGTGTGTTCCGTGGCACAGTGTGACATCTCTGTCCAGCCCCCACCCCGCCCTGGCCTTAAACTGAGGAACCCTCTGGAATCTGAAGCAGCTGAATGAACACATCCCGAGGTGGCAGTGGTGGCTTCTGTCAGCTGAGTGCAGCAGATGGCCTGCACCAGCACTCTTATAGTGAGGTTTGATGTGTTTGTTAAAGTTTAGATGGTGGTTTTTAGAGAAAAATAAAAATTCTCTCGTTTAAACACTGGTTTATAACGCCCTCCCTAGGATGTACTATGTACTGTTGTGGTCTCTCCTTTCCTTACATGGTCCTGTTCTTCCCCATGTCTCCTTTCCCCAAAGTGTCCTCTTTCATACTTGCTTCTTGTTTCACACTTTCCTGTCACTGGCACTTGGTCATATTATTACATGTTTTTTCTTCCCTTGGCATGTTCCTACTCCTTCTTGTGAGTTGAGTTGCTCTGTTTCTACCCTTGAAAATGTCAGGATAGAGCCCAGAGCATGGTAAGGCATTTCTCTTTTACCAAATTTAGGGAATAAAATTTGCAAGTTTTGTTCAGCACAGAGAGGGACCTTTTGGAGATCTTGTCTCTTAACATGGTATGATTTCAGAGTTTTCTAACAATAAATGCAATTAAGGCAGTAAAAATGCATTCTCAGCCTTATATGGATATCCACAAGAGTTCAAATTATTGTTTAAAAGCACTGTGGCTTTCTAAGTAAACTTGTCTAGTGTTTGTTTTCAGCAAAATAATATATTATTGGGTCTTGTCCTCATAGATGGCACTCCTTTGGCTTTGACCTGAAGCAGGGATCTAAAATTAGTTAATTAGTTAAAAGTTTTACTGTCTATTCCCTCCCCACCGCCCTCCCCAAAGCAGCAAATGGAACTTTAGATAAAAGCCTGGTCACAGTAGGAGGTAGTGGGCAACTCTGATGGTGCCCAAAACAAGTATCTCGTCCTCCTGTAACAAACTAGACTTTTCAAGACGTGGCCTAAGTGTTTTAAGGCAGCAGGAAAAAATGCTTTCATGCTTGAGGCACAGAATTTGCATTAAACTTTAGATTCTGGTGCTGCAAAACACTCTTAGTGATTTAGGATTGAACCTTGCAAAGGACCTGGACATTTGTGTGCTTGCTTCTGCTGATTGCCCAGCAGAACTGCAGAGCCCCGAGTGAGATCTGGGCTCTGGGAGGGCTCTGGCAGGAGAGCCCTTGTTGGGTATGAGCTGATGCTCTCATCTGTGTCTCTCCAGGACCCATTTTAGCTCTGCTGCTCTCGAGTTCTCCATGGTGTGGATACAAGCTGCTGCAGGGAGCCTGTGCTGTCAGCTTACTGCCCAGGCCTGGTGTGTGTGCTGTCCTTGCAGGTGTCACGTGTGGGTGCCTGGGCCTGGAACTTGGTTCTTAGCAGCCACCACTTCCTTGAAACCCCAGGTTTGAGATTTAACTAGAATGTATAACTCAGTGTTTCCTTGTCAGCTTCAGGGAATTGCAGTCAAACAGGAATTTAATGAGGAGCAATAATTCTTTAATTATAAATGTTTTAAGTATTTTTGCAATCCAGATAAGTTACCTGGACATGTTGCCTCATTTCAGCTCAATGTTCATAGAACTAACAAATAGGAAAAAAAGTAAAGTGTACACAATGTTTTTCACTGACAGCAACTGAGAAATATTTCAGAGTTCCCAGATACATTATTTCTAAGCATAAGCTCTACCAAAGTTAAATAAAGATCCTTTGTAACTTAAAGCTCTAAGCAGATACAAGATTTTTCTTTTGTTCCAGTGGTATTATGATTTGTGAATGCAATTGGTTTTTATTTGAGGCTATCATGGAAATAGGGAAGTTATTGAATTTCATTCAGACTTCAATAAATTTCCTCTCTTGCCTAGGAATTATGACTTTTTGATACATGATGGATTGCACAAAACTATTGGACATTATGCAAACCCAGCTTTAGAGTTAGCCACAGGAAGCATTTTTAAATAGTATCTGTAAAGTGCCAGTATTGAAGATTTTCTTTTAATTAACACAGCCTGAATGTAAAAAAGGTTTTATTGTTTACCCAGCTTTATAGTTATCCACAGGAAGCATTTTTAAATAGTATCTGTAAAGTGCTAATATTGAAGATTTTTTTTTAATTAACACAGCTGATAGTTAAGGTCTTATTGTTTAGAATACACACACTGTTTCTGAGTTCAGGAACTGCTTGATCATTTTCACATCTCAGCATTTTCCTTTTCTGTTCAGCTACAGGGCACTGCCATGTGCTAAAATGGCACTGTGAAAGCTAAAACCTTGATGGTCTGTGTTAAAGAGATAAGGAAGAACACGTACCTTTTGAAGGGGAGTGCCAGTTTCTTTAAACTAAGTGCCTGACTGATAACACTGTTTGCTTTTGGTAGCCTGCTTAGTCCAGATAGTCTTTTGAGCTCAGCCAAACCCAAGTTCTGAGTAATTTGTTTAATAAAAAAATGAGGGGAAAAGATATGTCAAGATCTCAGAGCTCTATATTTTGAGTCTTCTTGAATGAGGGCAGTAGCAATTTTGCTCTCTTTTTTGGGACTATTCATTTGTGCAAAGAACTGTATGTCTCTTTACTGAACTTGTGAAGGAGAAATAATTTTGGCAACAGAACAGGGAAAGAAGTGTCATTCTCAGGCAGCCATGACATGGGAAAGGTAATAGTTAATGACTTTGTAATGTGCCTGAAGCAAACAAAGCAGCAGGTTTGTGCAGTGGGATTGTTTTCCCCAATGCCAAGTGCAGCTGAGGAAATAGGAATGTACTGAACCAAGTTTGGTCAGGAATATTGCCTCAAGTATGCTTTGTCTACCCCTCCTCACTCTACTGGTTAATAATTGAGCCTTGGGAGGTACTGTCAGCGTTGGAAAGATGGATGGGCAGAGGAAGAGAGAAGGCTGGGGCTGGGCAGGGAGCTGTTCTGGGAAGGCTCTGTCTGAGGAGCAGGGCAAGTCCATGCTCAGCTGTCACTGGCTGCACTGAGGGCAGGCTCAGCTGCTCTGAGCTCTCTCTCACCCTTCCTCCTTCCCAAGAGTGAGCTTCGTGCTGCTCCATCCCTGTCCCTAACACAGCCACCTCCTCTGCTCCATTTCACTCTGCCTGATGCAGTCCACCCCCCTCACGAAGAAACCACCAAATCAAGGTATTGTGAAAAACACATTGGTGTTTCCCTCTGCCCTTTATTAGCTACTATCAGAGTTTGTTATCTCTGAGGCTTGCTCCCTTCAGCAGTAGCTGCAGTATTTCTTCCAGAAGAGCTGAAGTACTCTAATCAAAAACATTTGAGTATCTTGCTGCTGTTCCTGAGTGTTGTCAAAGTGCCACACAGTGACTGTTAAATGTTGTGTACTTGGGCAAACAAAGTCATTGCCATATTTCTAAGCAAGCACTAGGCTGTAGACTGTTAAAGATGTAGAATTTTGAGTGGGGGCGGGGGAATGGTGTGGGGAAGAGATAGGAAGAAAGCATGGTAAGTATCCAACTCCATTCTCCCCCCAGGTGAGAACACCGTATCATCCCAACTGAGATTTTTCAATATTTTTTTAAAAATATAAATTCTCTGAGGGTGGCAGTTCAGTCTTCTCTAAGGCAGCCTGTTTTGGGGCATTACTCTCCTTAACTCGGAAATGATTTTTCTGATGTCTGACCCAAGTTTCCATTTTTGCAATGGAAAAATGTTCCTTCTCATTCTATCCCTGGTGAAAGTGGTTGGGTTCTTTTTTTTATTTTTATTTTATTTTTAACGTACTTTTGACTAGCAGAACCATGCTGCTCTTCCAGGGTATGCACTAGAAAGTGTTCTGGTGTGTGTGCTGGCTCAGGGAGTGGGTTAGACTGGAGTGACCTCTGGCATGAACAGATAATCTGCTTCAGATGGGCATTGCTGGATTAACATGTGCATGGGACAGTGATTCCTGTGCCAGCATGTGCCAATCTGTGATTCCCTGTTCCAAAGGAAGCTGCTATTGCTGTGCTATGTGCACACCTTGTGCACGATGAAGTGCCAGACTTTTCACGTTGTGGGGATTTTTTGTGGATATTCCCTTTACAAAAGGCTGATGATAGAATCATAACAGTGTGTTGCTTGAGAGAAAACAGAAAACATGGACTTTCACTGGACCAGCTGCAGTCATTCAATTGCCAGGAGAACCAGAAGGACCAAATAGCAAAGGATGCTTTGGTCAGTTTCAAGAGAAAATCCTCAAAGTCTTCACTGTGACTTGACATTACCCATATACAGGACAAATTTCTGTGATCCATGGAATATGCTTTGCCCTGGAATTTTCTCACAGGCCTCAGTCCAGGCTCTTTGACCATTTTGTTATGGTCCTGCCACCTTTGAATCAATGGCCTGTAATCTCCTAGCCCAGTGCTGCAATCCTGCTGGTCTGAGCAGGAGAGACACCAGCCTGCAGCTCCTCTAGCGCAGCCCTGCAAGCCCTGCCAGCCTGTGATTAATTATCTCAGTTCCCACAGTGAGCCAAGGAAAACTGCAGGGACCATCTGAAAACCAAGTACAGAGAGGAACAGTCAAAATGAAACTGAAGTAGAAGGTGATCCACAGGCCTGTGTGAAACTGAGGGAGGGCAGAGGCAGAGTGGGTGGCAGGGCTGGGCTGTGTGTCTCCTGCAGCCTGATGCTGAGCACTGGGCTGGGTCTGCAGGGATGCTTGCTGAGGAAGGAGGGTGCAGGGCATGGAGACAATACTTGAATGAGATTTTGTTGACTCTGCTGGCTTGATTGAGCTCTCACACCTCACGTTGGTCAGTATGTATCGGCTCCACAATGCTGCACCCACCCAAGGATTTTGTGGCTCTGTTTGCCAAGCTCCCTTCTCCCACTGCCAGCAGAATATCTGTGTACAATATCTCCCATTTCCAGTGTGACTTTGCATCAGTGGCAGGAGGGTCTCGACAAGCCTATTATGGACATGCACACAAGACCTGAGATCTGAGGCAGGAAGAGACCTGCAGGATTGAAAGGATCTGTGATTGAGGGGATCTGGTGACATGGAGGATAAAAGGGCAGATGGAGAACAAAACGGAACAGGCAATAAAACCTCCAAGGTCCTGTGCAGGGCCAGGGGTTGTACTCATTGATTCTTGTGGATCCCTTCCAATTCAGGATATTCTAAGATTCTGTAAAGGAAGTGCCATGAAACTCTGGCCCAGACACAGATGACAGCACCTGCATAAAGCCCCTGCTCATGTAAGTTAAACACAATTGTTTGGACAAATATGTTCCACCATGAGGAGTTTATTTCAGTAAATGCTTCTGCCTTTAACCCAATTTTAGGACATTGCAGCTCAATTTATTCTGTTGCCAAACTGTGGGCCTTGCTTGTGAATGGAGCCAGACCACTTGCCCATAGCCTGACATGGCCTTTGTGGCTAAAGCTGACCTGTTCCCCTCTCCACTTCTGACACCACAGCAAAGTTCTTCTCTCAGCTCAAAGGGATGGGACTGGCCATCAGCCACTGCCCTGCAATGCAGCTCTGACCTGTGTGAGGTGGGCAGCAGGGTGCTGCCATTGTTACAGACTGTGATGTCTGTTCTGCTGAGGTGTGTTTTGTGGTGTCTCTGGCTGCTGGAGCACTTTGGTTACAGTTGGAGCCCACTGTGGCCAAACCTGGTGTTCTCACAGAACAGGAGTGTGGCCCTGCCTGGCCATCCTTTAGAGGGCACTGACTGACTGTTCGTGGTTCCATCATCTGCTGAATGTACCCAGGGACTTGGTGCCACTGAGAGAAGGACCATTCCCCTTTCCTGCTCCTTTCTTCTGTTGTACTCAGGGCTTTCTCCTATTCTCCAGCCCATGCTGTCCTGACCACTTCCCTTTTAAGGGCTGCTTGCTTTTTAATTTTTGCACTGAGTTAATTTGAGATGTTTTAGTGATTTAGATCTGCTCCCAAAGTCAGAACTGACACAAGATAGCAGCAAGGTGTGTGGCCCAGAGACAAAGGGAAACTGTTCCAGTGCTGAAAAAAATGCTAAATGGCCTTATGGCCTCCTGTGGAATTATGTTATTTGCAGCACAGTTCTGGAGAAATAATTAACACTAATTTTGCTCACCCTGTTTTGCCTAAAAAAGGGGGAGAGCAGAAGGGAAGGAAGATTTAAGGGATGAGTATTGGTGAAAGGACTGAAGAGAGAGATGATGTGTCATGAGGGTCTTCAGGTCCTGGGGCTGGGCTTGGGAAGAGGATTTCAGTGACTGTCCAGAGCAAGGGGGATTTCACTAAGAACTGTAAGAGGTGCCTAGGGCAGGATTAAATGTCTAACATGTTTGGCTCGTGTCCCCTTTGTCCTCACAGAAGGGCGAGGTCCAGCTGGTGTGGAAAATAGATGATATGTCTCTAGCTCAGCACCTGGGTCTCTCTGAAGACCTGAATTCCTCTCCCACTGCTGTCACATTATTGGTGTTAGATAAAACACACTTAGTTTTGGGGGTTTTTTTGGTCATGTAAACTTATCAGCTGAGACTCCTAGAACTGCCTCCATCCCTCTTGCCAGGTTTGCAAATTTTCCCTTGAGCTTTATATGAGTCTGCAAAGAAAGGAAGACAGTGAGCAGATGAAGAGGAGCACTGGGCAGGAAGTGGAGCAGGAGCTCTCCTGCCAACCTGCCAACAAAGCCAAATGACCCACCTGGAGATGGTCCTTGGCCCCTCAGCAGCTGGGGCTGTTCTCCCAGCTGAGAGTGACTCTGCTTCCCCTGGTGCAAGGGAGTCAAACCTGTCCAGTTACCTGCACACCCAAGGGGCAGGCTACAAAATGCCAGGTGAAGCATAAATTAGCAAAAGTAACAATACACAAATTCCCTGCCCTTCCTAGGCAAGATGACAATTCACTGCCTCTGACTGAGGAGCTGAAGCAATTGCACTGTTATTTTGAAGAATGTGTTGAACTGGGACTGCTGGAGTCTCAGCCATCCCTGCAGAGGAGCAGAGCAAAAGCACTGGCTGCTGGAGCCTGTGGCACATGCTGCCTGCTTGTGAGAGGCATCTGAACGTTTTGGTGCTTTTCTGCTTCTGGAAATGTTCAACCTGCTCTAAGCATCCATACCTCAGTGTCCATCCAGAGGCTGCATGCACCTGCCCAGCTTATGGGTGTTCTGGTGAGAAATCCCAAATCCTTAGTTGTGATGGTGTGTTGCTCCCATGGAAGCTCACTGGAGAGCACCATGATGAATGCCTGGTGAGGGCTTCCTCCCCCAGGCTGGTGTGTTTGGTGGGTGTGGTAAGAGAGCCAGGCAGTGGTGACTGGGCCCAGAGAAGTGAGTTACCAGTGCTTCATTGCAACATCAGCCTTGGCCAGAACTGGGTGCCAAGGGTGTTGTACAGTGCAGCACGAGCTCTGCTCCACAATGAGCTGATGGCTGGCAAGAGAAGGGGAGGGCAAGGCATGGCACCAGGGTGTGTGTAACCCATGCAAAAAGGGGCTGGAAGAAAAGGTGCATGGAGGGAATTACATCTAGCCCAGCATTACAGACTTCACTCAAAACAAAAGCTTCAGAAACATCTCTGATACTCTCTTTGCTTGGCCTGCATAGTCTGGGGGGCATCCTGAGTTGTTCTGAGGCAAACCCTTCCATCTGGGCTCCTGCTACACTCACAGGCAGCCTTCCCCCCAGATCTGCACTTGCTCTGTCCATACAAGTGACAGCACCCTCTGAATAAGCAGAGGATGTTAGCTGTCATCCATTGAGGATGTGGCAAAGGTCTATGGACAAGCAATACTTGAAACATTGCTTAATGTTTCATCTTAATACTGCTTAAGATGAAAGATGAACCATGAAAAGGCTTGCAATTTTTAACTACAGTAGAATGACCACAGTGATACCCAAAACAAAAGGAAAATGAAATAGAAACAGCTACTAAAAATGCCATTGCAAAAGCAATCCAAAGAACTATATAAATGTAGAAAAAAGAATGGTCTTTTCATATACTGCAAGCTTCCAGTTTTTGAAAGCATCACGAAACAAGCTGTTGAGCAGTGGAATGGATAAAACCAGGCTTCCAAAATGCAGCTCTGCTGAGCTGCCTGGCCCATTAAATCTCAGTGCCAGTGCTGCTGCTGCTGGGCCAGAGGCAGGCTGGGGCACGGCCACCCCAGCTGTGCCCACGTGCTGAGGGGTGGCTGGGGCATGTGCTGAGTGGCACATCATCTGCCCCTGACCAAGCTCCTACCAGGAGAGCTCAGCCTCCCTTCCATGGGCAGGGCTGCTGCTGTCTCTTGCTGCTATCTCTTTCTTCTGTGCCCAGCTACCAATTATCAGTAAATGTATCAGAACACCTCTGTATTTGAGGCATCTTGGCCAAATTTGATCAAGGTTAGCTAGGGATACTGGGGAAGAAAACAGGCAGTCAGGCATTGGGATTGTACAAGTCTCTTGCCTTTATAAAATGCAGACTGAAAATAAATCCAGAGCTCAGAAGAGCAGCAAATGCCTCTGGCTCTTACAGAGTGCCAGAGCCTGAGACGTGTGATGTGCTTTGTGCACAGAGGCACCCAGTGCTTTTGCCAAACGTGGCACTGAACTGGGCATGCAGCACCAGAGGGGATGTCCAGCCAGCACAGGGTGGGTATCCCAGTGCAGATCTTCTGGTGGGAATCTGCTGCTGCCCTCTTCTGCTGCTCTGAGCCTGGACTGTGCCTATTGCATGTGAGGTGTGAGTGCCTTCAACAGGTCAGATGTGCCAGTGCTGAGAGCAGGGATGTTCAGGTACTTCAGTGATCTTGAGTGTGAAAGCCTTGAGGAACATGTACTTGGATTTGGAGAGGCAAAAATGCAAAGCCAAATAACTTTGATCATCACAAGGATCTGACTTACTCATGGATATAGACTGGTTTCTTCAGCTGGCTAGGGTGTTTTTCCAGGTGTTTTTCTCTGTAAGAACAAGTCTGTTCCATCCAGCTGCACTTTCAGCTCTGCTGCTGATGCTTTTGTGCTCTCTGCCTGTGGTACATGCTGCATGGGCATGAATTAGCAGGTACAGCACACTGGCAGACTCTCAAGGGATCTGCAGCAAACAGTGAGCACCATAATCCAAAATCATCTTCCATCTCATGCTGGCAAAGAACAAAGCCCAAGGGCACTGATGCCAGCTAGCATAGCTGGGCAGGGAGGGATGGAGAGTTCCGACTCCTCCATGTCTTTTCTGACATCACTGCCCCGTGGGGCTCGTGCTGGGTGTTGTTCAGCAGTCCCTGTGCTCCCTAGTGTTACAGCCAGCTTCACCTGGCAGCAGCACAGCTTCCATGGAGTGAAACAACAGCCTCTGCTTCTGCAATAGTGTCACTGCAGCCAGGTTACTGGTCTTCAAAAACAAGTTGTCACTTGTTCAGCTGTTTTGCTTGAATAAAAGCAATTCCCTGTCCATCCTCGTAAGAGCTGGCTGGGCAGCCCAGACTTGACAGCTTCAATTTCTTCCCTGGGGCACAGATAAGGTATTGTCAGATTATTATCCAAAAATTTCTCAAATCCAGGAGGAAGTCTTTGCACTGGGGGTTCTGGTGGACAGCAAGCTGTCTGTGAGCCAGCAGTGCCCTTGAGGCCAAGAAGAGCAAACATATCCTGGAGTCCATTAGGATAGGGTTCAAGGAAATTGAGGGAGATGATCCTGTCCCTCTGCTCAGTCCTAGTGAGGCCTCACCTGGAATGCTGTGTCCAGTTCTGAGATTTCTACTTCAAGAAAGACAAGGAAATACTGGAGAGGGTCCAGCAGAAGGTAATGGAGGTGATTCACAGGATCACAGGTTTGGTTAGGGTTAGAAGTTGCCTCTGGAGATCATCTAGTCCAATTGATTGGGGGTTTGGAGCACCTCAGTTTTGAGGAAGGGCTGAAGGAGCTGGGCCTGTTTAGCCTGGAAAAGGAGAGGCTGAGGGGGACCTCATCAATGTCTGTAAGTATCTGAAGGGAGGGTGTCAAGAGGATGGAGCCAGGCTCTTCCTGGTGGTGCCAAGCAATAGGACAAGAGGCAGCAGGAAGAAACTGGTGCACAGCAAGCTCTGTCTGAACATGAGGAAGAATTCCTTGCTGTGAGAGTGACAAAGCACCAGAACAGGCTGCCCAGAGGGGCTGTGGAATCTCCTTCTGGAATGATTCAAAAGCTACCTGCACACAGTCCTGAGTAATGTGCTTTGGAGACCCAGCTTGTGCACAAGGTGGAACTAGATGATCTCCAGTGGTCCCTTCCAACCTTACCCATTCAGTGTTTCTGGGAAGAATCCACAGCTACCCTTGGGCTACAGGAATGTGGAACAGAAAAACAGATGTGGCTTCCCATGGCTCTGCATTCTCACTTCCTGAGTAATTCTGTCATTTTGAGAGTGGAAACAATTCTGTATTCTGCTCCAGAAGGATCAACCCCAGGAAGGCATGAGTGTCCCAAAACAGACCCAACTCCCCAGGAAAATTCTGCTGCTAATTAGCTTTGGCTTTCCTGATTTTCTGTATAATTTTACGTTTGTCCCACCTTCATAGATAAAGCCTTTTGCCACTGTAGCCAAATGGTGGCTGTTTGGGACTGGAGCACCAAAATTAAAGGATCTTTTCTGCATTTTGTTCCCCTGGAAAGGAATTTGCATCCATGCTTTACCTGATGTCCAATTACTTGTACATGGTACTTATCTCCTCTCTTCAATTTTCCTGCCTATCCCCTTTCCATCTTTGTTCTTATTGCTGGGTCCACGTGAAAGTCAGTATTTTTTATAGCAGGAATGTACCACTAATTCCCACTGCCAGGGAGCAAACAGGAGCCCTGACATGTATTGCTTGGCTTATCAGAAAGCAGGGCTGTATGGTGAGAAGCTGTAGCAGCAGGAGCACACAGTCGGTTATGCAACTCCCTTCCCTGAAGGAAAGAGTTTGCTGTTACCCAAACAGAGCAAGCCCAAGCAGGCAGCACCCTGTGCTCCTTCCACCCTGCTGCTGTCCCAGCTGTGCCGTGGGGGAAGAAAACTGGGGGAAGGAGATGGCCTGGAAGTGCTGAGTCCTGGCTGAGACAACAGGCTGCCAGCACGCTGTGCAGGCAGGGCACAGATTTGGGCCATGTCCAAGCACCCCTGAGCAGCCTGCAGGAAGTACTTGGTGCCAGCTGAGGAGCCGTGGGGAGGAGTGAACCCAGCTGAACCCAGCTGAACCCAGCTGCCCGTGGGTGATCCCCTCCCTGGTCTCAGTGCCAGGGCTGCTGCTGCTGCTGGAGAGGCACTCTGCAGCTCCCCTTTCCCCTGCTGCACTGCCCACACCACGTGCACCTGCAAATTGCTTCTCTTCATCCCCTTTTCCCCCTTTTGCAATATGGTCAGAACAAGAGTCCCATCCAAGAGTTTTCTGTTCTCTAAGTTACTTTTTTTTTTTTTAATTATTTTATTGTTTCTCGCTCAGCCTCCTGACAGATCCCTAGCTATTTGGACCATTTGAAGCCCCTTGGTTGCTGCCCCACTCTCTGCTGGCACAGAAGTTTGTGGCCAGGTTGTGGTTGCTGAACATCAGTCACCAGCTCTCAAGAGCCTGGCACAGTTTCCCGTGTCCCAGTCCTTCTCCTGCAAGCAGCTACCATACAGGTTGTTTGAAGCCACAGCCTGGTTTTTAAGCCTTTCCTATTGTTATTGTGGAGATTCTGCAGGATTATTTTCTCAGCCACTGAGGAAATCAGCCTGAAAAACAAACTGGGAGCAGGGGGTCCCAGCTTGGTCTTATTTGGTGCAGAATGCCCCATGGCTCATCAAGGTGCTGGAACACATGCTGCCTCCATGTGCTGCTCATGAACTAGACTGTGCTTTGAATCTCTGCCTGGGGGTGATTCCCAGACTGCAAACCAGTAGGTGTCACACCTTCCTGCTTATGACCTTCACACAGGTGGTGGAGATGAAGTTTGGTTTGGTTGTGCAGCCAGGAGTGAGTATCTTGACTCAATACAGATGTTAGGCTAGGGCCACAGGATTTGAAGCAGTCAAGTTGGCAAGTTAGAATCGTAGAATAGAATAATAGAATAGGTTGTGTTAGAAGGAACCTCTTATAATCATCTTCTCCAACCCTGCTGCCACAGACAGGAACGTCTTCAAATATATGAAGTTTCTCAGAACTCCAAGCTGACCTTGCATCTTTCCAAGGATGGGACATCCATTACTTCTCTGCACAATTGTTCTAGTGTTTTGCCACCCTCATCATAAAAAAAAATCTTCATTATCTCTTAAGTTCCATCCCATATGCTGAGCTGGGCTTGACCCTACACAAGGTAACACATTTTAGATTACCAAAGCTCCCAAAGTGCTGTCCATCAGCTGAGCCATCAATTGTGACTATTGTGCTCTTCATGCTGCCAGTGAAGTGTGCTATCTGAAACCCAAAAGAAAGTGGGACTCACTCAAGAGTACTGGGCTGGGTCCAGATCTGTGTTTGTCCCTTATTATGAGGGTCTTGCAATCAGGTGCTTATGTACATCCATGTCTCCCAATATCTTTGAAAAAATGTGCAAGCAATAGAATGGTGCTCAGGCTGTTTCCGTCACTATTCTCCATCAACATAGTTGCACCATTAACAAAGCTGTCCCAAAATAAATGAATGGTTGGTACCCTCTGTTCCCAGCTTTGGTGTGAGAGCCAGCCCACAGAGGCTCTCCTGGCTCCCTTCCTACCATTCTTTAGTCCACTATCACAGCAGTGGCACAAAGGCTTTCTCCCTGCTGTGAACAGGGATGATCACCCCCAGGCTACATTTCTATACCATCATCTCAAGTGTCAGGTCAACTAGTTAAAAGCAGTTACCTTCTCCATCTCTTCCTCTGTGCTTTTCAGCTATTGCACAGGGAAATGGGTGTTTCTCAGGAGAGCCTTGTTCTGCACTGCTGTTTTGGCAGGAACAGGTAGGTGTGTCCTGCCTGCTGCATCCCCCATGAGCCCGGGGCCTGCCCTGCCCGAGCAGGGGGCAGGGGGCTGACAGGGATTGTCAGGCTGTGCCCTGCCCTCCATGCCACTGTCAACCACTGGGAGCCTGAAGGAGGTGGCCAGAGGCACTGGTGCCAGGATGCAACTCCCAGGCACTACTGCTGCTGCTATTTATAATTTCCCCTGGCTGTGCCATGTGGATGAGATAATAGGATAGCTGTTCTTCTAGGCAAGCTGTATTTGTTTTTACCACTGATATATCTTGCTTTGTCATGGTTTCCTTACTTTAATAAGAAGCTATTTTTTTTAATTAAATGCCTCATGAATTTCTGTAAACAAGGAGGGTGAGGCCCATGTTGGAGAAACTTAAAATGTTTTCAGTGAAATCCAGTGTCACAGAGCAGAGGTGTAGGGGCTGGAAACTGACCATGACTCGCCACTTCATCCCTCTGAAGAACACATCCAGAGATGGCAGTATTTGCCACTTGATGCTCCTCCTTCGTGCACTGTAGGTGGCCTGATCCAGAGGTTACTGGCTCCTTACACTGACTTCTGTGGGAATGTTTATGTGCTTTTTTGTCCCTTTGCTGGACCAAGGTTGGAGTGCTTCGTGTGCTATATGGTAGACCTGTCTAGTCCTTAGTTTCTCTGACAGCAACAAGGTTTGAAACATTTCTCTGAAATCCAGTAACAATCCAGAAGGGAATGAGATCCTATCTGCAAGAGCTTGCCTGGAGAGCTGAATGGAAAATTATAGCCCTATAACAACATTTACAAAAGACTGGTGCAAGACCTTTTTGGCTAATTAACACTCCCTACATTGTCTTTTGAAAAGCAGAACTATAATTTACAGGGAAGCTTGATCCGGAAGCTGGGATCTCAGAAATTGCGTATGTCTCTGTAAACATCTGATTCATGTCCAAAGTTTGCTGCTGGTTTCTGCTTCACTGTATCTCAGGACTGAATATGGGAGGATGGGCTCTGCTCCCCCTGAAGTTCAAGCTGTGTGGGTCTGGACGCCTCTCTTATTTCACCTGTACAACCATTACTCCAGCTGTGTCTATTTGACAGGCTGAATTCAAGCTGATGGTTACAAGTCTGTATCCTGAGAGGACCTTTCTCCCAGCAGTGGCAGAATTTTCTCTGCAGAACCCGGGCAGCTTGTCACCCCAAAACAACATGGGGTGGAAAGCCACATTTAACAAAAAAGGGAATTTAAGTAAGCTGTCTCTCCTAACTTGTTGCTCTGTGATGTCTTACATGCAGGTGACCATAGCAATCCAGATAAGCTTATTTATTTTTTAAAAAAAGCTGATTACTTCTTTCTTGAGCTCTCCTTCAGCCTCCACTCTTTTCAGAGCTGATTGTTACCCCCATTCTGTCAGTAATGAATCAATGGCACACAGATCTCGCTGCCTTCACTGCTCCTCTGGCTTCCTTCCTGTTGCTTCACACCCTTTAGAGGTTTTAGAAAGAAGGTAAAAGCAGAACAGGAAAGTTGCCCTTAAATGCTGATCTCCTTTTGCTGATCTCTAAATGGCCATGTCCTGCGGCCTTCATGGAGAAAGGAAGATGACACCAGGCTTTTAAACTCACTTCATTTTCCTGGCAGCACTGCCCCTCTGCCTAGGGGAAGCTTACATCTCTTGGGTCTCCTGCCATCTCTTGGGTCTCCTGCCATCCAATTTCTTGTGGCACAGGGTGGGGGGCTGCTCTTCTTTCTGTGTTAAAATGTGCAAAATGATTGCTCTTGAGGACAGCTTCTCCTCTAAACCATGTGGTGCCCTGAAGGAATGTCCGAGATTGCTCCCACTTGGACAGGAATAACTGAATGAAAAACCTCAGCCTGCTCCCACCAGCCCATGGTCCATCCCCTCAGACATGTTCCCCAGGCATGTCCCCAAGGCACGTCCCCAGAGCACAGCCCTGTCTCTGCAGGCTGCCAGTGCTTGCAGGGCACCCCTGGGCTGGGCTGGGCTGGGTGCAGGCGAAGGAGAGGCTGGCATTTCCCCTGCTGTGGTGAGAGAGGCTCAGCACAGGGCTCCTGGCCGGCTGCAGCTGCCCTTCAGAGGCCACCAACTGCGTGTCCCCTGTAGCATCACACTGCTGGGCATGAGAGGGAATGAGGTGTGTGGGAGCAAAGACAGCCTGTCCTCCAGGCACTGTGCTGTGGGTGCTGGGAAGTCACCGTGTTCATGCTCATAACTCCACCACCAGCTTGTGGCCACTGAATGTATAACCCCAGAGTCAATTTTTTACTATTCCAGCACATGAGCTCCTTTTTCAGCAAGACGTGGCCCCTGGGAGGCTCCAGCACTGACGAAGCAGCTGTCTTGCTGGATTTCCCCTCCTGCTGCTGATGAAAACCACTGCTTCCTTCCACAACCCCCTCCAGCCTGCCCTGCCCTGCTCCCCGGGGTAGCTGCATGCCTGCTGATCTCCCCAGTGCCACCTCCAGCCCCTGGTAGAAATACCAAGTCCCCACACCATTTTTGTGCTCCCAGTCTCCTGCATCCCCAGGTGAAGGGCAATGGAAAAAGCTGGTCCAGATGGTGAGTGCTAAATGCACTGGGAAAAGTCTCAGATTGGCACGAGGGGAAGAGGGTTCAGGGCTCCTGACAGCACCTGGCCATCACACCTGAGCAGCACTTGGGCACCTTGCTGTTGGTCCTGCTCCCAGCAGAGGTGCTGGAGTGATGGGCAGGCACAAGGCAACTCTCCATCTCTCTTACATGATGATTTTCTTATGCTGGGTAATGTACCTGGCTGTGTTCAAAGGGATGCTGGTGGCTTTCTGAATGCAAACACGTGTGCTCCATCAAGAGTGATGCTGCCTCTCTTCTTCCAAATGTGAGGGGAGTGAGGCCAAATCAATCAATTAGCACTGATTAACAAGGAAGAGTAACAAGGAAGGATTAACGAGGCTCAGGTAACATATCCATGCACTCTGAGTACCAGAGCACAGAGTGTGCAGGTCAGGGTGCCCCTCAGTCAGGGCCTCAGACACATGGAGTGAGCTGCTCCTGGCTGCTCAGGAAGCACAGCAAGCACAAAATCACCAGGGTTGGGCAGGGTTGGCCTTGGGCAGGAAGGGAGAGGGCCCAGGGGCAGGGGGCCAGGGTCAGTGAAGCACAGTCACCCCACAGGGTGCTGGCTTACAGGGCTGCCTTGGGCACGTACCTTATCTCAGTTCTCCCTGGTTCTCAGCCATTTACACTTCATCACTTTGCTTCCTCTTTTTCAGCATTCCAGTGGCAAAGGCAGTGCTGCAGCAGCTTCAGGTTTGCTTGGTTGTTTTCAGTGCCATGTGGCAAACAGACCCCAGGGCTGCTTGGTTGCAGTGCAAAACCATGGGCCTGCTCTAACCTCAGGGGCTCAGCCCAGCCCCCAGAAAGCAGAGTTGCCTCTGCAGGTCTGGCCCCATCTGTTGAGGTGGTGTCAGATTCACTTTGTTACAGACCCAGGGCTGGGACACACTTCTCTTCAGCAGGGAGCTCTGGTGTGTTTGGTCCAGTTGCAGTTGAAGGCATTGCTGCTGGAAGTGCTTCCTGCTTGGGTGAATGGGACCTGCATGCACACCTGAGGAGGCTCATTCAGGAATATGGGAAAATCCACTGTCTGCCCAGGCTGAGGGACCTTCACACCCCAAGCTCTGACTGCAGCAGCACTCCCTCAGCTCACAGCTTACACCTGAAGCCTTCAAGTCTTTGGCTAAAGTTGTATCTTGCAAGGGAAAGGTAAAGACAGACCTTGTGAAAGTGTCTTTGCTGCAATGGGGGCTTCTTAATGTGAGTTCAGCGTTTGCTGAATGGGAATAACCTGGTATCTCTTCCATGCTGCCTTACAAACAGTGCTGAACTGCCAACTTTTTCATAACACAATATTTTGTCACTTCATTATTAGTGGGAGCAAGACTTACAACTGCTAGGCTTGTAAGCCCTCCTACCTCCAGGGAAGTTGCCTGCACCTGGCACTTAGGCAGAGGCAGCCTGGGACAGCCCCACACAGCTCTTCCTTCCCCAGCACACCAGGGGTAAGGCTGCTCAGGAAAGCTGGAAAGAACAACCCAGGGGATTTGCTGCAGTACTTTAAGCACAAAGACACACCACACTGTGATTATTTTCCATGTGGATGTGAAGACATGAAACATGGTATAATTTATGGTTATGTTAAAACTGCAGTGCGTGAGCTGCTGAGGTGGCCAATGAGCAGGCACTGAAGTTTGAGGAATGCTCAAGGGCAGATTCCTCTTGATCCCCCAATCAATGTGGCATTTGGTGAGGTCTGCATGGAGATGCATTACTCACCCTCTGCTTTCAGTGGGAGAAATTGCTCTGGGCTTCCCCAGGAATGTCATGGGCAGGAGTGGGTGGGGACTGAGAGCAGGTCACAAGAACAGTCCTTGCAGTGCCATATATCTCTCTGTCAGCCTAATGAAAGCCTAATAATTAGGATTGCCATTCTCTTTATTTTTAATTATGAGGTAGCACTTTATTGTAGTGGGCAAAAGTAACTCTGTAATTAGCTTGTATGATTACTCAGTTATTAGCCAGTCTCTGATGCTGCAGACAGCCAGGAGACCCCTTGGCAGGCTGTCACAGGTCTGTGTGGGTTGGATGGGACCCCTGGCAAAACTTCCCCATCCTCCTACTGAGGCCATGCACAAACCTGGCAGGGATGAGGACAGCACGGGGCTCCAAGCACGAGGGGATGACCTCCAGCAGTGAGGAATTGCCATCCAAAAGACTGTGGCTCAGCTCCTCTGGGCAGCTGAGCCCTCGCCATCCTGCATCCCCAGCGCCCCAGTGGGGTTATTTCACCTGCACAGGCACAGGCTGGGTCTCCCAGCCCCAGGGCCCCCCTCGCTGACACCCCACGCTCCCTGGGAGCAGCTCCTGCCAGAGGCCATTGCTTAGCACTGCAGTGCACAGCAACAGCAAACTGTTGAGGGCATGGGCTGAGAAACCAATGCATTTATAAAACAAATTACTTAAGACTGAAGGAATGAAGGGGTGCAGCAGACTGCTGTGACCAGCCCTGTGCTTCTCAGCCATCTGATCCCAGCTTGCGCTGGTGCCTGGGGTTGCTCCTCCCCAGGTGGTGGCATCACCTCTGCCCAGGCAGGTTGCAGCCTGCTTGCCTTGCTTGGACCTGAAGGACTGAGAAGTTTATGTGGTCACTGCAGTGAGAACCAAAGAATCTTTCCTGGGCCTGGGGGAGGAGAGTGGAGCACTGGTGCAGGAATCACTGGGCATCGCCCCGGCTGCCCGGTGCTTGCAGGCTCACAGCTGTGCTGAAAACACACTGCATGGGTTAAGTTTTCCTTCTGCTGGGCAGATGCAAACCCTGTTCTCAGCTTAGCTGCCACTGCTGCCTGCATCCCACGCTCTGCTGGGCTTGCGGGGGGTTTCTTGTCCCCTCCTCTCACCCCCGCCAGGTTTGGTTCTTTAGCTGAGCCATTCCGGGGGCCGCCTGGTATTTCAGTCTCTGAAGAAATTAGAAACTGGTTTATGTAACATCTCGTGTGACTGACTGCAGGGTCTGCACGGAGAGACAACTGAGAACAAGTATGCTATCAGCAGAATAAGGGGCTGAGAACACACCCCACAGTGAGCTGAGGAGTCACCCTGCAAAGCCAGGTGCCACTCTGCTGTCGTGGCCCTGTGCCTGTGTGCCATGGCCGTGTCCTGGTTCACTGCAGCTCAGCTCTGTGGGCAAGGCCAGCAGCCACTCTGCCCTGTCCTTCCCAGAGCTGACCTGGACACCTTGAAAAGGAGTTCCTGGTCTCCTCTGTTTCCCCAGATGTCAGGCCAGGCCCTGTGCCAGCAGTGCAGCACAGTGCTGTGTCTGCCAGGAGCTGCTCAGGCAGCAGCTCTCCTGCTGCCCCTGCCCAGCTGCAGCAGTGCCCAGCAGACACAGGAGCTGTGGGTCAGCAGGGGCTGGCTGCTCTAGGTTCTTGCTCTTCCTCCTGGCTCCCTGCTCAGACTTTGTTTTCTGTCTCTCACCTCTGGTCATCAATGCTCACGGTGGGGCAGGAGGGGTGGTCACTCCACACGTGCATGGGAAAACCTGGGCAGAACAATTCTGGGATATTGGAATCTGCAGCTCTTGCTGACTCTCCTGGGGCTGAGGCTTTCAGCTTGGATGCTGCAGGGCTTATTCTGAGCATGCACATGTCCCTGGGCCACTGGTGGCAGACCTGACATCCCCGTGCAGGAATGGAAACCCCACTGGTTCAGCAGCGGTGGGCGGGAAGGCTGAGCAACATGCCAGCATCCCTCTCAGCAGCTGTGATCCAGTAGCAGAGGAAATAACAAAGAAATGCTTGCAAAATAATAATGCTTTTGATGTGAATAGAAATGTTTATAATAATCTGGATTTTTTTTCATGTAAATAAGGCTCAGAAAATGTGTTTTGTCAAAGTGACACACAGCGAGCTCTAGTAGGTGTACCCATCTCAGGATAAAAGGAACAGAAGCCACTCACTTGATGAACCTGAAAGCTTTCTTAGAATTACAAAAGGAATAAATGATCTTAATCATATTAACTCCTGGGTGGTCGCCTGAGTCTTTGTGAGCAGTATTCATCACATCCCAGACAGTGTAGTTTTAAACTCTCACAAAAGACAGCTTCAGATGATCTCATGGTCTCCTTTCCAGCAGTGTAAATTATTGCTAACACCCCAAGGCCTGGGATTTAACTCCAACACGAGCGTGTCCATTTCAGCAAACCTCAGCCTGGGAAGGCAACTGCTGCTCTCCCACTCTTGGCAGCTCCAGGGCCTCTGCATCCAGCGGTGTCCCACAGGGGCTCTGGGGGCTGACAGCTGCTGAGAGGAGCTGGGACAGTCACTTCTGCCCTGCAAACAGCTGGACAGGAGAGTGGCCCCTCCTCGTGCTCCCACAGGCACCGCTCAGGACAGGGGCTCAGCACAGCATCGGCCAAGCAGCTGCAATCCCAACATCAGCTGCTGGAGCTGCTATGTCATCGTGTTTATAAAGCATGAAAAACAATGTCTGGATTGTACCTTTCTCTCCAGCTGTGTGTTTTCAAAGGCAGTTTCTCAGACTGTCTTGATCTCAGGTGAGAGGTGCCACTAAATTTTTGCCATGCTGACATTGATTCAGCAGCTGTTGCCAGTCTTCTTGATCGTGAAATGAAAGTTCTTCACCAAAGGACTAATTCAAATGCAAAATGAATTAGGCTTTTTTTATCTTACTGCACATGTACTTCAGGAATTTAGGAATATTAAGAACCCCTAGAGACTACCTTCTTTTCAGTTACCATGGTTCATCTCGACAAGCAGCAACCCCCTCACTTGCAGGCAATGCCAGAGTTTTGGTTTTTGATGAGGGCAGGTGGGAGCAATCCTGTGTTGTTTCTGGAAGAGGTGATGGAGTCTGGCCACCTCAGTGTGGTGGGTGAAGTGTTGTAAAGGGCAATGGAAGTCAGATTAATCCCGCACTCTCCCTTTCCCATCCCCTTTCCTGCAACTGAGCTGGTAGGAGATGGCAAACACTGTAAAATTCAGTTTATTCACCCAGGATCCTGGCTCTGTGTTGTGGAGACATTATCACGTGAAAATGCACCAAGAATGCTGTGCTCAACATTTACTATCTAAACTTGGTCTGAGTGTACCTGAATGTACAATATACAGGTTGCTTCCCTAGAAACCTTCCAGGGCTTCTGTCTCCAGCTCATGCTGGTTACTGCAGCATGCCCCCAAAATCCTAATCCTGCAGCATATGTTAAGAGATCTCACCAGCATGTTGTTTTCATTAAGTAACAACACAACATGAGGATGAGATAAACTCTCTTACGGAAACCCTTCAATATGTATTGTTTATAAACAGAAAGTTCACCTTCCTCTTTCCTTTTGGGAAAAAATGATGAAGCAAAGTGCTTTTTTATTGCCTAACCTAGTTTCTTTTCAGGAATAGAAAAAAACTGTAAACAGTTTTAGCCTTGATTTATATCTTACACAGAAGTGGAGTGTGTGCAGGACAGGATCCAGCAGTGAGTGACCTCTGGTTCACACAGGAGTGGCTCAGGGATGAATCAGTCTGGCTTAGATCATAAATGCTCACACAAAATACAGCTTTGCTCCACGGGATGGAGTACTGCGTGTGGCTGATGCAAGATTGCAGGATCAGGCTCTGCATGCAGGGCTGTGATCACAAAGGGTGGTCCCTCAGTCCTGGTGCTGATGCTGGGCCTCATGCCCTCACAATCCTCACCACAGAAAATACAGCTTGGATTTCAGCTGCATCAGTTTTCTGATGGTGAAACCACACAGAGATGTGGAGGACAGCACAGTCCTCTGGGGAAAGGAACAGCAAATCTTACCCTGCAGTGTCAGCTACAACGTTTGCCATGATGCTTTTGCTCTCCATTTGCAGCACATGCTTTCTGCCTTGTTGAGCTTCCAATACACTTTCTCTGAAGGACAACAGCAGGGCCTGTGCTGGTTTCAGGAACAGCCAGGGCTCCTTTCCTTCATTTTGCAGGGGAGAGGAGGTCAGTGTCCTGGAAGCACCACTCCATGCAGGTAGCACCCACATGCTGCAGACAGCTTTGAATTAAGGAGGAAAATGTGTCCAGGTCCCATTTGCAGGTTTCTGAATGCTTTTTCTGCTTGAATACTTACTCTCAGCAGCATTTGGATCTGCACGTATGACAGGTTGAATCAAGGGTTTATTGTCTGCACAGCTCCTCTGTTTATCTAGAGATTGTGATTTTGGCAAGAAACAGCTTCTTGAGGCCCTGGGGTGTCCGTAGGCACAAGGGTCACTGCAGGCACCAACCCTGTCAAGGGGTGGCTGCCCTCCTGCTGCAGCCACATCAGCACACAAGTGAAAGAAACCTGGAGGATTTTGCAGGAGCTGTTTTCCCACTGCTTGGAAGCGAGGGAATTTGTTATAGAAACAACAGCGTTAAGAATCTCCCTGCTCCTCGGATTGCCACCTCCAGCCCTGCAGAGGGTGCCCTTCAGGAGCAGCTCACACACACCAGCTCCTGAAAGCCCCAGCACTGCCCAGCTGCTCCCAGCACAGGGACGGAACCACAGCGAGCCTGGCACCGAGGGGACAAGGGCACTGGGCAAGGCTGCACACACAGAACGGAGCAGGCACCAGCAACATGCACAGGGGCAGCTCCTCTGACTTCAGCCATCAGAAACATGGCTTCACTTGCCTTCACAGAGGGAAGGGCATCTCCAGGAGATGCCTGTGCCTGTTACACACAGCCCCATGCAGAGGGATCCATTCTTTTCTGGTGGCTTTAGAGGGGGCCACAGGGATTACCACGACCCTGCAGGTTGAAGCTTGCTCCTGGAGACAGGTGGAGGGGACACTGCTGCTCTGCCTTCTCCATCTGCAGTACCAAGCCCAAAGGCTGGATGCTTTACAGCTCAGCACCATGGCCTTTTACTGCTCAGTGCTGAGGAATACTGTCCAGGGGTCTTTGGGCTCAAAACTGCTCCATTAGGCTGGATGTGGTGTTGAAATGTGGGCCTGACATCTTTCTAGTCCATGACCTACCACACCAGCCACTTGCTGCCACGAGACAGACAATGATGCCGTCCTATAAGCAAGGAAAAAAGAAAGATTTTGGGTGTTCTGGACAGAAAACATGTTGCTGCTCTACCAGAAGAGCTAGAATTCGTTACTGAATACAGAAAATGAAATTTCAGTTTGAACTGCCAACAGTGCTCATTTACAGGCACCAGGGCTTTAGTACTTAAGTCTCTGGACATTTCTCCACTGAGGTTACACAGCAGATGGAGCTGCCAGGCAATAATGGACAGAGAAATGAACTTCAGCATCGTGTTCAGCCTCTGGAGGAATTCTGCAGATGCACTGAACAGCAGCTGAGAGCACAAACCCCCAGAGCATGTGTTTGCTATGCCCTGTAGAGCCCAGCACATCATTTGCTACCATTACCAACAGCAGAAACAATTCTTGAGAGGTTTTCCTCTTCTCTCAGATAATTCTGCATCTTCTGAGAATTCTGAGAAACAACACACCCTTTTCTCAGTGTTCTTTCCTCAGCCACAGAACAGTCAGACTTCTGCACAGCATCCTCAGGCTCTCCTCAGAGAGGCAGCTGAAGGTGGGTGTCAAATACTTTCAGCAGTAGCTCTTAAGTAACTACAAAAATACTTGGTTTTTCATCAACAACATAGGCAACATTTTCATTTTTTTGAAGTACAGATTTTATTCCTTGCTGTAACACACCATAAATTGCATTAGGGAGTCTGATAACTTCTTGATTTGTTATTTTGGTGGTTTTATGTTTTATTGTCAGATGCATATGGTCTTATAAGAGGGGGTTTCAGTCTATGACACAACTGGACACCTTAGCACATGCCACATGATAGAAAAGACATAATTAAAGAGGATCTTGTCACAAAGAAAACCAGTATCAGAGTCAATTGTGCAGAACTTGCAAGTAAAATAAAAATGTATCATCAGAGTGTAATAGACATTTCTTGAATCAAGAGAAGGTCATCTGGCTCATCTTCTGGACATTTCATTTCATCATGAAGGATTCTTAATTGATTCTTTAATTTGTTCCAGGAACCTTGTTAGGGAGAATGTGATGTAGCTTTTACTCCATATGTGACACAGAGTCTGTTCCAAATCCAGCTTACACACCCTCAAAGGTATCTGTGCTTTTGTATAAGGTTTAGTTACATCTCAAAGTTCCTTTTTTGAATAATAAATGCTGTAATTGGACATTTTAATTAAAAAGATCTCTTACATGAGCTTAAGTCAAACCTTGCAGCCCTGGAGACAGAATTCCATTCTTCAGCCAGGGAATAGGAGCAGGAGCAAGGCAGTCAGCCACATTGAATTTCTCTGCCAATGTCTCAGCATGACCTTTAAGGACAGCTTTTTAGGGCAGAGAAGAGTTTAGGCTTCCTCATCATGATTCCAAGAAAATGTAATTTCCTATTCTCATCCCAGAAAACAGAGAGCAGCAGTGAGGCTGGGTGTGACTGCAGCACAGAGCTGGCCCCTCTCTCTGGCTGGTGGGTGAGCCGTGTCCCCTGCAGGAAATCCATCCAGCTCCTTGGCCTTTGTCCCTCAGTGCCTGATCCCCAGTGGAGCAGGAGCTGAGTTCTCGGGGGACCAGTCTGGAATTCTGCATCAGTGACAGTGACAGGGATGGCCCTGCCCTTCCACTTTCCAGACGGCTCAGGACTGGCTCTCCCCTCCCTGGCTGACTTGTCATTCCCACTGCCAACCTGCAGGATGTTCATGTCCCAGCCATTAATGACCACAACGCACTAACTGGCTAAGCTGCACGGCTGCCTCAGGCATCCACTGTGCTGCCTGCTGGAGGGAACTTCATGGCTTTGCTGGAATTTGCTCCGTGATTCAGGGAAGTGAGGCACAGCTGGGGGTGCAGCCCTGGGGGCTCTCCTGTGCTCAGCACACACATTGCTCCAGGTGAGAAGCAGCACAGCTTCTGGAGAAGAACCAAGAGAATGAGCTCTTGAACTTTTTTGGGGAAGATTCCTCATCCTTTTGCAACAAAATACCATATACACAGAATTACCAGTGAACAGGCAATTCAGTAATTTGCCACCTTGTTTCATCCATTTGATAAAAGAGAAAAAAAGAAAAATTTTGAAATCCAGAGATAGAAAATCCAGATCATTTTTAGTCTAAAGTTTTTACAGTAAAGTTTCTTTTTAAGTCAACTACTAGGCTAAAACCAGCCCAGCAACTTCTTTTTCTCTCCCCTTTGTTATCAATCCCAAGGTATTATAGGATAAAGGACAAGTGACTCGTGAATCAGTGTTGCTCTTTAGAGGCATGAGGCACAGTCTCAGAGGCTGTGAACTCATCACAGACTTCATTGGGTGATCACTGGAAGCCACCCTTCCCATACACATTTTCTGTCACCCCCAAATGGCCATCTAGACGTCAATTTTGGCTTTTCATCTGACTTCCAAGGGTTTCCCTAATTAAGTGCAGTTTGACTAGAAAGCATGCTGGATCCATCCTTTACATTTCCATGGGTTTAGAACATAAAACGTTAATAAGGGACTTTGGAGGTTTTTTCCCTGCTATTATGCTTATCCCACTGTAGGAACACTGTCCACTGCACCCCAACCATCAGAACTATTTCCTTCCTCCTCTTAAAAATCCATCACTTTCTGCTTTCCTAACCCCTCACCTCTCTCCCCATCTGCTGAACAGTGCTGAGAAGCCCCAGGGCTTCCTTAGGCAGTCTGTGTGCCAGGGCAGCTGCTCCTGACAGCAGGAGCTGGGGAAGGCAGCTGGGTGGGCAGCAGGCAGGTAGCTCCACATGATGCCTGGAGAGTGTCCTTGGCTTGGGCAGGCTGCAATTGGGAATGTCAAGTCCAATTTTCATTTTACTTTGCAAGCTTATTCAAAACCTTGGGCCTTGTGTATACAGTAGGTTCCAGAGCAGGGAAGAATTGTTCCTGATAAGCATTGCACCACTGAAACACTCGCTGAAGCAGAGCTCCCCTAGCTGACCAACCCCCAGGATAATAATTTTGTGCTCCTGCAGTTATGGAAAAGGAGAAACTGTTGAGTCTGTGATGACATGCCCCAGCACCCACCAGGCACTGGCAGGTTTTTCAGCTAAGAAAACTCCAAATCCATTAGGCACTCCTTTAAAACTCTTATGTGTGCAGCATTTGGTATCTTCACTCCAATGACAACGTCATTTTACTGGTTCCTCTAGGACCTTAATTGTGACCTGAATTTCTACTGTGGATAGCAGTACAACCAAAACCAGATTTTCATCAACATCTCATCAGTTTTGCCAGTAACTCAGGCCTGATATATGATTAACAGGTAAATTTTTAATTTAGAAAAAGGCGGGGAAAAAAGAAAAAAAGGTAGTAATCTAACCATGCTTTTGAAGGTCACATTTAATCAACCCGATCCCATTTTGCTTTAAGTCCAGATCATTTTTCTAGGTTGCTTTCTGTCTAAAAATTCTCATGTGTCAAGTGCATGTGTGAGCAGCTTGTGAAGCACCTGCCAGTCCTACAAGATGAAGGTCCCACTGCACGTGCTACTGGAATGGTCCCAGCTCTGAGGGCTGGCTTGGAAGTCGGGTTGTGTAATCTCTTATGTGCTTTGAGGTTGAATTTTTGCTGCCTCACTTCCCTCTCTCTCTCAGCATGTCTTCTTACTTCCTTACTTTTAGTCTTGCCATCAGCATTTTCTTTGCTCACCTCACCGAAGTGCTGTTTGCATTGTTTGGAAAATAACTGTTTATCTTTCAGAATACTTAACACCACAGACTTACATCCCTACAACTTAGACCGTTTCTATAGCCCAGCTGTGCAACCTGCTGTTTTGCTGGGGCTATAGCACACAATGAATTTCAAGCACTACAAAAATAGACTGGGAAAAGATGGATAGTCTACAAAATTTGCTATGCAAATGTTAGACTTCTTTCATACTACTGATGGTCAGCAGGAAGTAAAATTCATCCTCTTTCCTTGGCAGGTCAAGCTATGCTGGACCTGCTTCATTTTGGAGAAGGAACTTGCTCATTGCTGATGTTTGCTGCCTCAGACCCTTCTGCACTTCTATTTCCCTGTCACAGGGTAGGCACCTTGCTTCAGTAATTTTCTGCTCTGTGCAAGAGCCTGTCACCCCTCCGTGCAACTTGCTCATTGCTGATGTCTGCTGCCTCAGACCCTTCTGCACTTCTGTTTCCTGTCACAGGGTAGGCACCTTGCTTCAGTAATTTTCTGCTCTGTGCAAGAGCCTGTCACCCCTCCGTGGTCACTGCTCCTCCACACCAGGCATGGAGGTGAAGGGTCTGGAGTCACAGTGAATGCCTGGCATCCCTTGGGTGAGAGCTCAGCTGTAAGCACTGAGGAGTTAACCTTCCTCTGTCTGGAATGGAATGTGAAGCTGCATAAAGAAAAATTGCCAGGTCTCAAACCACACCAAGATGCTGTGCTGAAGTTCAGTGTTTCCTTTACAAAGCTTACTGGAATCCCCTTTGGCCACCCCAGGAACATCCCTGGGCCAGAAAAATCTCATTCATGAAATGCCACTTGCTGGCAATCCAGAGACAACCTCACTGACCTAGAAGGGTTCTCCAGTTTGTTTGGCAGTAGGAGTGGAATTAGATGTGCTGAGGGTAAATGGCTTAGCATTAGCAGCAAAACAGCTTAAATACCCTGTCCCAGAAGGTTAAACTGCAATGAGCCTCTTAAAAACTCTCAGTGCATTGGGCAAGCACTTGGCTCTGTACCACAAGGCTGGGGATCAGTCTTCCTCTCACTTCCTTGTGTGGCTACACACCAGAGGAAAGCATCAGAGGAAAACATTTCCAAGTGTTACTTTTGAAACATAAAGAAATAAAACTATCAAATTCAGATGTTAAAAAAACCCCAAAAAACCCTAATGGAATTAAATTTGACATTAATCTAAGAATAAGGATATTCTACCTTGACTTATGCAATTCTTTCCTTTTTAAGGAACCTACAAAATTCAGCAGCAGGGACTTGTCTTTGCAAATTTCCACATTGACAAGCTGATGTCCTACAGGTCACCTGGGGTCCACAGCAGCCTGCCTGGGATGGTGTGCTGGGATGGCAGCTCAGGTGGATGGTACTCAGATTTTATGTGGTTGGCACACTCATCTACAGCTAATGGCACTACCAGTGGATGCTTCAGAACACAGATACCACTTTACTCACCAAAATATGTTGATTCCTGATGAAATGCTCCAACTTTAAAGAACTACAGTACAGTTTATACAAGGGACCAGGATTAAAAGCAAGGAGAAGAAAGACCATAAAGCAAACACACAGTAAAGGAGTAATTTCTCTCCCTCAAACTGATGTTTCCTGCCGAGCAAGAAGAAATGTCTGGTCAACAAAAATAATTTGCCAAGTTGCTTCAGGGAAGTACATCTGTAGTAAGAAAGAAACCACCATAAAACGCACTCAACCCTAAGAAAAAACAAAACAAAGAGAAGGTAGTCTATGATTGAAAATACTATTTTCCAATCCCTCACCAAGACAAGCCTCAGACATGTAATCCAAGGCACGACATATTTGAAGTTCTGTCCTTGAAACCTTTTCTTTTTACCCTCTTCCTCCCAGTCAGGAGCCACACAAAGTAATGGGTCTGCAATGAATTACAGCATTCCAGATCTGCATCAGGTAGCTGAGTTAGGGGGAACCTGTCTCAGCCTCATTCAAGGCTAAGACAGTCTGGTAACATCTGGAGGCCTTGCCAGGAGGGCAAAACAACCATCTGAGCAGTGACCTTAAAATGTTTCTGGAACAAATTATTTTTCTCAAAAAAAAAAAAAAAATTCTGCAGAACAATGCTACTAAAAAGTTCTTCAAAGATAACTAAAACTGCTTTGTTTTCTACAGAAATGTGGGTTCCTGAGGCGCCAAGCATGACCTTAAAATGTTTCTGGAAAAAATTATTAAAAAAAAAAAAAAAAAAAATTCTACAGAACTACTCTACCAGAAAGTTCTTCAAACATACCTCAAGCTGCCTTGTTTGCTACAGGAACCTTGGGTGTTCCAGAGATGTGGGTTCCTGAGAGGCCAAGCAAAACTGCATGACTGGCAGAGTGAACCTCCAAAGCCCATAGGAATTCCTACTTTCAATCCATAATTGTTGCTGTATTTTGCCTGGGACCAGAATGCTACTAAAAAGTTCTTCAAAGATAACTAAAACTGCTTTGTTTTCTACAGAAATGTGGGTTCCTGAGGCGCCAAGCAAAACTGCATGACTGGCAGAGTGAACCTCCAAAGCCCATAGGAATTCCTACTTTCAATCCATAATTGTTGCTGTATTTTGCCTGGGACCAGAATCTGAAGTTGTCATTTTCTCCCTAGTTCTAAAAAAAGCAATTTGGCATGTGGCATGACTGACTTGGCTCTACCCTGTATTTCACTGCTAATAACTGTTAGCCACTGGAAAACCAGAGGTGCATCCCTCACCTGAACAGTGGAGATAAGGGATGCCCAGGTAAGGATAAGGATCACTCCAGGATCCAGGAGTCCTCCCACTCCAGCCAGTGCTGATGGGATGGCCCATGCCCCTTGAGTCCCTGCTCATCAATATTTAATATTCTAGATTTATATAAGAATATAAATTTGTTGTTTCAAGCATACAGTTAAAGATAAAAGTGCTTTGCATCCACTGAAGCTACACCTCAGCCTCGCTGGGCAGAGGAGGTAATTTAATTCTCAACTCCCAAGAACTGGTGATAATGTGAAGTGCTGACTCCAGGAAAATCACACCAACGCTGGGACTAAACCAGGAGAGCTGCCTCAGCTTTCCTGCTTTCAGCTGGAAACTGAATTACACAGGACAGAAAGTCTTCAGAACACCTTTTTGTCACTCATCTTTCAAAAGCAGTTTGGAGACAGCAGAGCACAATGTAAAGAACATTGAATTGAGCTTAATTATCTGTATTCATATTGAAGTTGTGTCTTATCATGAATATTTCTGTATTTTTAAAAGATTTAAGTAGTTGTTATGGCACTTTGCACTTGGTAGGTTTAAAAAAAGGTTTGCTGTTATTGTTATTTCAAATCCAGCTACAAGAGGACAAAAAAAATCCATAGGAAAATGATTTTGTTACAGAAGAATAAGCAAAAAAACAACCTTTACTGTAGAATTCATAACCCCAAGAGTTGAAAAGCATACTTGGGTCTCACTCATCCCAACTAGCAGCTCCTACTGCTACATTAACAGGCAATGCCAGTTTTTCAAAGGGCTGGGTAGGCAAAACATTATTTTCTGTGAAATCCAAGGGATTAATGCAAGGTGTCTGAATACAGCGTAAAGGTAACCGTGATTGTTTAGAACAGTTCTCCTCACCTTAAAACCACACCAGTAGCAAACACATTCCCATGTTTAAAGGGAGTAATCATTTTCAGAAAGGCTGAAATTCCCCATCTTTCAACAAATTTTAACTGTACTTTGGAAGAAAATAAAACTACTTACCATTAAAAAATCCCAAGAGAGTTGGGAAAAGTGGCAACATCTTGACTTCCAATAAATTTTCTTGTTCCAAGGGCTGTCTGTCCTTCCTTCCGCCCTCTGTCCAGAACGAGGACGCACCAGCCTGCCAGGACCTGGCTGAGCTGTGATTTAGTGTAGGTAGAATCCTACCCCCACGTGCTGCCTGCTGCACAGCTGCCTCAGCAGTCACCTGCCTTCCCACAAGTGCCACCTGGGCTGCTTCTGCAGTGCCCTGAACTTGCACCTTTAGAGCTTCTGCATGGCCATGCTGCCATCCTGGGAGGTTTCCCCATCACTGGGGCTGCCAGAGAGGCCTGGCTGCCCCACGTCCAGTGGGGGGTTTCCATGCAGACACCCCCAGTCCCTCCTGGGGTCACCTGCTCAAGCTGTGCTGCCCAGCCCTCGTCTGTCCCTGTGCAGAGCCCAGAGCAGGGTGTGCAGTGTGTGCTGCCAGTCCTGCACTCAACAGGAAGCATTTTCTGCTCAGCAAAGCAGGAGGCAGCACTGCCACACTTCAGGGGCTTCAGTCAGAACAAAGACTGAAAACACATGAAAACACGTTTGAAGTAAGAGAAGGCTGATCACCCAAACAGGACATTTTCCATCATCACATACTGTAGATGACTTGAGTGGAAGAATGGGGGAAATGAAGACTCCATGTGAACCTTCTGTGGTATTTAAAAGATCAGCATAACTGCTGAGATCAGAGAAAGCTTTCTTCAACAAAACCCACCACACCATTCAGTGACCTATGTAAAGATACCTTCATATTTTGTGTTCGAAGTCGTAAGAGTAAAATATTCCTTAGCTGTGTTCCACTGGCATGATTATGTGTGCTTCTTAATTTTCATGAATACCTTGATTTCTCCAGGCACATGGAATTACTTCACAGAACCCTATTACTCAAAACTTCTTAGAGGTGGATAAAGGCTAAAAAAAAAGGGCATTTTTCTAGGCACACAGTTTCATCCAGTTTAAGTGTTTAGCATGCTAGCTGAAAGCCACATCCTTTCAGTAAGGGAAGCAGGCAACGTCTTCATTAAAGCATCTCTAAGACAGAACTCACATATGCTATAGAGCTGTGCTCCTTTCTAAAAGTGGATCAGATATCCCCACTGGAATTTTTTTAGTCATGGTCTGTCAACTTCCCTTGCTTCCAGACTGGAATGTAGCCCTTTGTTTTGTAAATGTATTTGATTACTGCTTTTTCCTTTTGACAAGTGCTTTCACGTATTAAAGAAGTCATTGTTACTTTTTCCCTGGTGACTGAGAGATGCACCAAGCTCTCCTCAGAAAGCCTTGTTAACCTCTGCCCTCCATACACTTCCCTTTCTCCTCTTCTTAATTGGATTCTAATTTTTATTATGTACTGTAACAGATTATCACCTTCCAATTCTAGGCATGGTGACTATGTCCCTAACTACTTTTATAAAGGTGTAAAATTGTCCTAACCACCTTTTCTACCAATCTTCATCCTTAAATACCAGAATAAAGGGCTCAGATGTTCCTGGAAATGGAACATCATGATCCAAATGCAGTGATGTAATTAAAAAAAAATAAAGGCATACCTAATTTGTAAAAGTAAGATCTGTAACTTGCTGAAGTCAATTCCATGTGCAAACGGGTAAGGCCGCTGAGTTCATGTTCAGTGAGGTGGTTCAGCTGTTTCCTCCAGATATAAAGATTAAGCTGGTAACTTTTCACCCCAGTAAAGACTATGTAAACCTAGAAAATACTTACACTGTGCTTACAGGTGCAGCTCAGTCAAGAAAAAGCCACTTAAGCTTCCCCGGTGTTGACTATGTGAGTATAACAATATTTGAATGCTATTTCATTACTTTCCAAGATCCTCAGTACTTGACAGGGATATGACACTTTGAAAATCAGTCTCAATTTCCCTGTAACTATTTCAGTTTCACACCAAGTATCCACAATTGCTGTAGTTAGTCTGAATACCATGGATGCACACCTCCCTGAGGATGGGGAATACAAGAGCATCATTGCTTCATCACTCTGGGCTTTTCCACAAGCTGAGCTGTAGTGTCTGAAACCTCTGGACAATATGGAGGCTCCTCTCAGTTCTCTTTAAAGGCCCAACAGTAGTGAGCAAGGGTTTTCCATATCAATAAAACTATTCCTAAAAGTCAGCTCTTAAAGAAGCTTCTAATGCCTTTTGCTGTAAGTCTGGGGACCATCTATGTTAAGGTATCTCCAGAGTTCCAGTCACAAACAGTAAAAAAGCTCAGGCACCTAAAAGTTCTAAACTAATTAACCAGAGCAATCTTAAAATCAGGTATGGAGTACTCAATCTCAACTTCCCTAAAAGAAACTAAATACCTAAATGTGTATTAAAATTTTCTGTAACAGAAATATACTTTATATTGAATTTCTGTCTAGTACTGCCATTCCTCTTAAAGGTGTAGGAAGACAGATGACATGAAATCTACACCAAAGGTAGTTGAAAAGTCCATTCATAAAACTTTTATTCCACTTACATCAACTTAATACACATGTTTTGAACAGTTATGCTTGGATTGTTCATGAAAATTTCATAAGACATTAAACAAAGCTAGCCATCATCTCAAGTTATTTCCCTGTTAACTATTTTTACAGCACATGCATGTTAGGCAAGTATCAAAAAAAAATCACAAAAGCAAAAAACCTAAAAAAGTTAAATACATGGGTTTTTGTTTTACTGCTGTGCTCGATATACAGTGTCATTATGAATATCAAGCAATTCATTTTTTACTGCATCTTTACTTGTACATTTGTTCTTAGGTTGCTTAAACCATTTAAATACAAATAAAATGTGTAGCAAAAATAATGAAAGCAACAGCAGGTAACTTTACAAATAATGGAATGTGAACCGTTTCTCTGTCCTTCTCTAGAGAAAGCTGACTGGGTTATCGAACTGTCTTAAGGAACACTTCAGCTGCAATCAAAGATGTACACTTGATTGGAATATTCCACAGATGTCACATGTTCCCCTGACATGCAATATCTATGGGACATCAGTTTATTCACAGCCATGTGTGCTCCAGGTTGGATATTCAGACTAACTACACCTGTGGCTGCAACATTGATTATCCCTTTTTTCCATCGTGACAGACCAATATGCAAGCAGTCACCTTTGCCTGACATAGAAAGCTGTTTTAACACTGGCCTTGTGGGAAGCCACAATGTACCAAAAGTACTATGCCAAACATGTAAAACTTGTATAAAAATTTCACAACCCTATATTGGCCACCTCAGATGAAAACAGATAAATTCCCCAAATGTTAACTGGCTCTATTCCCCTAATATTAAACAAAACCACATGGGAAATATAGAAATCCAAATAGAAGTAACATAAACCTGTCAAATCGTAAACAAAAACTATTTGTGGGACAGCATGGATGACAAATGGTCTACTGTTTAAATTTCAGAATGAGGCAGATAGAAGTTGGAAGGCTGGTTAATTCTCCCCTCCTTCTCCTGCTTCGGCTTCATCTCCCTGGGTATCCGATGTCCACAACTGTTGAGGAAAGAAAACAGAGTAACAGGTACATTATTATACATTTATTACTAACATTTAGTAAGCAATTTTTAGAAAGAAGGTCTATATCTTAATAATAGCAACTTCTAACAGGTCCTACTAAGCACTGTGGAGCAGGAAAAGGCACACAGCAACATGAATCTATTTCTTGGCTATGGCAAGATCAAAATTCAGTTCTAGGCAACCCAACACTGCATTTAATGAGCAAGTTTATGAACAGTCAAAACCCAAGTACCTTACTCACAGGGCTCACTAAAATACGACTAACAAGCAGGCAAGAATCAGACCTACTGAGCAGGTAAGTGGGAATCGGGAACTAACAGCAATTTCTTTCTCCCCCATCAAGTTTTACATGTCTTTCTGAAGGAAAAGCTTCAGTAAAATTATCTCTCCACATCCAGTGCTACAGCAAATGTTACCTTTTCTTCAGAACAGGCATGTGAAGGTTTTCTTTTTTTTTTTTTAACCCCAAAATATTTCATCAAAATCTCTACCCTCTGGCTATGTTCAGTTAATTGTGCTCCCCTTTAGCAACTTTCAGAACACTGAGCTGCCAACTTGGCAAGCAGGGCAAGGATGGAAGAAAATCAGGCTAAGCACACACTATGCACAAAATGTTATTTTCAGCTCCATAAAATCATACTAAGGAACCATATATCAAGATTAAGTACCAGCTAAGGAAACTAAGCATCAGTTCCAGAGCAACAGTCAGTGCCAAGAAATTATTTCGTGAACCAAATATCTCATGCTGGCTGCTTCCAAACTATCCCCAGCCTAATATGATTTGTCATCTCTCACCACTTTATAGAGTTAGAGAAGTATTAACCAAATCATTCATGCTTTGCAGTATAAGGTGGTAAAACATAAAACCAACTAATTCTCTCCACTGACAGTGTTATACCACTGAAGTCTTGCAGAATGCCTTCATTTTTAAAATCCATCATCAGAAAATTTCATACTTTCAGGAGCAGAAGGCAACAATGACACTAGTACAAGACCAGTAGCCTTGTCCTTGCTCTGAACATAATGCATGGTATCTGCACTTAATCTTCCTTGCTGAAGGCATTAAGTAGCAAGTTATTTTACTGAAGATAACAGCACACCAATAGTCTGTTTCTAGACCTGCACTGCAATCTTTAGTACATTATTATATTACTACATTAGTCCCAAATTCAGTGCTATTCTTGTGAGGAGAATTAGTAAGAACAATTCTATCATTTTATCAGAATTCAGAAATCAAGAGATTTCTATCCTAAATCATCACCCCTAGAATACAGTCACAAGAGTAATTTAGGATGGTAAAGACCTTCAAGATCACCAAGTCCAACCATTAACACTGCCAAGTCCACCATGTCCCCAAATACTACATCTACACAAATTAATTACTTTCAGGGATGGTGACTCAACACTTCCCTGGGCCACCTTGCTTGACAACCCTTTTAGGGATGAAAATCTTCTTCATGTCCAATCTAAAATACACATTCATTAAGACAAAAGGGCCTGAGTGCTATGAAAGGGGCATTACCAATTTTACCAACTGAGACACTGAGATCAGTTTAACCAATCTACTTGGGGTGGGAGGGAAATGCTTAGGAAGAAGGATTGCCTTTTATTTAATAAAAGACAACAGAATTTCCTAACAGAACAAAAAAATTATCTAGTAATTCCAGTAAAACAGATTTTGATGATATGTTAAACAGCCCTCTGAACACTCCTCTGCCTTCAGTCCCCACAGAGAAGGAACAGATTTCTTCAGCCATACAAGACTCAAGGTAAAATAACCAACTGAGGAAAGTGCTACTGCACAGAACTGATCAACATGCTAAATCACTGTCTAAAGCCCACCTACTTCAGACTTCACCACTTGCATAACCAGCAAAACAGACCTTTTTTACATTTATGAAATTCACTGTAGTCTTTGTCAGTCGCATACATATCAGAAGTTATTTTCTACTTCAAGAAGTTGTGGATAAACACAGAATCAATGTACTTGTACAGATCACACTAAGCATTTAAGGCAAGACATATCACTCATTCAAGAATCTTGCATCTGTTTACAGCTTTCTCCCTTGCAATGGAAAGCTCACATCAATCATCAGGTCTACTACCCTAATTCACAAACTATAGTAGCTCAGCCTGACTTTTGTTCTTGTGTGAAACAATTTGCTTTCCAACTGCTATGACAAGCTTTACATTATTTTTACTGGAAGTTAGCAATTAAAGTCAGCTTCTATCCTGTTTCAAAACCACTCATTCAGAGGGCAGCTCTTGAGCAATCCTACTCAAGGGGACAGTACACAGACACTGAGAGCAATGCCAGCCCTCTATCTGTCTCCAATACAGAGGTTGAGAAATCACTTCCATTTGTTTTGTAAGCAACAAATGGGACAATAACAAGTAGTTTTTGCAGCAGTGTTAAGTTGCAATTCCCATGGAAAAGGCTCCAAAAGACAAGAGAAAATAAATGTTAGATGCAAAAGCAGAAAAAGTATGGCAACTCCAATTTTTTACAACTGCACAATTTTACTTGTAGGTATTTTTAAAGTAGTGCAGCTATTTTGCAAAGGTCTCTGATATCAGAAGCACAGAGTGTTAACAAGGGGCTGCATGTGGCAATAAGAAGTGTTTCTTATTTTTTCATTTCTTGCTTGCAGCTCTTCTCCCCACAGACCAAGGACTGAACTAAGCCATCTAATTACACTATTGCATGTTTGCTCACATTTAGGTTTCATTTGCTTTAGATGTTTATCTTTGTCAGTTTTAAAGTTCAAAGTACGATAAAAAAATCCCACACACAAGATGAAGATTTTGATTATTCTGACAACTTACACCACAGCTGTGAGTCCAAGGAGGAAAAAAAAAAAGTAATTAAGACAGTTATGTTACAACTGCCATGGAAATAGCCTGGCTAGCATCAATTTCCATTTCAGCTTTACCAAAATTAAAGCCAAACAAAAAACCTCTAAACCACAAGTCCTTAAATGGACTTGCTAGCTGCTAGCTTTGTTTCCAGTTTTCATGCAGAATCTGTTCCTTGCAGATACATTAATGCAGAATAAGCTATATGAAATTTGACAATCTTTAAAGAAGCAAATGCAACTGCATTCTCAAATGCTGCTTAATATTGGGTAGTAGGTTTGATAGTCACAGTTCAGACTCATAATTTAAACATGCTAGATTCCTTGAATAAAATCGCCTGAAAAATGTGGTTAATTTGTAATTTGTCAGAAAATCATGTTAATTAGCATGCAAACAAACAACCCAAAAAAACTAGTCAGGAAAAATATTTAGTTCAGAAGGATGATGTACTATAGACTTGTTTCTGAGTGAAAGACACAGCTCCATGGCCAGGAACAAAAAGGACACCTTGAACTGCCAGAAGACCAATCCTGTAATCTATTTGCAAACTTTGATGATACTCACTGTCAAGTTGTCTCTCAGTAACTGCATTATTAGCGTGCTGTCTTTGTATGACTCTTCACTTAATGTATCAAGTTCAGCAATTGCTTCATCAAAAGCCTAGCGTTGTAAAAACAAACAGCTCCATTAGCCATGTGACAAAAGGTTATGCAAATAATTTAACTGGAATTTCCCCCTCTTTGACTTACCGTTTTCGCAAGGGAACAGGCTTTCTCCGGGGAATTGAGAATCTCGTAATAGAACACAGAGAAGTTCAGAGCCAGGCCTAATCTGATGGGATGTGTTGGTTGCATCTCCTTTTTACTGATTTCAAAAGCTTCTTGATATGCCTGTTGTGATTGCTCCACTATCCCTTTGGGGAAAAAACAAACACAAACAAAACCCACAAAAATTAAGTCATTCACACACTGTATGCAGACATACAATCAGGACTGTGTTCACACTTGCATGAAGAAACCATGTCAGGAGTGAACGCCTGTGAATGAGCACTTTATCTAACAAGTACTGTTTAATGAAGATTTTATTAAATTGCATTTTCAAATTATTAAAAAGGAGGGAAGTTGTTACTGACCAAATCACAGCTTTGAGTCTCTTCCCAACACTCTACTCTGTGACTACCTCTATTTACAAATGTTTGCAGCAGTTTTGCAGCACTGAAGATAAAACCCACCATCTACTTGATACAGTACCACAATTTCAATGTCTTTAAACACTGCAGTGCATTAGAGAGCCACATTTTAGTCACAGGAAACACTGATGACCTTTGCCTGTCATGCTGAACCCTTTCAGTAACAGTCATCTATGAGTCTCCATTCAAACTGCTCGGCAAAGATATTGTGGCGTATCTCAAATCAAATTAAATATGTATTTTTAAAAGCTTCCAACACAGTTCTATTTCCAGTGCAGATATGGGAAGCATTTTCACCTAACTTAGAAGTTCTAGTACCTATAAACTTTGAAGGGAGAAAAATTAAGAATTTGGCTCCTTTATTTTAGAGATTGTCACTCTTGTCACTCTTAATTGGTTCAGTTGTACAGGTTATTAACACTTGGCAAAACTACAATGTGTATATCAAGATTGAAGAGCTTAACAGCTTCCTTTCTCACTGAAGGCACCTGAACTTAGAGCAGGTTCTGCCTGCACAAGTCAGAGATCACGGCCCAACACAGCCCACAAGCTGCAGGGGCCAGGGAGGCACTGCATGCTGAGCACAAAGGGGCACTTGTTCCTCAGCTCTCCACCAGCATCTGAGAAAAAGGTGGGCAGAAAGTCATCCAATTCAGATGCAAAAAGGATTCCAACCCTAACATTTCTGGATCAAACCAGAAATGCATCCAGCATGATGTCTGCAACAGTGCAGTCACACGTATTCAAAAACACAGAAAGGAATTTTAAGGAAAAGACTCAAAAATACAGCAGGATTTAAGTAAGGAGTTTTCAGACTCCAAGTCTGAAAACAACTGAATACCAATACTCAGGATGTCTATGCAATCATAATTTGTTCACCTTTAGACAGTCACAAAAATTAAAGCATCATTATTGTTCTCTCCCACATGGAAGAGCGAGGACACGCACTGCACAGCTCAACAGTGCTCTCTCTGCACTCATCACTAATAACTGAATGCTTCAGACCTGACAGCTGCCCTAACCTCTTGAAGATGACTAGAACTTAGTACATTACAGCTGAGAAGAACTAGGTTTACTGCAAGTTAAATTTAGAAATAGTGAGAAATGTTTAGCTCCTCTCATAATGGAAAAGCCTTAGAAAATGGTGCTGTTTATGAAAGGCAAAACAAGCAGAATGAAAAACAAGTAACTTCAGGGAATGAAGCTGAGTTTTATTTTCTAGTATTTTTTCTTTAACATAATTTCAAAGTGTATTTTTTCTCCCTATTTGAGAAAACAATTACCTTTTGAGCAATAATTCAGAGCACTTCGTGCATAATTTGATGTATTCTGTTAATTTTTACATCAGTCACACAGTATAAAAAAGTTTTTAACCTTGGATTCTTTAGGAAGTGCAGCTCCAAAGTTAAAAGGATAAAACAGAGTGAGGTACCTGCCTGACATTCCTGTCTGCTAGACTGCCATAAGGAAGCCCCATCCGATAAAATAAACAATGTCCTTTATGAAGATAAAAATCCAATTCCTAGAGTTGGGAGCTTTATATTGTTGCTGTATTTACTGCAAACGGCTGAAGAATAGTGTCCAACTCAACAGCCATTCTTTCCTACACAATAATTATCAACTGCTTTTCTTCAAGGTCACAGACAACATAAAGGAAAAACATGTGACATGAAACGCTGGAGGAGGGGGATGAATTGAAAAAATGGAAACCCACCAAAAACTACTCAGGCAGGAGACTGAGTTAAATAAAAAAAAGCTTTAAAAGCACTTTAAACAAAGATTTTCACAGTCTAATTTTAGAGCCTGTTACTTAATCCTCAACAGAAAAAGAAACTTTGGGGCTCAAAATATTGTATCTCCTATGCATGTGAACAGAGATCACTAAAATTACCAAAGAAAAACACGGTAACTCTCTATAACAGATCTAAAGTACTGGTAGCACATACAATTCTGCAGTCACCAAGACTGGCTCAGTTTGCATGCAGTAAACATCAGAAATCAAATCCAGCCTTACGAGTCTTAGGATCTTTGTGTAACTCTCTGTTATCCAGCATGCTGAGAAAACTGGGCTTCACTGTGTGATGTGGATGGAACACATGCCAGTAAAGCAGACACATCTATCCCCTTGAAATTATCCCATTTCTGTTTCACATCTATGTCTCTGAGGTCCCACAGCCATGGTCCTGTGCCACACGGGGGGTTTAGCCAGGGGCTGCAGGTGCTGCTGAGGGCAGAGTGGGGCTGCACAGCTCACTCCACACCCCGCGGGGTCCCGCATCCCCGATCCCTGCAGGCTCAGGGCAGCCCAGGGGAGTGTGACACACCAGGCTGGCTCTGTGCTGGTGTGCTGCTCCTCAGGGCACACTGCCAGCAGCCCTAAGTGGCTCCAGGAAACAGCCTGGCACTGTTTGCAGCGAGCTGGATCTTGCTAATGCACTGCTCTGAACTGAAGGGGACTCTGCACGAAGGCAGCAATGCTGTCAGGATGGCTCCCACCACAGCAGGTAAGGAACTCAAAATGCTGAGTACCTAATATTAACTTTTCAAAATAAAATTAGGTGAAGGCAACTTACCTGCAACTGTGACAAGCTGCTGACGTGCAAATATAAGAAATTTGAGGAAATTGAAGACATTTGGACATTAAACTACCATGATTACAGAAGAAACTTTCCTAACAGTAAGATTAATTTTATTAAACCTTTTCTCTTCCAGATTGTTTCTAGTCTCTTTGCTCACTGAACCTATGCAGACTTATATTCTGCAGAAATGCAGGAGGAATTGCAAGAATAAGTCTAAGGGGTAAAACCCCTAAGATTCAGCCAGACAAAAAGAAATGCATAAACCAGTACGCCAGTGGTAAACCAGATACATGCGTGAGGAAGCTGGAGACAGTTTCAAGGTTTTGAGACTCAGTGTCTGTTTTGTGCCTCCATGAGCATGTATGTGGACATTTCTGCAACTCATTTGAAAACCAACAATCTCTGATTTTCCTTCAGAAAACAGGAAGCCTATTACTAAAGAAATTTACACGCAAATCAGAATTACTCTAAAATTAGTGTTGTGTCACTACCCCACCAAAAGCAATCTAACTGGACAATATTTATCATACAATACCTTTCTTGTCATCTCCAGCAGCAACCTCAGCCAAGTAACGGTAGTAGTCTCCTTTCATTTTCAAATAGAAAACTTTGCTTTCTGCTTGCGAAGCATTAGGGATCAAGAACTTTTCCAACAGAGACTAAAAGGGAAACAAAGAACACAGTGTTTTGTACATATGCTGAACCAACAATTCAATTATATTTCAATTTATTTCAAAGTCAAGACAGCTTCACTTCTTGCTTATTTTCTTCACATCCTACATAACACAGTCAGCTAGAGAACGTGTTCTGGATTCCAATTCTAGATATAAAAGGAATGCTGCATTGTGTGCCTTGATGGGGAGAAGGAGGCTGTGTCAATTTAGCAGATGAGTTTTATACAACCAAAGGATGGCTTTCTATAAACCACTATACAGAACTCTGGCAGAAATAAGGTAGTCCAAAGACTCTGGGCAGAGGGTATACCATGAAAGAAAGCTTGCATCCACAAAGTACAATAAAAGGATTTGATATCATCATTTACCAAATCAGATACCTAATTATTTTACATACACAGGCAATAAATAAGCTTCCTTAGCCCAGATCCCATTAACTTTAATGCACTAGTGGCATTCCCAGCAAAAAACCACAAGGTGAACCTGTATTCTTGCATTTTCAGACAGCTAACAATCTGACATTCAGCTCTGTAGCACCTCTACCAGACTTTATCTTCCAAAGCAAAGGTAGCTCTCTGGAGTCACTCCACCAAATCCTCCCCATGGGCTGACATATAAGACCAGGTTTTTCTAGATTATTCTAACTGCTTGTTAACATAGCAAGTTAACATAGCTGAGGCAGTCATGTAATTTAGCAAGAATTCTATTATGATGAAAAAAAAAAATCACTAGCTCCAACACATTCAATAATTAAGGTACAAGCTTGTCAAACTTTGTGATATTGAGTGCTTCAAGTCAGACTCTAAAAAGAAAAGCCAGTTATTTAAAAGTCAAAAAAGGTACAGCATGCCTGAATAGTCAGAATTCAATCAGAAGCTGTTACATATACTTGGTGAAGGCTATGCAGAAAATAATTTTTTAAAAGAGGTTTTAGTACAGATTTTTGGCCGTATTTTTCCCATATAAATTAAGATTACTGGCACTGCAGTTTTGCTTCACTTTTTTGACTTTTACTTCCAAGGATACCACAAAAACACAGAAACTAATTTAGTTCCAACTTATAGAAAAGATTGGTGCTTTACAGCGCTTTCCTCTCAAGGCCATCCAGCAAGTTAATGTAAATTAATGTCTTACAGGACATACTCCTGGGACAGGCTGCAACTACTGCACTGTGACATGGACACCTGTGCTACCTGCTCTGCCTAGCAGGCCAACTATTAAGCTACAGAAAACTGTAATTCACAGAAAGAGCAAGAAGAGCAAGTCTAGTCTTGGTTTTCATTTTGGTTGCTTTTTTCTTTAAGCAAAGTACTGCTAATTCATTTATATGAATAATGAATATTTATTGGTAGACTAAAACTTGTGTGAAATTCCTCAAAATGAAGCGACCCATCACAGCATCTATCTCATATCTATTGCAGCAGACAGATAATAAAGAAATCAGGCTGATAGACACAGAAGTCAGACAAGGTTCAGCCATGCCTATGCTACAATGAGATAAAAACCTGGAAGTGGACTTTCTTTAGTGGCTTCAACATAGTGGATTTATTTATCTTTAATATTAGCCTTTCCAGTACCGTGGGGTTTGGTATATAACTTCATTTTATAACCACACAGGAAGACACTGAAAAATCCTGCATGTCCTCACTTCCCATCCATATGACAGCAGACAATTCTTTGGCAACAGAAGGAACTCAACAGTATTTTTCTGGAGACATTCAAAAGGGCTGCTGAACTGCCTCATGCCAAAGGCACCCTTCTGAGGGCATCCCACCACACCAGGAGAAGGGTCCAGAGCCAGCTCTGTCCCAGTGAGGCTGGGATGTAGCAGGAGGCCAGCAGGTTTATGAGTCACACACCTCAGCTCTCTGTGACTCCTTACACACTCTGTCCTCACCTCTAGAGAGCTTCAAGGCTTGCAGCTACAACACTTCCGTGAGTGCCAAGGACCTCCAGTGACAACTGAAGGTTGCCAGCTACTGAGAATCAGGCTCCTTATCAGTTTTTCTCTGTGAGACTTCAATTAAGCCAGGTGTATCAGTTTGCACCCACGCTTCTGGCACTGTGGGGAGTTGCCCTTCTTTTGCATTCCCCATTCACTGGCCAGACCAAAACAGATTTAGTGATTCTAGACACAGAAATTATTCCTCATCCCTACAGCAGGTCATTTTAAGATTAAAACATACAGCTCTGCTAATTCACACAGCAGCAACCAAGCTCCAAGATTGAAACTTTACTCAGATCACAAATGAGATGAAGTTGTTTGCAATCTGAATGGGTGAATTGCACCAGTAGACAGATAGGAGGAAAGACTACTAATTATCTTTTTAAACAGGCCAACACCAGCAGGGCAAAAGGAGCTTCAACACTGTAAATCTTGTACCACAAGAAGTTCTAAAGCCATGTTGAATTTCAAAGACTCATGAACTGAGAAAATCCCTTTGAACAGCTATTCACAGAATACAGCCAATGCAGAGACTCCAACTCAAACTGCACTGGGAGCTTACTCATATTTGGATGAAAGAGTCTATTCTATACAAACAACACGTAGGACTGGTGTGCCACGTATCTCTGAAAGAATTTTATTTATGCCAAACACTTCATAAACAGCAACAATAAAACCTGCAAGCAGATGAATATTTAAAGGTAGCATGTGAAATTATTGAAAGGAGATTCCTACCCTATTATTTATTTAGTCTTATAAATTCAGTTTCTTCTGTTTGTATTAGTCCATTTATTTCACTATCTATTTTCTTTTACTGGCAGAAGTAGTCACAGACCACGCCTTTAAAGTTAGCCTGAAGATTCATGGTACACAGATTTATCCTAGAGAGTGGCTGTGAAAGCATAACCTGCATGGACATGGTATGGCTACAGAAAGCCAGACAGGTAAGACCAGTGAAACTACCAACCTTTTAAAGATCAATTACAGAAGACAGCAGAATCAAAGGCACAACAAATCTAACAATTTGTTATCTGCCAACACATGAGCTTATGGGGAATACTGTTTATCTTGTGCATTTCTTTAACAGCTTTAACTGCAAAGCATTCTGGAGGATACAATTTTTTCCACAAGGAAGAATATATCTTGATATTTAAGTTCTATTGATAGGTTGGTTGTGCATAGCTTAAGAAGTACCAGCAATGTCCACCTTCTCTCTCCTTTACCAGTTGATAGGGCAGTGTTTATGGTACAGAGCTGATCACCACACAAGTGGGAGCAGCCAGTCCAGACTGGATCAGTTAGATGATCTGTATTTACTAAGCTGATGTGATCTGCATCACTGCAATGCATACAGCCCATGTCTATTATCACATTTTATGTAGTTAAGGTCTCATGCATGTTCATGATGTTCCTGCTACCACATGAAACTCCCATCCAACTTGGATATATACTAACACATGGGCAGTTAATTACAGCATCTTCATCAGCATCTGGTAGGAACAATTTTCTGAACAACACTGAACAGCCAGTCCCTGCCTTTGAAACCCCTCAAGGACACAGCAGTAATTGTCAGAGCTTTTAATGTGACAGCAAGAATCTAACTGCTGTGAAATAAATCACACCATTGCAGTCAACTAGGCAGATGCAGCAGCATTTTAGAGCACTTTTCAGCCCAAACCTCTAACACTTTGTGCAAGTGCTTCTAGCACTTTCTGCAAATCTTTTCAGAAAGATTTAATGGGAATTACTTTTTTAAAAAGAGGATGTACTAAATCTGAATATCAACTCTTACTAATAGCTGGCTGCTCAAAGATCAGGCTTCAACACTTCACACCTGCAATTGTGGTTATGACTAAGCCAACAGCTTTCTGCCTCTCTGGACTGGCCAACAAAGACACTCAAACTCAGGAGATGTCAGCTGGGCTCACACACACCATTGGTAGGATTTGGTACATTCCCTCACTCTAAGCAAGGACTAGAGACAGTCTTTGTCCTAATTATCCTAATGGTGAATTTCAATCCTGGCTTATTTCAAACACTACACTGGAGAGAGATTGACTTCTTTCATTCTTACACATATTCTACTGCTTGAACAGGATACACTCAACAGGTGTCAACATGAAGAACATCACATCTTGAGCTACTTTGATGAAAGGCTTTTTATCAAGGCTCCTGTGGTTTTGCAAGATCGAGTCTGAAAGGTTAAGAGTTATCAGACTGAGGAATGTGAAAGAAGCCTCACAAGTAGTTACCAATAAATCCCAATAGCAACCTTCCCCTAAAATTCTGTCTGCTTCTTACTGCAAGTGGACATGCTTCAGTTGTCCAGCTGTGGCGAGGCCTGCACTTGAAGACAGGAAGCCAACACAAAGACTTGAAGAATCCTTTCCTGACACTTGAAGCCTAAAACCACTCTTGTTTTAAAAGCATTTGCATCTTTGGCAAATGACGTCTGTGGGCCAGAAATCTATTTCCAAATCCACCATAAGAACATTAAATTAATTTTATTTTAATGCTCAATTTTGCCTTGTTGCTTCTAGTTCAGTGCTTATTTCCCTTTATCAAAGGCTTGGTCTCAGTACATGTTATTGCCTAGAAACTTTAGATAATTATTAATGCACTAGAGATGATTGCATCAACAGCTCGATTTTCTATTTTTATATTTCCCTCCAGACAAGCAGGAAAGTAAGAACAGTCATTAGATTCTAGGAAAATGTAGTAGCAATTAGTGGATAATACACAGTTAAAGTACTGGGAACAAGAAACCTTACTCTTAAATATGAAAAAATTAATTATTAAGATATCTAATTAAATAAAAACATTAGAACTTATAGGAGAAATAAAAAGATATTCTTGCACAAAAGAACCAAGGTGCAGAATGGGAAAACTTGAAAGAAAATATACTGATAAACTTTAGGTACTTTAAATACTATCAGTTCTTCTCTGAGATAACCTGGCTTTTTGTTTAATAAATAAGTAGCCTTTTTGTATTCATGCAGTATCTAAGGACATCTAACAATAGTTATGATGTTTTTTCTAATGTTGAGAATAAATTACACAGGAGTACTAGCTGAACTTCAACTCACTTGTCACCCACCCATGGTATATGACATAGAGCTGAAGATGACATGGAAGAACTCTTGTTTTTTAAATCAATGAAAGAAACACTCTTTTTTAAGCTCAGCTTGACACTAATTTAATATTTAATGACAACAGCATGGTATTTTCATGATGTAAGTAGCATCCTTCTCCAAGATGTTGTAAGGACACAGGAGGAATCATACTGGCTGACAGGACTCCTCTGTCTGCTAACCTCACTGCAACACTGCCCAACAGAGGATGCCACTAGAAAAACCACATGAACAAAGCAAGAAAGTCTCATGCTTCTCTTAGCCTCCATCAATGCCCAGGGATTTCCCCAGCCAGATGTGGTTTCTCTGGAGGTAGTAACCTTTAAAAGGCTTCTTGTCCACATTCCACACATTATTCAAATTCCCATTACATCAAAACAACCTTAATACCCACAATGCCCCACAGAAGAAGCTGCAGATACCTGTGTACCTGTACATGAGGGCTACTTTTGTCTTTAAATTACTTTTTAGTTTCATTTAAAAAGAAAGGACTCCTATCAATTCCCATTAGAAGCTAGCAAATGATTTCCCATGACTTTTCCACATGAGAATTAAGTTAGGAGCTATAAAACAACACATGCAATTAGCTGCACTGCATAGATTGGCACATGCACTACAGAGGGTTTAATTAAACCATTTGTGGCCAGTCATTTTATTTACACACATCCATCTGAACTGTTGGAGAAAGAGACAAGTACTTGCATTTTTAAGAGGTATATTTTTAGACAATCCCTTCCCGAACCCTGTTTTGACCCAGGCTTACTATGCTGCTCCTGATTACAGCTCTGCCCAGAGTTTGGGATTAAGGGCTCTGCTGCCTCATGGGTGACCTCCATCCCTCTTGGGGAAACCAAAAGGACTGTTCTCAGCCTTCTACTCCAGCCAAAAGTGAAGCTACAGTTTAAAGTCACCTACAGAATTCTCTCTACTAGTTTGCTCACGAGAACAGGAATGCAAGAAAAGCTGTCAATATTAGTGGCTGCTGAGGCACTGGAGATCTCTGCTGAAACATCTGCTGAAGAAGGAACCCAGCCTGCTGCCTGTTCTCAGTACCAGTTATTCCTTCTTCCAATCAAACAGGCTGCCCACAGAAAAAGAAGCAGAAGTTTGAGAAAAGTGACAAGGCTGGCTGGAAGCCATAAAGCCAGAAGCAGGACCCTCAGCAGGGGAGGAATTGGGACAATGGATCTTAAAGGGGAAGGGAAGAATTTGACTGTGGAGTAATTTGCAGTGTTTATGCAACAGGGGGAGATGTGAAATTGCTAAGAGCAGAAAAAAAGGTACACTTGATTAGCAGTTTTGCAGTAGTCAATCTGGTGAAGATCTAGAAAGGAAACGAGCAGAGGAAATGAAGTCTGAATAGTAAGATGGCAACTGAAAAAAAGATCTAAAAGGACTAATGGACAGAAGAAAATCCTGTATGACAGAAACAATGGCAAGCAATTTTAGTTTATACATAAAAGCACTACTAAACCAGTCTAAATGTGCTCCCTTAGAAAAGAGAACAAAAGCAGCATCACTGTGGGCAGGTGAAGGAAACATGAAAGAAGGAGAACACCCTAAAAAATCATCTTCATGCTGAGATGTATGCTGGAAGAGGGATACAAGTCACTTAGAAGTAGGTGTAGGCACAGAAGTGCATACAGGGTCCTTGGCATGGACACACCACTGGTCAGCAAAACAAGAAACAGCACCTGAGGCAATGAGGAACAGCATCTCAGTTCAGACTATGACAGCCATACACATAGCTCCCTTTGCAGATCTGCCTTCCTCAACTTAGACTATCAGGATACACTCGAGATAATTCATAAGCCTCCTCAGGTGTTTCCTGCCAATCACTACTGTTTTCTACCTAGACTACCATGTCCTTTACTAGTTAGTTTCTTCTACTGTTTTGCTTTCCAATTAGTATTTATGGCAAGGAAGGCAAGTGTGCCTGGTATCAGGATACACTCTTGAGATAATTCATAAGCCTCCTCAGGTGTTTCCTGCCAATCACTACTGTTTTCTACCAAAGCATGCATAACAAACATGATAGTGAGGGAACCCAAATTCTGAAGTACAGGCATAAATACCTCCCCAATTTAGTAACCCAATCTGAGGAAACTCATGTGAAAGGCAGCAACTGTAAAGACACTTAATATAAAAACATTAGTATTAAAGTCTTAATATTTTTGAGGCATCGCTATAGATCTTAATAAAATTTCCACTGAGGATCAAAAGTCAATATGTAATTTTTACCTGGGCCTTTTTTTCTCAGCATCACCTCATTAAACTGCTTCTTGAATATTGGAGACTTGCATCAAAATAAAATTGTGCCACATGTATCAATCATGCATGTGAAACTTGAGATAATAAAAATCTGAAACCAACTGAGCTGGGTGAGAATTTCTGCCCAGGATGTAGGTCTCAGCTACAGCTATTGCAGCTGTACTCCAAACCAGAACATGTCTAAAGATTCTACAGTTTTGGTCTCTAAACAAATACTAATAAAACTCCCCACAAATATGATGCAACACTTTTTATCCTTGCTCAGAAATAGAAGCAGGAGCTTCTATCTTTTAGCAGCTTGCACTCAGAGCAGATTTCAAACCTCCTGAAGCAGAATGCAGATTGACTAGGGGCTCGCTATAGCAGTGTTAATAAAAACATTTTATTAGGAGAAATGCCACTTTAGCAATGTAAACCTAATCTGCACTAGGAGAAAATGACCAATTGAAAGATCAGATTACTTTTGTTGAATCTTTTGTAACAATCACAAAGGGTAATATCCAGAAAAAACCCCACTGCCTACAAAAGACAACGGACAACTTTTCACAGCCTCATGTGAGCTGCCTTAGAGAATCACAGAATCTAATAGGTTGGAAAAGACCTCTGAGATCATTGAATCCAACATATTATACCTGATAAAAAAATTTAAGAATTTACTGTTGGTCTCAACAGAACATGACTTCTTACTACTTCTCTTTGAAGAGGCATTGCCAATGTTCTGTCAGATTTCAAGAAAAATAAGCCACTGCACAAGAGTTAACATTCAGTAAAACAAAAAATTAGTTTAATAAATAATTACAATCTTAACTCTCTTCAATCAACTTCAATAGCACAAACTTCTTGAGCTATTTAAAAATGGTAGTCAACCACTGCCTGAATGGACAAGCAGCTTCAGAGGCAGGAGCTGATGGCAGCCCACAGCAAAGCACAAGTGAAGCGTTTGAGAACCTGTTTCAGAAAGGCACTTCTGTCACGTGCACGGTAACAAGACACAAGTTTCCAGATAAAACCAGAGATAGTGCAGAATTTGTTCGTACAGATGTGTAGAGATAATGCACTAACTCTGCTCATATTCTAAATTTTATGTTTCTATCACTTACAGCCTCCATAGGCACAAGAAGGAGATGATACATTAGCAATGCAGTGTTTCTGCTTAGATATCTAAGCAACCAACCAGTGAAACAAATACACTTAGCAGCTCCAGAAAACTGCAGGTACATGCAATGAAGTTCTTCCTTCAACAGCACAAAGATGAAGTTATCTGTCACAGGTGACTAAACTATCAACTTTATTTGCTGTTTAGAACTGAGTATCAGCAGTAGGTACATAAAGTACTTGAACAATGAAGGCTGCTGTCAAATAAAGCAAGTTGTTACTTCAATGCTTTTGAGCAGTATAAGCACTCTGTACCTTTTTACTGTAAATCAAACAAACTATTAAACATTAATGCCAAATGAAATTAGTACAGTGGGCTAGTGGTTATAATAAAGGTTTCTCCTACTTGCAATAAATGCAAGAGGATGCAGACACATGTACATATGTGTATACATATGTGCAAGCAGAGTTAATGTAACAAGTAGCTGCATTTATGCAGAGCACCTTCGCTGATTTTATGACAAATGGGAGCATTAAACATATGTGTCAACATTATGGATGCCCTTATTGCTAAGATTAGAATAAATTAAAAACAACACAAGTAATCTCATATTTACACTGATCCATGAATGATTTAGTTATCAAAAATTCAACAATTTTGCAACAGTCTAATCGCTTACAAAAGTAAAGGAAATTACTCTAGCTTAGGTACTGCTTTCACTGCAGGCAAATAACAAAAAAAAAAAAAAACCAACCAAAACCCCCCAAAAAAACCACCCACACCAACAACCCAAACCAAAATAAAAAACCAACAGCCAAAAAAACCCCCAAACCTGAAAGGGTGTAGCTACAATCAGGGAAGTGAGTGAAATAATGAGGTTGATACAAATTGCCTCTGCTTCCTACCTTCAATACATATGAGCACTGATACCAACCAAGCCCTTACTGAAAAAGCCAGACTTGGAGAGTTAAACAAAAGCTTGAATTATATATAACCACCCTTGTAAATTAGCAAATCCTGGCTACATTTTGCTCTGCAATATATAAAAGTTCATTCACAGGAGCATTTGTGAACCAGAGTACTCACATATTTCCACTTATGTCACTAACACATTACCAATTACTATCTTTCAGTGCAAATTTTAACAACTTGGGATGACATCTTGACTCTATGTCTAGGTTTGAGCTCCACAGCACAAGAAAAACACAGATACATGAAGAGACTATGGGGCTGGAGCACATGAGGTACAAGGCAGGGCTGAGAGAGATGGGTTTCTTCAGCCCAGAGAAGACCAGCAGATCCTGCTGCTGTGTACAGCTGCCTGGAGACGATGGAACCAGACTCTTCCTTGAGGTCTACAGTGACATCACAGGAGGCAGCAGACAAGCTGGAACTTGAGAAGCTCTGATTACACGCTAGTATTCTTTCCTTAGCAACATGAACAAATATTAAGACAGGCTGTGGAATCTCCATGCTTAAAGATAATAAGAATTAGACTGACAAGGCCTTGAGCAAAGTGATCGAACTAGATCTGTTCTGAGCAGTTGAACACAATGATCTCCCTTCTAACCTCAATTCTTCTGGGCACCTAACTCCCAGATTTCAACACATTAATCACCCCCTTCTGCAACTGACATTTTTGCAAATAGAAGGTTCTACAAATGTCTCCGTCTCCCCTTTTTTCTGGAAAAAAAAAACCAAAACAAAAAACCCCCACAGATCTCAAAACCAAAGTGCAGTAAAAAATAAAAAATTAAGGAAGTCTGAAGGAATCACAGAACTGAAGGTAGTGATTTTCAGTCAGAACACTGAATTTTCTGTTAGCAGAAGATATCATCATAGCAAGAAGGTTGTATGGTACCGTCAGTCCACAGGTTAGCTGTGCACTTTAACCATCAGGAGGACACATTGAGCATGCAGTGGCTGAGTTTTAAAAAGACAATTCATGTATGTGCACATCAAAAACCATATGGCTTCCTGTAGGAGAGAAGACCAAATTCCCTAACCCTGTCAATAAGAATTACAGAATTATTAAACATTTTATAGAACTTAACATAGTAACTTATTAGATGTTTGCAGGCAACTAGGAAATAGTTCCACAGTAATCTGAGAATGATGGCAATAGGCATTAATTCTGTGGTATGCTCTTTAAAAAGCCATTTAGATGCATTCAGAATGGAATTACACTCCCTTCCCTCAGTGAACTGCAGCCCCATTACAGGCTACTAAGCATTCTACTCCTCTCAAACAATACACATAAAAAAGAAATGTAAACCTAAAGTCACTAATCTGAGATGTAACTGAACCTTCTGCTCTCACAATCAGCACTTCTAAAAAGTGAAGCATCCATAACAAGTGCAAAGAAATCTCAAGTATGAGCACACAAGGAGTACATTTTTATGCTTCTGAGGGTGAAATTTGGAAGAAATAATGTAGTGAAGAAAGCAAACAATTCATCTTACTGGAAGGTCCTAAACAATACCATTAACCTGCTGATTTTCTGGCAGGAAAGGAGTGGGGGAAAAGTGCTGAGTAGCACCAATGTGTAACAGTAACTCCAGAAAGCTGAAGGGCAGCCAAGGTTTGCAGAAGTTCTCCAAACCTTAACAACTAAAAGAGCAAAGAAATGGTGAAAGGGTGCTTGGGCACTGCCAGAGGAGATTTACTTAGGACATTTCTGCTGTGGAACTTGGAGGGGGAAGCAACATCACCCACAGGACTGGGCATCGGGCAAGGACATGGGAACTGTCACACACTATGCACTGGGAGGACAGGCAGGGACTGCTGCAGTATGTGCCAGCCCAGGGAAGAGTGCAACTGCCTGGAATCATATCCATACTAATGTGAAGATAGCCAGTCATGTTTTCAATTATTAGTTTACATTTAGCTCATGTAAGAGACTTCCGAAAGCTACCAGAGCTGCTGAGAACTTTTAACATACAAGCAGTGCAGGGTGTTAGCTATTCAAAGACATCTCCATTCTCCTCTGTACTTCAGAATCCTGAAAAATTCAGCTTACTGCAGATTTAATTTGAATCACTTCAGTTACAACTCACTTCTCTGCTAACAGCAGTTTAAAGAAAATCCACACCTGTTACATTAATAACGATTTTTATTATGGAAATGACAAATGAAAGATGACTATATATCATTGTACTGGTACCTTAGACAGACCCTCCTTTCTACTATAAAAACTGAAACAGAACGTGAAGCACACACTTAGCTAACATGAGGAAAAGTATTTAACTAAAAGCCTAATTTCCTGTATCAATTGGAAATTTTCTATAATACTCAAAGCACTTTTCAGATGCTCAAGTATGGTAACACATTTCCTTACACAGAGCATCACACACACTACATTACTATTGAAGAATTTGGAAATACAGCCTTCTTTGCCACAGTGCAAGGAACTTGTACTATACTCAATGTAGCACAATTATTTGATGTTTACCAGCACTACCAGACCAACTCCAAACAAGAGCTGGTTATATCACACTTTAATATATTTAAATGCATATCTGACAGAATTGGTGCTGGAAAAAGATATTTAAGGTGTCTTTTTGTACAGCAGCACTCTGAGGCTGCAGGAAACAAGAGGATGATTTCAACTCTTTTGCAGAGTTGTAGAGGTGCTCCATGGCAGGCTGAAGAAAAAAGATTCAGGAAGTGGCAAGGATGCAGATGCTGTCTTTTCCTGTTGCAAGGTCAGTGTAAAGGAGAAAAATAAATATTTGGACCTGATCACATAACTTTTTTATCACATAATTTTTTATCATTGGGCCCAATAGGAATGAAGCAAGAAAGAAGTTCATCTTTAATTGCTCCTATTCTCTCTGTAAATTAGTAGAAGAGATGGAAACAAAGCCCAGGCAGAGTTTAGTATACTTGGCATCTACAGGATTAAAGGAGCTATTTCTTCCAGTACACTGTATTTTATTCCAATAAATGAGGGAAGAGAGCAGGAAGCTGCAGAGGAGCCAGCTTTGGCCACACTCTTCCATCCAGTCACAAACACATTCTCTAAATTGCTTTCCTCCCTTCAACACTGAAGTTGGGATGGCAGTCATACTCAGCTCTGATGTAACACCCCTGGGCATTAAACATTACTTAAGACACTAGCAGACAACTGAAGACACAGCAACAGCTCAGAGCACAGCCTCAATAAAAGATACAAGAGTTGCAGAGCTGCTTTTGTACTCTAATTCATAAGGCTCATGATTAAAAGCTTTGAAAGTTTAACATTTCAGGTCTTATTAATTAATGGCATACTTCACACCAATTAAGATGGGGGTAAGCCTCACTTTTCACTTCTGTAGACAGTTATAGATTAGATTATGCTGCATAAAAAATACAGAGATCTTGTGAAAAAAACCCCCAAAAACTAAACCAAACCCTAATTCTACATTTGAATGTAGCATTGTACAGACTTCTGTGTTCATGTTAAACAACTGAATCTTACCACACTTCTTTTTTTTTTCTCTGTTAAAGCAATACAGTCAGCCACATTTCTAGGTAAGAATGAACATGCATAGGATACTTCAAGAAAGAAAACAAGAGTATAGTTTTAAATATAAATCTAAATCTTCAATGTAATTGGCAACATCAAAGGTAGCACATGTAATTTGAAAGTACTTTTAAAACCTATCCTTTGAATACAAATGTTTTAATTATTTTCTTTTTAAATGCAAGTCTAAAAAAGTAGTTTTATTACTGCTAATCACTGCTTAAGGCATTGTTTCTTCTGGACAGTAATTTTTCTTTAATGTATTAAGAAAAACTGGACTGGCAATGTTAAAAATTAGTCAGTCATTAGCTTCTTAAAAATAGTAGCATGTTAAAGAACAGTAACTTCTTTGAATTATATATGTCTCATTAACACAAAGAAATTCAAGTCCACTTTGAGATTCAGAAGAGTTAACAAGACTCTCCACCCATATTCCTCCCCTCCCAGGCACTCTAGTTGCTGCAGCAAACTCAAAAGCTGGGTTTTGTTTTTAGCATGCACAATAAAAGCTAGTTCCACCTTAACCTGGTTTCCATTATCAGACAAAAAATTAACTGCAAACATTAAATTCTTCTAAGGTTTCTAAGATCAGATTTAATTAAAATAATTTCTTAAACCAAAATGTAACTTACAAAAGAATTTCAGACCCTGAACTGAAAGCATCCACCCCCACCCCAACTTTCCCATTGGTAAAATAATTAAAGAAAGAAATAACAATCAATTAGAATGGCAGATTTGGATCCTCATTTCCTTGGCTTGAATATATGAGCCACTGCTTTACAACACAGGCACTAGTAAATCAGTTCTTCCAAGAACTAAGTTCTGCATTTCATTTTCAGAGTAGAAGTTAATGAGTTATCCTTCCACGACATAACAAAACATACAAAATTGGGTGTGTTACAATAACCACAGCGGCCAGCCTGAACTGGAAGCCAGGACTCAGTTATCCATGCTGACTCCTACAAACCCTTGGAGAACCAGTCTTCTAGAAGCTATCATCACCCATATCATTTAGTTATCTCACACATCAAGCAGAATTTATGCTTCTCATTGATCTTAACATTCATATGGTATCAGACCTTCAGGCACTTAGGTATTTAACACTTCCCTCATGGCACATGTCATTCTGTCACCTGCAGGTGATCCCTTGTCACACATGGGATGACAGCCAGCAGCGTCCACAGTGCAGTGGACAACTCTAGTGCTGACATAACCTCTACCTTCCAAGTGGTTGTAGGACTGAACAGCTGCTCCTTGTGTGCTCACTGAAGCACCACAGGCGTGTGCAGTTGAAAAAACCTGACAATCTGGAATAAGCATTCAGGAGAGGTTTGGGTTTCATAAACCAGCCTCCCAGTGAAAATGCAGTGTTGCTTGCTGTACATATGCACATTTCAACAGAACTACAAGTCTCAGAAAACGCCTAACTTGAACACCTTTTGAGTTTGCTACAAAAAAAAATTAAGTGGGTATCACAGCACTTCTACTGCCTCTTCCTGCAAGAAATTTTCTGCACGGCTGAGTCATAACTAACATTACATCATCTTACCCAGGGAGGGGCACAATTTCCGTAGAGTAAGAACTACCTCTTACAACCACAGCAGCAAATTAAAATTGCAGAAATCCAAGACATCTAGGATACAAATACCGCATTAAGGGGGAAGGGGCACTGGGGGAGGAGAAACCCCCAAATTAAACCTATATACACTTCAGTATCAGGGAAATATGTTAACCTTTCATAACTACTACTTTATGTACAGTAATGTTTCTACATGTCTCCAAGTTTATTAGCATTCACAACCATAATTTGTATATAAATAATCAGCACATTAGAGGGAAAGAAAAATTCAGACATTTTTTAAACCTTATTGTCAGAAATAGCATAGGAGACCACAGCTTTACTGACAGACTAGAAATAGTCCCAGAGGGCCCAGCACCATTTACTCTGCAATTCTAAGTAAAAATGGATCAACAGTTTCATTATTTCTCACCAGCACATCATTGCAGATGTCTCTTAGCTCGGTCTCAATTTTCTCTCTGTATTCTCGAGCCATCTGCTGTTTTTTCTCAGCGCCTTCCGTCTTTTGTTCGATACTTGAGACGACTCTCCAAGATGACCTACGGGCTCCTACAACATTTTTATAGGCAACAGAGAGAAGATTCCTCTCTTCGTTGGACAACTCAGCTCCTTGCTCAGTCACAGATTTCATGCAACTTGCCATGTCATCATATCTTTCAGCCTGCTCAGCCAGTTTGGCCTTCTGCACCAGCTCATTTTTATCCATGCTGATATTTCTGAAGGGGAAAAATAGTGAGGCATTATTCAGACATTGGTCAAGGACAAAGGTGTTTTAACTTCACAGCCAGAGCAACACGTATTCTCTAGTTGGGAACTGTAAGAGGCACAACTGAAATCCAGCACACAGGGCATACTAGCAGCACTGGCTGCTCAAACACAAGGACACATGGAGTAGAGAGTTAAAGCACTGATTCCTCATGAAAAACTGTAAACTTTTAGAAGCATGTTATTTTAATAAACACAAACAAAAGCATCCAAAGGTGAACCAAAACCAAATAATTTTTATCTTATGCACAAAAATGATCCTAATTCTTGCCACCATTCTTTCATAAGACAAAAAATTAATTATCAATGTAGCAAAATTGACAAAGAAAATATCCAATAGTAAGCTTTCCACAGGAGACAACCAAATAAAGGACAAAGAATACCAAACAGCATTCTGAGCCTTAAAAGAATCAGTTACATGCAGAGGTACTTCATATAAACATCTGCAAATCAAATCCCACACTGGATGTTAAAAAGTCATAGTGCAACAAACATCTAAATTGTGAGCTGTACACCTTCCCACAATGCTAACTCCCTTTCCCAAAACGGGAATTCCCATTATGGGATGGTCTGTGTCAGGTATTGCTGCTATGCCTGGGAGGCTGTGCTTTAACAGACAAAAGAAAATTTTACTACTTAAAGATATGACCTCAACATCAGTATTTCAGATAGCACAACCTGGTAGAAATACTTCATAGTCTTTAAGTGCTGTCCTATCAGCACTTAATTTTTTAAAAAAAAAATCAAACTCTGCTAAGCAGAGGTATTGAGAAATTTCTTTTGAAACAGGAAGAAAAAGTACTCCTATTCTTCTGTGTATCCTAACTTGATCATTTGGAGGAACTGGTTATGTGCTCTGGGGATACATTATCCTTTAAAGTTTAACAAGATTATTAAAGCATGAACCAGTTTTGGTCACGAGTGCTTTATCTATTTCTGTGTGTTCCACACAGCCCAACCAAGCATTTTCATTTTTAACCACTTTTGCCATTTTAGGTGACGTTAGGAGTAACAATGGCAGGGCTATGTTCCGTGTTTGGGAATAAATTAAGCGCATTCTACCATTCCAGGTGACTGCGAGTTTCAATGGCTGCGGGCCCCAGCAGGGAGGCACAAGCCCGGCGTCAGTTTGCGAACGCCCGTTGAACAACTCGCCCGCGCGGCGGGGCGAAGGAGCCATTTTACAGCGAGCGTTAGGCGGCGGTTACCCACCACCGGGCCTGGCCACTGGGGCAAATGTGGCCACAGCGCTGGCCCCGCCGCCGTTCCCCGGGGCACCGCAGGCTGCCGCGGCAGCATCCCCGGGCGGGCGGGCCGCCCGCCGCCCCCGCGGGCTGGGCGCTGCCGCGTGGGCGCCGGAGCCCGGCCCGCCCCGATCCCGCTCCCCTCCGCCCAGCGCCTCCGGGGGAGGATGCCGCGTCCCCGCCCCGGAATAGGGAAAGCCCGCGGGTCCATTCCCGGGGGATTCGGCGAGGGGGAGGGGGAGCGGCGGAGGAGGAGCCCCCTCCAGTCCCGGGGGAGCCGCCGCTCTCGCCCGGACCCCTCGGCCGGGGCGGGGAGGATGGGCCCTCCCTGCGGGGACGGGGTCGCCCTCACCTGCCGCCCCCTCCGCCGCTGCTTGCCCCTTTTTCGCCGGCGGAGAAAGGCCCCCGCCGCTCCGCGCAGCGGCCCCCGCGCCCCGCTCCCTCCCCGCAGAGCCGCGCCGAGGGGAGCAAGGCGCTGTACCCGGCCGCCCCGCTCGGTGCTCCCGACCTGCCGCGTGCCGGGGGAGCCGTCCCGGGCGGCGGCCCCGTTACCTGTGCGCGACGGGCGAGCAGGCGGGCGCGGGTGCGTCGGTGCGGGCGGGCGGCCGGCGCGGACTGTGCGGCTCTGGCGCTCGCGGCGCTGCAGCCTCGCTCCCTCCCTCCCTCTCCCGGCGCCGCGCACGGGGCGTCTCCGCCAATCACCGCGCCGCTCCGAGCGGGCCGCGCGCCGCCCGTGACGTCAAGCGGCGCCATGGCAACCGAGCGCGAGGGCGCGCGCGAACCTTCCCCCCCTCGCTCCCCCCTCCCTCNNAAGTATGTTAGGGACATTGTAAACACCCCGCACCCGCCCGGGGGCGGCGGAGCGCTGCCCGCGCCTGCGGCACGGAGCGGGGGCGGCAGCACCGCCTCCTCGTGCGGCCGTGGGGTGTGCGCGGATGTCACCGCCGCCCCGGGCGGGCTCTCCGGGCTTTGTGCCGCCCAGAGCGCCCAGTCTCGCCAGTGAGCCCCGCCGAGCCCCGAGCGCGGCTGGGTGGCGGAGCCCCAGGGTGTTGGGGACACCGGGACTGTCCCGGCACAGGCGGGGCTGCGGGACGGCTCCGCACGGAGCCGCGCCCCGGAGCCTCATCCGGCACCGAGAGCGCCACACGTGAGGGGCGGGAGAGGAGGGGAGGCCGGGATGGCGGCAGGGCCGGCCCTGGGACACTCCCCGGGGCTGGCGGGTGGGCGCTCAGCCGCTCAGGGCAGGACTGCCCCTCTGGAAGCCTCTCCCTTGGAAAGGCAAGCGGGCATTTCGGACAGCACCACCCAAACGTTGATGAGAATGTGCTGACAGGAGTAGGAAGAGTATTAATAAACATTGCTGTTGTTGGAAATGCTTTTTTCATTTTCTGAAAAAAAACGCACCCTCTTTCCTAAAGGTCTTGGAAGTCGGCATTCACTTGTCCCCTTTCTGAACAGCATGCCCCAGCCTGAATCCTTGTCTCAAGTATGCAGTGTCCTGACCTCTCCTGCTTTCTCCTGGGCTCTGGGATCAGCACTGCCTCACAGGATTAGAAATAAAATGGAGAATAATAAGATGGAGAAAGCACCTCAATATATTTTTTGTAAAGGACTAAAGCTTCTCTTCTAGATTCATGTTGTATCTGGCACTGCCATGGGCCAGGAGCATCTCCAGAGTGGGAGGGGGATTCCCTCCCGGGGGCTGCGGCAGGCTGCCGTGCCTGCGGGACACCCCGGCAGCTCCCGGGAACCCGCGGGCTCTGCCTGCCCGCTCCCGCCGGGTGCGGAGCTCCCGGGAACCCGCGGGCTCTGTCTGCCCGCTCCCGCCCGCTGCGGAGCTCCCGGGAACCCGCGGGCTCTGTCTGCCCGCTCCCGCCCGCTGCGGAGCTCCCGGGAACCCGCGGGCTGCGCTCACGTCCCCGGGGCTGTGTCCCGGCTGTGCGGCCGGAACGGGCGGCAGCGGCTCCCGCCGCATCCCCGGGGCTCGCTCGGCTCCCTGCTCGGAGCAAGCCCCGCAGGACCGGCCTGTATTTTATATCTACAGCCATAAAAATCTCTAGGTGGGGCAGAGTGAGGGAGTAGCGTAGGAAGGGTGAGGTGCTTGCTTCTGGAAGCAGGGGGAAGTTGTGGATGTATGTGTGCTGTAGAGCGGCCGGGAGCAGCTTGGTTCGGTACCAGGGAGAACAGCATCTCCAGGTTCTCCCGCAGATGCACTGCCTCCTGCTCTTGCCTGCACGCCTCGCTCTGTCTTTTCCAGGCAGTTCCAGGACAGCTGCCCAGGGTGGCCTTGCACCCTGCAGGGACAAAGTGGCTGTGGACCTGAGTGAGATACAGTGATCAGAACGGGGTCACTTTCATCTTCAAAACACTGATCCTGTATTTTGACTGAGTATCAGAAAGGTGCTACTTTAAGATCCTCATGTCAAAGCTGACTGCTTAAGAACGAGGCTTTTTTTCATTATATCATATCAAGAGTGGTTAGTTCTTCTGTGGTGGCATTTTACCTGCGGTGTTTGTTTTTGTGGCCTAAGATGTTGGGGTTTGTCATAATGTGCTCCACGTAAGTTTTGCCCATCAATCTCTGTTATCTTAGACATTAACAGTGGGAAATTTTAAAAATTATTTCTCATCAGTTCTAGTTCCTTCAATTAACTCCAAGGTTTAATGAATTTCACTCATGTTCCTATGAAATATTGTTGGAAAGCTTGTGAAAAGAGCTAAAAAAAGCAAAAATAGGCAATATTGTGCAGAGTGAAGCTCACCAGAATTTACTAGCTGTGTCAGGTGAGAACATCACTGTTGCTTAATTTAAATGTGAAGGCTATAAGCCTCCTCTTTGGTTTCCAAATGATGCTTCATTGGAGTACACAGGTACGGGGTGGGGGGGTTTGAAACAAACATTGTAAGGCTCACGTTCATAATGCATTCCAATACACGATGCTTCATCTTATATGTTTTTATTTTTTACCATTATTTTCCACTTTAGGAAGCAATAGGAGGAGAGCTTTAGAGCTGTACTTGAACACAGATGGTATGATGGCACAGCATTTGCTGCATCTTGTTTCAAGTTATGTTACAGAGTTCATTTTTAACATAAGCTAAAAACCCTTATTTTGTAGAAAAGTCTCATTGAAATGGCAACCACCCAAATATAGAGCATACGTTTTCTGAGGTACTTGAATATTTTCTGGTAACATGATGAAAAATTAACTGATGCAAGAAAAATTATAGTCCTTAAAAGTGCATAAAGAACCCAGACTGGAGCCTGCATTAGAATGAAGCACAAGTGTGTATTGCATTTTGATATTTCCAGGAAATATAGGGGAATCCCGTGTGAAGTAGGCTGCAATACCGTAGGCAGCGTTAATAGTTTTGTGGAAGGAAAACATCAGCCTTTCCATTCTGTCCTTTCCATTATTTTTGGTTTTGGAGTGAACGGAACATCTCCAGCAACAACCCTAATTGCCACTGACCATAGTTTTGTTTGCTCTCAGCCCCGTGCGTCAGTGGACGCTGCACTCTTTCCCCTTTAAGTGGGCTATTTCTGCCAAACACCATTTCCACTCCTCTGGATTTCATGAACGCTGCCATTTGGAACAGATCCAAGGAATTAGCTGTTACTCACCTTTGCATATGCTGGCTCTTAAACAGATACTCGCATGCTGTCTTTTATTCCTACATTTCCTGCACTTTCCCCCCATTGTGGAATGTTTTATTTTGTCTTGCTTATTGCAGTTTTGACCAGGGAACTCAAGTCTCTTAAAAACCTGGGCTTTAAGCAGCTTTGCTGTTCTTCAGATGCATTTTCTCTGTTGCTCTCCTCACAGCTTTTTGTTCGATGACTTGCACTTTCACTATCTCAGACTGTCAGGCGGCAGCCAGCAGCAAAAACTCATTTGTAGAGTTTGAAACATTTGCATATGAAAGTGCATATATGCATGTTTATTTACACTCATTCTTACTTTACTTTCTTACATGAGAGGAAGAAATCCAGGGATGGAGAGGGGAATAAAATACTCCAGATGTATTTTATTTCCCCTCTAAAACAGCTTTTAGTTCTTCTTCCTTCCCATTCTTTCTCCACAAGTGCTTAGTTATTCTTTCTTGTGCTTAAGCATAATTGATTAAAAGTAGACAAGTACAAGGTTGGGTTATCCCCCTACTAGAAGAGGATGGCAGGATTTTTGGAGGTCACCCTCACATAGACCAGAACATCAACCCAGGAAATGCATAAGAATAGCTCAGTGAATTCTGTTGGGACTGGAAGGCTCCGTGGTGGTGCCTCTTGGTGCTAACAGGCTGCTGCTAGAATATGGAGATGTTCTGAGTTACTGTTGGTTGGTGTTTGTGTTGGTTTTGGGTTTGTTGGTTTTTTTTTTTTTTTTCCTGGGAACAGGATAATGAGCAAAGGCAGCCAGGCAAAGGGCATTTCCCCAGAGACCAGGAGATGATTCTGCAGATTTATGGCCTGCAGAGGGAAGAAAAGAAGAGCTGGCAGCTCTGTTGTGTGCTCTCCTACTGTTAAGGGCTACATTTCCAAAAGCTGCTTGCTTAAAATCCTGACTGTTGTGATTTTGTTATATACCTTTCTGGGCTGATTCTCAGGCTACATGATCATATGCATATGGGTGTATTTTTATGTAGCCTTTGTGTGCTTCTGTTGGGTTTTGAGTTTCTTTCTCCCACTTAGCAAAAGTAAGATCCTTCAGTTATTACAGCCTTTCTGGAATAAAATATTTATTGACATTTTTAGGTATATATTTTACATATTTTTATTTTTTTCCTCAGTCACTGCCTGTGATTTGCAAGCCAAACTTCAAGCTTTGCAGAAGGGAATAAGATCTTTTGTTCACCTCCTTTGTAGTCTGATTGTGCTTTTGGATCAATGGATACTCTTCGTCCTCAGGACACTCTTGTAGGTTGACCCACCTGAAAGACTTAAGTGAAGGAAGCATGCATTTAGAGTATTCTGTTATTATTTGTTCCCTCCCCCATCCCCAGTGTTCTAAAATGAGTCAGATTCTGACTCTCTGTCTGGTGCCAGTGATAAAACATGAATTGTGGATAAGGCTACTATTTTCCATCACTGAGTGGAAAGTAGTGGGAGCTGCTGGATCTCCCAAGGCCTTTCTCTCTGCCTCATCAAACATTCTGCAGTCTCCTCATCTGTTTGTAGTCTAGTTTTTTATAGAAATTACAAATCTAGCCAAAGAATCAACAGTCCAATGAGTCCTGAATAAGTAATACTTTACCTTGGATTCAAATCCTTAAATGATTTTGTATATGGATGGATTTAGGTGTATATATATTAGAGAGTTAGTGCATGGTTGGAAGTGTCCCTGAAGGTCATTCCTCCAATTCACCTGTCAGTACAATGTGAAGATACTTTCCACCAAAATTATTTTAAAATGTTTGCAAACATCTTTTCAATAGTGGTAAGTACCCAAGGAGGACAGGATACCCAACAAATAAATGGCATAGAAATGATAAATTGTAGGTTACCACATTCCCTGATTCTGAAAAAAAAAAAATAGTGTAAAATAACAACTGCCTTCACAGAACCTGTCACCAAGTGATGAAGATAAATCAGCACTGCTCTTTGCTTCCTACTGACCTTTCTGAGAAAGGAAGCTACATGCTAGTCTTCCTTGTTTAGAAAAAGCTCCTGAAACTTGTGAAAGACTGTGAGTTGGCAGAGAGGCCACTAAGAGCTGGATTTACTCTACAGAACTTTATTTCTGACCCTCAGTGTATGAGATGGGGGAAAACATCAGGAATTGGCTGCAATATCTTCCAATACCCCAATAGCTGAAAGAAGGTTTGAGAGCTCTGGGTGGTGAGGCTGTCACACACATATATGCAAGTTTCTATCTATGCATAGGTCCTGAATCTCATTTATTTCCTTTCATTGTAGCATTCAAGTACGTTAGGGACATTGTAAAAGTGTGCAAATTCTTGAGTTGTTGAGAGCTCATTTTGAAAAAGGCATCATGCCATTGCATTGGGTGTATCTGTTTTCTCAGGGAAAATCCAGTTTGTTCTGTACTTGCCCTGATCTTACAATTATTAAAATTAGATATGAACTCAAAAGTTGCATGTAATAACAAACTTCATCACTCATGAGTAAGGTTGATTAATCAGACTATTTTGAGATGCAGCTAGGGAGCAAGTGTTTTAGGGATGCTGCTGCAATCATCAGAATTTTGAAGAAGCCTAATGAAATATCCCCACCATCAGCAACAAGAAGGAGATTTAACATGAATGTTTGAAAATACTTGCCTAGATAGAGGCCTGCAAGTAGAATATCCATGGTTTATGTGTTATGATTTTATTATATTCTCATTGCTATCTGATTGCCTAATGCTGAGCTATTTGTGTGTCTTCCAAAGATCAGAGCCCATCACATCTATTTTCTGCACCATTTCTCCTTCCAGGAAGCAAGAGGGATGGTGCCAAGGTGATGATGCACGAAGGTGGTTGGGCACCTGCTCCTTTGGGAGCACTGACTGAGCCTGAGTCCTCTGGGGCTGCAAGTATCAGTTTGAGTGAACTTAGCATGGCATTGATGAATTAACCGTGCATCAGGCTTATCCCAATCCTTCACACAGGGCTGAGTTACTGAATCCAGAGGAATCCTGTTCATTTATCATACAATTCTTTACTTTTTGCAAAAAATGGCCATTGGGATTTGGGAACTCAGAACTCTTTAGCTTGTATTCATTTCCACTATGTGTGACTGCTCTTGAGTGAGCAGGGTAACACTTAAAAAGTGTAGCCAGAAGAGACAGGATGTCTTGAAGCAAACTTGAGACTAACATCATCCTATTATACCTACTTTGATTTATTTTTTGACTTTTTTTTTTAATGTATTTGTTCTTACTAGCTAATGTTATTTTAATGTTGGTTGTAAGGAGAAAGGCTCCATAATGTCTTGGTTCAAATCAGTTGTGCCACTTAATATCAGAGCTTCTCATCTTGCATGCATTTATCCTGAGTTTGTCTCGTATTTTTTAAAGATAAATTATTTATTTTCTTAGCATTCTTTAGAATTAGAACATAGTTGTTGGAGTTGAAGGGATCAGAAAAAAATACTAAGGTGCAAGTCTCATAAGGTATGTTCTGAGGATTTCTGGAGGACCTAAAAATGAAACAGCATAGCTCCTCTAGGATGCACACCAGCTTCTAGACTCTCACTCTAAGCATTTGCCATTAAAAGAATCAATGGGTAACATATTGATCCTATATGTCTATAAGGTAATACAAGGAATTATTAATACAGAGAATTATTTATCAGATAATAATTTGAAGTTAAAAATAAAATGAGACAGCACTTCAAAGATAGTTTCATGAGGTGGTCCATTTTAATTTCTAGAGTTAAAAAATCTCATGAATCACTTACTGGTATCTGAACAGTTTGATAGAGCTGTGGATGGAGGTAAATTTACTAATATATTTTACTTTATATAGATTTTATATTATATTTTTATATTATATATTTATATGGTTGTTATATATTATATTAATATTATATTTTTATAGTTTATTTTATAGAGATTTCCACAAGCTCTTGGCAAAATTATCACAACAGGATACTAAAGAAATTCAAATGTAGTTTTACAAGGAAAACTTAGGCCCCTAAATACATACTAAAGTAACTTTATTCAAGTTATAGGCATTAATAGCACTTCTAATCTTGAAGCTTTGCTTAATGCAGTAGGAATTTACATTTTCTACTGGTAAAATCACTCAGTTCCCTTGTTTTCGCTGCCGAGCATGTGCAAAACCATCTTGACAGCTCCAAGCTGCTAAGCCCCAAAAAAATACATAAAATAAGCATTTTCTTGCAAGTTTCCTCACAACTGCCTGTCAGCTTCAGTTTTGCATCCCAGCAACCAATTTCAACTCACTTTATTTTATACTGACTACATTTATCAGGATTTATTTTATATTCTTGGTAGGATATTGAAGGAAGACCTCAGGGCCACATATTGCTGCCAAAGTGTTAGACAACATTTAGCATGAGCAGGGTCAGAAATTAAAACCTAGTGTTTTTTAGCCTTGTTGCCTTTGAAGTTAGCTTTGTGAGATTGTGTTGTTTATCTCTCTGTACATTCAGCAATGCCCCCGAAAAACTTTGGGACTGGGTTTCAAGCAGATTTGAAAGATGAGCTGAAATCTCCAGATAAATAAGGTCTGTGAAAAAGTGCAGCTGTACAGAGGACAAAGCATGTAATGAAATGCCTGTGCTGAGGCAGAGGCAGGTGGGTGCAGCCCTTCCACAGCACTGCGAGCCCCCAGCCCCATGGAGTGGGCTCAAAGATTTTTGATTGAGCAGAGCATGTGCCCTATAAACAGTGGGCCTTGGAAGAGAACCTGAGGTTGTAATGGCAGGAGAGATTTTAGGAGACAAGGAACTTAAGTCTATGAAAGCAATCAATCAAATCCCACCTTGTTTGTTAAAGTTCCTAGAGCACTCGATTCTCCTGCCCTGCTCTTCTTCCTCCTTTTGGCCCTGAACACCTTTTTTCCTCCCAGGATCTCTGGAGTCTGTTACTATCTTTGTATTCCCTTTGCTCTCCTGGCTCAGCATCAATTTCTGTAACTTATCCGCTCTAAGAATCCTGTCTGATTTAGAAATGAGGTCTCAAATATACCCTGGTGTGAGCCACTTAATGGCTGGCTGTTTCTTCCTCCAAGAAGTTCAACCAGGCTGTTAGGATGTGCTCCTGTCAATAGTTGGAACAAAACTAATTGGTACTTACCCTTTTCCATCCTGACTGGAGAATCTCCTGCTTTGATATTTATACTCCTGAAACACTTGTGGATTCTTATCATGCCCCCTTGTCAGCTACCTGACATTTTGAAGACCCAGCTGTTGTGTGTGGGAGCTAATGAATCTAGTTTAATAGAGGCTAACTAGAATGAAGCAAATTATTACTTTTTAAATCTATACGCACATTTCAAATAGTACATTGTAATGGTTTTATAATGTTATATGGAGTTTTACAACTGTCCCACAGCTGTGTGTTACTCTAAAAAACGTGTGAGAGTTGCATATTTTACAAATCAGCTTATCTGGACAAACAAAGCAAAATGCCCTCCCTCCTTGGTCTTTTCTGTCAGATTCTTCCATAAGATGGATAACTTATCTAGCCTGGAAATGTTTGTAGTTCTTCTCTGGTCAATTATCTAAACAGGACACAATTGAGCTGATGTCAAAACAAAGGCTACAACATGTATAGTACCGGGCTGTGATAAAAGCTGCTCTTCTACACAGCTTCCAGCTTGTGAGACCTGACTGGTTTTGCATAATAGATAAGCCCCAGGAAGTATAAAATTAGTGGGAGTACTTGCAATGTGGCCAAGTTACAGTTTTACAGTCGTTTAGAGGTCAGCAGCAAATTGAAATCTACACTCAGTCCTGCAGGGAAGGGCTCTGTAGGGACAGAGCTCTCAGGTAAATGTCCACATGATTTCCCTGTGGCCATATGGAAAAACCTGAGGCTGAAAAAGGGGCTGAGATCCTATTTGCAAGCTAGTGCCAGAGTTACCAAGCCAATCTTTCTTGTCATTTATCTGGAGCAGACTTTGAAACCTAAGCCCCAAAGAAAGATTTTTGAAGAAGAAAATCCAGGCCTAAGGTCTCACAGGGCAGGCACTCTTTTTTTTCTCCCAACTTTTGGGTTCTCTTTTTTGTAACACTTAATTTGAAAAGGATGTTTCAGTGAGAAAAAGGTTAAACTCCTGAATAAGACCACCAAGTTTATACATTATATTATCTCTCAAATAGTTAATGTCTCACTTCTCAGTTAAATTCTTTTGGTTTTTTTTCAAACTTGGCAGACTTCTAGGTTGGCTAATTAAGAGTACAACTAGGCTGTAACCAGATGATCTCTATGATACAATAAGCAGCATGTGAGCAGCAATAATAGCAGTAGACTAACTTCAGAATGCTGCGAGTTGCTCTGAGCTTCATCAACAGATTTGTTGATCAGCTCCAGATTTTACAATGTCATTTTTCTTCCTTTACAGAAAAACTGTCACCAGAGCTGGTTACAGCTCACGCCTGCAAATGCAAAAAGTTGTATGGAGACAACAGTGCACAGGAAGACTTGCTAGGCTATGGATTAACCCAATTATTCAGAGAAGATGGTGTGCACAAGGAAAACTCAGAACTCAAAAGCAGAGATTAGGTGCCTTTCTAAGGAGAATAGGTGGAGGGACAAGATTTGGGGAAAAAAATCTGCTGAAGAAAATGTTCCACTTTCTGTGAAAACAGAAAAGGAGGGTAGTAAAATAATGAAGCCTATCTAGTTTCAAAATTTGGCTGAAGAAAAAGTAGTAAAAATTACTACTAGAGATGAGATCCATAGATAATCACATGGGATGTGGAAAGATCTGTACTGTATCCTGCAGCTATCAGAAAGCACATGGGGTAGAGGTTTCTTTAAGAAGCAGTTTACAAGACAAAGTGGAGATTTGGAGGTGTCCAGCTAGAGCTATGGTTGATGTCCAGGCAGGAAGTTCTCAAAATGTCCTGAATTCCAGGCTTATATCCGTCTGTCAGTGCAGTCTCTGCTACAGCTGCTCACCACTGATGAAGAAACACTGACTCTCTGAATTTTTTGTTTTCTCCATCTCCTACTGGTAGCTGGTGATGAGGAAAGCACAGTCAGGAATTCTCTTTCTGATGAAGCTTTTGAGTTCTCAGTGCATGAGGACTTGGTCTGTGACACCAAAGCTACTCCTCAGCATCTGGACACAACTCAGGGAAGATTTTTCCTGCAGGTTTTTGGGTAACAAGCTAGGCTGAGGTACCTTCACCTCAGTTGTAAATGAATCCTCTCCTGGCACTTGTACAGTGTGCCATTCCCAGGAAGATTTGGGAGTTTGTTGCCATGTCCTGCCCGTGGCTCACACATTCCCTAGCATCACTCTGATGTTCCTATAACAATTTATATCCCCAGCAGATCACTTCTCCAAGTAAATATGGCATAGCAGCTCGGAGGGTGGTTGAGGACTGCTCAGTACATTCATTTGGATATATGCAGAACTAAAGTGCTCTTTTCCTGTGCCTTGGTGCTCTGCCACCAACCAAAAATTCCCGCTCTCCCTCCTGCTGTGATCTTCCTCCCACAGACCAGCCTTCCTGGTGATTTTGTCTTGCTCCTCCCTTCCCCAGCAAGCTTCTTGCTCTGACAAATTCTCCCTTGGCTACAATAGCTCCTGCCAGGTTCCTCCCAGTCTGTGGTCATGGCTGCTGGGGTGGATGTGAGCATACCTGGCCCCAACACCACAAACTCTCCCTTTGCACCCCTAACAGCCTGGAAACTGCTTCAAATTCATTAATCCACCCTGCATATAATTTGAAAGCACATTTTCTTTGGAGGAAAAATAAATTGCAAGAAGAAAAGTGTCTCTATCTAAAAACAAGCCTGTGTTGTTTTGGGAGTGGAAAAGAATCCCTAAACAAGATGACAAAAACACATAGTATATTATTTTGATTACAGTTGTTGTAACTGAATATTTTTACAGATCTGACAATTATTAAAGGGATTCAAAAATACAGGAGGTACATTCTTTTCCCCTAGTGTTTTGAAATCAGTCTCCATGTTTGCTAGAGACCCTTTTCTCTGCTCCTTTTGTACCAAGGTCCCCAAGTAAGATAATGTTTTTCCTGGAGTTTTGGGGGGAGGGTCTTGATTAGACATTTCTAGAGAAGGCTGGCTGCCACAAAACCATGGGTACTGCAGAGGCAGTGTTTCTGAGGTGTGGTACTGGTGGGCACTTGTTCTGTAACCTTGGGGGTTCATCTTTGCTGGACCAAGTGCATGCTTCTCACGCCACACCAGTTGTGTTTTCCCTGGAGCATCTGTTCATTACTGTCAGGGGACCCCGGGCAGCTGGCTGTCCACAATGCCAAAGGGAATGTCTTTTATCAGGTTGGGGGGCATTAACATGTGGTTTTCTTGTGGAGATGACAGCACCAGGCTTCTGCATATGTTTGTTTATTCCTGTCTTCTTTTTTGTGATGAATTCAGTCAAGGTCTGATTGTTTATATAGAAGGAGAGTTTGGTCTTTCACTGTACTGCTTACTGCTGCAAGGAGGGTGCTAGGGAACCCTGATACTCCTGGAAGAGATATCCTGAATTTATTTCACACAGTGATCACCAGATAAGATGCAAAAGTAGTCCTTAGGGCACAGAGCAGAGCCAAATCTTTTCACCCTTGTTTGTGAGCTCTGGCTCACAAACAGCAGACCAGCAGGCTGCTGTTGCTCTTAGGATCAATGCTCTGTTATTAATTTTTGGACAAACATAACAAACATTTAGCAGGAGCTAAAGATCCCCTTGTGGAGACTCGTAGCAAGAGTGTGCCCTGAAGAAATGGATTTGCCTTCTCTGAGGTGGAGAAGTGAATTGAATTTGAGTCCTCCATGTCCTGGGTGAGTGCTCTTCCCACTGAAGTGCTGTGTTAAGGTGATGGGGAAGAGAAAGTAAGCAGCTTCATTCACTTTTGGAAAGGAAAGCTTGCTCTTCTCACAGCTCTACCTTTGGAAGAAACAAATAGCTCTTAATCGCCGGCAAAAAATTTTTATTTGCTTCAAGCTGGATGTGAGCAGAATGAAGATGCACCATTGGAGAGATGGTGCAAAGGGTCTGGATGCCTGTGCATGCAGCAGCAACAGCAGCAGCATTTTCAGGAAAAAACTGACATGATTGATGGGGCTCTGCCACGCACAGCAAGTAAAAGGTGTAGGCAGAAAGTCTGTCCTGTGGGAAGTCCCAAAGTCTTGCCAGAACTTGACATGAGGTGGGTGTGGAGGAAAGGGAGGTTTCCATGTTTTATGCTGAAACACCATCCATACTCACAAGCGTCCATGTTCACAATCTTTATTGCTGTGCTTGGTTTACCCAGGAGCCAGTCCTGCTTGGAAGGCAGCTGGGGATGGGATGGGCTGAGCATTGTTATTCCTGCTTCCACAACAATCGTGTCAAAATATCAACCTGTGCTGAGATCCAGCTAGGCTATCAACACTGCAAGCTGGAATCCCTGGGAGACACAGAAAGATAGATAACTTGCCTGCAGATAAACAAGATAGTGGCAAAAATAGTACCTGGTCTCTGGACTGAAAAGCTGGATTCAGCCTGGTTTGTCTTGTGCTGCCCACAGCTCGCAGACAGATGTGACTGTGTCAGGCTGAACTGGAATCTGTTAGATCTAATTAATTATAATATATTAAACAATTAAAATAATGAAGATCAGGCACAGTCACATTCAAAACAAAGAGATTTAGCAAGATTAGGCTGTTAACAGTGTACAGATGATGCCATTAATCTTGGGGGAGATCCAGCATAAATGATACAATATCTAGCTAGCTGGGAAATGGTAAACTGGAGGGAATGTCAGGTTCCCAGTGTAAGGAAGCATATGGATTTTCCCATTCTATTTTGCAACCTTATTTTTAGACAAGAACAAGATACTGAACATATCAGGACGTGTATATGTGTGCACATATACCCTAGGTGTGATGGCTGTGGCTCATACAACTTGTGGACTTCAAGGAGACAGGGAGTTCACAGCTTGAAACACTTGGTTAATTATATATACTACTGTACTTCCCATTTAAGTTTGTAAGAGTTATTCTGTTATTTGTGGTCACTTTAGCACTGGGGGACCTGACTTGGACAACTCTGGGAGCAGAAGTTGTTCTCTGTAAAACAGGTACAGCCCTTCAGGAGATGAGAGGGGGCTTGGGGCCCCATGCTCATCCTTTTTTTGGTTTATCCGGGATCTCATCATGACTCTTGTCAGCAATAATACATTTATGACACTCTGATGTTGTGAGAAGAGCCCACTGTGTGGCTTACATGAGGCCATATTCTCCCTGGAAACCCAGGTCTGGTGGAAGGTCCTGGAGCCCAGGCACAAAGCCATGGGGAGCTGCAAAATACCCCAAAGCTGTTTGTTGGAGCCCAAACATGAAGGACAATTTGTAACAGCTGCTAATGGAAAAGCAGGTGAATGTGACCAAAAGCCTGGCCTGCACTTCGCAGGTAAAATGATTTTACCAGAAAAGGAAATTCTTTTTAAAGAGCCAAAGAACAAAGACATTTGAGGCCTCCTCTGGGAAATAAGGATGAGCAATCAGAACTGCTGGTTTTCTTTGTGTAATCCAATACTGTATTCCTGGAGGGATCTTTTTATTTGGTTCTTCACTCTCTCTCTGGTTCCTCTCTACAATGTACACAAGCTGCAGTACAGAAAATAGAGATAGTCAAAGAGAGATAACACTGTTCTGAGAGAATTTAATTAATAAGTCCTTGTGGGACTGAATGGGTAAGTATGGAAAGAATGGAGCAGAAAGAAATCCTATTAATGTCTGACTCTATTAAGTATTTCATTGAAAGAAAGCAAAAGATGCACCAAAACAAGTTTAGAGTTCTTGAAAAACCTAAAAAACAATATTAGGCAATGTATTTTCTTTTCTCTTTTGATTTTGCTTTAGACAAACTTAGTATTATGCCACTTTCAAGGAGAACACTTTAGCAATAGACATCTGAACACCTCAGAAAGGACTGAGGAACAGAAGAGAGGGAAAGACTCCCTCTTTTTTTTTAACCACCACCTTCCACAGCTGCTCAAGAGACACCTGTGAAGGCCTGCATGGGTGGATGCAGGGTGCACCAAGACACAAATACTGGACACCCGCTGCCCCACAGCACGCAGCAGGCAGGCAGCAGCAATGCTGTTTAAGTTCAGGCTGACCCATGAATGGGAGATTCTTGGCATACTGATCTTGACCTCTCCTCTGTCCTGTCAGCTGTCACTTCCCAGTGCCCTTGGGCTGGCTGAATTTGCTCTTGCTGATGGCCTTTATATAGTTCCCTATCATGGTGCTTGTGTTGAAACTGGGCTTTTAGGTTTTTCAGTAGATCTTGGAACTGCAAATTAAAATAACATATTCCTGCTTTTACTAGAAGCTTTGCTGAGGTCCAGAAGTTGCTGGAAGCCTGATACTCTTTACCATTTACTTGCTGTGAATTATGTAGCTACCCATATTTTTAATTTCCTTTCATTTACTTGTGTGTGCAGGACCTCTGTCATGACCAGCAGGAAGCTCTCCCCTGGGTACAGAGAGGCAATTCAGCGTCTGTGCCAACCCCAGCTTGTAAAAGCCTTGGCAGCTCTTGACAAACAAAGCCTAGAAATGTTGCTATTAAAAGCATTTATTGAATAAATCCATATGTGACAAAATGATAGCTGCAAAAAGCAGTAGAATTGTTTTTTAATGGATAAATCTTATTTGAAAGTTAAAGCTGAGCTGGGAAAGCTCAGAGAACAGTCACCTGAGGATAGAGCTTTGAGCAACGTGGGAAAAATTAGAACCAATATGAACAATATAGAGGATAATAGATTTGAGAACATCTGCTTTGAGTGGAAGCTTTTATGTAAAGAAAAGAGAGGATAAGCCTGGATTTAACGTTGGTATTTGAACGTTCTCACAAATAGAGACAGCAGAACAAGCCCTCGTTGCCTTTAGCAGGCCTGCAGCAGTTGGAGCAGCAGGAGCCCTGCCTGCACAGGGTCCTGCTCTGGGCAGGGCTCTGCCCCCAGCCAGGGCACAGCACAGCCACAAACAGCCACAAACACCTCAGCCACAAGCAGCCCTGCCAGCTGGGACAGCCTGGGTGCTGAGGGAGGCAGGGCAGGAAACCTCCCGACAGGGCAGGGAGAGGAGCAGAGGAACAGTGGTTCTGTAAAGGCTCTTGCAACAGCTGAAGAGCAGCTCTGCTGGAAATCCAGAATTACCATGGGACACAATCTTGGTTTTATGTCTCCGCCTAAAGTGGCTTTGCTTCGGCCTTTCCTGGGTGATCAGAACTTGGTCTAGGCAAGAGGCAGAAAAAAAAGGTCATTGCTTAAAAAAGAGACATTGGGACAGTATTTGGCCATAAATTCCTCCCCCCCACCCCTCCCCCCCAACATTTGCTATCTGAATTGTTGCTTAGATACTGGATAGAATTAGTCCTGATGGGCTTTGGGTGGGTGATTAATATTTCCTGCTGAGGGATGGGAAACTCTTTCTTAGAACTGGCAGTGGCAGATGTGGTAACCTAGAGGTGCAGAATATCCTTCCTGGGAATAAGGAGTCTCCAGCAAGGACAGACAGCTCCTGTCACTGCTGCTGACATTCATGAATGCAGTATGGGAGTACTCAAAGTGATTCAGGAATTTCCTGGCACACATAATATCCACATTAGGAAAATGTTTTGTATCATTTGAGAGATGGTCTAGCTTGTCCAGCCTCTTCAAAGAGACTATTGGAGAAACTATGAAAACAGCGTATCAGGATTATAAAGGTTTATTGAGAGCTTGAGAGAAATGAAAGGGAGGACTGAAAAATGTTATGGAAGAATTAAAACAAATAACATGTGAAAGAACAGCATCAGAACTGGATCTGCAGAGAACTTCTGGATGAACGTCACATGCAAACTCGTATTTAGAGAAGATACTTGAGAAGCAAGGAGTTCAATCTAGCAAGGAACAGATTTTTCAAAATCAGACACAGGGAAAGAGTAAGAAGCACCTACTATGTTTGGAATGTTACACATACAGGTGCAATTGCCCAATTTAGAAATGAGTCTGACATTCCTGCTCACAATCTAGGAGCAAGTGAATGTTGTGTGCACTATTGCTGTAAATCAGTCTCATCACCTATGAATATCTTGCTTTTGGAAATATCAATATTTTATGTGAAAAAAAAATTTCTATCTTCAGTTTCTTCCTCAAATAGGATGCCTAATGTTGGTAAAATTATTTCAAGATTTATCTCATTGGCTTTTCTATAACAGCCATTTCCCTGTGTACTGCTTCTCAAAGTGGTAGTGGTAGAGCTGTGAGAGATCATCAAAGAAGTCCTCATCATAGGCTTGGTGCTTGCAAACCATTTTTAATTAGAAAACATCTTAGTGAAACCCCCTCCCCACTCAATTTCCAAAATTTGGGCTACTTAAACCTACAGAAGTGTCTAGGATCCCTAATTGCTACTATGCTTTACTCTTAAAAAAAAAAAAAAAGGAGATGGACAAAAGAAATAAAGTCACATCAACACCTTATACAGGGGAGAATAGCTAGAAAATTGAGAACAAAAGCACATTGTATTTAATTCACAAGCAACATCCCCTTTGCATTAGGAGTGAGCCAGGTTACCACTGTTGTATTCCATCCCTCAGCTAGCTGGAATGCCATGTAAGCAAAGCCCAGCTCTGCTGTCTTGTCTCCTTCTCTTTTTGCCTGGTGGTTTTGTTGTTCTGGGGATGAACATGGGATGCTCTGCTCCCTGCCAGCCCCAGGCCCATGATGGTTTCTGTCTCAGGAGGGGAGGCCTTGATCCCAGACACTTTGCAAAGTGCCTGCTGTATGGGACCCCATCCCTGGGAAGAGTAGGGTGGCTCTGTGACATGGGATAGACTAGACTGGACTAGACTAGACTAGACTGGACTAGAATAGTTCTGTTGGAATGGACCTAGAGAGATCATCTAGTCCAAGCAGATATTAGATATCAGCAAAGCCTTCTGCAGGGACAGACAGTGCTTTGTCACAAGTGCAGACATGCTGCAGATGCAGTCCCCACTCCCAGAGAAGTGTACTCTGCCACATGCTCCCCACACGGGGTGAGTGCTGGCACAGCACAGGCTCAGGACTTCAGACTGTCACAGCAACAAAGGCCCCAGCCCCGGGAAGCAAGGCTCAGGGAATCACAGAATAAGCTGAGTTGGAAGGGATGGACCCACAAGGATCATCGAGTCCCTCTCCTGGCCCTGCTCAGCACCATCCCCAAGGGTCACATTGGGGGTGTGAGAGCATTGTTCAAACTCCTCCTGAGCTCTGCCAGCCTTGCTGCTTGGTGCTCACTGCTGCAGTGGCTGGCACAGGAGCACAGGGAGCCAGGGCAGTGTTTGCTGTTGGGGGTAAAGGAAGGGCCCCATCCTGCAATAGCATTTCTGCCTTCACCCTTCCTATCTCTGCAGTAGGGGTGGCAGTAGCAAGCCTGGTTTTCCATCACAGTGCTGCCCTTCCTTCCCCTTTCCTGTGGCAGGAGCGACTCAGCCCTGGCCCTTGTTCTCAGGACAGCAATTCTCAGTGCCAGCCGCACTTCTGAGGAGCCTTTGGTTGATTCTGCCTTGAACTCCCCACAGCAGAGTGCTGCAGTTACAGCTGGGCACTCACAGCAGCCTCTGCTCCTAAGGCAGCCCACAGGAAAGGTATGAATGTGTCCCTCACAGAATTCTTAAGGAAAAGCCAAATACTTAAGTTATATTAGGATTCAGAGCTTGCAGTCAGGTTTTGCACCAGCAGAATAATCTCATGGCTAAGGCAAGGCCAGTGAAACTGGAGAGCTTGGCCTGTCAGCCTGCAGGGATCTGAACACACACACATCCATTGGGAATATTGTAACCACCAAACTGCCCATCCAGCAAAACCAGACCTTTCCACCACAGGACCCACAGAGGAGCTGCTGCCTCACCCTCCAGCCCTTCACTGCCTCTTTCTGAGGGAATTCAGGCAATCTGCTCCAGCCTTGAACCTGTACTATGAACCAGCAAAAGCTCTGGACTCGGATGCCTTTGAAATCACTTTGCTCTATTTCTTCCAACAATTCCCATTTATATACTGTGACATTTAAGTGTCCCAGACCCTTGAAGCAGAATGACTGGGCAATTATAACCTGCATTTGTTGTTCTGCTTGCGCCCCCCTCCCGTGAGCTGAACCGTGGAAGCAGAGCTCACACCAGCTCTGCTCTTGTGAGCAGGCAGCACCATTTATAAACCTCCAGGATGGGCTTTATGGCTCGTCCACAGTGATGGATGCAGAACTCCTGCTGGTGCACAAAGCTGGATGTTCAAATAGTCAGTCTGATCTCCAGATTCTTCCTTCCACAAGGCCTAAAAAGCTTCTCAGTAGGAAAGGGCTAATCTGAATTTCCCATCCAAAAATCCCGTTTGTATCTCTGTTTGCAGACTCTCGTTTCTTGGCCTATTCACAGTGGAGGGTGCTGTATAAAGATTATTCATTATCAATCTCCCTAGGAATGGAGTGGGACTGTTTATGATAATACTTTGTATTTCTTTAACACTTTAGACCTGATTTCCTAGCTCTTGGCAAATGTTAGCACCTCAGCCTTGCGATGTCTCTTCAGGGAGCTCAGTGCTCTTATCCATGGCTTACAATTGGGAAACTGAGGCACAAAGGTCTTAAATGGCCACTGGCATCCCTGGCTGCTGTGTGAAGTGGATTTAGATGCAAAGCTCCAGGTCTGTGCCAGCCCTCTCGTACCAGGACCAGCAGGAAGAGGTGAGTATGAAGAATTCTGCCATCCCAACAGTAGTACAGTTTGCCAGCTCTTGGCTGGGGAGCTCTGATCAGGACTGATGGGTCACAGGGTCTGGGGCCTGTGTCACCCTCCACCACCTTTGCTCTGGTGCAGTGGCTCACACTGGGTGCTTGGCTAGCACTGATGACACAAACAACCACTGCAGCATTGCCTGGTGTTTTCTGTCAGAGACCTTGATGAGAATCAGAAGGTACATTTCTAACACAGCCAATTCCTTTCCAACCACAAAGACATCCTTCCTTCCCCATGTGTATCTGTCACTTGTTTTGATAGCTGCCATATTTTTCTAACATGAAATAGACACACATAATATGATTTTCCCCCCTATTTTTCAAGTTTATCTGATGCAAACATATTTAGGAACTGGATAACAGAGCAGAATGCTGGCCTTCAAACCATAACTTTTAAAGTTGGGTGAAAATTAAAGCAAAAATAGGTATAAAATTTGAGAGAGGCTGAAAAAGTTCTGTTGGAACTTGGAGGAATTTCAAATGTTATTTTTAACCAGACATTTAGCTCTTATGGGAAACAAAACTTAGAAGGACAGATATAATTAGGTCAGATATTGAGAAACTTATTATGCTTGCTACAGATGATCCCAGGAGAATGTAACTTAAGCCCTTTTTTTTTTGTATTAAGATTCAATCATACTTCTTCACTTTTAGTGTAAAATAAAGTAGGATAGAAATATGTTTTGTATTACTAACTGCTTCAGCATCTGAAGCAATGGATGTTTGACAAGAAATCTGAGGACAGAAGGCAAGGTTTTTATTTCACTTTGTACCAAAATACATAACATTATGCTAGCATCTGTGCCTGCTTTTGTTCACTGTGCAGATACAATTGATTTACTGGTGTATCCGGGGAATATCTGATGTTTGGTATCTCCCAAATTCCACTGTGCAAATATTAACTGCACCTTGCAGTAGGATTGCAATGCAGACATTATTCCTATTACAAGTGGGGAAACTGGGGCAAAGAGCCCCAGCTGTTTGATCAGCACTGAGCCTGTTTCACTGCTGCAGTCAGGACTTCAGAACTTCTGCAGAGAGATCCACCTTGACACGAGAAGTATGTGCTTCATGCAAAACCAGGGGAGAAAAGCCTTTATGAAAAGAAGAAAGGAGCCAGTAGGTGGCTGATAGTGCTGTTAACACACGGATCTGTCATTACTCACAGCATTTATCATGTCTGTTGCTGTGAAGCACACTGTTCTTCTTTAAAGTAGGTGTCTAATTTGAGGGATACTGGTTTTCCTAGCAGCTGCAGTGATCTGGGGAGGGAGACGTGGTGAGTTGCCTGCAGTGAGATATTGCACATCCTTTGTTGAAAAGTCTGCCCAGAGGGAGGTGAAAGTGGACTGGAGTCATGCAGGGCAGCTCCTGGATGCCAGGTTTTCCCAGCACAGCCCCACTGGCTCAGGAGTAGAAAAAACCAATATTCTCACTAAGATTTGTTGGCACCTCTCCTGGAGCTCAAAGCCAAATCAGACACAACACATAAAGGTGAAAAAAGCTAGATAGCTTGAATTTTTTGGGGAGATGGTTTAACTCTGTCAGCAGCAACAGGTAAATTGCTAATGTAAAATGTTTCTCCATCCTTCAGAGAAGTTGTGTGTGTAGTTATTAGCAAAACCTTTGCAGTGTAGGATCAAAATGCAAATATCTGCAGTGACTGGAGGATGTGGATTTGGAGCTCGGGTTCAAACCTTCATCACAGATGAATTAAATAGAAGGAATCTCTTCTTGATTCTAGACCATGTCCAGGCCAGAAGTGGTGGTAAATCTGAACAACGAATTTATCTTGAATTCATCTTGAATCTGAAGCAAAGAGCAGCCAGATGCAGTGGCAGGACCACCTGGAGCTAGCTAAGCACACTCAAGACAAGCTGATTCAACTGGTGTTTACCTGGAGCCAGACTCCCTACCTAACATGGCATTGGAGAAACATAAAAGAAGCCAGGAAATAGAGGGTATTTAAACAGAAAACATCAGTATTTCTTATAATATTTTGGACAAGTATAGGTAAAAGGGAACCATATAAATTCCTGTGGTAAGTTAAAATCTCATGCTTGATCAAGACAAAGTGGTGGAAGGTGACTGATTCCAGTGCTGCATGTATTTGTAGCAACACAAAATTTGTCATCCATCCTGCAGTTGCCAGTATTCAGGAGTTCACTTGCTATCTGTACCTGTAAATGGTAGCAATTGCAGTCAAAGTTTCCCTGTCTGCCACAGGAGGCATTAAGGCTGATGAGCTGTTCAGAATCATTGCTAATGACTACAAGGCAGTGATATTGCTCTTCACCTTCAAGGTAGTACGTGGTGTCAAGCTATGGCAATAATTTCCTGGAACAAACAAGCTGGTTTTACTTTCTAATGTAAACTGTACTCTTATTGATGCAATAAACTGCAACTGTTTCTTCAGGCTGTGGAAGACTTCCAGTAACTCATAAAAGCCTCAATCATGTAATTCTGTTGGGTGCTGCTTCCTCCCAGAGCCTTGCTAGCTGATCTCGCAATAGGGGCCATACAAAAGAGACAGCACACAGCAAATGTGGTCATTTCCAAGCACAGCTTGGTTGCTGTCTCTCAAACATGCCACTTCCTACATGCAGCCACAGAACCTCTCTGCCCCAAGAGACTCAAATCAGCCAAGTTGTAACTCAAAGGCCAGAAGTAACCATTCCACAACAGGGAAGTATCTTGGATAACCTGTTTGGCATAACACTTCTTGGTAGCACCCAGACAACAAATTGACTTAAATTAAAGCTAATTAAGATTAATATTATCTGAGAATGTGCATGCTTTCCTGTACTGAGTAACTCTGCAGCCACACTTGTACAACAGTACTTTCTTACCCACTGCTTCTTTGTGTTTCTGATCTGAGTCATCTGTCAAGTCTATCTCAAGCCTTGTCAAGCCGTGTATAGTTCTGCCAAGAGAGTAAATTTCCTTACTCAGGGTACATTGGATAAAAGAAGTTTGGTTGGTTTTATTTTGTCTTCTTTTCTGAGTTTCTCTTTTTTTTTTTCCTGAAGGAGATGGTTTAACTTTTCTCAATCCAAAAAACCTATCACAACAAAGTTAAGTTTTTGCTTCTGCACAGAGTCTGATAATCCCAGGATACAAATATCATGTGGATGCATATTGTTGCACTCTGACACTGGTGTAGCAGTGACAGCTCTCTCCTGGTGCAATGTCCAAGCTCTGAATTCGACATCTGAGTGTTCCCTGCTGCCAGCAATAGTGCCTGCTCCTCTAGAGTAGTGGCAAGGGGGCAGACAGTGCAGAAAGCAAACTCTACTTCAGGTTTTTACAATGCTCAGCTAAAATATATTATCAGGCCAACATGGAACTTCATCCTCAGGCTTTGAGAGGTGAAATTGGATTCCTTTTAATCCTTGAAACATCACGTTTCACTGTTAGTATTCAAGGCAAAGAGTAAGATGGCTACTTGCCTTTTCTATTTTTTTAGAGGAAAGCAATACCAATTTTTTCCTGGTTTGATACCAGAGAGACACTGTCTACTTGAAATAGAGCCAGTTTGTGAAAATGAGTTAAAAGTCATCTCCTTGCCAATTTTTGTGGGTGTTCATGCTGCCTGGTTAGCAAGAAAAATCCTGCAGGGAATCTCATGAATGTCAGTGCAAGCAGGTAATGAAGAGCTAAGCCTCTGCTACATTTCTTCCTTCCTTTGAGGAGGAGGAGGAGAGGGGAAGGCAGATGGTACATCTTCTCTGGAGCAGTGTGCGTATGTCTGTTTTTGAAGCTTTACCTCTATAGAATTGATGTGTTTGACTAAAGAATTATATCTTTGCTGCAGAAAACAGGAGCAAGACATCAGCATGCTCTGTGACTGCATTTCTCTGAGCTGGAGAAAAAGTATTATGGAGAGCAGGGAAGGGAGAGGGCAGGAGCTGCTCACTGCAGAGCAGGTCCAGCTAGAGGAGAAAATACCCGTGACTACTGCCAACGTGCCAAGTGAAAGGTGTTGGAGAGTGGTCTTCAGATTATCCAAATTTGTGTGATTTATTGAGCTTTTCTTTCATCCCCCTCCAAAAATGTTATGTCTGTTCAAATACATTTTTTACTTTATTGCTCACAGTTGGAGGTGTTTCACACAATGAGGCACAGGTAATATAATGCAGTTTCCCCAGATGTCTCCATGAAAGCTCAAAAAATGCCTAAGTGTTCTTATTTTTTTTGATAGACCCTCTGAAAATTGAACCTAACCCCTGCTCTAGCTGTCAGGCAGAACAGTGGGAAAACCTATTTCAATTTGTACTTTATAAGTACATTAAAATACATTTTTTTATTCCAAGTAAAGACATAGCCTAGGATTTCTTGGGGAAAAAACCCAAACAAGTCTTTAAGCATTACATTAAATTTTGTTCATTAGTCTCTGATCACATTCTCGGGAAGACAAAAATGTGCATACTTATAAATCCAGGGGAAATATTTCCTAAATTTGGGGGGCATAAAATGCTTCTGTTTCAGCCAGCTGGGAAGTTTGGAGTCTACCATATTCGGGGGACGAAAGTATGTTAAAAATACATGTTAATTTTATGCTGAACACACTGAATGGTTTTCATTTCAGCAGTCACCCTTCTGAAAACAATTTATTCCAACATATTACCATAGAACCACACAATGGTTTGGGTTGGAAGGGACCTTAAAGATCATCCAGTTCCAACCTCCTGCCATGGGCAGGGACACCTTCCACCTGACCAGGTTGCCCAGGGCCCCACCCAGCCTGGCCTGGACACTTCCAGGAATGGGGCAGCCACAGCTTTTCTGGCCAAGCTGTGCCAGTGCCTCGCTGCTCTCAAGGTGGGGTTTATGTTGGTTTGACTGCCCTCCTTCTGTCCTGCAGCGAGCAGCTGGGAGGGATGGAGGTGGATTCAAAGGTGCTGTGCCAGACTGCTCAGGACATGGTGGACATGAAGTTTCTGTTAAAAGCCATCTCTGTAAACCTTTTGGTGCTTCAGGTTAACATAGAATACTTGGGTGAAATCTGGCTAAACTGATGCCAGGCAGTGTTTGTGCTTGGATTGCATCTGTGTCAGTGTGGGAAATGGAGTAGATGTTTCTGGAGTGGGATCTGGCCCCTTTGAGCAATCCTGCACCACAGGGTGCCTTTCGAGTGGTGAAGAGCACCTTTGAGCTTCCCACTGGCTGTGCTTGAGCCAGGCATGGTGCAGCTGAAGGGGACACAGGCAGGACTGGAATATCTTTGGTATGGGACCCAGAAGGAACAAAATGGTTTGAAGGCACCTTTCCATGTGTCTTCATCTTGATTTCTCATTCTACTCTGAAAAGAAGTCCTAGAGATGTCTCATTGCTTCAGTATTATAAAGTTAAGAAAATAAGAATTCTTCATTTAATCCTGAGTATATAGCAGCAGCATACTTCTGCTTTTGTATCTATTTCACCCACACAAAGTTCCAAAAATCTTCCAACTGTGTCTTTCTGTTGGACACAGCTAACAAAGACACAGGGGAGTCCCAATGAATCAGCATGCAGCTACTTCAGCCCAGTGCTTCTGCTGAGATTTCAGCAATGCACACAGCAGTTGTGGAATGCCTATGCTGCTTTACATTCAACCCCTGGCTTATTCTGAAATAACTTTCATGTGCAGGCAAGCCAGGACAAGGCTGCAGTGCTAACCACCCTGTCTTTCTGTCTTCAGGAATTCTCCCGTGGGAAGGCAATGCTTCATTTCCTCTTTAAAGAAGTGATTCGTCCCTGTATCTGCCACAGCTGCACAAAAGGGGGAAGACTAGACAGAGGATCTGTGTAAAACCAGAGGCTGGAAGGGGAATAAGCAAATCAAACTCCCTTCATGTGAAGCTCCCACCTACCATTGTGCAATGGACCCAAACCAGAACACTGAGACTCCTCTCTAATGCCAGGGAAATTCAAATCCAGGTCCAACTTAGAAGCCTAGGAGTGAGAGGTAAGGTAATATGACACTTCTCCTCGGGATGGCTGTTCGAAAGAATGCAGGAAGAAGAAGAAATTAACCCTGTCTGCATGTAAAGTGAGCCACATCCATCCTTCATTCAAATCCAGGGGGAAAGTCTCCCTTTTGCATAATTCCTGTGCCCCAGGCAAGAAAGGGCATGATACAGTTCTAATGACAAGGGTCTAAGGGATGTGGAGTTATGAATATTGCAGACTTTGCAACACTGATTGTGCATAACATAATCAACATTTCAGGAATGTCTGCTTACATTTGATGCAAAAAGTTAGCAAATAAATTGCACTTGATACTTATGTTTTTATGGGTGAACCTTACCTACACTGGAATATTTGGTCATCTGTATAACACTGGATTCAGAACGTGTGTTGTAGCATCATCTGCAATGAATAAGCAGCAAAAAGAAAACAGGAAGATGTGGGCTTGCTTCTGCATGAGGTGGGCACCCTGATGCCAGAGGATACAGAGAAGGTGGAGCTGCTGAAATCCTTCTTTGCCTCAGTCCTTACTGCAAGAGGTGGCTGTCAGGAATCCCAGATGCTGGCAGCAAGAGTGAAAGCCTGGAGAAATGAGAACTTCCCACTGTTTGAGGAGGCTCAGGTTAGAGTTCACTTAGGCAAATATGTCCCTACACATCTGTGGAGCCAAATGGGATGTGCCCACGAGTGCTGAGGAAGCTGGCAAATGTTATTGCTCTCCATCATCTTTGAAAAGTTGTGGAGAACACAAAGGTGCCTGAGGAGTGGAGGAAAGCAAGTGTCACTTTAGTATTCAAGATGGGCTAGAAGGAGGGCCCAGGGAACTACAGCCAGCCAGCCTCACCTCAGTCCCTGGAAAGGTGATGGAACAGCTCATTCTGGATGTCATCTCTCAGCATGTGGAGGAAAAGAAGGTGATCAGGAGTACCCAGCATGGACTCGCCAAGGGCAAATCATGCTTGACCAACCCGACTGCTGAGATGTCAAGACTGGCTGGGCAGATGAGGGGAGAGCAGTGGGTGTTGTCTTCCTCACCTTCATCAGGGCCTTTGGCACTGCCTGCCACAGCATCCTCAAGGAGCAAGGCAAGCTCAGGGAGCGTGAGCTGGGTGAGCAGAGAGGGAGGTGCTGGCCCTGCCTGGAGAGCAGAGCTCCCAGGGCTGTGCTCACACACAGGGTGTTCCTGGGGTCAGTGCTGGGCCCAGCCTCTTCACCTCATTCACCGTGACCTGGGCAGAGCACAGAGTGTCCCCTCAGCGAGTTTGCTGGTGGTTCCATGGTGGGAGGAGTGGCTGACATCCCAGAGCCTTGTGCTGCCGTTCATGGCACCCGGACAGGCTGGAGAGAAGGTCAGGAAAGGCCAGTGCAGAGTCCTGCACCTGGGCAGGGATGAACAGGAAGGAATAACTCCATGCACCAGCACAGACTGGGGCTGAGCTGCTGCAAACAGCTCTGGGGAGAAGGACCAGAGGCTCCTGGTGGACAAGGAAGTGTCCATGAGCCAGAAGTGTGTGTGCCTTGTGGCCACCCTGGGGTGGCAGGAGGAGTGTGGCCAGCAGGTCAAGGGAGGTGATCCTGCCCCTCTACTGCCCCTGGTGAGGCCCCATCTGGAGTGCTGGGTCCAGTTCTGAGCTCTCCAGTTCAAGAAATACAAGGAGCTACTGGCCCAGGCCCAGTGCAGGGCTGTGAAGATGATAAAAGAGCTCTCTTATGAGGAAAGGCTGAGGGAGCTGGGCCTGTTCATCCTGGAGAAGGGATGGCTGGGGGGGGATCTTACCATTGCATCCAGGTATCTTAAGGGAAGGTGTCAAGAGAATGGGGCATGATTCTTTCTAGTGCTGCCCAGTGACAGGATAAGGGCAACGGGCACAACCTGAAACACAGGAAGGTCCATCTGAATATGAGGAAAAACTTCTTTACTGCAAGGGTGATAGAAAACCTGGGGAACAGGCTGCCCAGAGAGGTTGTGGAGTCTCCTTCTCTGGAAATATTCAAACCTGCCTGGACATGATCCCATGCAACCTGTTTTAGATGAACCTGCTTTAGCAGGGGTGCTGGACTAAATGATCTCCAGAGATCCATTCCAACCATTCTGTGATTCTGTGCATAAAAATTATCGTAGAACTCAGTATCACTAACACTTGCTTTACTGTCTCTTTTTTTTTTTCATGGATTTGTGGTATTAAGACTATGGTACAGGAGTGGGAAAGAGAGGAAAACACAGCAGCACTCTCACACAAAGCTTCCATTAAACATTTTTTTTGGAGAGGGAACAGATGAAATTTGAAAGAAATTAAATTTGAATAAAGAGCCTGGGGCGATGGCTGATTTCCACTTCAGTAGACATCAGAGATGGGTAAGGCAATCTCAGCTATGGTGCTGTCTGAAGGCTGATGCTTTTGCTTCAGTAGCATTGAAGTGCCACCCACCATCAGCTGAAGTTTTGTTCACCCTGTAGAGCCAGACCCTGTGATGTTCTGGTCTGGAAGGTACAGCAGTACCAGCTATTGCAAATAATTCAGCCAAAATCACTACAGATACACAAACCTAATTGCTTGACAGTGTTGTACTTGCAGAAAAAAGGCAGATATTTAGTCCTGAGTTTTCAGAGGTGCTTAGTCAGTGCTGAAGAAGTGAAAATCTGAGGTGGGAAGTGCTTCTGACATTAAAAACGGGACTTGCACACTGCAAAAACCATTCCAGTATAGAAGATTTAAAACATACGGTGACTTTACTTCCTCCTACCTTTTGAATCAGTCACTATTGCAGTTAGCTCAAAAAAACCTAAGGCAAACCACAGCCAAAACTGTGGAGCTGCATATGGCTTTGACTCAAAACTGTGCAAAAATGCAGCCCTTCAGTGGTTTGGGGAGTTGAAATCATATTTCCCCTCCTCCCTGGTTCATAATTCCCACTGGGAAGGATACCCATGAGGAAACTGATTTTTGCTGCTCCTCAAATCGGCCTCAGTTTGTTGAGAAGGGCTGTGAAGAAGTCAGGGGAGCTGAGCTGAGGGTTTGTGCTGGAACAGTGAACCCCATAGCTGAATTCTGGAGAGGTCTTAGGTGATTCTATTTAGAAGCTACAGCGTCTATCAAATTAGTTATAGCTCCCTGTAGGCCTAGATCTAGGCCAGTTTTAAAATGATCACAGAGTCTATTATATTTAAATATGTACTCCACTCACAGCTTGAGTGGTAGCACTGCAACTTCTAAACCAGGTCAATGACTAATAAAAGGCAGTTTGAACTAAAAAAGAAAAAAAAAATGTGGCACATGCATGACTTCTAGATGAGGCCTCGTGCCTCACACTCTTCTAATTTGGGGCTGGGCAGCTCTGGGGGTCACTGTGATCCCAGAGCACTTCTGGGCATTATCCTGATGACTCTTTAAAGACATTCTGGTGTTTTATAGAGTTTTAAGTACTAAGTGGCCATATGATGGTAAAGCTATTAAGGGTATGTTTGTACCATCTTGAGGATGACAGTTTCTCATGCACACTGGTATAATGTTACACATGCAAGTGTCTCCTCACATAAGTATGTCCACACAAAAGTGCCATATATCAAGTCCTTATGTGAAATTGCCTTGATTTCTAAAGATGTGGTGGGATTGATACCACCTGATTTCAGGGTGTTTCACATCTCTTCTCTCAGTCAGGCAACTGGGCTCCCTTTGTAGTTAAGAGAGAAACAAGCACTCAAAAGGTGTTTTGCCAGATCTTCTTTTTGCATGTGCACAAGGACTAGAGGAATCAGGTTCTGGATATGTTGATTTCTCTCCCATGACTATCAGAGGAGTCGAGAGTTTTGTTTTGGAGCTTCCATCCCAGCACCCACTCCTCCTGCTCCCCCTGCCACCCATGTCTCCCTGCATCCCTGACTGATCGCAGCTTCCTCAGGAAACACATGTGGGCAGGAAGCAGAGCCAGCCACAGCGTGTAACCCGGCAGAAACACACAGTGTTGCCACCACAGATCCTTTCTGAAGGTGGGGCAAGCTGCAACACACATCTGTGGGAAAGGGAGGGGTATTTGTCATGGACAGCCAGGAGACTAGAAACACAATGGTCCTGAATGCTCTCGATAAACCCAGCACAAGAACCACACAGCGCACCACCATCCTCTGCTGTAATTTCTTCCTGTTTTTACAGACTCTTATTTTTCTGTCTCAACTGTGCAGTGAGGAAGATTTCTCTTTCCTCATTCTCTTCAGGCCTTTCAAGTCTCCATACCTTGTCTGTCTCGGACATCACTGTTGTGGTGTCCCCGTGCCCCTGGCCCTGTTGGGGTGGCAGCCTGCAGAGCCCTTTAGGGACAGGGCCGATCCCAGCCCGGGCATGGCTGGCCCTGCCAGGCCATACCAGCCTCTGCTGGAACATCACCAGGGCTGCCTCAGCTCCCAGCCACGGGGAAAGCCAGGACACAGGGAAAGTGGCCAACAACCCAAACCCACCCTGGGAGTGTGTACAAACAGATCTGGCAACCAGCCTGGCCTCCCAGAGCTCAGGGAGAAATACCACCGCGAGCAAATGTAAAACACCAAGGGAGGAGGATGAGAAACAGCCGAGCTTTCAGATGATCTGAGGCAGGATCTAGTGGGTGTTTCACTCCTTTCAGTTTCCTCTGAAAACCCTGGCTCACAGTGATAAGATCACATGGTTGCACAAGCCAATTATTGCACAATTTTGTTGCAGGCGGCGTGAGAGGCTGCGCGTTGTTTTTTAATATACACTGCCCCCTCTGGCATCCCTGCCCGCTGCTGCCTGGCTGCCAGGGCCGAGCTCCCGCAGCCATCCCGAGCCTGGCAAGGGGAGCCACATGAGGCACAGCTCATGGATCAGTCAGCTGGGACCCGCCATGTCCTCAGGCAGCACAGGAGAAAGTGGGAAGATGCTGGTCGGAGAAGCTGGCAAGAAAGTGCTGTCATTTCTGGAGCACAGGAGGTGTAAGAAGATTTTTCTGCCTCCAAGTGCCATTCACATTCCTATAGCTGGCACTGCATGGTGACAGGGTTCAAATTATTTGACTTCCATTTATTTTTGTTTCTTTCACGGTTTTCCTCAGCTATGTCAGCACTTATATAATCTCCATCAGGCTCTGATATTAACACCGCATTAAAATGAGCAGGGAATAGGATTCACACTGCTGCTGGTTTTGCTTAGAGACAGGTGTTCTCTGAGATGGCTGAATGACAGTAGATTTTTATGGGGAAAACTATCTTTATAACAGATAAGGCTAAGAATAGACAAACTCCTTGGCTTGCACCCATCTTTCAAAGAGACATCCAGATGGGAATCCTGAGTCCAGTGAGTCAGACCGTCTGTGCAAGATGAGGGGGCAGAGGGCTCCTTCTTTGCAAATCTTCTTGCCAGATAAGCAGGATTTAGAGAGCATTTTCCCTCCACAAAGCTCCCTGTGATCCCAAGGGATCTGGGGGCACCCGTGCAGCAGGTTCTGGCTGCAGGCAGGACGGCAGTCGTGCTGTTCCTCAGACTGTACAGCCATCAGCACATCCCTCACTGCGGGCTGCACGGCAGTGAGGGCCTTCGCACACTGGGAAAATGCTTCCAAGAAGGGAAATGTGATGGCACTGTTCCACAAGAGGAAATTATGTAGATATGTGCTCAAATATCTGAGAGAAAGGGCCTGTCCCTCTGATGGGTTCAGAGAGGTTTTTGCTCAAAAAGAGAAAGGAGATGGTGGTCCAGCTAGGCTGAATTTCTTCTCTTTGTGAGGTTCCAGTTGCCTCCCTTGCTGGCAGCTGGAAGGGCAGACAAAAGCCAATATTCTAAAAGCAGGAATGGTTGAAGAGCAAGGCAGTGTGATGACTCTTTGAAGCTGCCTATTTGTTATTTTCCCACATGAGAGGCATTAATCCCTTACTTGATTGGATGTGCCAAAATGAACTTTGTCTTGAAGGTACTTCTGAGCCAGCACAAAAGTGCTGGCCAGATAAACACAACACCCAATTTGGGATTTTTTTTTTTTTCAAAATGTTTTTAAAGAATTAAGGATAACTGCCTTTGAATTAAGTGGTTTTAGGAGTCATGCCTCAGGAGGGAACGAGGTCATTCAGAAACTCCAGTGGACTGCTGCCAGAAACAATTTCTTTTAAAAGCAGTAGTTGTATAAGTGAAATGAAAATACAGAAATCCTTAGTCTTACACCTCCAAGTTGATGGGTAAGTGAGATATCTGTTGAAGGAGCATCCTTACAACAAAAACACACTCCCTGGGGTACCATCAGCAAACTGGATATTCATTAACCTCCATATATGAGTGTGTTTGTGTGAATGACAAATAGGAGGAAAACCTACATTATTGTAGAAAAACACAGCTACACAGCAGAAATTTCTTTAAAGCTGTAAAGATAAAAATCCATCCTTTATATGGATTCACCTACTCTTAAAGCCTGATGAAATGTCTTTGGTGTTCAAAGAAATGGCCCAATATGTATCTTTCCCTCACTGCAGGATGGCAGGTTTCAGTATCATGAACACTTCTAGTGTGCAAAGCTAAATGACAGGTATTGCATATCTTTTTGTGGGGGGGATTAATTCTTGGTTCACATGCCAACTTAATTTATACAGTCTTTGTTATATGAAACAAATCAGACCAGTTCAGTGTCAGGAACTAGAAAATGCTTCTGAGATAAAGGAGGCCAGTATCACTGCTGTAGTATACCATTACTGGTCCTATGGGAAAACCTTTTCTATGGTAAGGAAAAATAGTACCTATATGCACCACTTATTTTTAACTATTTTACAAGGAATACTCTAAAAGAAATGTCCATGAAGCAAAGCAGTGAAGAAAAGTTGTACTTGTTTCTTGCCAATGATTATATTCGCTAAGGAGGAGAGCAACAATGGTCCTTTGTCCATTTTTCTGAGTTGACAGACTCCTCAGTGTACCATGCATCAGTGAAGGATCACTGCTGCTTGTAAAGGGTTTTCGGATGTTCTCAGAGAAATGAGGTATTATAGGTTAAGGTGTTAATTCTATCTGATCTTGCTGTTATCTCTATAAATCCCAGAGGCAAATAACATGGATCTTAGCAAATCACTCCCCATCTATTAAGAATGGCACTTCAGGGTTTGGTAGAGCAGCAAATTAATACTGCATTCTGGATGACTGGTTGAAGAGGTCTGATCATCTCTTTAGTTTCTCTGCTCATGGATTTTAAATTTTCAGTATTCAAGGATGCTACAAACATTGTTTTCCCTGAAGCTACTCCTCTGTAATGTCATGTGTATAACCCAAGTGCAGCATTGTGAAACGAATGTACCTCTTTTGTATTCACAACCCGCGTTTTTCTTTTGCTTACGCTCTGTGTTGAGAAGAACTGAGGTCCTGATCTATAACACAGCCTAACATTGTAGAAATTAATGGAAGTGAGGAACCTCTTTGTCTGCTTTGTGGTTCTCAATCTGGTTCCTTAAGTTTCTGGTTAGCCTCATGGAGATCAGTTGCTTGTTTGGGAGGGGATGGTTTTGTGTCAGTCAGAAGCAGTGATTCAGGGGAGAGAATTGGTATAGTTATGTAAGAAAGCAGCATGAAACTGCTGGCAGGTATCAGTTTCACAGAAGTTAAAAAGAGAGATGTCTAAGCAACAAGTGAAACCAGTTTCTCCCTTTTTCAGATTTCCCCCTAACCTTTATAAGTCATTTGTTGCATGTCAAAGACAAGCTCTTAGGCATGAGCACAGATTTGGACTCCATCAAATGCCTCCTAAAATCTCTGTGGATATGTGGGCAGGAGTGGAATTTGTTGTTCAGATGTTTCCAGAGGCTCTCACAGAAGACTCCCCTGAGCAGAACTGGCCAGATATTTTCATCAGCTAAAGATAATTCTGAAGGGAACTGTGTAGGTGCCACTAAGTACTGGCATTTTTCTGGCAGCAGATCAGGCAAACAACCAGTGCACCCCACCCCTTCCCCACAGTCATGGAGCATCTCTGTCTGCAGAAGTGGTCCAGGAACATCTTTTTCAGAACCCCAATCCCAAAGTTCACCTGACTGCCCTGCCCTCCTCAGTATCCCACTGGTGCTGTTGATGGCAGATGAATCTCCCTGCTTTTCCCTCTGGAAACATATCCTGAACCTTCCATTAAGCTGTTTATGCCTTGCTTATGACCAGGAGCAGAGACTGAGAAACTGAGCCCTTTAGCATGTGGGAGCAGCAGGGCTAAACTCAGGAACAACATCTCACCCCTGCTTTTGGAGGTCAGTACCCCTCCCTTCCTGCCTGAGTGTGGGAAGCACTGCCCTCTGATGTAGGAATTTCGTCCAGCTGCAGCACCTCTTTCTGGAAGCACAGCTCCTTCCCTCAGTTATGTTTTTGGAGCAAAGTCACCACCTCTGATCCTGATGCCACATGTATGCTCTAGATACTCCACAAGATATCCTTCTCCTATATTTAGAGATACCTGCACACTGATACTCTGCAATTTATTTACCCCACTGTGGTTTTCAGGGGAGCACATCTTATCCTGTGTGGTAGAAGACCCAGACTTATTCCAGTAAGAGTGGAAGAGAATTTTAATTCAAAACTGCATTGTGTTAGACCATGAGGATTGAATGCAGAACTCAACGCTTCTCTACATGAGTAAGATAATATTAAAGACATAAAAAAGTTAACATTAAATGTTAGTAATTTCATTAGATCAGTCAAATAATTCTCCTAATTCTGTACACAAAAATTTTGGCCCTCACTTCAAGTACTCTAGCAGAATAAAGCAATGCCCATTTTGGATTGGCACTTTAGATTATGCAGTGAATTATGCTTAGACAAAAAACTGTATTAAAAAGCTAAGTGGAACTTGACAAACTATCAAAAATATTTTATGAGAAGAAAATGTAGAAAATTAGTAATATTTATGCATACTTAAAACATATTTGCCAAATGCTGAGGAAATGGGAAATATTAATTAATAGTGGTTTTTTACAGCAGAAAATTAATTGAAATTATTCAAAGTCCAATTCTGTTCTCCTTATGCTGTGACTAATCTAATTGAGATGAATAGGCTACTTGTTGAAAAAGCAACTACTCAGCATGACTAACTTTGGTGGAATCAAGCCCTCCATGAACATTATTAACCAGTTTTGAAATACAGTGCTTATTTTGTGTCCCTCTACTCAAAGACAGGAAATTTGATCCACTTCTTTATTCACTTCATTTCCAAGATGCCCAGAAAGGTGTCATTGTGAAATGTGCCAAGTAAAAAACAGATAGTCCTAAGAGGCACAGAAGTGACCTGTCCTTACAGGTGAGAACGACTGCTGCGTGTACAGGCAGTGAAATCACATTTCCAAAGTGTGCACTGCAGGAAGGCAGCACCTCTGCTGCTGGAGGCTTAGCACCCTCAGTGTCAAAGTGATGGATTGGGTTTTCCAGTGCCAGCTGAAGGCAGATAACATAAAAACACAGCTCAAGACCTTCCCCTGGATTTCTCAGGGCGATCATGTTCTGCAGCCATCTGCTGTACAGAGCCAGTGCTCTCAGTGGTGCTCATTATGAGACATGGGTTTAAAGCATTTAACATAACCACAGTCTGACAGACAGAAAAATGTTTATCCCCTTAGGGAAGATATCAACAAAAAGCACATCTGGATGCAAAGCAAAGCTTCTGGATCCCTTCCTTGTGGCCTGACTCCATAAATGTTGAAAACTTTTTTTTTTTTTTTTTTGCCTTTAGGAGGACTTTATGGTTTATATTCAGATATGTGTTAGCAGAAAAAGATCAGAGAGTAGAGGTGACATCTCACATGTCCCACTGGCACATCTCTAGATTTCCCCAAAAGGAAATCCTTGTACAGTTTCTGAGTCCCGCTTTTTGTTTTCTGTATCTTGTGCAGGCTTTTCTGCCAGCCTCTAAGTGGAGAGGAGACATCTGGCCACAGGTGCCCAGGCCTATTGAGTTGGTGCAGTTTCCAGATAATTACTGGTTTTCTCTCTGCATCTGACTTAAGAACTTTTTCCTTGGTTCTAATATTGCTAAATGTCTATTTATTAAGCTTTTCTAATTTATTCAGTTTTAGTCTTTACATAACAAGCTCTTATAAATATAAGACTACAGACTTGCTGACAATCCACTCTTCAGCATGTCTGCTAACGATGATGTGGATTCATGGGAAGATGGAAAACAGGATAGGATGTCAAAATGTTCTGTGTTCAGTGCCCCATGTTTTACCACCTTAGTGATAGAATGTTCTGCACTGCTGGCTAGAACATGATGACCAGTGTCCTGCTGCCTGCTCTGGTCATCTGCCAGAGTCTGGGCTTTACCCCTACCCTGACCTTGCTGATACTGCCATCGCATGAAAGGAAAGGCCCGAGATGTAACATAACTGAAGCACAAATTGTCTAAAGTTGTGAAAACCATTTAATAGTTCTAGCCTCCTGCATACATAAGGCCTTAACTGAGTGCACCAAGTCCCAGACAAGGCTGTGCATTCTTCCAGAAGTCCTAAGTATGTGCTAGGTAACAGAGAAAGAAATGTTTTGTCATGCAAGACAGGACAGAAAGGCAGGCATGTAACTTGTGCTGTGATCTAGGATCCTGAGAACATCTGTGGAGAGGACCACCCCAAGGATGAGTCACCACCTCCTTCAGACACCTCTCAGAGTGTGAGTCACTGTGACAGTGCCCCTCTGTCTCACTGAGTGCAGGGAGCTGGGAGCAGCCGACACAGCAGCCTCCAGCTTCTCCCTGCTCCGAGTTAGGTGAGTTCTGCCCCTGCTCTCGGGTGACTGCACCTTGTCTGGGGTGGTGCAGAGCCAAGAATAACAGCTCTGTCCTTCCCTGTTAAATATGTGGTGAAAAGGTAGCACTAGTTGCTGGAAGCCATTTCTGGAATGACGTCCAGAACCACCTCAACTTAGGTAAATTTTGTACTTTCCAGGCCTTTCTGTCGTTTACAGAGAGGGCCATGACACTTGCAGTCCCTCAGTTACTATCCCCCATCAGCAATGGGTAGTTCTGCCTTTAAACCTATATGGTTGGCACAGCAATTAATGAGATTTGAATTAAACAGTACAGAGGCTGAAATGGTTCCTTGGGGAACCTCTTTTTTCATTTGACTTCTGTTCACCATTCATATACAAATTTGGATTGCTTCACTTCTCTAAGCCTATGCTGTTCATCTTCGAGAGCTGCCTATAGAAGTGTTAGTCAAGCAGAAAGCATTTATAGGAGAGATCTGCTCTTTACTGGAGCCTTCTAAGTCCATTCCAAATTGCTGATGTCTGCCAAGCAGAGGCAGAGAGGCCTTGTTGCTGGGCCCTTGGTGTTTCCTCATCCTGGTTCCCATCACATTCAGTGAGCTGGCAGGGGCCATGTGCTATATGAATCATGTTCTGGTTTTATGCAGACTTTCCCATTTCATTTATGTGCTACTTATATGGCCCCTGCTTAAACACAGCATTGCATCCACATGTCTTTACACAGTCAATCAATTCATTTAGGACTCTGTAATGTGTAGAGGTTTTTTTCCTTTTAGCAGGTGCTTGCTTGCATTTATCTGCATTGCATTTCCTGTGCCTTGAGTTTCCTTTCAGCTAGATTATTTTAGGTTCTTCAAAGCTTTTCATCACTATGGTCACAAATTTACTAATTTGATTTTTTTGATTTTTTTTTTTTTTACATCTGTGGATATTCTCACCTGATCTTCATCTTCCACAAATCACCAAAAAGTCATAAGGTCTGAGTTCCAGAAAATTCAGTTGCATGGATAATAGAAAGAATGCTTCTTATCCAGTGTGGATAATATGGACATGGTCTTTCCACTGTGGTAATAATGATCTTACTCTGATACCCTAACTCAGGCCAAATCTGTTACTACCATATAGGTTGTGGTACAACACTAGACCTTTTGGACCAGCTGATGCCAACCAGAGGTTCCCATCACTCTGTGCTGGTGCCGTGGTCCAAAGCCTCTGAAGGAGGCCTGTTTTCTTTATAAGGAGCTTTAAGGAAAAGGGGCCTGAAGTGAACATTTTGCTTTACTACCCACCTCTCAGTTTGGACACATTCTTGTGTTGACTTAGAGGTCATGTTTCAGCTTCAAAATCCCTTTCCATGATTCTGACAGGTTGGAATATGAAGCACTGAGCAGAGAAGAAATGAGTCTGGGGAATAACTGCAACAGAAGCTCTGGGAGAACATCCTACCAAGCCAAATTTCTTGTGATTAAGGAATGCCACCAAAGCCACGTATCCCATATTGCAGTTTCTCTTTGGAACAAATTACAATCCCTTTAGCTAAACATTAATATTTTAAGCATGAGTTTTATTCTGAAATGCATTTTTAAAAATCAGTTAAAATTCTATTACCTATAACTCTTACAGGTAATTTAAATAGCTTGTTTGATTGATGGATGGCATATGTTTGTCAGACCAGCAAACTGCACTGAACTGTAACCCAGGAATCTGATGGTTAATTACTGCAGTTCTATACAAGAATTGATTGGGAAACCAGGTGCTCGCTGCGTACACATTAGGTAGAACTCTCTGAGAACAAGGTGCCTCTGTAAGATTGTTGTTCTAGCTTGAAACTATGTTGAAGTTATTAGAGTGGAAAGAGAGTGGTATGAAGAACATCTTAAGAGGGCAAAAAGGTTATTAGTGTCTGGGCTGCTAGGCTGTTGTTTTGAGCTCTAAGGAAGTTTCCTTTTTTCCTCCCTTGTGTTTAAGTAAGTATGAAACACCTATGAAACACTTCTTCTGATGTGCCAGGAGTACTTAGATAAATCTTTCACATATCAAACCTTACTGTATCTTATTGATTATTTCCTACAAGCCTTTCTTTGTACATCTCAGTAACTGAATGCCATTGTGTGAAGGGAAGATGCCTGATTCATCATTGAGCCTTTCATTTTCTGACAAAGTTGCCATGGCTGCCATATTTCCCAATAAGTTCCTCATTCCTAATATCTTGTTCATGAAATTTGTAGAGCTTCCAGTGCCCATGAAATCAGGAACTATAAAAAATAACCAGAAATCATGCTAGTATCTGTCACTTGCTATTCTTCTGTTTTCCAAGCTTGTCATCCAGTTAGGGAACATAAGATACACTGTGTGACTAGTCCAATACCAGTAACAGACAGCAACTTGTCAAAATGAACATTTGCAGACAACCCACAGCATATTTTTTTTTTCTCAAGTGTTTGAGAACACTTACAAATAACAATTACATTCAGGAAAGCCTGAGAGTACCATTCAAACCAACGAAGCCTGAACTTGTATTTTTGACTCGGTATTATTTCATATGCTGAGTGTTGTGTATCTTTATCTATAGGACTAACCAGAGAGAAAACAGAATGCAGAGACCCAGACTACTCTAATAAAGCAATACCCTGATTGGCAAAAAAAAATTAAAAAATTTTTAAAAATCTATGTCTAAAATCTCCTACTAAAATCTGTCCCTCCCTCATGATGCATTAGCAAGACTCGCATGCTTTGAAGACCGAGCTTTGCTGGTGAATGCTGGATGTTTGAAAAACCTGACTGCAGACAATTTGCTTAATATTGTACAGCAGAGACAGGAATGAAAACTACATCTCCAGAAACCTAACTGGCAGCCAAGGGACACAAGTCCCCCCTTGCATCCCAGCAGTACTACAGCTCAGCTTGACTCCAGAAGGACTGGTGATCATCCAGCTGAAATTCAGTACAAACATCAGGATTAGCATGAGGAAAAATGGTGACATTTCAGTCCCCAGGTGGTCGGTGGGCTTGAAAAGGCTGCCTCAGAAGGAGGAGAAAACAGGTTCCCTGCAGGCCTGGCAGCAATGCAGAACTCCAAGGTGTAAGTGCAGGCTCAGCTGCACAGGGGTGTCCTACATGGAAAACAGGGACTCCCCAGAGCTATGCACTGAACATGCTCACCTAACTCCAGCATAGTGAGTACGTATTAATGATAAACATGATGCTCACATTTCACTGTCAAAAACCCAGAGGAAATGTGTATGAGGCACTTAATGCCATGAGCACCCTGCTCCCAGTCTGGAAAAATTGAATGCCCACATCCTGAAGTCAGCATGCTGCTGTACAATTCTGCTTTTCCTCTTGACTTTCTTTCATGCTGGCAGCCTCTGCAGCAATGGTTGTCCCTGCAGGGCCCAGCATGGAGCACCAACCCTCCGAGTGGGCATGTGTTGTGTGGGGCACAGGGGACAAACCCCAGCAGGCTGAGTGGAACAGCATCACTTGGCCTTGCTGTGCTCCCTTGGGTGAAGGTACCAGCAACAGCTTTCCTCCATTCATGCCTTTGGCTTGGAAACTTGGAAACTCCTGGTGCCAGGCCGTGATGCTCCAAGGCTGGGCACTGTGCCCTCACAGGACTCTCTAACATATGCAATACAGACTGGAGGCAGGGAAGAAGGGTCCACCAAGCAGGATCCACAGAACAGTGTGTCAAGCAGGGACCCACAATGGTGGCCTGCAGGAAACATGTGGGACAGCTCTTGGGGCTGGATTCTGCCCATTGTCAAGACCTGAGGGAGATATGAATCCTGCACTCAGAATTTGCTGCCCTTATCTCCCTCTTCCCCTTGAAGTTACATCCCAAAACCTTTATTCCAAACCTAGACAAGGGGAAGTACCAGGCCATTCAGAATGGAAGGCATGCCTCACCAATCCTTTTCCAATGGAGTGCAAGTCCTTCTTGGAGGGAATTTGAACCCCCAAGAACCCTTTGCCAACTGGGCTATCAGCTCTTACCATTAGAGGCCGAGTTAGTGCTCCCAAACTCCTGTTTTGCATAGTGAAATCAAGCACCCACTGGACTAATAAACAGGAGAAGAAAAATGGACACAGCTGTGCCTGGTGCTCAGGCACATACCTCTGTGCCTCAAGGCAGGTTCCTGGGCCGGCCTGCCTGCCACTATTTAGAAGGCTTCTCAGAAGAAGCTGCCTCTCCTTGCCAACCTCCCAGGAGATACCTTTTCCCACGGAGGGAGAAGGCTGCCTGTCTTTCTGACACTGCTCATCTCCCTTTCTGTTTATGCTGCAGTGGGTGCCTGTGGGGGATCTCAAGGACATCCACACACTGTCCCCAGCTATTGGTCTTCAGGGTGAAAGGTTGTCAGCTGCAGCCCCTTGGTTTAGTCACCTGCCTTACCAAATACCAGTAGACATTTAGATAAATTGATTGCACAGGCTTGCAGAGTTGGGTTTCTGGGGGCTGGGTCTCCAACAGCAGCTGCTTCAGAACCAGGGACAGGAACTGCCTCCTAGAACATAGCACCACCAAAAACTCTCCCTGGAGACCTGGGAGAGCAGTTTGAGGCCAAGCTCCTAGGCAGGAGGTCTGGATAAAACTTGTCTTATTTCTTGTTCATGGGTGTAGCTAGTTACATAACAGAAAATAGGTTAATTATGGCCCAGATTTACCCTGGCATAAAAGCAGATGGAAGCAGTTACATCAGGAGTGATCCCTGGAAGAGGAGACGGCAAAGATGCTGCAGCCCCATGGGAGGGTGCTGACTTGTACACACAGTTACTGCATGTCCTGCTTTGCAAGGAGAAGGCTGAGAAAGGACAAGTTTGCTGATTCAAAGAGAAGCCTGAGGAGTCTATGCAGGGCCTGGGTTCTGAGTCAGACTAACCCTTGGCAGCTTCTGGCAGCAGGAGCCCTCTCACAGCAGAAGCCAGAGGAGTAACGTCTCTGAGGACTGGGTGTGACAACCACGGAGCAAAAGGAAAGGTGCAAAGCTGGCAGCACTGTAATGTGGGATTACTGTAACTTCAATGCTTCTTCTTCCTGGGGCAGAGAAGTCCAGTGAGAAAAATATGCTGGGACTTTTTTTTTACCTTTCAAACTATGGGGAGGGCAGAGCTGCTCTTGTCCCCAGGCCTTGATCCCACCAGGCACCCTGGTGAGGAGTGTTGAAGCACCTTTTCTCAAACCATGCTTTGTTTTCTTGCCCATTTTTTAACATTCTGTCAGAGTTGCTGGTGTTGTAGCTCTGGTTGCTCAGCCTCTATTTGCTACATGGATGAGGTAAAGCATGACACAGCCCCTTGTGAGCGAGCTGACAGCTGAGACCATGGGGCCATCTCCTCATCCTGAGCTGAATGGTGCAGGCTCTGGAGGGAGACTCACAGCAGGCAAGCTGCAGATTTAGGAGTCTCTACTTCAGGAGAGCAGATTTGGGCTTGTTAAGGGAATTGTTAGGCAGAATAAACTTGGAAACCTGTGTGGAAAAGGTGCCAAGAGTCTGGCCAACTTTAAAAGAAAACAGCAAGAGCTGAGAAACATAACTTCCTGTTGGGTAGTCAGACCAAAGGTTTCAGGGGAAGAACTGCTTGTCTAAACAAGGAGCTTCTCAGTGATAGCATGGTTTGGATTGGAAGGGACTGTAAAGACCTAGACTTACTGGCAGTTCTGCTTGAACAGGTGACTGGACAAAAGACTTCTTGAAGTCCCTTCCAACTTTTGTCTTTTGTGTTCTTTTGATTAGACAAGCTTATGACAGAAAAGAGGTGGGTTGCCTTCTGACCCCAAATAGCTGCCACAACCCATGGTCAGGTGTAGCATATTCCTGCAGAAAGCCTGGGGCTGGCTGGGGATGTGCTCCATGGTTTCTCCGTCTGGCTGGGAGCAGGCAGATACAGGACAGGCTGATGGGTGCTAGCCATGAGAAACATGGAAGCCACACTGACCCAGCAGGGCCTCAGCCACCCAGCAGAGCATGGCCGTGGCACGGAGGTGACACAGGGCTGGACAACAAGGAGCTGCACAGGAGGCATCCCTGGGGGGGTGGCTTTGGGGTAACATGGACAAAAATGGGATGTGTGGTGGTTGTGGACATGGGAAACCTGACATCCCTGTCAGAATTAGGCCATTCCAGAGCAAGGTTTTTATCTTCCTCTGGCCTGATTGCTGAGCCTCCAGTAAGGCCATGCTGTCTTGCTGGGAGTCAAAGGAATTAATCTGGCCAGCTTAGCCCCATTCCTTCCCTTTACCTGGTCTGATTTTGTAGATTTACTGTGCCTTTGTTGCCTCTGTTCTTGTTGCTCCTTCCCTCTCCATGGTTTTGCCTTATTTTGGCTGCAGCAGCCACAGTTGTTAATTTTATTCACTTGCCACATACAGGGAAAGTGCCAGGAGGAGCTGGGGGAAGGGGAGCCACGGCAGAGTGTGCAAGTGTGCATATCTGTGTGTGTGTGAGTGTATGAACACATCTCTGGGGCATGAGCAGAGGCAGGCTGGTTCTTCCTTGGCTGCCTCCCCTCAGAAAGAAGAGGAGAAAGTGCCAAATATCATCTCAGCGAGGGAGCTGCTAGTCAGGGAGCTGGAAATCGTCCCTCTCTTCAGAGCTCTGAAGAATGTAAGAGTCTTACTCAAGTTTTTCACGGCTCCCCTGCATCTTCAGAGAGCTGAAGTAATTTTTCCCAGAAAGTGTGATGTTCATTAGGATGGTGAATGAGGCAGGAAACTTGCCAGGTATTTAAGACCAACTGGATGGACTGGATGCAGCTGTCAGGCGCCTCCAGAGGAAACAGGCTGAACTCCTCCAGGACAGTCAGGTGAGGTAGGATTACCTCCTTTGCAGAGCCTTCCTACACCACACTTTCATGGAACATCCATGGATAGTCTTAATTTAGGGTTTGGATACTGTAATTTAAAAACTATGAGAAAATCTTCATTCTGAATGCCATCAGGGAATAAGAGATGTCATTTTCTCCACTTGGGGAGCCTTTATGATCTTTGTCCATAATAAAGAACTAAAAAAGCAAGGCAGCTCTGCATGGATAGATAATACCAGTGCTTTCATCACATAAGCCATCTTGATTTATGGGCCCTAAATCAAATGTGGGAGCTCAAGTCTTTGGCTGGGACCTCAGCACTGGTGGTTGTTCATCATGAGAATTTGCCCAAGCAAGAAAACCTCATGGCTTAGTAGTAATTTTTATTTATAATTTGATCAGAGACAAGCAAATCTGGGCTCAAGGCTGGTCTGGTCTTCCTGTTCTATGTTAGCATGCACTATGAAATAATTGGGATTCAATTAGTTTGGATGATGTCATCTTACAGAAAAAGTCCTTCAAAACCAGGATGAAGTCTGCATGAGACCTCCTGTGGCTGGTGCTGTGGCTGGCAGTACTCATGCTGGGACCTGGACACCAGAAGACAGCATTTGAGATCCTCTTTTGATACGATGTGTGAAAGGAGAATGTTGTACTCTTCATCTGCACACTTCCTTAACGAGATGACTTTATATGTGGTCTTAACTACATGGAAATGGCATTTCAAATTTTTATAAGAAACTTATTTATTTAATTTCCAGGAAGAACCTATCTCTTTGAAAATTGCATTCCTGGGATGTTAAGGCAGGCAGAATGACACAGGAGTTATGGATACTTATTGTTTTGCCACTGCAGAGTACTGGAGAGTAAGAGCTGCTTGTGACTCCACCTGAGGACTGAATTGAATGCATTAATGTGAAACTTGCTGTGAAAGTATCTTGCCTTTAAGATCTTTTCACCCTTTTTTGCTTTTAACAAAAACAACCTCTGCTTTGCAAAGAACTGAATTACTCATTCCAGACTGACAGATTGCCTTCCCATTTCTGCTCTATTCTGAGCAGTTGCATTTTTCAGCTCATACCTGGAAAGAACATCTCTCTTAAGAGGCTGCATAGGATGGTAAGAAAATACCTGCCTAGATGAGTCACTGGGGAACACAAAGGGAGAATGAAAGCTGGAAACATTAAGTTGCAGAAGTGTTACAGGCAGAAGAAAATCAGCACGGAGTTACTGCATCCAAGATCTGCAGTTTAACAAGAAAAACATTAATTTTTTATAAAACAAAAAAACCCATTGGGACAATAGAGAAATCATGGAGGGAATTGAACTCAAAATAGTTGTCAAGCTACAATTAACACCTTGGAGGCTCAGGTTAGCTTGCCTGGAGGTCAGCTATGAACGTTCCATGCAGTTCTTCCTGGTTGTACAGGTGGGGCAACACTGTAAAAGAGATGGCTGGTACTAAGCACATGTATGTGGATGCATGTGTGTGTGCAGCACTGCTAACCCAGCTCCTGAGAGCACCAGCAAAGGAGCTTTCACTGCAAAATCCAGTGATTTTATTCCTCGGAGCTGCCATCCAGAGTCTGAAGTGTGGCTGTTCACACACACAGGTCACTGCTCCTGTCAGGCCACGGGGCAGCCCCAGCTCGGGCTGTGCTTTGGGGCACCAGCTCCTGCCCCTGCCAGCCAGCATCCTGCTCCCCAGCACCACGGTCACACCTGATGGCAACACTCCAAACACATCCACCCAAGCTCTATCAAGCTGTAAGAGAGAAACAAAACACCACCTACAGCAAGGTCAAAGCACTTGTCCTTACCTGCTAATAGGGTGGGAAAATAATTAACCAGGGGCAGAGTGCTGACCAGCATGAGGGGAACTGGGCAGGTTACTGGTATGCAAGCCAATATTCTCCATGTGGGCACCCCTGTGTTTGTTCACACTGTTTTTGAATAATATGTACAATGTGTATCTTTGCAACCATAAGGTGTTTTCCCATACTTTTTTTGTTAGTTTAAATAAGCCTCAAGAGAAAGTGGAAGGTCTTGAAAAGGACACAGGCTCACCCAGAATGGCCTGGTCTATCTCAGAAGGTGTTCCTAAAATGACAGAGAGCTCTACGTCTCCTGGATTGACTGTGCTGCTTTAAAATCACCTTTTCTGAGTTACACAGCTGATTCTCACAGGAGATACCCATGGCTACCCTATAGCCAGAGCTGTAATTTTTGCACTCAGTGGTTGTTTAAAATAAGTAACTCAAGAGGCCATGTCATTAACCACCAGCTGTAATTAGCAACCTCACGTTAATGGCCCTGTGTCCCCATTCCCAGTGCCCCAGAGCTGCTGGATGGTGGTCAGTCACAAGCACAAGTAATCTACTTGCAGCAAGTCTTGTCAGAAGTGAAACTGTGGAAGCTCCATCCCAGAGTCTGACAGATGTCTCCCCAGACTGGGTGTGAGCTTCCCACAGTGTGGCTTTCCAGGATCCTGGGGTGTCTGGCTCAGTAGCCAGAGGCTGTGTAGCACACTCTGCTAGCCTGGCCTTGCCACAGGATGAGATACAGTTTTCCATAACCACACTGGGTGAAGTTATTTGTCATAATTTGTTCCCAGGTAGATCAGGAGTAAAAAATGAGCCTCCTCCAGATTTCCTCAAGTTCAGCCTTGTCTTGTGTCCAATGTTTTACTAAAGCATGAGTAGACAATGACCATCTCATTACAGCATGTGGGATGCATCATGACAGCAGCTGCCTGCACTCATTACTGTCTGCTCTCTCTTGCACTTCCCTTCCCAGTTCCATTTGCTCTTCAGTCTCAACTCTTGAGTTTTACATGTGGTTTCAATTTAGGTTTATTCTGATGTGAAATACCAGTAGAGCTTCACCAGGAATGAACAGTGAAAACCCTGATAGATGCTTGGGCAAAATTCCTGCTGGGATCAAAGCCCTGGCTATACCTGGATGAAGACTTCAGCCTCAGGCCTATGTTTGCATTACAGACATCCTTGCCAGCAGCTGTGCAGGACTTCAGCTAAGGCGGGCAACAATGAAATAAAATATCATATAGCAAGATGTCCCTGCTCATTGCAGGGGCTCAGACTAGATGACTTTCCAACCCAAACTACTCTATTTTATGATTCTGTGATAATCAAGGCCTTTTTCAACATGCAGACTAATGTGGAGAAATGGAGTAATGGGGTTTCTTTCCATTGGGGAGGGTGTTGGATGCCACTGGAGGAGCACGAGACACGGCTACTGGAGAAGCAAGGCACAGGAGGTGAACACACAGGCAGGAGCAGTGGTCTGTAGGAGCTGGGGGAGCTGGGGGACAGGGGCCTTGCTCGGTGCTGCTGAGGGAAGCAGCTCTGTCCTCTGGGCCCCTTCAGTGCCAGGGATGTGGCAGGGCCAGCAGCTGCCCAGCCTGCACCTTGCTTTCTCTCAGGAACAGAAGAAACCTCTGGACACTGAAATATCACCTAGTGCTCAAGCTGTGGGACTGTACCAAGCTGGTTTTACTTATACTGGAGCAAATCAGCTGCTTTTATTGCAGGTCCCTCTGACTTTGCCTGTGTAGGAGTAGAGAAAATTGCTGCTTAACTTTTTTCCTGTGGAGCCTACAGTATGATGGGATATATTTAATCTGAACAGGCTGGATAATGCAGCCCTTTGAATCGGGTTTGGCTTTGATTAAGTTCTAGCACATGTTTGGGGCCCACAGATTCTTTTCACAATAGCACCTCATAGCTCTGCACATTAGGGCTGTCTCAGGGCACGGGGTATTGGCCAGCATGGGCAGCCCCAGGCTGTTCAGTGCTCTCCTGCCTGCTCCCTGGGGCTGTGCTGGAGCAGCAGGCGCTGGGGGAAGCACTCTCATGCAGGAGGCAGAGGCTGTTGCTGTGCAGCCTGCAGAATTCCCATGGAGATAGTGCTTGGCATGTAACTGAAGTTCACCTCCACATACAATCAGGAGCACCTCTTATTTTGCTACTCTGCCTGCAAAACTTATACTTCAGTGGACTGGTTATAACACAAGTAGAGTGACCCAGAGGGCCCTGGGAGCATGGGTACCTTGCTTTATTCCAGCTACAGGCTGCTTTATGACTGTCTTTAGGAAACTTTTCATTTTAAATGGGCATATTTTCTTGATTTTGAAGTGGAGGTGACTTATGCAATCAAGGTCAAGAAGTCTCAGATGAATTTCTGGTTACTTTTACAGAAGAAAAGTTGCCTTGTAAAGCATGTGACCCCAGCAGCAAGCTATCTTGATGCAGAAGTTGTTTGTCCTCCCTCTCAGAGTGAGCAACCTGGAATGAATGATAACGAAGAGATGCTTATCCTGAAATGACTGTGAGCTGCAGTGGCAGGAGCCAGAATGGGAATTTCAGATCAGAGGTGGAAGGAGGAGAGGAGAGGAGAGGGGATAGACTTGGCAGATCACCATGATCCTGAGGCCTTGGGTGGTTGGGTCCCCACACTGAGCAGGCACAGGCATCAGCAGCTCTGAGTAATGAATTTGTGGTGGTGTGGTTGTCAAGGAACAGGAGCTCCAGCTTCCCACCAACATGCACAAGTCCTGCCCTTTGTTTTTGCCAGCTCAGCAGAGAGACACAGAGCAGGAGCCTGGAGAGCCAGGCTGGTGTTTGTACAATCATTGTTGGAGGGATGGGCAGGGAAACAGGACAGCAAGGGATGACCTGTTCAAAGCATTTTTGCACAGACTTAGGATTCCTGAGAATGTGCACCTGTGTCCTGCACATCACACTGTTTGTTTGAATAGCACCCATCAGGAGCCAAACCCCTTGTGTATTAACCATCACTATTCAACCTGGAGGCAAATTAAAAAGCAAAGTATAGCCTCATGGCAGGATAGGTATGGGCCATCCACAGGAGCTCCCAGGTCCTGGAGGGAACCCAGCAGTTTACAGCACAGTTTTAATTGGCCCTGAAAAAATTGTGTATAGTTCAAATATCCTAATTGTTTGCAAGATTGGGGAAATACTGTTTACGTGTTATTTACAAGATTGATGCCTATGAGAGTTACCACAATTTGAGTGTTAATTCATTGTAAGGTGCAGGAGCTATGGGCCAGGTGAAGTCTGTGAGACTGATAAAGCCCTTCTCCATGTCAGTAGCAGACAGAAAAAAATAAGGACTCTGACAGAAGCATTTGATGAATTCATCAAGCAGCATAGTCAATCTGCTGAGAAATGAGCAAGCAGCCAAAGTGAGGTGGGGCTGGTGCCACTGGGAAGGCGAGGGGACAGCACAGTGCCTGCTGGCATCACCTGAGATGTCAGCAGTTTCCCATTGCTCAGGAGCCTGTCCCTTGCAGGGCAGCCTGCAGCCTGGTGCCTGGGGGATGCTGCCCACTGCCCCTGGCTTGGCCACAGCCCAGGGCCTCCTGCCCACCTTTCCCAGTGCCAGGCTTTCGTGTCACGGCGTTTGAAGACAAAGCCAGCTGAGGACTAGCCACAGCTCAGCTTCCTGGGGTGTTCTGGGTGTTTTCTGTTGGGCAGCAAAGCAAGTTTGTGTTGAAGGATTGTTCAGCCATACTTCAAGCAGGCTGCTACAGGATTGTTTTCTTTTCTTTTTAAAGACAGAAGAGTCAGAATTCCCTAGCATGTGTATTGAACTCCAAAGCAAGAGGTCATGGTGTGTTTCTGTGGGACCTACAGTTCTGTGCTCTGCCCATGCACTGTTTGCCAGCAGTGGGAATGGACATGTGGTGATTGACTCAGCCCCAGAGCTGGGCACAGTGCTGGTGGCCCACCTGTGATTCTGATTTCCAGACAAGGAAATCACAAGGAGCAATAAAACCTGTTTATTTTAGCAGAAGTGAAAATCAATATTTTCCAAGTGCCTCAACAGCCAGGCAGCAGTTGAGCTGAATAGTTATTTTCAGCACTACCAGAAGGCCTGGTTCTCCATTTTAGACAAAGCTGCAGCTCCCAGCAAACACCTGGGCAGGTATGTTTTGAAAAGATCCTTGGTGCAGCTCCTGCAATAAGTACAGCCAAGCTATCCATGAGTTAGCATATTGGAGAGACAAACCAGCAGAACAGGAATAATCCAAATCCAACCCAGCACCATCTGCCGCACGAGGCACTGCGGCTGTATACAAAAACCTCATTAGTACCTGATGAGAGGGAGGCTGGGCCCACAAATCATCTATTTGCAATACAGGGTGTGTGTGATGCTGGCAACATCCATGTGGCTCGTGAAAAGGGGAAATTTGTTGCCAGCAGCAGCTTGCAAGACCTGCAGGGGAACCACAGGGCAGGTGTGGCACCTCCAGGGGGTGCAGAGATTCACACCTGGACATTGCCAGGAGCCAGCCTGGGAAAACCTGGTGGTGCATAACCTACAGCAGGGGAAGACAACGCCTAGACAGGCTTAGTTTCTATCCCATAGGCTCCTGTTGGTCAGCGTGAAGGCCAAAAGCAGTGGAACCATGAGGAACCAAAAGAAAAGCGGCCACCTTCATCTCCCCTGCCCCAGGCTGGCAGCTGCTAGGGACATGGGGCCAAGCCTGAGTGCCACTGACTGTACTGCACCCACTGAGCTGCTCACAGAGGCACCTGCCCCAGCCCCAACAGGTCCTGCCAAATTCACCTTTGTCTCTGGTGCCCAGCACCTGCTGTGCCAGTGATGCTTCCAGCCCCAGGAGGGGGCAAAGGGTGACTGGACATTGACAGAGGGTGTGTCACTTTAGCTGTCTTCCCCCTCAGCTCCCTGTGCCTGGCATCTCCATGGGGACACAGTGGTGGGGGTCCCCTTGGGCATGGGGCATTTGGGGCCCAGGTGCCACTCTGGGTGGGTGGGGGGTGGTGGCAACAGGGATGGTGGAGCTGCTCTGGGGGCTGCTCCAGGTGAGAGCCAGGCTCTCCTCTCCCTGGCTCTCACCTCCCTTCCCTCCTGCTTACAGCCTGCCAGCAGCCAGCCCAGGGACTTGGAGGCAGGATTTGTCCCTTGCAGGTGGAAGGACAGGGCTTGGGCACTGCCAGCTGCCATGACAGGACTGTCAGGCTTGGTGGGAAAGGCCTGCAGCCAGGGCCAGCTCCTGCTCCCAAATGTGGCAAAGACAAGCTTGTGATCTACAGTGGGCACTTGTGTGAGGCCAAAACTTGTTGTTAACATCATTATTTTTTATTGCTTTCTTTTCAGCTGAGCATTTCTGTTTGTGTGATCTCTCCTGCTGGGCAGCTCTGGCTCCTCAGGGAGCTCCACAAGCAGGCATGGCACAGTGAAATCCCAGCTCGGGGGGAGACAACACTGGGTAGTGGGTGGGGTCAGGAGGATTGGAGGGGGAGATGATGGCAACTGAGACTTCAGAGCAGATACAATCCAGATCTATATATATATAAAAAGTAATTAAGCAGAGGGAGGCAGAATTAAAAGGTCATTTCGGGGCTGCCACATGGTACCATCTTTAAAGCTATCATGCAGTGCAGCCTGGTGTAAGAGCACAGCCCTATTATATGGGTTATTGCATTACAAGCTCCCTCATTTTCTTTCTCCAGACAGTGAAATACAAAGGTTTTAAAACAGGAAAGCAGTTTTCCCAATGAGGGCCCTGTGAAGGGCGAGGGTGAAGTCACAGAGCTGCAGCAGCTGTGTAACCCAGGGAAGAGGGTTATGTGCTCCCTGGACTTTGCCTCAGGGACCCTGCCTGTCCTCAGGGCTTCTCCTGGGAGGAAGAAGCCATGGAACAGGCCATAACTGTTTTCTTTTCTCTTTAAAGGAGTTAGTCCAAAGGAGAACTGGACTGTGCCTTCTCCTGCTGCTTGTTAATCACCTGGGATGCCAGCTGCCTCCCTCCCCTGCCCTCGGCTTCTGCTTTCTTCTCTCTCATGATCTCATTGTGGCACTGCAGCCTCTAACACCCTCTGACACCCAAGGCTGTGCCTTGCTCACCAAATTTCCTTTTCTCATACATTTCATCTCCCCTTTCCCAGTGCAGCCTCTCAAAACGTTACTTCTCATTTGCCACCTTTGCTTCTCTAGATACCATGTTCATTTTCATCTGTTTTCCTTTGCTTTGTGTGCTCTCTTGCTTGTTGGTTGGGTCAGTCACAGGCCAAGAAGTGGTATGGCATTTTTATCATGCCTATGTCAGCAACTGGAACCTTCCTGATAGCATGGGACACTGTGTTTGTTTGAGGAAGGGTAGGAATTCAAACATTCCAGCTCTTTCTGTCCTTTGAAAGTCCTAAGTTTGCTGTCCCTTTTTAGAGCCTGGAGCAGTTCTTTGTTGGTGCAGTTTCTCTGCTTCTCACCTCACTCTGTTTTGAAGCTAGATGGTTTCAAGAATTATAGCTGGAAAGCATTGGAACAGGCAGGCATACTTTGCCTACTTTGCCTCTCTTCACAGTTACACTGCTTGCACACTTCGAATGATTTAGTTCATTTAGCATTTTAAATTCCATACAATTTTAGGAGCACAGGGGGATACATTAGTCTGAATTATTTCCTGCCAAACAATCCTGCCATGAAGACTGCCAAGGCTGCTCGAGGTGTGCTGAGGGCAGAAAGCTCACTCCACACAGCTCCAGGATCCACATCTTCAGCCCTGGAGAAGGAGTTTCTATGGAGACATTTGCAGTAAACAAATGTATGGCTTCCCCAGCATGAGCAGGCACTGCAGCTCCAGCCCTGCAAGCTCTTGGGCTGTATTTTTTGGCAGGGGCTAATACCTATGAACCCCCCCCAGCCTGTGCCCCCTGCCAGCCCATGGCCCTGCTGCCAGCAGTGCTGTCTTTTCACCTTGGAGGATGGCAGGTAGTAGCAATAATTCCCAGTATTTTAGCTAGGGGATGAATTTTGAGGGGTCCCAGCATGGTATCATGCTCTCCTGGCAGAGCAAACAAAACTCCCATTTAATATTTGTGTACATATAGCCAGGGAGAGCCATAAAGTCCTAAGCAGAAACAGAGCAGTGGTTCCATGCCTCTTCCCAGGGTGTCTCCAGGCCCTGTACCCTGCTCCTGCATCTCCCCACGCTGCAGTGCCCATGGCTGGATACCTGCACCCCACCTGACAGTGCTGAGCATCCTTGAGCTCCAATCCCCAGGTCCAGGGGGAATTAAAGCCCCTCCTGTGAGTCTTTGAATCACTTCTTCCTGAGATGGCTGAGCAAAGCAGAACATAAGGAGATGATGCTCAGTTACCTTCTGCTGGATTTACAGTTATTTTTCCACTTCCTTATGATGCCCAGCAGAGTTTTCCTGGTTTATTCTAGATGGGCAGTTTATCTAAGAATAAAATGTCTGTGAATTTTTCTCACTGAGAAATATGAGAGCTTGAGTACCTCAGCCAAATATTGTTTGTGTAATAACCAGAAACTGTGCTATAGCTTCATTATTTTTCCTGTTAAGGCTTCTCTTGCTGCTCCAACTCTGCTCTATGTCCCCTCTCAGACTGCAGCAATGCATCATGCTGGGCTGCTCAAAGGCTGCTGTCTCTCTGGGAAGTACTGTCTGTCACCCAATCTAAAGCTGAGGCCAGAATATATAAAATATGCTAAACATTTTGCCATTATTAGGCTAAAGAGTAAATGCTATTTTTGCCATTATTAGGCTAAAGAGTAAAAAAGACACCAGTAACTTTAATCCCAGAAGACCAGCACAAAACAAAGCAGGGATTCACCAGCTGAGTGCACATCCTTATTTTCATCACGGCATCCAACAGAGCAATTGCTAATGGATCTGAACAAAATTTGACCCATATTGATTTCCAGATTGTGAGCTGAGCTGGCTGAGGTGCTGGCTGCAGCTCTCCAGCAGTACCACACCCTTGAATCTCAGTGTGAAACAGAGCTAGAAGAGGCCCTGAGGATATTGGTAACACCTTAGGATATTGGAGACAGGGGGGTCAGCTGAGTCACTGGCCTTGTTTCAGCCCGGGCTTTATGGAGGCACAAGGGAACAGGCAGGTGCTGAGGTGTCCCAGGAAACAGCAGCCATGCCCCGTGCTGTACAGACCAGAGCCTGCTTTGCCAGCAGCTCTGTTGCTGGTTATGGCTGCTGCAGCTCAGCCTGCCCGTGGCTGAGGGACCCTCGCTGCTGCCTCCCCACTGGCACTCACACAGAGGGGCTGCACAGAACAGAGGCCATGTCACATTGAAACCCCCTTATTCCTGCTCAGCTGTAAGAAAAGGTTATTTGAGCACTTGATGGAAACACCACGTGCTCCAGAACCAGGGTGACAGCATGGTTTTAGACACCCATCCCTGCCTATCCCTGCCTAAGACCAGGACTTGCCCTCTGTGGGACCTGCTGGGATTGTCAGCCAGGCCACAGCCCCTTAGGGTCCCTCCTGTTCTGGGACTGCAGCAGGGTTATGGGTTGATAGCTCAGTATGACACTCAGCCCCTCTCACCTTCCCACTGCCCATGGCTGATGGGTGAATGGCCCCCCCATGTTCCCCCCCAGCCCAGGCAGAGGCTGCTGCTGCTGCTGCAGGTAAGTGCCCCACTTTCATCCAGAGGAGTTAATGAGGGTGCCCTGCTCCTGCTTGCTTTTCTAGTTCCCTTCCTTTGAGAGTTAATACATCTCTTGCTCTATTTTTTGCACAATAACAACAGCGCAGCTCAGGGGAAATTTTCACTAGGTTAAAAAAAAAAGACTATGTCAGCCAACTGTGGCTTGTTTTATTCACCTGAAAATGGCTGGAAATTGGAGGAGTGCTGGGACAAGTGCCTCCTGGGTGTGCCCTGCTCCTGTCAGCACATGGGCTGTGCTGCAGGCAGCTCCCACACCCAGCTGGCCTAGCCCCGAGTGACCAACCTCACCTTCTTACGTAAAGGCACTTACTGAATACAGGTTATAAAACATGGCTTATTGGTTTCCAAGGGACACAGCTGCCCCAGCACCATAGCCTTCATATCCCTCAGCTGTCTTGTGGGAAGAAGCATCTTCTGATCAGAGATGTTGCCATGGCCAGCAAGGGGGTGGTGACCCCTGACAGGTAAGCCAGGGACTCTGGAGGAGTCCCTGTTTCCTAGCCTTGTGCTTTGCTGGCAGAGATATTCAGGGGAGCTGTTTGCAAGAGGTCATGGCAATAGCTTAAGCCAAGTTACCTCTGCTCTCATGGGATCACTTCATAACCCCTTGGTTTCTTTACTTGCTACAAGAACTCAATGGCAAAACAAATTTGTACAGGCCTTGATATTGCTGAACCCTGGCTCTGCTGTACAAACAGTTCCAGTGAGTGAGGTTAGGAAGAACTGCTACCGTAGACCAAGGCTAGATATACTGGCCTTCTTAAACCAGAGACCTCTGGCAACACAAAAATAATCTTGTTAGAATAATATGTATTAGATATTGTAGGTAAAGAGATAGTAGGTAAAAGAGACAGGAGAATGCAGGGAGCAGGTATTTGCTCTGCAGAAATACAGTGACTGAGGGGAGACTGTGATAAACTACATGAGTCAGAACCGTGAGCATCTCTGCAGCACACAGGGTGGGAGCTCAGCTCCAGCAAACGTGGGTTATTTGGGTTCTGCTGCTGTTATCAGCTTGGCAGCCTTCAGAAGTGATGCCCGAGCTGTCAACATGGTGCAGAATTGTTTTCAGCTTCTCTGAGGGCAGGATGCAAAGAGAAGAGAGCTGTCTTTCTGCAGCTTGCTGCTGGTCACTGCCTGCTGCAAATGTGGGCTCATGCTCCCTCTCCACAGCCATCCAGGGGCTTTGGGGCTGGGGCCACTGTGCTCCAAGCTGGCAGGGAATGGCTGGAGCACAGCCCATTGCCTCGCTGCAGAGGTGGGAGATGCTCTGCCTCTGGCTCAGCCCCTGCTCACACAGCTGCCATTCTCCTCTCCTGCTGTCAGGGCCTGTGACTGCGAGGAGCCGATGCTGCCCTTTTGCCCGAAGCTGCATTTCCTTCCCCAGGTTAAGGGACTGTGTGCTAAACTGCTGCCGCTCACTTTCCCCAGGAACATGTTTACCAAGGAAAGATGCACTGCACATTCCCCTGAGCTTGGCTTTGTGTTCCAGAAGGCCAGCAACAGATCCAAGACCATCCTTAGGAGCTGCCAGCAGGATGGGACCACCTGCCAGCACCTCCTGGCCCCAGAACAGCCAGAGGAGCTGTTCTCTGAGGAACTGGTCATGCAGGAGGATGAGCCCCAGCCAGGGGCAGAGCCCCAAATTGAAGATAGGACAATTACAGGAGGAAATGACAAATGGAATCCACAGAAAACAGAGCTGGCAGTGTCTTGGAATACCTTACTGCTTATCAGGCTGCTGCAAGGCAGGATTGACACTGGCTGTGTCATTTTGGACAAATCTAGCCAACTTGGCTTTTTCTTGGTTTTTTTTCTGTAGCTATTTATACAGCACTATCTGTTACTGGTTGCTCTGCCAGTGCCACACCAGGCTCACCATGACCCAGGAATACCAAAGGAAGGCGGATTTCAGTGGGGTTTTGTTCTTTCTGCATGAAGCATCTGTAGTGAGGTTTCTTCATCAGGGCAGGGAGGCTGGCACCCTGGGGTCCTGACCTGAGGCTCCAACAGAAGCACTCCACAAGCTCCAGAGCATGCCACCATGTGAAAGCTCTCCAATGAAGGCAAAGGATAAAGGGATACTTTCAGCCTCCTCTGCTTCGCTGCCTTGAGTCTGAAATATGGATGTAGTTTAAGCCCTATTTACAGCATCTGGTCCATGTCCATCATGATGCAAATTGTAGCATTCAGCAAAGCTTCTGCCATAAAACAGGAATGTTTTAATAACCCTATTTGATGCTGATGCCCTGGACCCCCACTGCCTTCCAGCACACCACACAGTGCAGGAGCCCCAGCTCCATGCAAATACTGGAGTACTGAGGGACACCAGCCAGAACGTGCATGTTCTTGAGATGCTGGCAGGTGCCACTGTGCTGGCTCCCAGAGCTGTGTTGTTGTGCAGCCCATCTTGGGGCCATCTGAAATGAGCTCTGAGGCAAAAGGAGGGTGTGAAAGGAGGGCAGGGCAGGAGGGAAAGCCCTGCCTTACTGCAGACTCTGGTTGGCAGCACACTGGCTGGGTGGTTGGTATGCCCTGTGGATTTGGCTCTGTGCTTTACCTCTGTAGGTGAGGTCTTTCATGGTTTCCAGAAGGAAGGAGGGATTTGGGCATGCCCTAATTAAGGGAATTTCCTGGGCACCCAAAGCACTGAGGGAAAGGAAGAAAGGTAGTATAGTACTAGAGAGGCCTGGGGCAGCTTGAAAAGGATCCCTGGTCCAGGAACTGTGTGAGGAAAAGAGGAGGGAGAGAAAAGCAGAAAAAAACCCCCAGGTTATGGGCATAAAGACAAGTTTTCTCAAGGGAGTGGGGCCATGAGGGTCCCAGCAGATGAGTGAGCTGGGAAGAAGAAAGGAGGAGAAAAGGACATCAATGCACCAGCAAGAGCAGTGCCACTGACTGCATCATGGCAACATTCAGGGAACGTGGGCAAATCTTAAAGTTGTAATGTTCAAGAAAGAAATTCTCTATATATTTAGCTTTGATTAGTAGTAAAGAGCACAAAGGTCTTGCATCACCGAGACAATTAATTTTCTGAGAATCTAACACATCCAGCATTCCTAAAATCTAACATTAAATGAGGAACAAACTAACTCAGCTGAGCCAGCTTGTGAATCAGCCACGAGTACAGCATCCCTCTGTTCCCCTTCACTGTGTACAGAGCACAGCCTCCACGCTTCTGAGGCAGCTCCTACAGGAGATCTCAGGTAGATGGGAGCAGTGCAGCCCACAGGAGCCCTTGGAGAGAGTGTTGCCTTCCCTGTGTCTTTGGCTAGGTAAAAGAGCAGAGTTATAATGTAAGGGGTGTCAAGCCACAATTTTTGGACTGTTACTATCTCCCAGAGGATGCCCAAACTCTCCTTTTGGTTCTCCAGCTGATCTATCCACCTCTCCTGCCCAGGCCTGAGCACCCAGTGAGAGGAGCATGTCCTTAGTCTGGAGACATCCACCAGCTCCAGGTTCAAGCTCTCTGAACCTGGAGCACGAGCAGTGGTTGGTGCTGGGTGGATGATGGTGTCACAGGATACCTGATTTCAGAGCTGTGCCTGGCCAGGCTGTGCTGGCCCTGGCTCACCCCAAAAGCACCGTGTCACACAGGCCAGACCTTGTTTACAGCCCCTGGAATGGTCAATCAGATTTACACCTCTGATCCTTGGGCTCAGAAAACCTGGCAGCACCCAGCTAGATCCTGAAGTGTAGAAGCAGGCACCAGCCTCGGTCCCACCATTAGCATTTTGGCATTGGTCTGCCAGTGACCAGGACACAAGATCCATTATTTGCTGCCTCTAACTCCTCTGTCAGACAGAGCACCTTAACTTTGCAAGCCCAAGGCAGTGGGACTGCTTACATGGAAATTATGAACCAAGTTGTAACTTCAGATATCCAACCCTGCCAGCAAGTTTCATTTTCCAGCATCTGACAACTCTCTAGGAGCTTCTTGTTTGATTTTTCAAATGCTCCAGCAGTTTGTCACACCTTATGGCCAAGTCTGCTTTTTCTGCCTTGGAGTAAAATGGAAGGAGCTCATCACAAACTAACACCAGCCCTTTGCTGAGAAAAAATGTTTTACACACAGCTCCTGAGGATCAGCTGCTAGTGGTCAACTGCTAAAGGCCTGCTGGAGAAGAAACTGGTGACCTGCTGGTCATGCCCTTCCTGATTTTTATATAATAACATGGGTACTAATAAATGGGGTCTTAAGCTCAGGAACTCCCCTGGGCATAAACCTAGCTTAGGTACCATCCATCACCTAAACTGGAAGGAGCTTTGTTGCTGAGCCAGGGACCAGGCAGGGATGAGCACCAGTGTCTATGGAGGGCTGTGCCTTCCCCTGTTGATGGACCAGCAGCTGAGGGTGTCCTGGGGAAAACACAGGAAAGCAGTAAATCCAGCTTGAATGATTGTCAGCCCCTGATGGTTTCATCACTTCAAATTTACATCAGGTTCTAACAAAGCAGTGATGGAAGAATGGGGTTTTCTCTCTCCTTGAGCTAGATGACATGTGTCCTTGGGGGGAGACTGCATCTCCTTTTGCCATGGGAGCACAGGGAGTGTGCCTGGCCCTGCGCTGCAGTGCCGATGCCTGTGGGGCTGCGTTAGAGACAGTATCACAGGAACTGCTTTCCAGAGACTGAATTTAGGTTTGTGTAGGTGGTATTTCCCAGCTGTGGGTGTCTGGAGTTGCTACCTTCCCACAGGGTTTCATATGTGGAATTAACCCCTCCACCACCAAACACCGAAGTCAGAAAGCCCTGCAGGGCTGGTCAGGGCCACTGCACAGAGTGCCCAGCCCATGGTCCTGGCACCCTGCCCTGCCATGGGCACCCAGTTCCACCAGGGCTTGCTCACAGCAGAGGACTCCTGGGCTCCATCTTGTGCTTGAGAGGGAACATCCCCAGGGGGTGCCAAGACCTGCTCCTAGCTCAGCAGCACTCCACTTCCTTCAACTCCCCAGTGATGTCAGTCTCTGGTCATTCAACCTGTCCCCATTTCCTTGCTCTCCTTCAGATCAATCACCCCCTATCCTCACCTACTGTCCCAGTTTTTGCTGCTGGTTTGTTCCCTCTCTGCTTTCTTTGCCATTTCCCATCTCCTGCCAGTCAGCCTCAGGCTCCCCAAACCTCAGGGCTGAGTGGCCTGACACCATTTCACACACCCAGCACCAGGTAGCCCTGGCCTGAGCATGCTTTGGTCATCAGTGGCTGGTTCGTGCCACCTGCCCTGGGTTTCAGCCTGCCACTGGGACTGCAGAGCTGCAATATCCCCTGCTTCTGCTCAACAAGAGCTTGGCTGGCTCTGGAGAAGCTTCAGACAGACAGCTGAGTAGGATTTTTAAAAGTCTTAAAAAAAAAAAAAAACTTCAGCAAGAAAAATACTTTTAAAAAATTACCTGTATTTCTAAAATATAGTGTATCTGCTTATCCATAAAACCCAGGAGCCTGGGTCATGCTCTGAAGCCATTTAAACTTCAGGAGCAGGACTGCTCTCATGCACATTGATTTTCTAGAAGTCCAGCCTCTTCTAAACTAGTTGTCAAAATCCACACAGGAGTGAAGTCCCTTGAGAAGACATCTTCCCTTATCCTGAGCCCTACCTTGGGTATGAAGCTGTGCCTTTCAGGGATGTGTCCTCTCCCGCTGACCAAAGGAAGATTTCAATCCAGGCACTTTGCTTTTCAGCCACTGAAGAAGAAAGATTTCAAATGGTACATTGGAAACTAATGCACATGATTATTACACATTTTTTGTTTCCTAGTAGTTTTTATGTGTTATAAAGAATTTATGATGTTACATATTCATGCCCAACCAGCAGGGCTATTATTTTGCACAACCCTCACAGTGCCCACCTCACTCCAAGGATATCCCACGTCATGTGGGGCAGTCAACACCCCTGTCTTGAATACTTGTTGTCCTCCCTCGTGCTCTTGGGTCTCAACACCAGGCTTGCCTGGTTGTGGAAACCCCAATCCATCCACAAGGCTCGACAGCTGCAGATATTCCCTTGAGCTGGCCTTGGACATGTGTCCCAGCAATGACCATGTGTGGTGGCAAGCTGGTAAAGAAATGTAACTGCACAGGGGTCTGCCCAGCTGCTCTGCTGAAGGGATGCTCAGGTGCAAGGTCATCATCCTGCTTTTGGGTGGTGAAGCATCCAAAGATGCTTCTTTTAGTATGTTTTTTTGTAATAATTGTATCTCAGTAGAAATTACGTGCTGAAAACTAAGGAAATGGCAAGGTGCTTACCCTGATTAGCAGGTTTCATTGGTTACTGTGTCTAAATTTTATGACTGGAAATGAAAAGCTGACTCATCCTCCCTGGCTACCTTCAGCACTGATGCAGGAGTTTTCTGGCTTTGCTCTGGAGGCATGAAAAATACCAGGTACAATATGAATACAAAAATCACCCAGAGAAACAGCCCAGTAACAAATAGGGAAGCATTGCTTTGGCAAAAGCTAGACAAGAACATTAGGAAATAATTCAAACTATAACAATCACTATTGAATGTCTGGAAAGATAGTAGAAGTGCAGCATTATTACACTCTGCAAAACTTGAGGTAATTTGTTCCTGGAATTTGCTTTGTTTCTCGTAGTACTAATGTCTGTCTAGAATTCCTCTTGCAAAAAAAACCCAAAAACCAACAACAACAAAAAAACAAACAAAAAAAAAACCCCAACCAAAAAAAAAAACCCCCATGAAAACAACAACAACAAAACAACAACAACAACAAAAAACCCAACCTGCAAACAAAGGTAATCAATGACTCCAACTCAAAACAACATGACACCCCCTGAGACAGAGGAAGCCAGGAAGGCTGGCTCTGGCTGCTGGTGGCAGCAGGAGCCCTGTGCCACCAGCTGGAGGCAGCCCCCAATGCATCCTGCCGCCACAAGGTTAGGGGCTGCTCACGTAGGATGAGCTCTTGTCTCCATTTCCAAGCAGCTGCATGAAAAGAAGGACAGCAATGGCCTTCTGACCAGGACACAGCTAGGTGGGAAAAGGAGGCTCTGGATGTCCAGCAGGAGCTGCCCCAGCAGCTGGCAGGGGACAGCAGGGACAGGGAGCACACAGCCCCTGCCAGGCCAGCGGGTGTTGGCTGTGCCGGGCGTGCTGCTCACAGCCACGAGGAGCAGATCCTGCAGATCACGATTAATGCTCCCAGGCATGTGAGTGCTGGATGCAACAATTAGAGCTGTGGACAGTTTTACCCTCTCTGCCAAGAGCAGAAAATGGAAGTGCTGCAGAAGAGTCAGTATTATATCCCCAATCTCCTTACTTAATAGTGGAACAAAATGTACTTTTATTCCTGAGCAGTTTGCAGCAACAAACTGAAGCTTTCTTCCTATTACCCCAGGGTGCTTTCATTTGTTCTACCAGCCCATTCCCTGTCAGTCAAAGGACATACATTATTAATGTATGGACTAAATGCTGTTCTCACTCATCCCTGTGCTCTCAAAAGCAGCATTTACATGAAGAAGACAAGCAGGATTTGGCCCCAAGATTTTAATCATGTCACTCTAATGAATTGGTTTAACACAGACTTAAACTGAAAGATTTTTGTTCTGATTTTTCTTGGGTGTTTTAATCACTGAAGGGGTTATTGTTTGGCTAATTTAAACCACCATGGAAGGGAATACCCAGGTAGCTGCTTGAAGAATTACTCCTGCAGATCTGTCTGAAATGGCAAGAGATTAAGGCTCAAAATATAGCTTATTAAATTGTGATTATAAACAGCTGGGATTTTTTTTAAGGGAAAATGTACATGCAGGAAGAGATGGCACCTACAAATTCAATTACAAATTTTGAGCTAATCCTACATCTGAAGTTGAATCAGCATCCAAAGCATGTTTTTGTCAATTGATAGGCCCATATCAAGACATACATTAATTATATTTATGCAGAGCCACAGTCAAGCTGAGCATATCTAGCACCTGACTGCTTGTGCCCAGAAAGTAATAATGCTTTGGAAAATACAGGATACAGTAGAACACACATGAAAACTGCACTTTGGATAACGGAGAGGACTAAGGCATATTAATGATCCTAAGGGGATGCTAAAGGGAAAATTAATGGCTGCAAAACAAAGACCAGCTCTTGCCCCAGTGTCCCAAATGTAAGGGCTGGACTCAGCAAGTCCTGATCCTAAGATTTTTTCAGCACTTGAGCTGCACAGGTGGGATCCCTCACGTGGAATTTACACTGCCCACTCTCACTTGTACACTGTGCTGAAGAGAAGGGCAGGTGGGCTGGGGATTCATTTCCTCTCACACAAGGCAGGTGCCTCTAGATAGAAGGACGCTAAATGAAAAATAAATGAGATGATGAAGCACAAGAAAGAGGAAGAAGTAAGCAGGTTGGGCAGGAGATGCTGGAAATTCAGCAAAGCCCATCTGCAAGGTGTTGTCAGTTCAGGGTTCACTGAGGGTAAAACCAGAGTGGCAAGCCTTGACCTGGGAACTAATTACATTAAATACATAGTGTGAAACACACCCAAGGTTTTTAAGGAGCTGTCTGGTTGCTCACTTCAGAACAAGGGCTGCTTATGTTCACAGTGGTTTTAAATGTAGGGAGAGCAGGGTTTGGGCTGCTCCTCTCTGGGTTAACTCTTTACCAGATGCATATAGCAGTAAAAAACCTACCTGGCAGTAAAAACCTGTTGACTGCTATACTGTCAACTGCACAGCAAGCAGTGAATAGAGGGCATCGTGTGGGGGTGGCTCTGGATGTGCAGCTCTGCTCTCTGCCCCATTTGGACCCAAGTCTTGCCCTTGTGTCTCTGACTTGCCAGTTCTCTTGTCACTAAATAAGGCCACATGTGTGATGAAGGGCTGAAAAGGAGAGGGCAACATGGCAGAGGAAATGTGGTCTTCAAAAAAGATAGATGAACTTGAATGCTAAGGGCCAAATCAGAATTAAAAAATATATGGTCTGCAGAGCAAAGACCTTGTGGAGTAAACAATTAACTCAGTGAAGATGGAGCAAGGGAGCCTCTCTGCTGCTCACAAACAATGAAGAACACAGAGAGAAGGAGAGAGTTGTTTCAGCATCTATCAGCTGCAACAACTTCTGTACCTGTTCTGAAGGGGAAAGACTTGTCAATGTGACCTGAGAAACGGGACAGTGTGTCTGTGACCACCATGCATTTGGGAAGTCTGGCCATGGAGCTGGAAGCAACTGTGGTGGGTGCTATTTGACACCCCACTGGTGGATGCTGCAAAGACAGCTGGGAAGTGCTGGGAAATAGGAGAGAGATGGGGAGGATAACAGGAACAGCCTGACAGCTGCTACCAGCTTCTGGGGTGCTTCCTGGCAAAGCAGAGTTTTGAAGGAAAGAAGTGAGGTTGAGAGTGAGGAGAGGAGAATACAGGAAACAGCAGGTGAGGACAATGATCCTTTGGGCAGCTCTTTGCACTGACACTCTCCAAGAGTGTGGAAATGAGCAGGGCCAGTATGTGAAGGCTGGATGTTAGAGGGAGGGGTGCTGCACAGAGGACATGTCAAGGACCTGGAAAAAACCACTGACTAAGGAAGGCAGAAGAACTGGCAATATGTCTAACTCATACAGAGAGATCTAGATGGAGACCCAAACCAAACCAAGGGCTCATGGGCACTCCAAAGGGACATGATAGTTGCAGCAATGCAAAAAAGATTAAGGGGTACAAGCATTGTGGGCAAGAGGTTAAGAGTTTTCTTTCAGGAGTACAGAGCTACAGCTTTTGGTTAGACATCCATTTGGAAATGTCAGAGAGAGTGGCTATGATTCATTTCACAGTAAAGAAGACTGAGAAGTTGTTGGGAGTCTAAATGGTAGCTCGTTTATGTTTTTGTAGAGGTGATTCATTCCACAGTAAAGAAGAAGACTGAGAAGTTGTTGGGAGTCTAAATGGTAGCTCGTTTATGTTTTTGTAGAGGAAAGACTTAAACAGCTCTCATAGAAAGCTGGCTGGAAATGGGGATAAAGAAAAGACTGCTGTAAGAACAGAGAAACTAGAAAATGGCAGTGGTCAGAAGACAAAAAATGTTTACAAGTAATGTTGGTTTTGATAGGTCTTGCTAAATTAAAAGAAGGACTGTTTCTACACAATATGAATCCAGAGATTAGGATCCACCTTTAAAAATAGGTGGTATTTACTATAGCTTAAGAAAAACAAGAGATGCCTTCCTCAAAAAATAAACAATGTGTCATGCACTCTGAAATCTTTAACTAAGAAACTGACCCAAGGGTGACCACTGAGATTATTTGTTTAATGTCTCTGCATATCAATTTGCCCGAAGAGTGGCTTGAGACAGACCAGTCTCAATCATCTCAAAGAATCTTGATTTTAAATTAAAATCTGCACCATCTGTTTCATTATAATCTGCTTCCATTCACTTTCCAAGGGGATAGTGACAGCTTTACTTGTTTTAAGAAACTGGACAACTAACCTTCAGGAGGAATAACATTTCAACACTTTCTCTTATAATCAGTTTTAGCAACAATGGCAACAAGCTCTTTGTAGAGCTTACATCTGTCCAAGAGCCAGGACCTCTTGCAAAGAAAACTCTAGAAAGCAGCACTTTTTGGCTGTGAAGTTCATAGGTGACAACACTGTTTTTTTGGTGGAACTTTTCAATGTTCCCATTTTTCTGTTCTAGTCTTCTCCTGAATGGAGACTGCTTTCATTGGGGTTTCCTGTTCATTTTCTCCCACAGAACTTCCTGGAAATGGAAGGACTTCTGTTCTCTCCCTGCCAGCTCTACAGCACGTTATCTGTGGGAGTCAAATTCTGGTCAAAAGCAGCTCATAAACTTCACTGCTGACAATGAAGTCAGCATCAGTTTTGTTAAAGTTCCCATACAGATTTTCTCTTCCTGAGACACCAATTATATACAAGCCCATTCAATTGTACTTGAAGAGATGAATATCTGGGCAAGGAGTGCAGCACAAGGAGGTCTGATATAGACATACCCACAACAAGGAAGGATGGAGGAGAAAAAATCCCCAAACACTCAAGCACTTAGCACAGTCATTACCACATTAGTTAGAGGGATGGTGTGTCAATACTTGCAATGTACCTGTCATGGGTGCCATATAAAGCACATTTTCATCAAGACATTGTTAGTTTATTGCCTTTAAATGGACCCTAACCATCATTAGCAATCAATCAATCCTGAGCCAGCCTCAAGTGCTCAAAAGCAACCCTTTCAGTAAGCAAAGCAGAGTGAACTCTCTTACAGTCTAATTGGGATCCTTCCACTGCCTCTCCTTTCCTCATGCAGGGCAGCTGTGAAGGAAAGGTGTTTGTCTTTGCTGAGCTCCCCCAGAAATGCAGACTCCCTGCTGTTTCCCTGCTCCCAAGCACAAGCTTCCCCACACAGGCACCCCAGTTTGGCAGACTCTTGCATGGGCTGACTGCTCACTTGCCTGAACTTGGGAAAGGGATTCCATACCAGGTGCTTCAGCGTGAGTTCACCTGACTAAAAAAATGCAAGCACCAAAGAAAATTTGTCTTGTAGTTTGGGCATTTTCCAAGTAATTCTCTACGTCCAGCACCACAGGAAGGTATTTTGCAGCCCTAATCCCCCACCATTCCTCATAATGACAGAAAGCCTTTCCTCTACCCAGCCATTTTCACAAAGAGGAACAACAGAATTGTCTTTAAGATACCTCCCTTTCTACAAATCTGGCTGTCCTTAGCCAAGGGTTATAACAGTAAGGCCTAGGGCCAGTTAGACATGACCAGTTTCACTGCTTGTGTGGCTCCATGAGCCTCATCTCCAGACAGTGGCAGGTCAGGAGTGCAGTCTCAGCAAGCACCTCTGCAGATGCCAGGTTGCTTCTGTCCCTTTGTAGGGAGTGAAAGGTGAAGCCTGACCACTGACAAAAAATAGCACAGTCAAGGCAGTATCAGCACTGGACAATTTTACTGTTATATTATTGTGTTCCTACTCATTCACCCACCAAAAGTGAGGAAACGGGGCACAACACAGAGAGCTGGGTCCTGAAAAAATGGCTGAAGTCACAGAGCAAGCAAGAGAGGTAAATAATTTCCGAAGTGTCAAAGAGAGTGGTATCCAAATCTCTGTCCATAGGGTACTAACCTCTCAGGTCCAGAGTCATATTACCCACACAGTTTCCAGTCAAAAGGTTTATGATAAAAGGAGAAATTGTGAGGACTGACAGTGATTATGGCCCAAAAACATATTTTGACTTTATAAATTAGAATTTGTAGTGTGTCTTGGTACAACACTGTATATGTTTTCTAGACAGACTACTGCATTTTCCAGCCACATATAAATTGTCTTCTGATATACAGACATCAGTTACACTGATTTTAGTAACATGTGACATAGTTTTTACAAAGGCGTTCAAGCTAGCGGCTTTCTGCACATGCAAGTATTTAGCACATGAGAAAATTAAGTTCCTACTGACTTCAGTGATGTAGAATTCAATTATTGTTTGAGAAAAAACAGACAGGCTTTGTCCATTTAGAAGTCAGCCCAGAAGCTGAGAAGTTGTCCCCCTTCTATTGGTGGTTATGGTGCAGACAGTGTCACATTCTTTCAGCTGCTAACAGCTCTTGTTTTCAGATGCATAACAGCAAATTCTTTGAATGATTTACTGCAGCAGCAAAAAGCAGCTGTTTACTATTTCTTAACCTTACTTAACATGGTCTTCAATAAACACTATTTATTAGACCTCAATAAGAAGAATATTCTCTTCTAGCACTGATCTGGTAAGAGCTCACAGCAGCAGATGTCCCTTAGAAAATCTCTTAGGGTTAAGCAATTTTTTGTAAAGTCATAACGAATCTAAATTTACTTTCTAAATAAAAAATGCAGCAAGAGAAAACCCGTCAGAAATAAAAATTCTTTTTCCCTCCGTTTGTGTGGAAAGAAAAAAGAGCTTCATTGACATCCTGATCAGTTCTCTTACTGCACACAGCCCATAGTGATATAAAATCTGAGTTGTGCCGCCAACAACAGAAAATACAACTGCATTAGGCATTACTGTAACAAAAAGTGAGTAATGACATAAAAATAATTCTGAATTCCATGAGGACACAATCAAACATTTTAGATTTTTGTGGTTTTTTTAAGAAAACGTTATTATTTTATTATTCTTCTAGTTGGAAATACTTAAGTTTTCCCTCTTCAAAGGATCTACAAATGTTCACAGGAAATAAATAAAGCAATCATTTATAGAAAAATATGCAGTGATTATCAACAGAAAAAAAAAATGTACCAAAAGAAAGTAAAAACTATCAGTAGGTGATGGCCACTGAAATTTGAAGGCATATCAGGAATAAGAAATTAAAAATTAAGGCCTATCCTGACAGTCTACAAGTATGCTGGACAATTAACATGGATTTGTTGTCCAGGCATAATTTAATTTTGCAAAGCATTGAAAAAGGCACAGAGGCAGCTTGGGTATTACTCTTCTCTTGGTAAACTAAGGATAAGGAGACAGATATGATGTCCTCTTGTGAGGGGTTGGATTACATTGGCATCCATATGGAAAAGATAGGCAGAAATAATTAAAGTACAGGGACGGTCTTGAAAACCAGAGGAAGAAATGGCCAGAATAATGTCTAATGAAAAGCCACTCAAGCATTTAGTCTAATTAGTGCTCTGCAGTTTTATATCCAGCATTAACTACTATGGCACATTCAGATTTATCAGGCCAGCCTGATCCTTCTCATTGCTAGCCTGTAGATAAGTAAACACTCAAGCAGAACTCAAACTTTAATGAGGCAGAACTCAAACTTTAATGAGAATGCTCTTGCATGGTTGGGGCCATGAACAGATCAGGATGGAGTATATAAAGCTTCTGACAGTTCAACAGTGGGCAAACCATAAAAAAAATCATTCCAGAGAGTTCACCACAGTGGTTGCAAATATAAGAGAGTGGATCCTGAGAGACAGACAAATGACTGGGATTTAGAAGACTCTGAAGTCAACACAGTAACACCTTCATTAGCAAAATCCAAAGTACAGCTGAGGTTCTAAAGGCAGAAACAAAGACAACAAGTATCTAAGAAGGGATAAAGTTAAGTATAGGTCCATTACCTGATGAAGAAGGAAAGAAAATGAAAGACAAGATTTACAAATAAGTAATCAAGACCATCTTTGACTTCACTCAAAAGTAACAAACCATGTGAAGAAGTTGAAAGAGTAAGCTAAAGTAGTCAGAGGACTTTGATGGAATTCAAGTTGACAACAGCTAATAACTCTTATCCTAGGATGCTCCAGCAATCAGCCATGTCACTAGGGACCACGAGTGTTGCTCTCTGAGAACTCACAGCGCACAGGAAAGAGCTCAAGAAAGTAGTGAGACAAGCACAAGTAATTTAAAAATAAAGGGACTCTTGTCAGTCAATCTAAACCTGGGAAAGGGCTAGGATAATTTTTATAGAATTCCCTTTGTAAATGCATATGAAGAAGTAACCAAGCAACAGCCAGACAATACGGATTTTTCAGGAACAAACTATGGCATACCTCAGTATCTTTCATTTCTTTGTGAAAACTGGCCTGGTGGCCACAGGCACACAAGATCCAAATCTCCCTGTTCTTGTAAATGCCTTTAACACAGTCAGTTTGCAAAATCCTCACAGGTAAGGGGCTCCAGTCCATACTGACCACAAAGAGAATCACAGCAGTACAAAGTGCTCTCAAGAATTACCAAAGGCTTACTGGAGTCTAGCAAGATACTCAAGCGAGGTCCTGCAAGGCTTTGCCTGCAATGTATCCATCAGTGTGTTCATGAACAATACAGACTAAAGAGTAAAAGAGGACATCTGCAATATCCTCCATGATACCACACCTGGATGAACTTGGTAAACAATTTGGTCTGAGATCCCTGCGAGGCAGGTATGTGGACACTAAACAGAGGTACAAAGTGGAAATTATTAGTGTACCAAAATGAATCTGTGATGTTGTTGCAGAAAGCCTAAAATAATTCCAGGGTATGCAAGTGCCGACCTTAGTTGTTCCAGCTACTTTGCACTAGCCTCAGCCAGCACTTTGGGTCATATCTTGGACCATATGATTCAAGAGCACAAACTGCAGAGGATCCAGAGCATCAACAATTGCCAGACTTAGAAAATGTGACCTATGAAGAGTGATTCAATTAACTGGGTTTACTCTGAAGACTAGGAGAACACAGTAGCAATGTTCAAATAAAGGCACTATTCATCACATCTACTGCCAATAAGAACAGTAAGCAATTGACTTAACTGGCAGGGATAAATTGCTGTGGTAACTGTCCACTTCAGCAGTGGTTACAGCAGTGACACATGCTGCTTACAAGGTCTGGGATTGTGGGATCCCTTTCATGGGAAGCTTTCACGGGTTAGAGGAGCACTTGGTAGTTTGTCTGGGCAGATTTTATCCAATCTCAGAGTAGGGAGATGGACTAGATATATTCCTGAGATTTCCCTTAATCTGTAGTCCTCTGAAGGAGCTCCAGCTTTCAGTTATGCTCTGCACGCTGACTGTCACAGCTACAAAGAAGGAACACAAAAATATGCGTGCCATAGCATCAAAGTGCTGCATGGACCTTGGCTTTATATATTTAATGGACAGTAGTTCTCAGGGGAAAGCTGTGCCATATTTCCTAAAAAAGCTGAGACACAGCTTGAACAGTTAGATAACTATGTTGGGACAACTATAGATTCCTCCTTTCCCAGGAACCCCAGCGTGAAACACTACGTAAGAGAATTATAAAACACACATATAACCTAATCTACTTTAAAAACTCCCAAGATAACTCCCTCAGTGAGCCTCTGTTGTGCCTTATCTATACAACACCTATAACACAATAGAAAATGTATTAAAAGATTTCAAAATAATTTTAAAAACATACAGAAAAATTCCAGACAGCACTTGACACCCTCCCACTGTCTGGACTAGAGCAAAAGCACACACTGAACACCAGCACAAAGTGAGATTTGGAGCTGAATTCAAAGGCCATTCCAAAATCTATGAGGTTCTAAACAGGCAAATCAAAGGCCCCCAAATTACACAGAGCAGCAGGTGACTGGGTAGACAGAAACACAAACTGACCTTTACTTTGCTTGTGGCTCCTATAGGACTAATCAAATTTACTTGTCAGACCCTGGAAAATCATGCTCCTAGTAAAGCCCACCAATTCCAAACTTGTTTCTGTGAAAGTGGGAAAGCCTATCAGTACCTGATGATAAAAGACATCCCACCTATTAGCTCTTCTTACCAAGATGGGAAAATAAATCAGTATAGTTTATAGAAATGCCACGAATTCCTTCATTGCTATGTGGATTGCAAACAGCCCGTGGTCATTAACTTCACTTACTTGAGCAGAAGTGTTTTCAGCAAATAACCACAGGGGATGGTGTCCAGGGATGTTTCAAGAGCACTGCATAAACTGCTTTCTTAAGGCTACACGGCAACTGTCTTCAACTTCTATCTTGGCTTTTTCACACAGCTTTTTGACAGTAAGAAACTAGAAGCCCTGAGATAGGTAAAGCAGAGGCACAGAAATAAACCTGAGTAACAAAAACTGCAAAACTGTTCTTGATTACTCAGTAGTCTCCATGATGATGGCTTCACCATAACCATACCTGCTAACTTTTTACTCTCGAAGGTGAGACTTTTTTCAGAACATTTTAAGCCTCATTGAAAATGCAATTTCAGATGCTGCTTAAAGAGATTCCCAGAAGATGAAGGCTTCTGAAAATCCAAAACACCTCTTAAAGTTGCTCCACAAGCATCCACGACAGCTGATGTCCACCCTGACACAGTAAGAGCCCTTCACCATTCAACTGACCCTGCACAGAAATTAATCTTTCTCAAGGGAATACAGGAAACGTTCCATGTCTATTTTTCTTTCTTGCAGTTAGATAGCTTAAAGTTACATGACTGTCCACAGCCAGGAAATTAATTTTCTAGGTACAGCAAAAGCAGGCAGGAAATATGACATTTTATGGTTTATATTTTTAATTCTCTTTAATCAGACACATTACAATGCACAACTGTGTCTTCAGCCAGGTACTAGGGTGTGCTGTCTTTTAGATCAGGAAGAGATGATGGAGATCTAGTCCTTCCTCTGATCTTTCAGGTACAGGTACTGCAGGTATTCTGACTGAGGGTTATTGCCACATTTAGTACAGCCTTTGTAACAATTCAGTCACAGCTTTCATTTACTTCTGTAATTAAGATGACAGTTATTGTAGCTGGGGATCTTACTGAACTGAGGATCATCCTTGCTTCCAACATGTAAATCCCATAATTTCAGAGGGCATTTTCAACTTGAACATCCTAAGAATTTTGAAAATACCATTCTAACTGAAGGTAACCATCCCACTAATGATGCAGCTTTCCAGCTCTTCAGTGCTCATTAACAAAGATTGTTTATGAAACAAGTCTTTTATTTAATGCTACACAATCTGAATTGAAGGAATAGAACATTTACTTCACCTCAGGCCCAAGCTTTAGGGATGCATCCCCAAACATTTTCCAGAGTAAAACCAGATTATCAAATACCAATCAGTGCAAGAAACATCTTTTCCATTTCTACTCAGCATATTTTTAGACAAACTACAGCATTAGAACATTGAAGAACCTCTCCCCCATACAGCACATAGGTTGAAAGCAGATTTCTTGCCTTGTGGAGCCAGTCTGTTAGGATGTATGTATTGATAACATTAAAGGAAAGTAAATGAATTTTGTTACATTCTGATGTCAGGTGTACAAGTGCAGTAGTGGATTACGCTGAGGAGAATAACATTATCTATAAAAGTTAAGTGGTATACAGGTTATCCCAGAGTGACTATAATACAGAGAAACTTTATGCCAAAGTAAGTATTTACAGAGATACTGTCACAGCAAAGAGGACAGGAAGCTAGTCTCACAGAAGTAGTTCAATAAAGAGCAAATGAGTGGACAAAGACAAAGGTTTTGACTTTATATAATAAAATACCAAGTGCATTCTTTTAAGTGAATGAGTCTTTGAGACTATGGTCCTAGATTTTAGGAAGCCATTTGAAGGTCAGATGTGTAGTCCTGCTGCATAGCAAGGGTTGCTTGGACTGCTGGAATTTTTACATCCATGTAAACTCCGCACATCACTGCTTCTAACTGCAGGGTCAAAACTAAAGCTCTTAAGCCCCCTCCAAAACGCCTAAAATGGGATGTTGTACAGTAGACCTTTCCAACACAATTCAGATATTTCTCCACTACTTTTGTGCTGTACATCTGGGATTAGAATGCAGCCCAGAACACTTTAGGGGTAATTATGTTTATCTGCTCAAATGGTCTTGGCCAGAGTTATTATCCAGCTTTTTCTTGTCATTGCAACTTTAATCACATCCGATTTCTTTAAGTAGCCATATTATTTTAGTTACTTTGGCTCTTTTCCAACAGGCTTATTTTAAGCTGTTTGTGAAGGAAGGTTATTAATGGCTGGCTATTTTACATATTCCTTCAAGAGAGAAATAACCAGACACATTTGAGGGGGAACATGTGTGGTTGACTGCTCAAAATATCATTAAAAATATTTTAAAATCCAGTTTTCAACTAAGAGCAGCGTTGCTTTAACCTAGTATTTGGCAAGCATTTTTCAAGCCAGCATTTCAATCCTGCCACCTCTCAAGCTTCCTCAGCCATCTACCTAAACAGAAAGGATAACAAGCATAACCAGAGTTCCTCCAGTGCATGACTTCAAGGAACATGATCCCTCACAGTAAAGGAATCCCATTTGAAATGGCTGGCAGTACTTAAGACTCCAGTACACAGGACAAAAATGCAGAAGGAAGTCTCATGATTCTCATGCAGCTGCTCAGGGGTGTGTTGCACCTTGAGCCATCAGCTTGACCACTAGTGGCTGGGCTCAAGCAGGCAGCACACTGGACAGTAAATGTGAGCAGCTTCCCTCTCCACTTTAAGATTAATTTACTGTAATGTACATTACTTGCAGTGGAATGATACTGCTCATGTTTTGGCAGGATGGGGAAAATTCCACTTTTGTATTTTTTATTATTTTATAAGGCAGATAATGCAGAAAGGTGAAACAGAATTTCTACAAGGAGTTAATCTGTGATATTGTAAAATCAAAGTACTACTTTATTAAGTGAGTTATTTTACACAATATGAACATCAATATAATTACAATTGTAAAAAATTTTTTATAACAAGTATGGACTGATTTTTTAGGATTTCCAAATAGGGCACAACTGTACATTTACACAGAATTGTCTTTGCATGAAGCCCAAGAGGGAACAGCATAAAAATATGAATGTTTCTGTAGCCCCTTCATTTTTGCTGATCAACAGTTTTAGAAAAGCAGCTGCAGGTTTGTTATGTAAGGTCTGACAGTAGAAGAGTCAATAGGTGTCATGACTTCACCTATAAAAAACAAGAACAACTTGGTTAAGCTGAACCATTACACAATGCTGCTTATCTCTGATGAATGAAATACCATAGTACTGCTTTTTACCTTATTTCAGCCTTTTATTGTAACCACTTCAGTTACAGCCTAACAACTGCCTACTGGGAAATCTCTTCTACAGTCAACACAGAAATTCAGATTTTTCTGCATTCACTCGCATAGCTTCAGGAACAAAAAGGCTCAATTGTTGGAAATATACTAAACAACTGTTTACATTCCATGTTTTATAGTAACAGACAGATTGTACTTATGTATTTTGTTCAAAGCAAAACCAACATTTCAAAGCAAGAACTAAATAATGAAGTACTCCTACAACACTAAGAATGACCATTTGAAATAACATTAATCCCTCTTCAAACAACCTCCGGGCACAGTGAAATGCCACAGCCATTTCACCCATGTAAGAACTAGCTTGCTTCTTTCTTCTATTTTTAACAGTTCAGGGGTATAACTATAACTTACAGTAGTTTTCATATTAAAAGAACTGAAGCAAGTCTTAAGTCACAGTTGTTGGTGGTAAAAAAAACAATTTTAATACACCTTTCTCAGACAATCAATTAAAAATTAAGGTAATGACCTGTAGACAACTTTATGCCTGAACATCAGCCAATTCTGGAGGAAGTGGAGTCTTAGGATGCTTGCTTTCAAAGTGCTGTTTGAAGGTCTTGGGATCCGGCATTTGAGTCTGATTAAAGAGAGACATTAAACTTTATGCACAGTACAAGAGTTAAGTAATGCTACAAAACCTAATCCCCAGTATATTTTATTTTCTTTCCCCAGAAGCCAACTCCCTCCTTGATGACACTGCTATAGTGACAGAGCACCACTAATTTAGCTGCAGGGTAAGATGGAGTATTTAATTGCCTATTTAGAGGTGCTTTTAAGCACTGCTATCACACTTGCTTTGGCATGGTCATCAATGGTGTTATTCTGGCTAGGTATCTTCCTGCACATTTTGCACTTCACAGGCTGGCTTGGTGGAAAACCTCCCTCCCCATAATTTTCTTTTTCAACACCTTAAAGATAAACATTTATCCTTTACAGAATCAAATCTTTATGAAAGCCATTTCTTTATTTTACCAGTAAGCCAAGAAGTTATATGGCATGAACTGAGTCTCTACTTGGCACAAGCTATCTCAGACCTTTGCTACGACACAGTTGCAGGCATCAACTGCCCAAAGTGACTGATACTACAGCCTGATTTCACAACAAGAGGAGCTGGTTACAAGTACTTAAGTAAGCAACCCTCAATTTGGAATCCTATTTAAGACACTTGAAGTGGCAGATCTATTCTGAGACTATTGAAGTGAAAATGGCAAGTACCTCCTTCAGCTCCAAAAGCATTTAGGAAAACCAGCCAAGAGGAAAAGGACAATCTGATCAGCACTCAAATTTCTTTTTTCTTGTCAAGCAAGTTATTCTAGCAAAAGTTACTGTGTATTAAGCTTACATTAAAGCTTCTGGCACATCTCCTTTCTACAGCAACATCCATAACCACTGATTCCAAGCCAGGCCAATTCCATCACAAAATATGTTTCCATGTAGAGACTAAACAAGAACTGACAGCACACTTTTTACATGTTCTATCTCATACTAAGAGCATATGCAGATCACTGTAATACAAAAGGCAAAATAACTACCCAAACCAGACCTGAACACGACCTCTCAAATTTTCTATCTCAATTACCAGTATGGCTGAGTAATCAGTAAGCAAGTCACATAACAGATGAAAACTCTTCTGACAGCAACAAGCTAGACAACCACTTAAGTATTTTAATTTTCATTATAAAATCTTCTAAAAATCCTGTTCTAGGCAGGAAGACAGACCTCTCCCTACAAGACCATTTTGACTTCAGTTCCTCTTACCCTACAGACAGTGCAGGTATATATCAAGGCAGCCTTGGCTGCAGCCTTCTGATCATGTCCTTGTTTCTTTTTTTGCTCAGCTTGCTTTTTGGCATTTTTCTGCTGCGACTGAATCTTCTGCTGTCCACGAGCCATATCTACAAACAAAAAGAAGACATTTAGTCTACAAACATGAGAAACTACTGCTGCTATCTGACTGAGGAGCTGTAACCACGAGCACAATGCAGTTGTATGCTCGGTCCACAAGGCCTACAACTCCCATAACTCAAACACAACAGACATCTGTTCCAGCTCTTTGCTATTTAAAATCTCTGGGTTCCATACTATGCTTAAAATAAACACCAGAATTACTAGGCCATTCTAAGGTGTCTTCCTCTACTAAGATCCAAGCTCTACTTCTGAAAAGTGTTTTCAATAGTCAGAATAATAGTTTCCTTTACAGTTAATAGAAACTTACTCACTTTTTCAAAAGGTATTGAAGAATTCAGTTTTGTTGCTTGCAATTTTTTTAAATTAAAGATTAAGATTCAATCTTTATCTCTGGAACTTGAAAGAAGTTTCAAGAAAGACAAATCAAAGTATTACCCAAGATGTATTATTGCCTTCTGTTTTAGGTGCCTGTGAGCTACTTTGAAGTTGGGAACACCAAGAACAATAGGTCACTCCTCTTTATGGAAAGTGATTTTTACTGGTGGCTATTGTGTTTTTGTTTTCAGCCACATTTATGTGCATATGAGTTCTTGGGAAAAAAAAAAAAAAGACTGCCCCCATCAGAAGCCATTACTGCATCTAACACAGGAGCACAAAGGAAGCAAATGCTATTGCCATGTACCATTACAAGGTCCACCAGGAGACAAAACGAGACAAGAGTGTCACAATTCAGGGAGCATCAATTCCACAGACATCACATTCCACAGCAGTGCACTCCACCTGCACGCAGCCACCAGGACACCCAATTCATTCTTTTCCCCATGCCCAGAGCAGACACCAGACAGGATTTGGGCACACCAACAGAACAGGATCCACATGTGGTTATACAACCCAGCAGCCCAATTTCTGCTGTTGTGTCTCTCCAGCCCTTCCCGGCCCACGCACGGTTCAGTTGTGTGGCTCCCTCAGAATCACAACCCTGCCCAAGCTCTCCAAGTGCAGTTCTCAGGACAACTAGCAGCCTGGTGTTCCCAGGAGGGAGCTGAGCTGCCTGGCCACTGCCCCTCTGGGTAACCTGGGCTCTTGCCCCAGGTTTGGTACCTGTGGGACAGACACACTCATGGCTGCAGCACGCCTGTCACGCAACCCCTCCCATCAGGACAGGTGGCCTCCCAAGCTGAGAGAAAACCCTATCCAAACCCTGACCAACCTCTAGCAAATACATGTGAAAAGCCCTTAAAAACCATTACGAAAATTAAGTTTTAATGAAACACCAACAACATGTGAATTTTCACATGTAGTATTGCAGGAATTTTTGGACATGTGCCTAGCATGTGAGCAAAACAATGGCCCTGAGACCCAGAACAGCTCTTGTGGATTGAGAGACACCTCTGAGGCCACAGCCCTCATGGCACCAAACTCCACCATGTAACCCTCTGCAGAACTATTAGAGTACATCTTCAGTGTTCCCTCCTCTTCCCCCACCAGTTTCTCTAAAAGGGAATTCAGAAGTCCATACAGCTAATAAAACTGAACACAACACAAATTCCATTTACAAACAGACAGAAATACACGCGGCATCCAACAGCTTCTGTAAGATACAACTCAATGTCAGTGCCACTCTGTGTTTCACTGGATGCCACAACTACTTCAGAACACCCCAGCCAGGGCCTCGTGCTGTTTGTATACAGCATGGCTCAATCAGAACACTCGATTCCTACTTAAAATTAAAAAAAAATATATATATATTGCCAATAGCTTTACATATACAAGAAGGAACAGTAGGTTTTATTTCACTTCTATTTTATCAGCATTACAGCAATTGTCCAGAAGTCAGACAGTTCCTGACAGAAAATACTCAGATGTAACAAAAAGAATTATTTTCACAAAGTGCTTAGATATTACTTTGTATTTTAGTGCTTTGATAAGTACTACATTACAACAGCCAACCACATTGAGCTTTTATGTACTTGGCAACTGCTGGTTTTAGTTAAGTCACAGACAAGAAAACACGACCACAAACATTTGCTCAAAAATATCAACCACCACACAGTGTCCAAGAACAGAAATCCGAGAGTTTAAACACTGCAAGTTACATTAATACAGCTGAAACGGAGTGTTTCTGAAACAGAGAAAAGTAAGGTTTAGACTACTATTATTCCAAGAAAGTGACAAAAAAATATCCCCAAGCTCGTTTAAAAGAACGATGAGTTCATCTCCAAAGCCAAATCACCAATTTCAATTGCACAAGGCAGGTAAGTGTTGTTTTCCCTATCAGGCACGCCCTCACAGAGTCCAGCAGCCCAGCCTGCTGTCTCCAAATAAAGAACGCGCGAGCACGTAGGAAACAGAACACACGGAAAAAAATCTGCTGCCAAATCCTAACAGGATTTTTTGCTGCCAAATCATAGCAGCAGCAGCAGCACGGGCACGGTCGGGAAGCGGGGCTGCAACCCGCAGCACAGCCATACCTCACACGGGGTCATTTCCTTGTAAGTCACCAGAGCCCGAGCGGAGTTCCGAGTGCTAAAGCTGGGCAGGGACAGCCGCTTGCGCTGTCATTCCAGCGGCACACAGCAGCCCGAGGCCGCGGCCCGCCCGGAGCGCGGGGCTGCGGCGGCCGCTCCGCCGGGGACGGCCCGGCCCGCGCGTCCCGGCGGCGGAGGATGCTGCGGGGTTCCGCCGCCGACAGCCGGGCTGGGCGGCTGAGGCTGCCAAGGCCGGCCGTGGCTTCTCCCCAGCACTGCTGCGGGCAGGGGCGCGGCGGAGCCCCGCGCTGGGCGGGGTCCGGTCCTGGCGCGCCCCGGGATCAGCCGGGACAGGCGGCCCGGCCCGGCCCCGCCCGGCTCCCCGGAGCGCGGCCCGGGTGGAGCCGCGGCCTCGGGCTGGCTCCCGCTGCCAGCCGCATTCCTCCGTGCTCAGCGAACGGGCGCGGCATAAAAACAGCGGCGCTGCTGCTGGCTGGGGTCCGGATAAAGGGGAAGGCGCAGGAGGGGATCCTGGCCTGGCCGCAGCTCTCACCGGAGGCCCGTGTGTAGGCGTGAAGGGTTAGGTAAAGTAGGAGGAAACAGCCTGCGATGAGAAGAATTCTATTCAAGTGCAGCAGGTGTGGTTTGGACACGTTTTTAGGGATCGTAGAGGAAGCTTACAGGCTGTATCCACTTGCACATGGGATTTGAGTTAGTGACTGGCATGAATGCAGATGTGGGCAGGCCCTGTAAGGAGGCGTCAGTGAGCTCTTCACTTTCTGTTTTCTGTGGACCTCTTCATTGGATTCAGCCCAAGGGAGGCTGGATGTTTGTGCCTGCCCAGTTTATGCACCTGTTAGGAAAAGGCGAAATACAGGAGCATCTCTGCTTAGAGATGACATTCTGCCACTCATTAATTGTAGCTTCCAAACCTGGCATCTTGAACGCTTCTGTGTCTGGGGCAAAACAGCAAACATAATATGCCTACCAGAGGAACTATAAGGTGTTGGCTTGATGTTTGGCAGAGCTGAGGGTGAATGATTGTAGTGTTCTGATCTAAGAGAGGAAAACACAACAATTAAAAAAATCCCTAAAGAATACAGTGAAGGTTTTAGGCCATTATCTTGCCTAGAGCATGACAGCAGTTATGAGGGAGCTGTATGGTAGATTTCTGACACTTTAGTAGATGTCTGACACTTAAGCCACTGGAAGTTGGTCTGGATGTCGCTACATCTAAGATAGTCAAACATAAGCCTGTAATAAAAAAAATTAATTTCCTGACATTCTTCTTTAAAAAAAAAAAAAACAAAAAAAAACAAACAAAAAACCCACTAACATTCCTGCTTGCAACTATGTCTTCCACATTAAACTGATAGCACTGAAAATGCTTATACCAGGACGGTGCAATCCACACTGTGTTAAAATGATCTTGTCACTGGGTTGTGAACCTCATGGAAATAAGCACCTATTAAAAAAAACCCACTCAAAGTGTGTATGTCCATGGGCTTGTGGTGTGGAGAGGGAGACATTTTGTGTCCTGGGTTTGCAAGCAGGTGGCTTTCAGAATGAGGTTTTGCTTTCATCAGGGAGGAGATTGATAAGTGAAAAAGTAGCTTCAGTCCTGGCTGATGCTATTTTTAAGGACTCTTGGCCTTATATGTGAAACTGGAGAGGGTTTTACAAGGGTCACGTTCCCATACTATGGCGTTGCTATACATCTGGCTAGACAAGAATTTCAAATAAAGTGGATCTCCCAAGTACATGCTGAGCTCTGCCTGGTCTTGGAAGCTTTTTCTGCTTTTAGAAGAAGAGGGGATAGGTCTTGCAGGACTTTTTCTTTCTGCTCTGTCTTCTGTCACTTTGTGCTGTAGATCCTGGTCACATCATTGGCCCCTGTATTGCCCAAATCATGGCTTTGCAATTGAAACCCTTCCAAAGAGATTGTTAGGAAAAAAAAAAAAATAAACACTGCAGTGACAGAAGAATATAAGTGCCCATAGCTGAGATTTCTACTACTCAGATAACAAGGAAAACTTCCCATTCACTGTAGATAATTTTTAAAAATTGATTCACTGCCTGAAACTTTGTCACACCTAAGGGGGTGTTTCCATGCACAGGTACAGGTTAGCAAGGACACATGGGGAAGATGCAATGAGCTGTTAGAGAGGCAGGGCAGGCCTGTGCACTCCACGCTTTGCGTAGCTCTGACGAAATGAACCTGTGCTAATTACAGTTTATCTGGCTTGTGGACTTCCTCTCCTCTGTGTTGCTCCCACATTAGGTGAAACAAGCTGGAGTGTATGAAAAACAGTATAAGCAGAAGTTGAAATGTAAAATAAATAAAATGTAAAATAATGTAAAATGAAATGTCACATCTTAAAATTACTGGAAATACACTGCAGCACTTTTCTGTGTGCTTCTTGTTTAATTCTTGTTTTGTAATTTAAAAACATCTCCCACACCCCACAGATATTACCAAGTACTCTGCATTAAAATAGAATGAAAAACAAGAACATCTCTCGGTAGTTAAGGGTAGACAAAATGCAAGGTGTTTATTACCCCAAGCCAAGCCTAACAAAATTACAATTCACTGAAATCTGTAGAAGCACCATACGCATAGAAAACACAGTTTCTTAAGGATAAGGCATTTTAGCCCCTATGTAGGCCCTAAGAATAGTAAAAATTAAAAAAAAAGACATTATCTTTTCACGATGAGGCAATTGATGAGAAATGAGACTTCAATTTTAGCCCAAGCTTGAATATTATGATCAAATAAACCCCAAAATGATGGTCTACTGAGAAGGGAAGCAGCAAAAGAGACTGGAAGGACCAGTGCTATGAGGCAGAATTGTTTCTTAGTTTCTTGGGTTTTTTTTAAGCAGTCATGATTGTTATTCTCATGTTTATTTCTCATCCCCTTGGATTCCAGGCCCTCCATCATTTCCTGTGCCCTCAGAGAGGTGCAATTTCTGCCATTAGGTCAAAATACCTGTTCTGCTCAATAACAACTTGTTGGCACTTGGATTTGGTTGCAGGTCAGTTTGAGCTGTCTCACCCTGGTGTGACTGGTGTCCCCACCACAGTTCCCTGCTGGGAACCAGGTGGCATTTTGACACGTGTTATTAAACCCATTTTGAAAGCAGTCGTCGTGAGGTGCAGGGCAAGTTTGCTCACAGCAGCATGGGTGGGGCTGCATCTCCCTTCTGAGTCAGCCCCTGTGCATCTGCCAGGTCCTCCCACTGCCATTCCTTGCTGCACTTACCGTGGTGTATTTTTCCTGTTCATTTGCTCCTGTGTTCACTGTTGACCCCGTGTCACATCAAACATCATCTCAACTGTGTAAATGTTGGCTTGTGGCCAAGGGCTGCCCTTGGCCCTTGCTTGCAGGGAGGAACATGCTGGTACCGTGTGCCTGCCTATTGGGGGGTTTTATGTGGTGCCCCACATGACCCCCTGTCATGTCTGAAGAAGTGAAGGAAAGGGAAGGAGATGCCCTGGGCCTGCAAGTGACAGCGATCTGCTCACTGGATGTCGTGGATGCAGACCAGTGTTGACACAAACACAGAATAGGAGAGATTGGCTTTGAACCCAATAGCCTTTGAAAGAATAGTCAAGGCTGATGCAATGGTAGATCAGAGTCAGCATTGCTGAATATTAGGGACAGGATGACATGGATGCAGGCAGAGCCCCAGCCAAGCTGTAATCCTGGTAGTTAGTGCTGTTCAGTGGAAAACATCGTGCAGCAGTGCCTATCCAACTTGGGGGCCTCACAAGTGGTGTTTTGCTCATTTACCCTTTCTCTGCTTTGGGGACTTTCACTTCCTCCCTCCCCCATACATTTTCATGCTGTTCTTTTCCCTGTAAAGGCATTTTTCACAGCCACAGCTCCAGCTTTCATACATCCAGTTCACGCCTCCCTGACACAGCATTAACTCCTGGCCCTCTGCTGACCCCGATTGCTGTGTGCTACTTCTCCAGAGCTGGGGTGTGGGCACCTCATGGGCTTGAACAGTATAGCTCTTGTGGCAAATCCAAAACAAGTGTGAGATCTTAAATCACATATTTGGCTCACAGATTCAATAGATTGTTAGCACTGCACTGGCATGAGATGATATCAAGTCACAATACATATATACTGCAGAAATACGTATTTTAAGGTATGCCTCCTTTTACATGCTGCTGTAGAACTTGGTGTTCTGTAGTGCACACTACGCTGATCCACAAGGTTTAAAAATGGAAAATGAAGGTAGGAAAAAAGGAGAATGAACAAATTGAGAAGGAAAGCCAAAGATTAAGCTCTGTTTTGGAAAGAAGCCAGCACAACAATGCAGCTCTCTTGGCAAGGCACCTCATGCTTGTGGTACCCTTGCAATTCCACACTAGCTTTAAAGAACCAGCCCCGTTTGCCTGCTGCTTTCTTTGTTCCAGGGACACCTGATGGATGGCATCCTCCAGAGCAAGGACCACCTCAGGTGATGTCCACCACATTGCCAGCCTCCCTGTACAGCCTCTCACAGTACTCCTGGTCCCATCAGTAGACTCCAGAAGCACATAAATAAGAATGACATGATCCTTCCTAGCAGGACAGTGTCCCCTTCTTCTGCACCCCCAGTGAGCTGGCAGTGTACCAGGTGGCCATTCGTAAACCTTTTCCAAAAGTTGGTTTAACTCTCACTTCTACCTTGCCTCTACCATGGGTTTAGGCTCTAGTGCAGCAAGGCAGTCTGCAGAAATACTTTTGCACCAAACCTTAAATTAGGACAAACCCAAGGAAGTGTCCCAAAGTCAATGGTAGATTTTGGTGGCACAGAGACTACAGCTAATTTTCCTTTCTCTGGGTTGGGTGGTTGTTTTTTTTCTTCCCATAGCACCTGACCCTTTCCAGCAAGAATGGACAGAGCTGCTTCAGTGAGCATTCCTTTCCACTGAAAGGGCAAAAAATTGTACAAGGGAGGATGCAATAAGGAGCTGCCCATATCCTCTGAGAGACAAAAATGTGAGGGCTTGAGGAAAAGGCTCCTGAAGAATGACAGATGGGGGCAGTCAGAAGCGTGGAGATGCCGTTCCTGAAACGTTTCAAGGCAGATGCACCTCCTGGAGAGCATGGACAAGATTGCCTCGTGACCTTTACGTATTTTGCAGTCTCTCCTCTTTTAAATCCATTTTGTTGGAAGTGAGTTTTGCTAAAAACAACAAAGCACAAATGCCTTTCTCAGCATGTCACAATTTTTTGACCAACCCACATAGACAAACTGGAGACCTTGAGAACATACGCTTCCGTTCTGTATAAACAGTTTAAAATAGATTTTAGCTTTGCTCAGCATTACGTACGGTTACTATTTTTAAATGCACTCCAATTAATCATTCCCTTTTTTTTGCCTGTGCCCTCCATTCATGCTTTTGAATCTCGTATGTGTTCGTCCTTGTCTTATCATGAAAACAAATACATCTGTACATTTTAAATTAATTCAGAATACCAAGGTTTCCCTCCTCTCCATCAATACAAACACATATATGAGGCATAAAGAAAATCCACACACTGTGTCACGTGCATGTTAAAACCTGCAGCAATTGTGATTAAAACCTCTCACAAACATGCCAACATTGTTGACAAGTGGCCTCTAGCTTCAAGAAGAGAAATGCATCCCTCAGCCTGTGCTTCTGAATGGCTGCACATCACAGAGATGACTCTGTGTTAAGGTGGCTTAAAGTGTTCACTATCTCTGCCTCCTTCTTCAGCCCATCTGCAATGCTCCAGCCTCGTACTGGAAATATTTGCCCCTACCTTGAGGAAGGGGCAATTACTTCTCATCCACCTCTCCATCTGTTTTTCAGCTATCCGTGTGCAGATTTCATTGCCGTTCTAGAACTGCTAAGGGCAGGATGGGAAGCTCATGTTTTCCAAACAGCACGTAAAATCTTGCAGGATAAGGAAGCAAAAGGCCAAAGGTGCATGTCAGAATTACACATGAGAGAATAAGCACAGAGAGTACACAGGAAAGAGCTCTGCAGCTGTAGGATATTCTTCATGGAAGGGAAGCAGCCTTGGACATCCAAAAGTGCCACACACGCACTGCTGGTTTTCCCAGGTTAGCAGTGCTGGCTCAGTCCCAGCAGTCTGCTGCTTCAGGAAGAGATCAGTGAGAAACATCTGCTGGATTTCAACTTTCTCCTTTTCAGATGCCCCATTACACTCACTCTGGAATCACTGCATGACTTAAAGGCAGGAATCCAAAGAGCCTGCTGCAAAGTGAGCTGTGGGGATTGCTCTGATTGCCAGTGTTTCCTGCCAGCTGCTGACAGTGCTTGGAACATAGTAAGGTCTAGCTAACAAACACTGGTGGATAAACAGGACCTGGCAAGAGAAATCAGGGGAATGATTTGGTTTGCACCAGGCCACTGGATCCCATCTCTTTGTGCAAAACATCGCAGACTGCTGCACCAGAGGAATGTGCTATGGGATGTGGAGCAGAACAGAAAACACATTCCTGGAAGGAGCCAGCAATTCCAAAAGGTGGCAGCTATGTAGAGGCAAAAGACTTTACCTATGGGGCAGCAAGACAGAATGTCTGTGCTAATGGACAGAACTTCTGCAGCTGAGTTACTGTGGATATACAAAGTCATGTCTCAGTAGATGCGCATAAGTGTACTCTTGGGACAGACTGCCATGGGATGGAGGAATGGAAAACCCTTTTCCTGCTTTATGGCTGGTGTCTGAGCAGCACAGGCAGAGGGCTGCCTGTTTTTGCACTCTGTCCCTTAGCCTGGCTTTTCCTTGGAAACTGTGGGAGAAAACCAAGGAGGATAAATTAATGCTTCTGTGAAAACACTCTGTGCACATCTCTAATCAGGCAGAATGGCACTTAAAGAAGAGTCCCAGGAGCTGGTTGTGAGGTTACATTAAGTACAGACTTTGCCCATTAGTATTTCCTAGGCTAGAAAAATATAAAGCTCTCATTTAAATTACCTGGTTAAAAAAGAAATAAAAAAGACTAATTTTAATCTGACTACTGGTCTGCAAAGCTAATTTGAAAAACTCTGCTGTTGCAACCTGGCTAAAGAGTTATAAAGAAGTGAAGTGGAAATACCTGGTGCTGGAGACATGCCTGTTTGTCCCAGTGGAAAAGTGTCTTTTACAGTGCTTCCAATAGGCGAGAAGACAAAGGCCTGATCCTGTCTAAGCATAGACAGGGGGAGCTTAAATACCTGCAAGGTTCATTCTCTCCATCCCCAAAGCAAGACTGCAACCCCTCAACATCCTTCACCTGAGCCTTCCCACTCCCACATCTCCAGGGTTACTCCCACATCTCCAGTTGTCCCAGGCTTTTCCTGGTACTGTCCCCTATGTCCCAGTATTTATGGTAATAACTTCATCTATTCAAAGCCCAAACCAAAGGCTGCCTGCACAACATAAGCCTTTGCACACTTCACCTGTTCCCTATTTTAAAATGTGCACCTTTAAGCAAAATAAATTTAGCCTGGAAACGACCTGCCAAGCTTACTGCTTTTATACTTTTCTCTGTTACTGTAAAGAGTTCCTTGGTGAGAAAAATCTTTTCCACAGATATTTAAAATCAGGATCAAATCCTTTGTTTACTTTTCTGTCTGATAAACTAAAGAGTTTAACCAGTATTGAGTAGTACTTGGTAAGAACAGGTCCTCATGGGACTAGCACTACCAAAAAGACTGGCAGCGAGGATGGCTTCCCATCAGCAATTTTTTTTCCCATTTTGTACAGTCAGCTCCCAGTCTGTTCCCATGGTTTCCATCAGCCTATAAACAGGACACCTGTATTTCTCTTTTGACTTCTCAGGACTGTGCTGCAGAGAACCTGCCCCCAGAGTGACCAGGTCCAGGTCTTACTGTCCTGACTGCTTTACTGGGTGCCCTGGGTCTTCCCCAGATCTTTCTCTAGATGTCCCTTCCCATATGCTAGGCAAAGTTTCCACAACCAACACTACAGCGCCTGACATTCACTAGCTCCTGTGGATGCCCTGACACAACTGTTAACTTGGATTGGTTGACATTCACTAGCTCCTGTGGATGCCCTGACACAACTGTTAACTTGGAAGCCTCCAGAAGTACCCAGGTGCAGCTGTGCATGTCAAACACACCAGAGGGACTAAGGCTGACACAGCTACTCTGAAGCTTGAATCCCTTTTCCCTCATCACTCTAACCCTGCAGCCCCTTGCCAGCTAATGCTCTGCACAGGCACTGCAACTCACAACTCCACCCTGGGTCAGGAAACGACCTTAGTGCTCCACACAGCTGGAGAGCCTGTGGCTCTCATTGCTCACAGAGGTGCTGTGCAGGGCGAGGTGCTTAGGCAAACATGATGATATGGGAAAGAACATATGGCTCTGCTGTCTCAGCACTGGAGGTGGCTTTTTACCACATCCACCTTCAAAGACGGCAGAAATGTTTGTCTTGGGAAAGAGGAGGAGATGGGAGGAACCACCCTTGTGCTTAGAACAGCCCGGGCAAGAGGAAAGACTCTGGTCATGTGTTTGTGAATTTCCTCAGGGCTGTTGGGGAGAATTCTATGTCAATGCTGAAAAACCAGTGAAGGACACAGCTGGCAGGCCACAGCAGGCTCACTATGCACCTCTGCTTTTTTGTGATCCTGTGGAATACACTGACCTCACATGCTGGATCCCCTGCTCTCAGCTGTCTCATGATGGGACAGCTGCATTCTTAAATCTCAGTGGTGATGTTAGATGTGTCTGGGATGTATTGCACAACACACAGAGACCCCAAGACATCAACATCCTGCCCTGGGCAAAGGCATCGTGGCTGGAAACCTGTGATCACTTCAGCCAACAACCTTCTCAGTGCAAAATATTTGGTTTTTAACAGTTAGGACAAAGCATGATGGCCAGGAGATATTAAACCAGCAGGCATACTTGCATGTTGTCTGTCATCTAACCTTAGTACATCCTGAAGAGTTTTAGGTGGGATTTGCTGAAGCAGAAATGATGAATCAACTTGATCACGTGGCAGAAAGCCTGGTTGCTCCTGAGTGCCTGCAGCTCTTCTGCTGCTGGTGAGAGGAGACACAGTGGTTTGTAGCATTAGGGTTATTTGCCCTGGCACAGTCTAGTGATGGCACTTCTGACCAAGTGTCACATGGCCTCTAGGAAGGCTCTCAAGATCCTGTTACTTAGACTAAGGGGGAAACAGCTGTTCCACTGTGCTGTGACAGAAGGGCCACAGCAGTGATATCCAGCACAATACCAGTAATCCTCAAAAAGTATCCAATATCCATTCTTCAAAGAAAGGGCTGAGTCCAGACGGGGTAAGTCTGGTGTTAGCAAACGTGTTCCAGCCTGCTGTCCAAGTCTCTACCACAGACACAGCAGAGCCTAGAGAAGTTAAACCCCGACCCCTTGGGGGCAGCTGCTCTCCAATAACATCTCCACTGCTCCCCTTTGGCACTGACTTTGAAGGGGGCTCAGAGCAATTAATTGGCTCATGTCACAGCAGAGCCTCAGCCAGCCCAAGTCTGCATAAGGACAGAAGTAGCATCATGACAGATAATGTCAGGTAGGAATAACATTATTCATTAACACATAAGGAAGATGGGACTAAGAATTTCTGAACTTTGGTTTGTTTGCAAGGCATTCTAAGAGATAATCCTGCATCATCCTGTGGGCAGCACTGCTCATGGGCATTGATGTGCACAGGTCCATTAGCATTAAGAGCATGGCAAATGCTCAGTCAACAGATGTACTTGGCCTCTTCTCTGGTTCTGCTCTCCATTAAATGAAGTCTTATATATGATAAATACTGGCAGAAATCCAGCCCACCTCTACTTTTGGTTTGAGTGCTGTTGCCTGTGTTTAATTCTTTCCAGAAGGCCCACAAGTGAATTTCAAAGAGGTGGAATTGTTCATTTGCAGCTTGCACATTGTATGAGAATGTGGTACCCAGCCCTGAACGCCTCATCTGCAGGATGTGTTGTAGTTCTCGATGGCAGATCACTGTGTTTTTCTGCCAATTTCTCTTCATGGTCTGCTAGCTGCAGTTTTGGAGATCAGACTTGCTCCTTGGCATCTATTCAAGCTATAGAGTCCAATTTATTTCTAGCACAACATCCATTGCTTCTGCAGTATGTTGACACAGTCCGTGCGAGCTCACTAACTCAGAAGTAGCTCTCATTACTTTTCTGTTGCCAACAGATATAATCAGCAATTAAGAGGATGATGACATTTTAAGGGATTTCTCTTCAGGAGGAGTATAGCACCCTGCAACCAGTCCCCAGCAGTCTCTCCTCTTAGGAGAAGCCTTTACAAGCACAGGGGGTCCTTCTGCCACAGAAATGGAAAAGCTCAGCTGAGTACAGGGGTCCCAACCATGCCAGGACTCTGCTTCAGCCTTAGATCTCACCCAGCTTTAAATTCTTTCCATTGACTTTATCTTAAACTTTCTGTTCCATACACAATGTTATCAGAGCTACTTAGGCTTTGCTGGCATGTCTCCTGTATTAGTAGTTGCATTTTGTTAACAGGACCAGACTGGTTGAGGTAAATTGGCTTACTCAGAGCACAGTTAGTGACATGCACAGTTGGTCTGACCATGTATTCTTCTGGAGCATTTTCCCACGGAGAGGAGGCTTATACAACCATTCAGTCTGTCCCGCTAGGAATTTCGGACCCATTGGCTGATTTCAGTCAGAATCTGAGGGAGCAGTTAATCAGCAGAGGCAGCCATCCATGCGCAGAGCATCCTCCCCAGGGCCTGAGAGCTGCACTGTGAGTTTTGCTCTCAGACACCACAAAATATGCATGGAAGAGACATTGCATCCCAACAATGCAAATTTTTTGGGGGGAGTTTGTGTCTTGCTGGACACTGGAGAATCCAGCTAAAAATCCATGGGAAAACAGAATTCTTAACTGTGCTGCTCAACTTTTTTTTAACTTTTAAGGTAAGAGTTTATTGTAACTAAGAACACTGGCTCTACATCCAAAGAAACTCTCAGGTGCAAATGACTTTACTGTCATCCTTTTGCTGGTGATATCTGCATTAGCCCAAAACTGCAGCATAAGAGAAACAAATTGAAGATTGTCAGAAAGTGATGGCAATGCTGATTACACAGTGGTGCTGTAAGTGTACTGAACTTTGTAGTGACAGAAAAGCACAAAGCTGGCTCCACTAAAAAGGACTAAGAGTTTCTAAGGCAGAAGAACCTAAGTTAGTACACACAGAGCACCATAGCAGGAACATTTCCCAGTGGTGGGTGCTTTAGACTTGTGCTGGACCTGCAAGAAGCACTGCAGGTTCCTGAGGAGGTGCTGTCAGCCTGCTAGTAAGGGAGCTTTTTATAAGGGAGCTTTGAGGAGAATTAAGTTAATGAAGGGAACATGGAGCAGAAATACTGTCATAGCAAAGGGGACCCCTTCCTAAAGAGCTTTCCTGCAGGTCGTGCAGGCAGGGCTGGCATTGCAGCGTGAGCCAGTGAGCACTGAGTGCTGTGGGTCCTGTTCCAGGGAGTCCAGAGCACAGGCAGCTCAGCCAGCCAGCTGAACTCCTCAGGTAATGGCCACCAAGCCTCCTTTGTCAGAGCAGACGTGGCAAGGAAAGGACATAGTCCATGGGCAATCTAATTAAGATCTACTATAAAGACAGGCTAAGGTGACCTCACTCACTTTTATCTAGGAAACACAACACGTGATGTCAGGCCAGCAGCAGTGCATGCAGGAGTGAGGGACAGGCTGAGTAAAACTGGTTTTCTGAGACTTTATGCTTTGTGGTTGGATGCAACAGCACAAGCTCTCATCACAGCCTTCCCTTTGGGGCATGCACAACATTGCACAGGATGCAGACACACAGAAGATTTTTGTGGTTCTCTGCTCTCTGCTAAGCTCATGTTGGCCTCCCTACCTTTGCTAATTGGGGTTAGCAATTAAACAGTTTATTGTTCTGTTTTCTGTGGTCTTTTCCCAATAAACTAATAGTAAAGCCATATTGCTGAACTATCACACTGGGGAGAGCAGTATCTTTCACTAAATCGTGATTTAAATCTCCTTTGCAATATAGGATGAAACCAGGTATTTGCATGAGCTTCCTTCAGCAGATAATTCCAACAGATGCAGGACATGCTGGGAATCCTGCAAAGGGAGCTAAGAAATATATATAGGACCATCCATGGCTATGGGGAATGCTACTCAGTAATGCTACCACTCCTACCTGAGGCACAGCTCTGCCAGGAAGCAAATCCTCCAAGTACATGGTTATGGGGAATGCTACTCAGTAATGCTACCACTGTGTCTTCTGTAAGCAGGAGAGAGCTGCAGTCGTGTGTGGGTAAGGTGTGTGGAGGGATTCCCCCAGAAGCTTCATTAGGACCCAGGTTTCTTGGAGCTTGAGAAGTTAATTGCTGATTTCTGAATAAATTCATGTATTGCATTCCTTCAGGATTTCAGAATGTGTTAGACTGAAGAGCTGAACAAGCTCTCAGTGTTTTATTTTTTTAACCAATTACCTGTAATTATAGAACTGGTCAATAAACAAATCAATAAATGTACAGGACAGGTGGGCTTAGTAGAGAGCTGGTTTGATAATTTTGTTGCAAATTTATATTGCAACAGAGCTATCTGAAGGCATCTTCTTGGCAGTCATCACTTCAGAAAGAGCCACGAAATAATTTCTAGCCATTGCTATTATTTTTCTTACTTTTTTAAAATACGTAGTGCTAAAAGGGTGCTAAAAGTGTCCACTTTGTTTTCTGGACTTCTCTCTGTCTTTAACTATCCTCTTAGTAGCTTATCCTCCTTTTCTGGAAAGTTTGTACATGATAGTTAAGCATGCTTCTGTTCTTCGATTGTTTTTTCTTTTGCCTTCCTTTTCAAAAAGCAAACCAGCAGTGATGAGAAGCGCAGGCTGAGCTGGCTGAGCCTGCGGTGACACCCGCTTCCTTCTGCCACCTCGCGGGCTGTGGCTACAGTACAAGGAGCAGGGCTTTTCCAGCGTAATATACCTTGTTTTCCTTTCATATTTAATGCAAGATCCCATGATAACAGGAAACATTACGCATTGCCACTGCTGGGCATGTCCTGACACTTCCCAAAGGAGTTCCCCCTGCCTGCGTCAGAGCTGTTGTAAGCAGGAATGCCTCTCAGAGCAGTGATGACATCTTGAATTGTTTAACTTTGTTATTGCAACAGAAGGTGAGAGACTCACCTCTGTTACTATTGGATGATTCTTTGTTGTTTTGTTATTGCTTGTTTGTTTCTTTGTTTGTTTTAAAATTTGAGTAATTCTTTTTAAACATGAGGCCTGAAAAAGGAGCAATAGTGTCTTGTTCTGGGATACTCCAAATGGCTCAAATAAATGTTGCTGATAGTATAATACAGCAAAAGATAGTTTAAGGCAAGCATTAAACAAGAGCTTTTTGCAGTTTTCAGCTGGAGACTGTGGAGTGTCATAAACTGCTGTTTTCCTGGTCAGACTGAACACAACTGTGCAGCACTGCATAGTCCTTCACTGGGGGGACAACAGCTTGATACAGAGAGCCAAAGAGCTCTTCCCTTCCTGCAGTGCTGGGACAGGGCTGGTTGCTGTTCTCTTTACTTGATCTTTAGGTAACCAAGAAATCTTAAATCAATTTGGGCTAAACTACCAGTAGAACAACTATGTTATACCAAAGCAAATGCTAAAAATTTAGCTTTGAAAAGTCAAGTTGGATGCATTCTGTGGATTTGATTTTGCCAAGTTATCTCAAACTGAAATACAGAGGCTGAATGTTTTTTCCCTTGTGAATAACTGCAATTGTAGCAGTGGCCTTGGAAGAACACTGCTTAAACATAGGAAGTATTTAAGAGGCATGCAGCTACATTTAAAAATGTCTTCTCTTGCCCATTGTTAAATTTATGTATGTTTGATGAGTTGTAACTGCTCCCTTATCTTCAGAGTGTATTGCAAAGAGCCATGAGCCAGACTTGCTCAGTGAGCCCAACTATTTTGATTATAATATAATAATTTATATTTATGTATTCATGGACCATACTGAAAACATAGTTGCCCAAAAGAATAACTTTATTTCTGGTGACAAGCTTGTTAAAATCTTTTAAGACATTTGACATATGACAGTTCCTCTCTTTACAGAAGCAACTATATAAAGCTCAGAGAATACACACAATCCTGACTTCAGAAACACATCCCAGTGAGAATGTTCCATGCTGACACTTGAGGAGTCGCTGCTCGCACCTCCCACTGACCCATTTACCCTGCCTCCTTGGAGGTTGTGGGGCTAGAACAGAAGTGTTTCCAAAGGAGCATTCAGCTTCCTGCCCAGCACCTCTCAGTTCTAAGAGCCTGAGTGACCCCACAGCTCTCCCTGACCCCATGAAGGTGCCTGCCAGGTGCCCCTGACCTCAGCAGGGGAGACCAAGACAATGACCTGGAGCCAGAGCTGGAAACTGGTGCAATGCCTGCAGAAAGGGCTGATGCACAAGCAGAACACTGCAGGGAGACTTGATTCAGAGAGAACTCATCCATGCTGATGCTGTTTCTCTTTAGGCTACTAATTAGTGCAGCTCAGTGTAACGTGCTGTGCTGACGCAGTCTGGAGGATTGGCCTGTGCTGCTTTGCATCCTGCCTGGCAGAAGCTTCTGACCTGGTGTGGTTTTTTGGTTGTAGTCCCCTCAACACAACCCCACAGTGGGGGTAGTAGTCCCCCAACCCCTGCAGCCATATGCAGGGGGGAGCAGAGGCACATGGTGTTGGATATAGGGTCATTATGTCACCCACTCCTCACCCCTCCCTGCATGTCCTCTGTGTCTCTGGACATTCCCAGCCCATGGATCTCCCTAACCTCCCATGGTCCTTAGCCACCTAGAGGTCCCTGTCACCATAGGTATCCCAAACTCCCTCAGACATCTCCATGCTGGTACCTCTCCCCCACTGGAAGTCCCCCAATCCCCGGAGGTCCCCAACCTGTGGAGGTCCCCAACCTCTGGAGGTCCCCACCAGTAACTGCATCAGTGTCCTGGTTCTGGGTTCCATGGGGCCAGTAATGTGCATGCAGTGTAGGGTGACAGCTGCCGCTGTGGGCCTTGGCCATACAATGAAGGTGTCAGTGGCTCTCAGTCCACAGTGCCACCTGCACATTCACTGTGATCCAGTACTGCTCCTTCTGGGGCTTGATGTCAGTGTCAAATCCATGCCTGTGCCTGCTGCTGTGCTGTGCCAGCCCTGGTGCTCCTTGTTCTCCGGGTGCCACTCCATGCAGCTCCTTTGTGGCAATGAAGATGAGCTGCAGCAGCACCCAGACTGTGATGGACACCAGAGACACCCAAAACCTCTCAGCCCAGAAGCTGAGCTGCCCCCAGCTGCTAATGGACTGCTGTCATGTTACCCGTCTGAAAATGAAGGCAAGCAAAGCAACGCTTGGGTTCAGGATTGGGCCTGACAGGGTGTGCTGGCTCCTCTGCAAGCTGCTGGGTGGACATCGCTGGTCAGTGGGATCTGGGGTGGTGCTGGGGTGTTGGAGGCAGAGCCCTCCTCGGCTTTTCTTGCTCAAATGCCCCCTTGCCCCAGTGCAACACCATGGGACTTGGCTCTGCCCTGTTACCCAGGTTGGATGGAGACGTCAGAGGTGGCATTGACATCTCATTACAAGGCCTTGGTGTGGGACAGCAGCAGTGGGAGCAGCAGCAGGGACCTGCATGGAGATGTCTGAGGTGCAAGACCACTCCTTGCACCAGGCTGGTGTAGCCAGAAGCCTCTGCAGAAGAGTGTGCATAGCTCTGCATGGAGCCAGCCCTGCATTTGGAGTGTCCCTTTTTGCTTCTCCTGGGTTTCTGTGTCTCCTCCCCTTGTTGCTCAAGGCCCACATTTATATCCCAGGGAAGGCATCCCCAGGAAGGCATGCACCCCTCCAGGGCACAGACAGGTAGCACATCATGCAGGCAGCTTGAGGGTATCTCTGGAGGGGGACTGTCAACCAAAGAGGGGAGTGCCTCCATGCCAAGGAAACCTTTCCCTGAGGGGCGGAAGGATCTCCCAGTCTTGGGGACCATGCACCACAGCTGGGTGTCCTCAAATGGGCATCAAAGAGGGAGGGAGGAGAGTGTTTTGAAAGGGAGCATCAAGGAAGGAGGATGATGACAGTGGGGGGTAACATGGGCTTGAGGAAAACCTAGGATTGACTGACTCACAGATAATGGAAGTACCTCATAACATGATCTGAAAATGGTGCTCCTTCCATGTAGTGGGAAATAGCTGAGGGCTCCATCTTTTTGTTACTCACTGATGCTGATTTCCAAGGACTGGAGCCTTCTAGGGCAGTAATTAAGCTTTAAATGGAGAGATAAAATGTAGAATAAATATCTCATTAACCTTGACAAAGCACAATCTTTCTTCACAGCTCACAGCAAAAGAGAAAGTGAGTGTGAAGGATGGGATGAAACAGGCACCAGCTTCCCTCCCTGCTGGAGAGTGGCATCTTGTACTTGGAATATCTGCTCAGCTGGAGGGGCCTGAGCACACATCCACCACCTCCTCCCAGAAACCAGTGAGGTACAAGCTATTTCAAGGATAACGAAAAAGATTTTCTAATCTTTCCTTGCTGGAACTGGGAACACTACAGCATGGCCACAGATGGAAAAATCGTGGGAAACAAAGCAAGACACAGAAGGTGTTTGGTTCTAAAACCCAACACTTGGACTCTGTGCAGAGAGATTTGGGATTTTCCACTCTTGGGACTGTTGTGTTTTTCTCTAAGTACACATCATTGCCTCAGGTGAAATGTGCAAAACAGGGCTCTGAATGTGGTACTGCCCCAGCCACATGTGCTGACCATACCCTCCTTGAATGTAAAGTTCACAAGTTTGCCAGCAGTAAGATTCTCTGGCCTGCCTACCCTGGTCTTACATTTGTTTGGTCTGTCTGGAGAAGACAAATTAGGACTTTAGCCTAAGCCAGACAGAAAATGTTGGATGTGTTTTGTTATTGTGAAAGCCGCTGTTTTTGAAAGTGGCACAAAGAGGAGATTGACCTCTCTCCTGTCTCTTTTTTAGCCAGTGGAGGAGAAGGGAAATGCCAAAAAGTCTTCACAGTGAAGAGGACTTCCTAAGGGTACAGCAGGGTTAATCTGGGTGTTTATTTCTGAAATTACTCCATTAACGTTCTTATGCAAATGAAATGTGAATCCTTGAAAAAAGAGCCACTATGCCAACTGACAGAAACAAGACAGGGCAAGAACTAGCTAGCATGAGGTTGGCCTCTTTGATGAGATAATATCAGGCAAAACTATGTAGGTCGACTTCCTGAGAGCAGCATAACTAGTCTTTGCTGGTGTGAAACTGGCAAAAACTATTTGTCTGCTTTGGGGGTGTTGTTGTATGAAGAGACAAATAGAAATGTTTGTCTAACAGAAACAAAAGTAAATGGAACTAATGAAGCATATTCATGTTGGGAACTTAGCTACCTACTGGATCTTTCAGAGCAGTTGCATGTGTATGATTCACTCAGGAGGGAGATTAAACATACTGCTAGCTTCCCATCACTCATACTGCTGAAACCTTCGACTTGGGCTGCTTATATATATATACAAAAATAATTAAATATATATAAAATACATTTTATATATATATATATATATGTGAATGAAGTTTTGGAGCATCAGTGAAGGGTGCCAGTACACAGAAAAGGCAGGAATCTTTGAATCCTTGATGTCTCAGTGGGCAACAGCACCCCAAGCTGAGATGGGAAGACCTGACTGGGGAGTGCCTGGGATTCCCCATGGCCACCAGCATGCAATGCCACCCTAGAGGTTAACTCATGGACTGTGATGGGACACGTTCAAAATACAACCTCTCTGTGGTTTTGGCCACTGAGACATTCAGCCTTAAGGGATGAAGCTCCATTCACTCTTCTCTACACTCTCTGATGGTGGTAAAGCAACCATTGGATGTCGTGGACTCCTGATCCGGGAAGTGAATGTATTGGGTTTATGTGGCAGGGTTTTGGGGGGGATGGGTGGGGGTGAGGGGCTGTAGGAGTTGGCTTCTGCAGGAAGCTGCTAGAAGCTTCCTCTGTGATCCACAGTGTCCATGCCAGGCAGCTTCTAGGCAGACCAGTGGCTGGCCAAGGCTGAACTCATCAGTGTTGGTGGTAGCACCCCTGGGCTGATGTATTTAATATGAGAAAAATGTCATTTTACAGACACAGTTGTGGCCAGAGAAGACCAGAATGAGATTATGTGATAGTGATGACTCTGAAGGCACCAAGGTCAGTGAAGGAGTGGGGATGGAAGTGCTCCAGGAACTGGAGCAGAGATGCCCCTGTAGCCCATGCTGAAGACCATGGTGAGGCAGTCCATGGTGGAGCAGATATCCACCTGCAGCCTGTGGAGGATCCCACACCACAGCAGGGGATGCCTGAAGGGGGCTCAGACCCTGTGTTAAGCCCACGCTGAAGCAGGCTCCTAGCAGGACCTGTGAACCTGTGGGCAAAGGAGCCCATGCTAGAGCAGGTTTGCTGGCAGAGCTTTAGACCCCATGGGGGACTTGCACTGGAGCAGGCTGTGCCTGAAGAATGGCACCCTGTGGGAGGGGCTCCCATGGAGCAGTTTGGGAAGAACTACAGCCCATGGGAAGTAGAAGTTTATGGAAGATTTTTTCTCATGGGAAGGACCCCATGCTGGAGCAGGGAAGTAAGTTCCCCCCTTGAGGGGGGATCAGTGGTAGAAACAGCATGTGATGATTCCCTGTCCCTTTCCCTGTTCCCCTGCACTGTCCCCCTGTGCTGCTGGCAGAAGGTAGATAGTTAGGAATAAAGTTAAGCCCACGAAGATGCGAGGGGTGGGGTAAATGTATTTTTAAGATTTGGGTTTAATTTTTATGCTTATGAAATATGCTTATTACCAATATGGTTGGTAATAAATTCAGTTAATTTCTCCAAGTTGGTCTGTTTGCACATGATAATAACTGCTGAATGATTTCTCCCTGTCCTTACTTTAACTGACAAACCTTTCATTATATTTTCTCTCCTCTGTCCCTCTGAAGACAGGAGTGGTAGAGTGGCTTTGGTGGGCACATAGTGTCCAGCCAGGGTTAACCCACCACGGTGACCCAGGCTTGCAGAGCTATGGAGCCTGAAAGAAGAGCTGGGGATGAATGCATTTGGCTCCCCAGATGTGTTTGGCTCACACCTCTCCTGCTCCCATCGTCTTTTGGGATGGGAATAAGGATGCTCAGAGTCTGTCCCAAGGCAGGTTGCTGTTGGTTTTATTGGAAGCAGGCCCTTTGCAGATCCAGTGCATCGAGGCAGGCATCTTTGTTACCCCTGTGCAAGGGGAGACCTCAGGGGCTGGGTTTGCCTCTCATGTGGGGCTGGAGCAGCGAGCACCCAACTGGGCTGACAGTCAGTGCAAGGACAGTGTGGGTGCTTAAATATCCAGTTCCACACACCTGAGACTAAGATGGCTTGCTGAAAACAAAGTACACACAAAGCCTCAGTGCCCTCTGTTCCTCACTAAACAGCCTGCAGATAGCTGTGGAGAGATCACAAAGTCCTCAGACTTGAGAAGGAGGATTATTCCTAAGAACACTACCCTGACAGAAGTGCTCCTGGGATCCCTAGAGCCCCCAAGAGCTGGAGGCTTACACTCGATCTGTCCCAGGCTTTGGCCACCCACAGCTCCTTCCCTTGCTACTACAGAAGTCAGTGTTTTGCCACCACACAGTAAACTTGAACTTTTTTAATTTTTTGTCTCATAGCTAGTTTGTGAACACAATTTTCCTTGCAGATCAGAGAAACAAATTCCAGGTGGATTTAGAAACTACCTTCCAGACTTCACACACTGCCACCCTACAATGCTCCAGCCTATCTTATTCCACTTCATTGCATTTAATTGTGACTCCCCAGAGCTTTGGTGGGGAGGGAGCCTGCAAGCCACCTGCTACAGAGAGGGCTGAGGTGCCACTGACCCCTTTGGCTTTCCTTTGAGCATAGTAGAGCAGATGACAGGTGTCTCTTCTCCTTTCAGAAAACCTTTCTGTTCTGCTGTTTCCACTTTCATTCTCTCTCCACACTATTTTCCACGATCACACACACTTCAGCACCTGCCTTTTCCAGCTTCTCATCTGACTTCCCAGTTTGGCTTCCACTTTCAAATTTCTTTGCACACTGTCATCTCATCATTAGCTGCAGAGTCTCCCCCAGCTCTAGCACATACTCCAGCCATTCCACTGACTTTTATCTCCACTTTCTTCTCTTTTTCATCTTTCTTCTGCCCTGAACTCTTTTCAGTATGATTTCTTAGGTGCAGGCTGTCACATGCAAAGCTCTGACATTGTCTCTGACCCTGTTTTCTGTTTCCATTAGTATTTTAGATACAAGCTTGGGATTGCATGTGTCACCTTTTGGTTTGTACTGCTGTAAAGAGACTTTAGTGATGAGAAAGAGAAGGTGCTCTGGGGGTTTGGACAGACTCAACACCTATTGGTGTCTGGCCCCAGTGGGAATGGAGAGATGAGCTGTCCAGGCAAGCCTGCAACAAGGCTCCTCCTTGCAACAAGACTTTTATACATAAGCCTTATCATTAAAGGCATCCCCCCAAGTACTTTTGCATGACTATCTCAGGAGAAGAGTCGGTAAAACAATGCATTAGCTTTCAAAGTAAGTTGTCCAAGTCTGGTTTTGACTGGATGTGCCATCACAGGAGCTGTAATGCCAGAGGACAAGAGTCCTCTTCACTGCCACATTTACTATATTTTACTTACTTGCCTATTTGCCCCTCAGATTTTGCTATGAAAGCAGCAGTGGCTGCCAGAAGTGTCTGCTCTCCCCTGCCAACACCTCCTGACTGCTCAATGGCTCACCACTGAGTTACATGCATGAGCAATAAGGACTCAGAGACAGTGTTTTTCATCATTCATATCAGGTAGAAGCTGTGTAAGTTGTGCAGGCTCAGATTTTGTTGGTGATCTGTGTGAAACAAACCCTCCTTGCTGTGTAGCAGAGGTGAATTCCTTCAAGATTCAGGAAATGTAAAAAAAAAAAAAAAGCTTAACTCCAGAAGAAAGGCAGGAGGGTTGTATCTGTTAAAGAGGGAGGTAAATGAAATAGAGGTCTTCCTTAGGTGCTGCTCTGACCTGAGCACAGACCAGACTGGTGCTGTTTCTCTCTATTTCCATGATGGGTGCACTCAGTCAAAAGTTTTGTGTCTTTGTTCATCTGAGTTCAGTTAACCTGGAACTTGCATACTCTGCTCGGTACGTTTTGGGTGGTAGGCACTCTGTCAGGCTTTGGCATACAAGTGATGTGTGCTGCCCAGAAACACAGGTGTGAGACAAGAAGATCAAATCCTAATAGTCCCCTGCAGCTGTCACTGAGATTTGTGGAGACACTTATGACAACACTATTAATTTTTCCTGTGACAGAAACAGCAGCTCGTTCATTCATTCATTCACTTCCCTTTCAAGTTGGAATGTCCTTCTTGCAGCTCAGGTGCAGGGAAATGAAAGGCCCCTCTTCCGGTTTACTTTATTTTTCAGCATTTGTACTGCATTGTCTGATTGCAGCAGCAGCACTGGGTTGGCAGTCTTGGCTCTGGCCAAGCACATCTTCCTTCTCGGTGTGACTGTCAGGCATGTGCCTTCTGCAGCCATTGTCCCTGCTTTGGAGGATGTTTTGTGGGTTCCCTCAAGCAGCCCTGCTGAAACAAGCCTCTGCCCTGGCAGAGCTCTCCAGAGCCCCAGTGACTGCAGTGCCTTTGGGCTCTGGTTTACATGAGTGGCTAGCACAGGAAGCAGGAGAGGCAATCCAAGAAGTCTGTGTCTGTCCTGTGTGTGCTGAGACCCAGCCTGGCCCTGTGGCATGTCCCTGGCTCCAGTAGTGGCTCTGAAACAATGGACCAGCAGCATGATCACCTGTTCTCTCTGCTGCTAAAGCTCAGGAAGACCCAGTGACAGGATTCTTTTATACTTGCTTCTGGCCTCCTGGTGAAGCACTTTGGATATTCTTCTCAAATGTGTTGTTAATGTCAGCAGGTGCCTTTATGGGCCAAAGACAGAGAAAAGTGTGAGATGAGGACAGGAGCCCAGGTAGCCTTGCCACCTCATGGCCTGAGAGGACAGAGGTTTATTATCCACAGCAGCAGGAGAGAGACCTCTCAGGATTTATATGCACGAATAGGCAGATACACACACACACATATATAAAAATATATATAGCTCATCTGCATGAGTTATGTTCTGTGTGTTCCCAAATGAAAGCACCAGTTCTCCTCTCCTCCACAATATATGTATTTTTGGTTTTGGTGCAGCTTCAGGACTCAAGAGAAGGTTTTCCTTTTGCAGTATGCTAGGTAGCAGTAGAGAAGAGCTTGAGCTATTGCTGACCACAAACTTTAAGTGGAAACCTTGCAAAATTGAGCCTTGCCCTTGCACCTGTTAACAGTACTTGGTGGAAAAGTTATGAAAATATTTGTGAAATATTTTTGTCCATATAGGCAGGATTGTGTGGCAGGACTTTGCTGCTTTCCACTATAATATAATGTCAGTGATGGATATGTTTTCTCCTGTCTTATCAAAGGAGGTGTCCTGGGCTGTTGGGAAGGATGGAGTTGGAAGGGTGGTCACTATCCGATGTTACTTTCACAGAGTTGTGGTGTCCATGACTGCCAAAATGGTCTAATGCTGCTCCTCTCTGTCCCTCTCACTCCTTGGATACTAAGCAGAAATGTTATGGGCCTGAATAATAGTGGTGACTGTTCAACCAGCAGTTTTAATACTGGTATAAAGATTAGTACCCAAAAGGCAAAACTAAGGAGAAAATATGAAGAAAACTCCATGTTTGAAGTAGTCCTCTTTGATCTTAATTGTTTTAGAAAAGGATGCATGACCCTGAGATCACCTACAGACTCATACTATGTTCACCTGAGACATGAGCTTTCAAATCCTGGCCCTGCTACATGTCCCTTTGGTGGCCTTGGTACCTGGCTGACTTCTTTGTGTTTCAGTCCTTACTCGCCTGGGTGTGACAGTGACTTCAGCCCCTACAGAGCACGGTGATGGCAGGAGCATGAAACACCAGCTGCTGTTGTGAGGTTTTCAGGTAGATGGTGTAGCCTGGAGCAAGGGGCTGTGTCATGACCACAGTCCTTTCTAAGGCCTTCTCATCCCAGAGCACCAGAGCTAGAGCAGAGATTCCAATGGTCAGACACTGGGCTGCCAAGGGCATCCCACCTCTGGAGGCTCCAGCTGCTCTCACTAAGCTGAAGCATTAATGCTGGCCCCTCTTTGCATGGAGCAGCTGCAGTTATGGAGAACTGCAGACAGGCCTGTGCTCTCACAGCTGGCACAGCTGGAGCTGCACCCACATCCTTTCTTCAAAGGAAACAGTAGAAATGCAGAGGGCAGTGCAGACCCTTGCTGAAAATCATTCTAATAAGGGGTGGGTAATTTTTAGTTTTGATGTAAAAGGTTAAATCCTTCAGGAGGATTGCTTTGCAAGCACAGACTTAGACCTAAGGTGTGATTTGCTCTCACCGTGTGTCAGAGGAGTCCCACTGCCTTGTAAGGCCTATCAAGTGCAGACAGGGACGATGCACCCATTTAGCAGAGAGCTGATTTATTTCTTAGACAGTTTTTCCCTTTTGGCATCTACTTGTGCAATCATCAGCTCTTGGCTGAGTTACTATGGAAATAAGAGTATATCATGGGCACTACACTTACTCACTGTTGCCTGGGTCACAGGAGAAGAAAAATAGCAGAGCAAGATGCTTAATTTCTTCATTTTCTATACACCCATGCTAAGAATGTGGGAAAGAGCTGGAAAGGTCTGGAAGTCCCTACATCTTCCACACCCTGCTAACCATGTTTCGTTTTCTACACACCCATGCTAAGAATGTGGGAAAGAACTGGAAAGAACTGGAAAGGTCTGGAAGTCCCTACATCTTCCACACCCTGCTAACCATGTTTCACTTGCAGTGCAGACACACAGACAGGCACTCCTTCCTGTGCCCTGGGGGATCTGCCCTCTGCAGCCACTGCAGCTCCAGATTTTTAAAGACTGATGTGCACAAAGAGCAGGATGTGCCAGTGCCACCAGATTTCTCCAGCGGCAAGATGAGGACTTTGCAGTGGGCTCTGGGAGTGCCAGGGGACAGTGCTTCATGCTCAGAGTGCTTGTGGTTCATCTGAGAGGGTTTTGAGGGAGAGGAGTGCTGCAGCAGGACTGCGAGTGCTGCCCCTCGTGCTGGGTGCTGTGCTGCAGGCACTGCTCCCCAGTGCAGCACCCGGGTGGGGCAGCACCCCCCTGCCAGCGTGCCCCAGGGTGGCACTTGCCAAGGGATAAGGAGGTGCTGTGGGTGTGAAAAAGATGTGCTGGACTGGTCAGACTCAGAGTCTGGCTGCTTGTGCAGGGACTCCGCTGGGGCCAAAGGTGAGATGGGGAGCTGGGCTGTGATGCCTGCTATGCAAACTCTATCAAACCTGCCCTTTCTTCTAGGGTCTAGAGAGCTTACAGAAAAATCCTTTCCTTGGTGCAGAAAGCCCCATTTCACGGTCCATGGGGCATTAATGGCACCTTGCACTGAGACTATAAATGTGCACACGGGAGGCAGAGGAGGACTCTGAAGTCCTGGCCTTGCAGCCACAAACTCTGCTGTTTTCCATCTTCACTGCTTCAGTCAAGCTATTTTTATCACTTGGGCTGCAGTTTTTACTTACTATTTTTATCCTGTGTTACTGATTACTCCTGATTATGAAGGAATTTAAACTTGCTCAACATATGTTAATGATTCTGTGTTACACAGTGTCAATTGGAGGATGGTGTCAGCAGCCAGAGCTCGGAAACAAAGTCTGTGTAGGGGCCCAGCCCCAGTTTGGCACGGGAGAAAAAGGCCCAGGCACTGTCAGGTTTTATAACAGAACATATAAGAACCTAGGCTGGTTTTATTCTTCCTTTTTACTTGACTGAACACTCAATCAGGAAGAGTTTCTAAGTCACAATCATAAATAGCCAGAAGAGGCAAATCCAACAAGCTGTCAGGACTTATTTTCCCAGAAAGATGAGTACAAAATGCTGCTCTTATTTTATTATTCATGCACATTTTCTGAGTTCTAAAGGATTCACTACTGCATGTAATGCACTACTTCCAATCAAATGAACTAATTTCTCAGCAAATTGTTGTACTTTGCCATAATCCACTAGTGGGGTTTTTGCTTGCATCTGTTGGAAGTATTATTTAACCAATTGGGAAGAATTTAAGCTGCACTGGTCTGGAAGAAAAGAGAATCTTGTGAACTAGTCACACTCAATTATCAAGATGCTTAGGAGCCAGAAGAGACAAGCCTGCATGTGACCTCCAAGGTGACCTCTGCTCCTACCCCAGAGGGAAAGAAGAGCAATGTTTCCAAAATGAAGAGCCTTTCCTTCACTTGCACCCCTGCACAAGGCCCTGGCCCAGCTAATGAGAGCCCTGCAGGGTCAGCTGGTGTGGCTGGGGCTGCTCTGAGAACCTCGCTGCTTCCCCTCCAAAGAACCTGAGCCTGGATGCTGAGAAGAACTGAGGTACTCCACACTTAAGGGACGGTCCAATTTCAGAGAGCAGATGGATGGCAAGCGAGCCCAAGGAAAGGGCTGGAGACAATTTAAACTGCACCTGCATCCAGCAGTGGATATCTACAAGCTGTCAGTACTGCCTCAGACAAGCTATCATTTATCCTCCTGTATAAGCACATCTTGCTCTTAAATGTGTAGTTAAGAGAAAGAATTACTACACTAGTAAGGACTGCATTTGCACTTAAATGAATTTTTAAACATCTTCTTGTTTAACCTTCCTGACGAAATAGACATGTCTGCCTGTGGAAAAATTGAAAAACAATAAATAATACATCCACTGAGTACTTCACCTTGAGAAAGGTCACATTTTGAAATGTCTGTCTGTTCATCAAATTAAACTTTCTGTTTGATGGAAAGGAAATTATTTGGATTCAAGGACTAGTAGTAGAGCTGATTGTATGACAGGTCTTTGAGCTAAAACAATAGCATCAAAAGCCAGGGTGATGCTGCTGGAGCAGCCTTCTCCTGCAGGGAACACACAGTCTTACTGCTTCAATACCCACTCAAAATAATTAACAGCATATCTGTAATATGACACAGTGAGCAAACCTCTTCTAAACTGTGTAATTCTTAATGGCTACCATGCTTCAGACTTTGGGACTGGAGATTTTGGCCCAAGTGTTCCTGCACAGGGCTGGTGCTGGCAGAGGGAAATCTTGATCTGGGCAGAATGACTGTACTGGGGTAGTCCACATACAAAGTAAGCCTGCTCTCCCTGCCAGGGCCCCCTCCCTGCCTAGCTGTGAGAAAAACGTCATGCTTCTCTTGTTGGAATTTCTACAACTAAACAGAGATGCACTTGGAGCAGGGTGTGCAAGGAAACTGCCTCTGGTCAGGATGGCACAGGGGTAACAGGCACCCGAGCTGAAAAAATCACAGCTCTGGCACACTTAGAGCAATTTATGATGCATGCCTGGGGAACTCTCCTGAGACCAGTAGCAGAGCAGAGCTGAGGTACTGAATGTAAATCCCTTCTGCCATGCATAGGGAATTCAGGGAAGTTCACACAGAACTGCATTTTGCAGGCTGACAGCCATGGCTCACCACTACAGGGGTTCAAAAATTAGAGACAAATGGGGAAGGAGCTCTACTGGGCCAAGCTGGAAAGCTTCTTTCATGCTCATCATGGCATAGAAAACCACTTAATATCTGTGGGAGGCAGAAAGCTGGGTGGGAAGTGGAGGGGGAGGCTTGTGGGGGAACAACTCACAGGCATCAGAGTTGCTGGGGAGGCTTGTTGGCCAATGGCAGGGACATGCTGTGGAGAAGTCCTGGTGTGCGGGCTGGGGTGAAGCATGGTCTAGGCTTGCCATGCAGTATGTGGTGGGGGGAAGGGAAATTTTGCTTAATTTCCAACTTTATGGTCAGAATATTAGCCTTTTATTATAGCACAGATTTTTGTATTTATGCTACTCTTGCCCTGTGTTTTACATGATCTGAGTGCTCTTTACTGGTACCACTGCATTCCAGTAAAGAAGTGTTGTGGACATCCCCTCCTGTAACAGGGGGCAATCTTGTGAAACAACTTTGCTCTCTGCAAGGCTGTCAGGGTCAGTTTAGGAGCAAGATATGAGAGTTTTTGGACAAAAGCACTGGACTCATGCCTGCCTGGCTGTGAAATAAGTCTTTATCCTTTGTCCTGCCTTGCTCTTCTTTGCTTGACCTGACTCCATTTGAATGTAGCAGCCCCATTAGCTGCCTCAGTCATACGTGCAAGGACAGACCAACTTTTCTGGCAAATTATATACACACACCTATCAGTGTGTATGTTCAAAATGCAGGCAGAGCCACAAAAGCTATCCTAGGATTGATTTCATAGTAAGGTGCTTCTACATGTGTTGTACATGGTGTTGTACATGGCTGAAACATATATACATTGGGGTTGTGCATTTTCTGAGTGCATCACTTATAGACAAGCCCTGATGATTACATATGTTGCATTTCTGCCATACTTCTGTCATAGAAGAAGGCAAAGCTGGAATAACAAGGCCTGTATCAACTCAGAGCACAGCCATAAATTCTAGGAATGCTTCTGAGGCAAGTTAAAACAAATTAGTAATTATCATGCCTGACAGGTACTCTGCAGCAACCAATGAGGTGCCTACGATGAATACTAAAAATCTCTTAGCAGAGGAGTTACAACTGTGGCTGTCAACGTAGCTATAATTAGGCAGCTCTAAGTGAAATTACTTTTTCTCAGATGTACTCCCTTGAGAATCCAAAGATCTGGATTGTCATACAAAGGAAGGAGATTAAAAGGGGCTGTTGGCTGTTTGTGGTGCAGGGGCTACAGAGGCCAGTTAAAACAGGACCCAGGTGGAGTGGGTACAGGACTTGAACTAGAGCAGGCTTAGTCTGCCCCTCAAGCCAAACTGTCACACTTTGCATTCCCTTTCTGTCTTTTCTGTGGCCTCTCAGCACCTCACAAGTACCAGAGTTATGCCTCTCAAACACCCAGAAGTATTAATCACTTGAAAGATGAGTTAATAATCTCTGAGTTGTTGAGACATGCTGAAGGACAAGCTGATAAATTTTCATTGCACAGTGGGGAAGGGCTCCTCTGACTGGATATCAGGTTGATGACAAGTTCAGAAGTCTCCAGGGATGCAGATGAATAGACAGAAGTTTTCTGTGTGAGCAGGAACAATCACTTATAAATACAAAACCTCCTGTGGAAAAGTCAAGCAGTGTTAAAAGAGACCCATATCTTCCTACTTAAGGATTAATCTTTGCATAAAGTTTTATTTTTGCTGCACAATTTCTCCAGAGCCTAAAAGAAGCATGTCTTTCTTCAGTATCATGCCTTCTATTTTTACAGTTTAGGAAAAAAATCCAAAACCACCCATGAAACATTTGTGGACAGAAATAGCTCTCCAATTACCACTGAGTCCCTCTGTAATTTTTCATGCTGGATATTGCAAGCCTGATCTTGGTCTTTACATGGGACACCACTTTTTGGAGTGGGTCTGTCTGAAAGGGATTCATCCTTGAGGAAACCACACTGGCCTAAGATGGTCTGGGCTGTGACATGCTTGCTAAGATGAAGCAGCAGCCATGACAACAGCAGCTGAGGAGGATATTAAACTATCATTGATTAAGTCAGCTCTGACTCTAATGATGAAATCAGCCTGACTCCATCCTGGATGTTGCAGACTAGACTGCATTTCCACAATAATAGAAAACATCACTTTTCAGCCTTGCTTAGTGCTGTTGTCCTGGGAACAGAAAATTTCTAGTCAGTCCTCAAAAGGCTGATCTGTTGACTCATTTTTCAGGTGTGTGTTGGTGCTGCATCCTGTTTGTGCAGGAGTGATGGGCTGAGTTTTGTTTCCTGTTCCCTGTGTGCCCATTCTAACAGCAAATGGCCTTGGGTTAAGAAGTAGGATTTTGTGATTCTAGAGATGCCTGGACTCTCTGCTTCTAATCTTTGTAAAGAATTTGATCCATAAAGGCTAAGCACCATTCAGGAACTTTCCAAGAGATTACGGGTTTACATGAGTTTGATAGGAAAGATAAGTGCTAATGTCTTTACAAGCAATTCCATGTTTGGTGAGGGCATGAGTGTTAATGTCTTTGAAATGGGTCTTAGCATCTATACCAACATCAAGCCACAGGTTTGTTACAGAACTCAGACAGTTTGACCCCTAAAAGAGACAAATGGGTTGGCACAAGCCTGAGTTTCTGAACTTTGGGGGGAAATGGCAGGTTCAAGATGAGAATATGTGGTGGGCAGTTTGGGAAGGTTGTACCTTCCTGGTACCTCAGCCAATGGGGAGAGGAAGAGGGCAATATGCAGCTGGAAATTTAGGATAAAAGGAGGCTGTGCCCTCCAAAACCTTGAGAGAGAAAACCCTGTGGGCATTTGCACCACCAGACTCTCTCCCCTTATTCCAAGAAAGTTGCAGGACTCCTCTGTCTCCTTTATGGACACTGGCTTTTCATAGTGTGATTTTCCATACAAGTTGATGCTTTATGTGGATCTCATGGGCAGCAGGAGCCCATGGCTGGAAGGTGACTGTGAGGTCACATCTGTCACATCCCTGAAAGGCCACTCCCTGCAAGGGATGTGCCTGCAGTCAGCATTTAGGATTCAGGCCACTGACTCTGGGTAGTGACAGAGCTACCAAGTTCTGACTTGGCCATCACATTCAGCTGTGGAATCAGAATGTTTGTTTCACTCCTGAGGAGACAATGGAAAGCCTGAAGGGCTGAATTAACCTAAGGGTAAATAACTCTAGAATTCAAATTTCCAGGTCTTTTTACTCCTTCCTTTCATGTTTCAAAGAGCCGCCGCCCACATGGGATGGCAATATGCTGTCACCATCAGTGCACCTGCATGGAGGACAGAAGAAGAGCAGCTTCCTTCTGTGAGTCACCGTGCTCCCATCTGAAACATTTGGTAATATTAGCAAGGAGTCTTGTAAGTATGCCTTTCCTCCATCTGGCAGTTTGATCCATGTTCCCCTGTCATCATTTTTGATGGAATCATTTCACATGTAATGCAAGACTGTCTCTCGGGTGTTTAAAAAGCGAGGCAGGTGCTGGAACTGCAGAGCAGAGACCTTCCCCCATGTCTCTGCTGGCTGGTGTCACCCACTGCGTGCTAGGAGGAGCACCTCACCTCACAGCAGTCTCCATCCCTATATTTGCCACAATGGAAACATTTTTGACAATATAAAAGAAAGTGTATCCAATGGTGACCAGTACCAGAACAAAAGAGCAAGGCTGAGCACCAGCCAGTGTTTTCATGTGCAAAGCTAGCACCACCCACACACTCTTGTGAGAGAGAGAGGTGTAAAGGTGACGCCAACACTGTTAGGGACAGCTACAGTCAAGGGAGGGGTAGAGGTTCATTTTCAAATGACAAGTGGGAGTACAGCTCTCAGATGAGTCAGTGAGGAAGAGCCCCCGCAGAGGAGTCTCACACCTCTTTACTGCCTTGCAGAGCTGCTTCTTGCTGCCTCTTTGCTCCTGTCCTACTTTCTAGGAAAACTGCAGAAGTTCACTGCATTCTCACAATGCCCCCAACAGCAATTCTGAGCAACCTGCACTACCACAGCACTCATTAAGCCATACAAAGAGAAATCGAAAGATGACAGACAACTCTTTTCACTTCTCCTTGCATGAGTAAGAGCTGAGCCTGACTTGCATGAGGTGGAAAAGGAGAGTAATCTGAGAGTTTCTATGAATCTCACAAGCATGTAACAGGAAGAAGGTTTTGCATTTCTGTACAGAAAATGACAGTGCAGAGAAAATAAAGAAGTATTCTGCAAACTCGACTTTAGGCCTTCATTACTGGTCAGAGGACAAGATCTATCACCATGCCACCAATACATACTCAAAGACTTTTGTATCAACAACAGACCCATCAAGAATACTACTGGAAAATTTGAGAGCCAAGCCTCATGGCCTCATGGTCCAGAACTCTATTACATCTTCTCCTTTTCATAGAGTCTGACCAAAAATTGCAATGTAAATAGCATTTTGGCATCCTTCTTTCAGGACCCAACCTGCAGACGTTCATCCTACCGGTGGCAAGGCACACTTGCCCAGGTCTCCACGATCCTTCAGAACAGAGTGATGGGAAAACAACGCTGAACTAAGTGATTTGTTCTCTTGCATCTCATCCAGTTCACCCTTCCTTTCAGAGAAAGGGTTCTCAAGAAGGGTCTGCCTTCATCTACTTTATCTTTGCAAATCCTTGACTTACCCTGTACCAGGAGAGATGATCAATTGAACTGTATTTCCAGGAGAAGACTGAAGTTGATCTGTGGCAACCACTTTGAGTTGACAACTCTAATCTGTCCGTATGTTAGATTTTAATCAAACATTAGGTAACACCTGTATCACTGAAATGAAGATCTTTAAAAGCTCATGAAAAGGGCTGGGTTGCAATTCTTCAAAGTAAAATTTTAATATGCTCCTGTTCTTTTCTCCACTTTATTTGCACTTGCAAATTTCTTCCTGAGGATGCTGTGGAAATGCCAGCACAAAAGGAACTACTACCTCTTACACACTGAACCCAGACTAGTGGGGCTGATTCTTAATGATGGCCACAAGTCAGCATGTTTGCAAGCAGTTCAGAAGCAGCATTTGCTCATTCAGCTTCCAACACATGCTGACTTGAGAAGTAACTCCTGGCTGCTAGAGTAACTTGTCACAGACAAGTGCCAGTTTACTGCCTACCAAGGATTCCTAATGTCTGATGTCACCCTGCTGTTTATGTATACTGAGCATCAGAACTCCCCTGACATCCTGCCTTGGGCGCAGGAGTTTCTGGGAGTAAGCTGCTGGTAAGTATTTCTCAGGCAAGACTAGCAGTTCAGCAAAACTCATCCATTATCAGGAATAACCTTTACAACTAAAACTTCTTTAATAGACTGATACTGGGAACATACTTGAGAAGGTACAATACTGAAGCCTGAACCAGAAATAAAGAGGACATAGCAAGATCCCATTATAAGGGTCTTAATAATAGTGAAACATTCTTGTTTCCATAGGACCCTTTGCTACGATATTTATCTCAGAGAAAAATCCAAACCAAAAAAACCCTGATTACAAGCATATCAAGCAACATTTTGAAAATGGTCATTGGACAATACCAAAAGCTCTGATAGTTTCAGAACTTTGTATTTTGAGTTCAGATTTATTCTTAACCAGACCATGATCGTTCACCAACATAATATTAGGAATTTTTAAAGCTCTTCCTTTGCTATGATACATTTAAAAAGGTGACAGAGGCCCCCTCAACCCTCACTCTGTGAGATGAAACAAGCCCAGTTCATTTAGGCAGTGTTGATAAATTATTTTTCATTCTCCCATTGATGGCTGCAGCTTTCTCTGCCCACGGTGCAGTCTTGAGTTGTTCCTCCTTGAGTACAGGTGTGTCGTACTGTGGTGAGTTCTGGTTATATATGCCTGGGAATAAGTCAATACTTTTTGGATACATAAAGTATCTGCCTTTTTCACAACCATGCCATCAATGTTATGATATGATCAACCACTACCTTCATTCCTTCCTTGCTGCCTCATAGCCTCTCAGAGATATGAGTGGCCTTTTTGGAGCAGACACTCTTCTGAGGGCCAGACTAACGTGACATAGCTTTAGCTGACTGAACAGTAGGTTTCATATCTACCTTTTCAGTGCATGAACACCTCCCACAGGAGATTAATGTTAGACAAATTTTCTCAAGTAGTAAGACCGAACTTCCAGAAGTGCTTTTCTTTCTGTATCACTAACAAAGAAGTCTAATTAACTGTCTGCTTTTGACATCTAACCTCCAAATAGCTCCTGCTTTCATATATGCCTTGTATTCTGCCAAAAAAATGGCACCTTAATTGCACTGCTTTAGGCACCAGTGGTATGCAGTGCTTTTAATATTCCATCCCTCTTTCATGCTGACAAGACTTCAAAACTTTCTCACCTGAGCCACAGTAATAAATGAAAATATTTCAGATTATCAGGCACAACACCTTGAGGAATGCCAATATCATTCTCCTTCCCACTCAGAAACTCCTTGCCCATGTTGTCTTGTGCTGGCTCCTCATACACTTTAATAAGTGAATAACTAAGTTCTAAAGGTATTTGACAAGTCCAAGACAAGAATCATTGTAAGCGATCAAATCAGCCTGGCTTAGCAAGTTAGCTTGACAGTTTAGCATCCAGGTAAAAAAAGTTATGCCTGGGAAATCAACAAGAGATACCAGCTGAGTGTGCCCTAATAATTTTATCTACATAATTTTACTTAATTATTCTTCCCTCCAAAAATTGTTCTAAGGCTTGCTCATGATTGTAGAAAGACTGATAATTCTCTGCCAAAATAACCTCTGTGTTTCTAGTAAGCATGGGTATGGTGCTTACTGTTCTGCTGTCAGGTTGCAGCACTCCTAAAATTTAAAATCTGTACTTTATACATAAATTCTTCAAAACCCTTGATGCAGATAAATTTGTTTATTCTCTCAGTCTGCACACACTAAATGTTGTTAGCTTCTTGACCACTCACTTATGGTTATTCCTGTATCTCTACCTTTTTTCCAGACAGCCACCCTTTATTTTCTGGTGTAGTCAGAGCAAGAAAGGAAGTATTCCTTTGTTGTATGATTTTACAACAGATACTGCAGGTTCCCTCTGAAAAGATAAACAATGATGGTGCAGAGATAGCATTACATACAAAACTTTTGCTATTAACTTTTTCATTTATTAAAGCACTGTAATGTTTTACAAATAAATAATCCTCTCTATTGATGAACTTTGAGAGAGAGCTGAGAAGTCCTGCCAGTGTAAGGCTAAAGATGGTACATTAAACTCTAAGGAAACTACTGGCAAAGCACCTAAGGGCAGGAGTTATATCAGAGAATAAAGGTAAACTGTAGTTAAAGCCTTAGGTTTAGGCAGAGGCTAAAACACACATGATTTTACCCACAAGGGACAGCAGGAGAGCCAGGAGGACAATTTAATTTCACCATGGAGTCTCCCAAAGAAAAGGATGTGCTTTTGTGCTGGTCAAAATCAACATCAAAATTCCCTTTGGTTTTATCATCATCCTGTGCTTGCAGAGTGTTTTTTGCTTGCTTGGAGCTGAACAGAAGTACCTACATGTTCTTTTGCATGGGCATTAGTGCCTGTTGGGTGCCAAGGGAATGAATTGTCACAACTTACCTTGTCCAGGTATTAATTGCAGCATAAGAGCTTTCTAAAAGTGTCGGAACCCAGGACACGGCAGACTAAATGCACCCAGTTCTCTACTTACCCATTGCTCTTACAGACAGTATTTAGGCAACCTGGCAGAGACTGTTAGGGTGAGTGTTCTAGCTGAATTGGAGTTTGTGTTGAAGAGGGGCATTTTTCTGTCTGACTAACAGCAAGGTAGCAGTGCTCCCCAACTGCATGCTCTCTAGCTCCCTTGTGTGAAAGTTCTTCCTTTCCTGAAGGAGAGCAGGTTTCATGCCAGACAAGCCAGCAAAACCCTGATAATTCATCTGCTGCTAATTTGGTGGAAAATCACATTATCTGGGGAACTATTCAAAGGACAAATGTTTTAAGTTTGTATCTCAGCTTTATTAACCTTTGACTGTGTAGTGTGTGTCCTGTGAAGTCTTGTGCAGCTGGACATCCTTACTGGTGCATTTGGGAATAAAAGCATTGTGCAAAATGTTAAACCTAACTCAGAGGTTCCTAAGGGAGTTCATTAGCTACAGTGGCAGAATTCCAGTGGCTTAGCACCAGTGCCCCAGAAGTGAGTGTGCAGCTGTCCTCCCGAGAGCATCGCTGGCCTCAGCCAGTCACAAAAGGACAAGTGCTGTGTAAGGTCACACATGCAGCTTTCCCAGCAGCTTGCTGCCTTTCTCTGCAGTATGCTCCACTGCACTCCTGGGTCCAATTTGCTTAGCTGATTGCTTAATGTACCATGCTCTATGGGGGGTTTGAGACACATAAAAAGAGACTGTGACAGCATCAAATGCACTGTCATCAGTGACCTCTTGTAAGCAGCACACAGGCTGCAGGACGGCAGTGACACTGTGCAGCCAGGGGTCACAGCCATTGTGGATCTGCTCCTCAGTCAGACTTCTGCAAGGCCTGAGACACTGAACAACAGGTGGGACTCCTGAAGGCTCCCAGGCTGGAAACCACCCAGAGCTGGGCGCTCACAATGGCTGCTGGAGGTTCAGCCTGTCCCGCAGGACATCGCAGCTTTGGGAGGAGCTCACTTGGCACATCTGTGTGCCTGCTCTGTCACGTCTCCTTACTAAGATACTCAGCTTATAGAAAGGCTTTCTGCAATAATGGGTAGCAAATGGAAACCAAGGATACTTTTGAAAAGCCTCTCTAAAACTTATTTCAGCTTCTATAAATGAGCAAATATTTTTGAATGTAAAAGTGGCGTAAAGAGGCTAATTTTAATGTGAGGATGATCACATAGTTCCTGCTCATGGAATAGTAAGATCATTTAACCATGGAGTATATTTTATACACTAGTTTGGCATGTTTGCAAACTACATAATGGAGATGTTTTAGCATGTCCTTATAAGACATGAATGAGGGCAGGGTATTTGTAAAGCTGACCTTCTACAACCCTGTAGTTGTAATAGTGTCATGTGAATAGTATTACCTAGTATAAGAAGACACATTTCAACATAAGAAGTTGCAGATGTTTTGTGCAACTGAGCCATAGACATAAGTTACAAATTTACATGCAAATCTGATACTTCTGAAAAACTGTAAAAACACATTTATGAAAAATAATCTGATGTCTGCTATTTAGTTACTGATGTGGTTGTGATAGTAGAACCCTTAAGGATCTGCCTTTGTTAGGATAGGATCAGGCTTCTGGTTTATACTTGTGAAAGCAAATTATGTGCATAGCTTTAATCATAGTTCTGTTATTCAAAACTATGAACTAAATTAAAGCTCAGGTCTATACACCAGGAAATGCTGAAGATACTGGGAAGAACTCTGGACCTGAGGCTCTGACAGGAATGGCTCTCCTATGCTTACACTGTTTATTGGAAGGAATTTCTCTGCACTCTGCAGCTGATTCTCAGATGAGGGATTCTTTCGATCATGTTCACTTAGCAACAGAAAGGTCCACTTAGATATACACACCCAACTACAAACATTTTATAGGAGGGTATTGAATATCCTACCAACTGGCATCTAATCAAGATTTCCTGCCCAGAAACATAACACACTGTAAAAACAACAAAGTTTTAAGTTCAGAGAAATCTGTGTTTTATGCTGGTTTTCAAACTTTCTGAAGCCTATTAACAGTGTGCAGGAGTTACAATCGAGGCAGCTTACATCTGGAGGAAAGTGCTTGTCTTGGCTGTATTTTTGGCATAGCCTACATGCTGTCACAGACAGAGAAGACAGAGAGCAGGCCCTTCACATGACATCTGAGAAGTCAACAAATGCATTGTTAGCCAAAAACTTGAAACACCTCATGCTAACTTCCAAAGCTAGTAGAACAAATTTCAGCCCATAACAGGAGCTTACTGTGCTCAAGAATGACATAATTCAACCTTACTCTTTCATGACTTGTTTATCATTTATGGTGGAGACAGAATGGAGCTGCTTCTAATTTATATGGTAGCAGTATCCTGAAGCCCCAGCTGAAGACTGCTTCCATCTCACGCGGCTGTGAACATTGCTTAGCATCTGGCTCCTACCTATGCATGTGCACGACTAGTCAGAGTTATGTGCTGTTCTGGTTCTTGCTAGCTACCCTGGTGGAAAGTGAGGTAGAATTAAATGTCTTGCTTTTATTAAAAAAATCAGAGGTCAAAATTGGTGTTTATTTCAGAGTTGCCAAGCTTTATTTCCAGTTATAATTTCTGTATATTTTGACCTTATTTTGGTTTAGCCTGTCAATGGAGTTTGTAACTTTATCAAAAAACCTGAATCCTGCCAAGCCAGGAAATCAAAAAATTTGGAAAGAACACCCCATATTTCCTGGATGGATATGCAGTAGCAGGGTATGGCTCAGATCAGCCTGGGTCACCCTGTAATAAATTAGCCACCACATACCCTGCAGGCTGTTTGGTAATGTGGCACCTCTTACCCCAGCAGGACTTGAAGGTTCCCATAGGATTATGACACTGTATTAAAGAATCAGAAGCCCTGTTGTTTAAGGAGCAGGATCATTTGGGTGTGCAACAAACACAAGGCAGAATTCAGCTCCTGCCCCAAGGGTACTACATTTGGATAAGCCAAAAGTGAGAACAGAAGTACAAGATCAGCCAAGTCCTGCAGATGGAAGTTTCTCACTGCTGCCAGTTCAGGCTTCTAGGCAAAGTGCAGCAATGCTTCACATTGGAGCTAAATTCACTTATTCAATCATTTGGTAAAGCAGAATAATAGTAGAAAAGTAGGAAGAAATGGTTGGTTTTTCTAGAAATTATAACCTACAGTTCTCAGAAATGCAGAGATCCACCACTTAATGTGCCAGCATGCAGGAAAGGCTACAGCTGACCAGAAATTATATCCTGTGGGTCCAAGAGTCAGCACAAATTCAGTTCAAACTGATAGTTAAAGCCCTGCAGGCCTTCCTTCCACTGAGCCTTGGCAGAAACATGAACACTCTTGAAAATCAATGCAAACAGAAGTAAAGCAGGAAGACTCACTCTGCTTAGACAGCTGATCTGTGGGACCTCCTGGAGCAGCAGTTTCTTGTGGAAGCCTTGTAGTCTAGGTAATCTCAGACTACAGTGGAAATGGTCTTCCCACCAGATGCTCCCAGAGAAATTTCTTGTGCTATTGAACAGGCAAGATGGAAACTTACAGGAGGTCTCTCTGCAGCCTGTTACTGATTTGTCATGAGAACTGCAAGGTAGCATGATTTTATGAATTTGTCTGAAAGGAAACTGTCAATTGACAGCATTTTCTGGTTTGTTCTAGATATAGGACTATCAAGATCTTTGTTATATGCCCTGTGAAGCATACTTAGACTGCCTTCCTACAGTCAACTTAATCTGGTGGAATACAAGCAATATTCTCATATGTATCACAACTGGATACATAAAGGAAGGCCTGCAGTGTAATAAACACTTGGGTTTCAGGGTTTGAAATTGTGTCTGTATTCATGGGAAAAATCAATCCAAGAAGCCAAACAGACAACCCTTACAGACAACCCACTCCAGAAGTTTTCCTGAGCTCTGCTACCATTTTCAGATTTTTGTTCATGGGAAAAATCAATCCAAGAAGTCAAACCTACACAAGCAATGTTTCTGCTATCTGCTGTGCTTTCTCTCCACCCTATTGGCCCTTACAGACAACCCACTCCAGAGGTTTTCCTGAGCTCTGCTACCATTTTCAGATTTTTGATCTCAACTTCCTAACTTCACACAAACTGAGCATTTATTTCTTCTTGTTCATCTATAAAAGACAGTCTCCCCAAAACCACAGCTTAGTCATTTCCCAAACGTGTGACACTTCCACTGACAAAGAGCTGGTAATTTTCATTTCCTCAGTATTCCCTCCTCACTGAAAGAAACCAGGGCAACCAGAGGTTGGGATTTCCCTGACCCTCCCAGATAAGCTGCTTCCTTACTGGAGCTATAGCAATGATGTCTGATATTCATACATCTTGAGTGAACTCCAGAACTATACCAAAAATATATGTTAAAAAAACCCAAACAAACAAACCAAACTCATTATTAACTGCATAAAACAAAACCGCATATAACAAAATGTAGAAGGGAAGGATTCTTCTGATATAAATTTTTTCACAAGTCCTCAAAATTAATGGCTTGAGTCTCTTGCCAGTTTTTGCTGGAGCCAGCAGAGCACGGCTGTGTGTAGGAAAGCAGCGTGCTGTCAACTGCAAGCCGGGTATTTGTGCTCCAGAGGGCTGCCTGCTGTGCAGCCAGATGGAAACTGGGCTGCGGACACCAATGCCATGAGCCTGGGGACACCAGTGCCATGAGCCTGCCGACACCAATGCCACGAGCCTGTGGACACCAATGCCATGAGCCTGTGGACACCAGTGCCATGAGCCCACGGACACCAGTGCCATGAGCCTTTGGATACCAATGCCATGAGCCGGAGGACACCAATGCCAGGAGCCTGTGGACACCAATGCCATGAGCCTGTGGACACCAGTGCCATGAGCCCACGGACACCAATGCCATGAGCCTGAGGATACCAATGCCATGAGCCTGGGGACACCAATGCCATGAGCCTGGGGACACCAATGCCATGAGCCTGGGGACACCAGTGCCATGAGCCGCGGAGCGCGGGGCCGCAGGGCAGGGACACGGCGGCGGCCGAGCCCCGGGACAGGGAATCCCCACTGCAGCCCGGCTCACTCCTCTGGGGCAGAGAACAGGGGCGCCGGCCCGCGTTTCTGGCATTGTCCTGCTGCGTGCTTGTGGACGGTGAAAGCTGGTTTCCCCGACAGAAGCTGAACGTCCTTGTCCTCCTCCAAGTCACGGAGCTCTCAGCAGCAGAGGTCATTGCACACTGAAAAGGCGTGTTTGTATGAATTAGTGATCTCTCGTATTTTGGCGATGCACCTTTTTTAACAGCAGAAATGCTGGGTTCTTGATGTGCACCTTAGGTTCAGAACCATCTGACCTCTCAGAGACCACTGGTCCTGCTCATGCCCGTGAAGAGCATGAGCCTGCCAAGCCCATGAGGAAGCGTGGCATAAGGAGCTGCGGGAAGGCAGGACTGCGGTCTGGCTGCACCTGAGCTCCTCATGCTCAGACACCGAACAACACTAAGCTCCATGGTTCCCTGGCTTGGTCTCTTCAGTTTCACAGCACTTGTTACAGCACTGATCTTTACATGCCCAGGACTTCCATCACTGTGATATAGAAGGGACCAGAGACTGAACCCCATCCAGCCAAAGCCAGAAGTGTGAGGTTCAGACACCCTTTAATGCTGATGCACAAGGGCTGGAATGATGGCTACACAGCCAACCTCTGTGTTTTGGCGTGGTTTATGTGGCTTTGTGACCTTTATGTTAACTTCTGTGAATGTTTAACTGCCCAGGTTTTTCGAGACCAAACTGGAAAACAAATCCACCACATGACCTCATATCCACACCTGTATGGGTCATGGTACATGGGTGACACAGGTCACAGCTGAAACATCTATGGTATGACACCCACCTCTGCTTGAGCAGAGGGTGTGACAGCCCCTGAGCTGATGGCACTGAGCTGCCACTTTCTGTGAATCAACACTAGGGGTAAGCACACAAACCACCAAATGGAGGAATTCAAGGCACCCAACCATACAGCAGCAGCCTGCAGCACCCAAAGGCAGCACTGGAAGGGAAAGTCGCCTTTATACATGGTGGTCCCATGCTAGAATTTAATACATCTCCAAGGAATTTAGCTGCCAAAGTCTAAAAATTTCCTGCTGTGAAGAACATTTTCTACATCTTTTAACATTTTAATAGTTTGGGCTCAAGTTACATGCCTTTGGCTTCATGCCTCAAAGTAGGAACTCACTCAAGTTTACACAAATTTGTGGTGTTTGATGGTGCAAAATGACTGTACGTGATTTTAACAAGGGCAAGAAGTGTTTCACCCCTTACCAGTTCTGGTCCTGGCACAACTATTTTTTCAAGCTGAAAATGTCAAGCTGAAATTCAGCCAGAGGCAGGAAAATGGTAGGAGAAATTTCAAAGCAACGCAGTTTGGCAGGGAAATGGGGTGGAGCAGCCCTCTCTCTACATGGCACCTGTGAGCTCTGAGGAGTCTCGGGGGACCTTATCATGCTCTAGAGCTCCCTGGAGAGATGGAGATTGGCCTCTTCTCCCAGGCAACCAGCAACACAAGAGAACATCTCCTGAAGCTGCCAGGGGAGGTTCACATTGGACATTAGGAGGAATTTCTTCATAGAAAGGATGATCAGTCACTGCAATGGGCTGCCCAGGGAGGTGGTGGGCTCACTGTCCCTGGAGACTTTTAAGGAGAGACTGGACACGGTGCTCAGTGCATGGCCTAGTTGACACGGTGGTGGTTTGCTCATAGGTTGTACTCGTGATCTCAGAGGCCTTTTCCAGTCTAAGTGACTGTGTGATTCTGTGAAATAACACCAGAGTGCATCTGGCTGCTACAGAGCCAGCACGAGCGAGAAACTCCTTTCTTCCCATCAGATGCAGATCTGCCTTTCTGGTTCTTAAATCCCCCCCCCCCCCCCCCCCCCTTTTTTTTTTTTTTTTTTGGTTGTTGGTGTTTTTGTTGTTTTGTTTTGGGTTTTTTTTTTGTTGTTGTTGGTTTTGTTTTTATTTTGGTGGTTTTTGGTTTTTTTTTTTTTTTTTCCTTACTAAATTTTCCGGGAAGATGTAAATTTCCATGTCAAGTAAAAGCTGCCCTGCTGGCCTCAGGCGAGAGGCGCGCAGCTCATGGAGGGATGCAGGCGGCCCGCAGCCCGGCCCTCACTCACGAGGCGCTCTGGCGCCCCGACCCTGTGGGTTCCGTCCCTCCGCTGTTCCCAGCCGCTCCGCTCCCGCAGCCTGCGGAGCCCCCGCTGTCCCGGGCCCGCTGTCCCTGCCCGCTGTCCCTGCCCGCTCTTGACTGTGGCCCCGCTCCCCCCGCGAGATGGCGGCCTTGCGCCGCCGCCGGGCCCGGCGCGGCCATGGCGCCGAGCGCGCCGCTCGCTCCGCCTCACGGAGCCCCGGGGCGCCGGGAGGGAGCCGGAGCTGGGCCTTGGGAGGGAATAAATAGGAAATGGCTGCGCCCGGGTGCGCGGGAGCCCCTGAGCACCCAGCAGGGGCCGATTCACCCATCCCGGACCGTCCTGTTCCACAGCAGGTTCACTAAAAATAAGTGATACCATCTAAACTACTTGCCTTGTGAAAATAGTATGACTTGGACCAAGTGTGTCCTTTTCTGTAATAACCCAAATATGTTTATGTTTCACATAATTTTTTTAAAATAAAAATGGAGTTGGTTTCACCCTAAATACCTGCATTCTCGCTTTCTCATTCTCTCTTTCTCTCTCTTAACGACACGGTTCCTTCACCTCACTGCTTTTTCTCTGCGTAACAGGTATTACTCCGATACGCTTGCTTTCGCTGCTCTGTGCATGACTTACTTTCCCATAATTGTGGTTTTTGACTCATAGCTTGAGCCTGCAGGTGCTGAATCTCTTGTAAATGGCACCGGGTGGCATCTTTCCTCCTGACAGCAGTTCAGGAGTCACATAAACCCATGGCTGGACACAGGATTAGGACCAGAACAAAAGAGGCATTGAGCAGTGTGACGCAAGGGTTACTCTCCTTTGGAAAATCTGAAGGGCAGGTACCATCAGCTCCAGGACTGAGCTAGTGTCAACTGGCCACGGATTGTATGTACCTCTGCTGTGGTTTGGCTGAGTCAAAATTCAAGCTTTGTCAGTCGAAAGCAATTCTTTTTGTGAGGTGGGAGAAGCAATGGCTGGAGTCCTGTGAATGTCTGGGATAGAGGTTGCCAAACATGTAGCTAAATTTGAGAGTATTTCTGCCTTTCTGAAAAGTGCAGCTGTTTGCAAATGCTGTAGAAAGTTTCAGCTTTTGGAATAGTGGGTAGAAGAAGGTTTTGGGCAATTCATTACGGTCTACAGGGGCACTTTGCCAAAAGAACACTTTAAAAATGTAGCCTAGTAGCTGATAATCCATCTAATTTAAAAATTTCTGAGAGCAATGAAGCATCCTCATTTTTCATACAGAAGTAGTGCCAAATTCAGCTTTTGTAGGCTCATTATTTACTTTTATATTGCCATCAGAAGAGAGAGAGGTGTGGTGATGGAGTAAGTCCTGTTACAGCCAGTCCATCAATTCTCCACTGGCTGAACCATTCTGTCTTCTGTGCAGCTGTAAGATTTCTTTGGAAGTTGATCCTTCAAAGTGTGCAAGAATAATTTTATTCCTTCATTCAGAACTGAAATGAGAGAGCAGCAGATGATGAAGGCTACAGGATCATCTCTGCAGAGGGCATGATTTTAGGATGAAAGCCACTTGCAAACAACTTCTCTGTAAAATGGGCTAGTGAACACTTAGACAACTGTTTACTGGATCAAGACATAGCTAAGTGTCTTCCTTTATCAGAGATTGGTTTCTTCCATAATCTTAGAGAAAGAACTGCCATAATAATTATCATTAATTTGATTTTTGTTGGTTTTTTTACACAGAAAGTATTTAATAAAAATAGTTCCTGTTATAATGCACCTGCACACAGAGTGTGTATAGAGCTGAAGGCTGACAATGCTGAAGGAAATTGTGTGTATGCTGCTGGGAACAAAAGCCTCAGAATGGCACATTTCCAAAATAGGACTGTTTGAAAGTATCAGTATGGTATTGTGCACCATGTTATCCTATATTACTAATCAAATATATGTATGTGGTTTTGATTAGAAAGACTACTTACATGTAAAGTTGCACAAATTTAAATTAGGAGTAGCCAGTTTAATTCTGTTTGGCAGGAGAATGTAGGAGAGTGACAGAGCCTGCTGCTTCAGGGTGAGCAAACAGAAGAGGCTTAGTGATGGCAATCATTTGTGTGTCCATTTGGCCAAAAAGGTAGTTCTTGACTGTGGAGGCTGGTAATTAATGCCAGAAGGAGCCGTTACCAAGCTCCAGTGTGCCATCCCATAAGTGGTGCCTTTCACTGAGGGCTGGAATATGGTGGATGAAATATGACTTGAATTTTGAACCCAGCTCCTAACCCACTGAAGTCCAAAGCGCTTGGAGGAGATACCAATTGTTTGTGCATCTGGTAGGATCTGTGAGTGAAGTGTTTTCAAGTGACAGGCTCAAACAGGGTGAAGAGCTCCAGAACACTTGGCAAGGATGAAGGGAAGCAGTGACTCTAGAAGGAGGTGGGGGCTTTCTCTCTGCTTCTTCCTCCTTTCTGTTCCTCTGCATCAATTGCAAGTTATTGCTTTCTGGCCTTTAGAGCAGATCTGCAGCATCACCAACTGCTCTTCAACTGAGCTCTTTTTTGGAAGAGCTGTTGGCTCAAAGCTGTTGCAGTGATGAAAGTGCATCCGTCACACAAGCACAGATGGCTCCTATGGCCATGGCAAGATTGCCAGGTGGGAAAGAGAGAATCAGCTAAAGCAAAGGATCTCTGGAGATGGACAAGGCCACCCTGATCTCTCACAGGGAGTAGAACAATGCATAAACATCTTATCTCCTGCACCTACAAAGCAGGAAATTTGAAATCTTGCCCTATAGGCCACCATGCTACTCCCTTGTTTGTTTTTTTTTCTGGCAGGCATTACCTGTAGGTGTGAGCATGAATTTCCTATAGGATGTATTTTCTGGCAGCTGTTCCCTGGTACTCAGAGAGGGGAAAGACAGTTCATTTACAAGTGCTTTCAAATAATCTAATGGGGAGTCCAGCTATATGTACGCAATAACTATAATGGTAGTTGCATGCTTAAATCACACAGGTCTTTATAAAGGAAATGATACATTATCCCCATTTTAGGTGGATCAGATGTGTTTGTACTCATCAACAAAACATGCCCAGGCTCACTGTTGAGCACAGAGGCTGGCACAGAGCAGGCTGTGTTCCCTGAGTTTCCCTCCAAAGTGGAGGGGCTGGCCTTCTTCACATCTGCCAGGGATGGCCCTGGGTTGTGCTGACTCTTGAGCTGTGTGGGGAATTGTCTGGGACACTGCCAGTTGGCTTCAGCAAAACTGATGCCAAGGATTATGTCAACAGTTTATACAGGATTGAATTCCAATGCCCTGGAACATCCCCCTGGAGGGGTTTAATTTATACAATAGACCTAGCCAGAGAAAAATGAAGTGGTTTTCCCAAGGTCACACAGAATGTTTTGAGGCTTAATCTTAGGAGATCCCTTGAAAGATACAGTTCTCTGGTCCATGGTACACCAAATATGTCACAGATCTTGTGTGTGTGCCTAGGCTTTAGCATGAGAGGTGCTGTGACACAGAAAAGCATTTTTCCTATTGTTTCCTTAGTCTTTTCCCAACTTGGAAAAACACAGCAAACAAAATGAGCTCTTGGGATTGAAAGCACCAGAATTACACCAGGGCTAAATTTAGTTGTTACATCTTTCAGAAAAAGGGATTTGCTGAACCTTCCTGAGGCAGTATATACCTTTATCTTTAATACCTAAGGTCCAATGCTTAAAACCAGGCATATAACCAGGCATTTGAAGCACCCTGGCAGAATAATAATATTTGTCTTCTCATATTTAGCTTGAGTTAAGCTAAAATTACACCTAATGTCATTTCTAATTCCTATCCCAATAAACCAAGATTGTCTGTTGCTATTATGACATAAAACTCTTGGGTATCTGTTTTAGTAGTAGTAGCTTTCAGTGAAATTGGATTTTGGTGAAAAATAGGTATCTTACCTCCAGAAAGCAATCCAAAAGGCATTCTCTTCAGCACAGCCTACCTCTGTATAGCTCCTGGTGCTATAACACAAAGGCTGTGGGTTTGAACCCTATATGGACCATTCACTTATCAATTTGACTTGATTTTTTGGGTCCCTTCCAACTCAGTATATTCTGTGATTCTGTGAAGTACCTGTATTCCCTAGACATGCAGGAAATGAAGGGATTGCACTGAGAAAGTAGGCACACATAAACTCCTTCAGCATCTAGGCTTTTGTCATGAAGAAACCTGAGCTCCACCATTTTTCAGCCTGGTTTTGCCCCTGTGCACATCTCTGAGATCACCACAAAGCGCTCTTGCTGCCATCATTAGGATGTGGGCCTCGTTGGTGGCACTTCTGCTTGCCACTCAAGCATGACGGCTGGCATTCTTGGTTAGTGTTGGGAAGCACCTGGATCCAAAACTCATCCATCCTGGAGGCATTCAAACCATGGTTTTCATCACCATTTGTATTCTCTAACCACCAGCACTGGGGCTGGCAAAAGCAGAGCTGGGCCCAGACAGGAGGGCAGATCTGGAGGAGGAAGAGAGAAAAAGCCTGAGGTTATATAGGTGGGCAGAGGAAAGCCTGAACTGTGATCATGCTGAGGAGGGGGAGCTGAGAGGTGACCTTCCACTTTGTGGGCAAGTGCTCACCAATCACTGAATTACCGTGTAACAGGGTGCCAGTCGCTTCTCCTTTGGTTTCCTTTTGGGAAAAAGTAGTGCTCAGCTCAGCCAGGCATCTCCTTAGGGAGAAGACTGTGGACTTCAAGAAGGCAAAGAAGTGCAGGAAAGAGGAGTGGATCAGGATCTCAGGTTGTGCCTTGTAATCCTAGCTCAGTGCATGGGATCATTGCATCCCCCCATTTCAGGAACAGGAGCTGGCCCGCTAGTTGTGTCCTGGTCTTTTCTGTGAGCTGCTATGGTAATTCTTGTTGCATTTCCACACCACCACATAAAGGAGGATTTGCTTTCCAAATCACACACAGTGGTGGTTCAGCTGAGATCTTCAGCTTACAACTGACCCCCTGGGGAACAGAAACCTCCTGTCTGACACTGCTGCATTGGGAAACTGATGACTGTCTTTCCTGACATGGGTCACAGGTCTAAAGCATTATAATTTACTTTTAATTAAAGGTGTAGACTTAGTGTAATTGCTGGAAAAAATAATTGATGTCTTGACACATTGTATTGTTTTATGGCTTTATTTACCTTCCCCTTTCACACACAGGCATGGACATGCTTCTACAAATGCCCAGATCCTGGACGTCAGCTGGCCTCAGTGCTTTACTAGCTTTATTTAACTTATCCTGCACCTCAGCAAGCCTCAGTACTTCACTTAACTTTAGAGCAGTTAAAAACATATGATACCATCTCCCTGTGGATCCTTCAGAAAAAATGGACTGAAATTTTTTGGTTATGACTTGTGCCTTTGTATGTTTTGGAAAAAGTCCATGCATGGTCTACTCTGATTTAAGTAAAAGTGAGGCTCCAAGAGAAATGACAGATAACATCATCTTCCTGAGAACTTCTGTCAGGTGTTATTCCCCATTCAGGTTTGTGGACATGTATATGTGTTTGGTGCTGCTGCAGGTTGGTTGATTTTTTATGCTTATTGACTTATTGCGGTATATGTCTTTTTAATTTAATGCAAGCGATATTAGACTAGGCCAGTAATTACTGGAGGATGATTTGCTGAACTTAAAGTAAATTAATAATCATATGGTAGTGGTTCTACTGGCAAGAAGGACTTATCTTTTTTTGTCTGTGTCATCAATGTAGTCTATTTTTCAGCTGTGGGGGTGTTACTGCAAAGTCAGGACACTTGGTCTGGTGTCTTGCTGTTGGTTTAGGTTTTCAACCTCCAGCTGAGCATAAGATAAAATGTTGGTAAAACAAATGAAAAATGGCAGTTATTTTCTTCTGCACAGAAACACTCTCCCTGGAGGACTCTTTGCATTCAGTAATTCAGTTTCATGGGTTTTACCTGAAGAAATGATCTTTCATCGATCTCAGTCTGTTTCTTGTGGCTAGTTTTGTGCTTGATAAGTCATTGCATGAATCCATCAGGAACACATTGCCACAGATTAAAAAAAAAAATTGGTCTGGAGAGAGCTAAAACACAGTTGTGTCACACTGAATGTGACAGCTGGAGTAACAATCAAGTTACAGCATTCAGAAGGAGAATAATCATTAATTTCCCACAGCTTCAGAAAACTGTTGAATCCTTAATCCATGCACATCAGTTGAACCCAAATAACCCCCTGGCCCAACCACCCCAAGTGTCTTCCACTTCTTCCAAGCTTTCAGAATATCACTGACAGCAGTAGCCAGTGCCAGTTTGCTACACTTGCCTATAAAAACACAAAACAAGTGCTTCTCGTGGATCCCAGTGTGCAGTTTGAGCTTCTTGCTATTTCCCAGCCCAATCCCACTCCAATATCTGGGTGGATCTTGGTGAGCAGCTGCCTCTAAGTTTGCTCTACACCTGTAAAAGTTCAGATTCCTTCTGCTTTTTGTCTTGCTATGAATGAAATTGCCCAGCCATTAAAACCAAAACTCTTGTGAGTATCCAGAGCCTATGGTATCTGAAGATACAGAATGAGTCTACAGTGCAGCTACAGCTAATCCTGCTGCAGAGTAGATGATGGGCCAGCTAATTTCCTTAGGCCTCTAACAACTCTTTGTTTTGTGGTCAGATTCTGTCTAGGAAAAAAAACACTGTTCTGTGGTTATCATAATGTAGTGATGGTCAGACAGAAGGATGATAGTCATCCAGAAAAGTGTGGGAAAAGAAGCATCCCAAATACAGCTTGCAGCAACCAGAGATTAGGGTCTAGCTGGTTCAGTTAATGAAATTATGCCAGTTTATACCATCTGAGAATCTGGTCCCTGAAGTTTTTATCTGTATTAAGTCCTAAGGGAGAGGATATATTCTGGTTAAGGGCATGTTCTCCACTTGAACAGCAGAAGCAAGACAGAGAGATCTGATTGGTCTCAGACCACAGATGTATCCTCTCCAAAGAATTTTTCTCCATGTGCTGGGTTCCATTTCTCAATCTTTTTTAATTAAAACATAATATATTCCTTGCCACCAAACTGGGAGAAGCTCTTATTGCTGTGGTGAGCATGGGCTGGGGATCACTAACTGGAATGAAGGCATAGCTGGAGCCTAGCCTCCAGGGTGGCCATCATGGGGCACCAGCCTTCCTGCAAAGCACAAAGCATGTAAGATCTGGCCATAAAATTCTTTCTTATGCAGGGAGGCAGCTTGATAGCTTGCTTGGGCAAAGTCAGAGGTAGGTGGATTGGAACTTTGGATATTCTGCACCATTTTCCATCCTTTTTCAGTCTATCCAAGCTGACATACATAAGTATGAGTTTCATGAGAACTTTATTCTCATGTTGTTTTCCCTTTGCAAGGTCATTCCCAGCATATTAACTAGCTGTTTAACAAGCTCTTTTTTCTCTGAAATGCCAAGCTACGAAAATGTCGAGAAAAACAAGAGCTGTCCCTTGCCACCATATGCAGTGTCTTCTGAGGCAAGATCCTCTTCAAATCTAGCACATAGTTTATGTGGAGTGACTATGTCCTGGTTGCTGAGGGACTTGAATAAATTGAAAGAAAGTGAGAGAGCTCTCAAGATATTTTAGGTTAACCTTTATAGAGATGAATGTATTTTAAAAGTCATAGTCAAAATGTCAACAGTTTTGGGACTGTTCGTTGTTTCATTTAAAAGCTGGTAAGCTGAGGTGGATTTCAGTGCAGTTGTTTAACAATAAATGTTGTTAAAGAAACTCAGAGACAGTTATTTTGTTATAGTATTATTGTCCTGCCTTATTTGAAGTCTGTATTTTCTGCCTCATTATTGTTTGACATTATCCAAAGAGAGCACCAGGAGTGATGTATCAGCTCTACTTAGCAAAGTGCAACAGAGAAATTGATATTTAGGCAAAATCACTTTTATATTTTTCTACCACTTGGCCATGAGGGAGCTAGTACATTAATTTCACAGCAGGAAGGAAAATGCTCTCTTCTCAATATGTTTTAAGTTTTCTTTCTAAGTAAAGGGTTTTATAGATTATACAGTATCAAAAGTGCTAAAAGGTTCTACTCTATTTTGTGATAGTCAGCTGTAAAAATCAAGCTCATAATAGGATGAAGTGAGAATTGGGGTTTTTTTATTTAGAATCGTAGAATCTGCTGAATTGGAAGGCACCCACAAGGATCATTGGGTCCAACTCCTGGCCATACACAGGACACCCCAAGAATGACACCATGTGGCTGGGAGTGTGTCCAAATGCTTCTTGAACTCTATCAGGCTTGGTGATGTGATCACTTCCCTGAAGAGCGTGCTCCAGCTGCCCTCTGGGTGAAAAACCTTTTTCTGATGTCTAATCTAAACCTCTGCTGCCTCAGCTTCATGCTGTTGTTTCTACCACTGCACTTTTTTCTTTAAACTGCATAAATTATGTTCTATTAAACATACCAATTGTACATGAATAATCGGTCATTTGTTTCTGTTATTGTTGATGTTCACTGAATGTTAGAAGGGTTTGCACTCATAGAAAGTCCTGTCAGTTTAGGAAACAGCAGCTTTATAAATATGTGTGGAATGGTTTTGAAGCACTAATCAGTCTTAAACTGCCCTTCCCAGGCATGCTGTGTTCTGCTGTAGGTCCCTGAGGATGCCTTCCTGGGCATTGTGATCTGCAGAACACAGACATAGCTTGAGGCTAAGAAATGTACATCTTGTGGGGTGAAAGGATGCCACTGCACTGCTCCTGGGGGTCTGATTCCTGGGGTGGACCTTGCCCCAGCAGCAGCCAGGAGGTCTGGAAGCAGGCCCATCACTGTTTCTCTAAATGGCTGTGGTGGAAGAGCTGGGTGTGTGTGATGGGCAGAGAGGATGGCACCACAGTGAGGGGCAGGTGCCTGAGGCAGTGCTCAGTACTGCACACAAAGCTTTGCACAGGCAGTGCTTCCTGAGCGGCTGCACACGCACAGGAACTGGGGTGGGACGTGCTTGGCAAGACTGTAGCTGTCTTCTCCCTTACTCTCCTTTTCCAGTCTTCTGGGAACGTTTAGCTGGCCCACCTCTTCATTTGTGGGTCATTTGGGAGCACAAGTGATGACAGTCCCATAGTGCTGCCCAGCTGGAGGGGCATAGAGGCTTTGCCTGTCTGGGCTGCCCCCCTTCCTGAAACACCCAGCCACAGGCTTCTCCAGAGAGTGGAAGCTGATGGCATGCTAACCACTGCCACCTGCCATCTTGACAGTGTTCTGTGCTGCTGCTGTGAGAGAGCTGCAGAGCCTTAAACCTTGCTCTGTGGCAGCTTACCTGTCTACATGCCCTGATTGATAGACACCATCCCCTTAGAGCCTCCCAGCTTACCAAACCCAGCACCTATTCCAGCCAGTCTTGCTCTTCCTTGGCGTGGAGTGGCTTTGCCGTGCTGTCTACTTCCAAGTGCAGTGTATAGAAAGCAAACTGTATCCACATATCACTGTGTTCCCCAGAAATGGTGTGTCTGCAATGGAGAGGCACTGAGGATGCTGAAGATGCAGCCATGGCCCTGGTGCAGAAGGACAGTTCTTCATCTGCAGTGGTGTCTACTCTGGGTGGTGCCCAAACTGTCCAGAGAATGTTGTTAAATTCATGGTGTGCACCTGGTCAAGAGCTCTTCAGCCAAGGAGTTCATGTCCTTCTAGCCCAGCTAAAGAACAGTTTTTGGAGAGTGAAGAAAGATAATACTTTTAATTGTCTTTTAGTAATTACTAGTGTTTCATCTCTATCTAAGATATTTGACTAAGACCCTTGGGCTCTGAGTTTCATGAGGCAACAGGTTCTGTCAGGAAGGATTCACAGTTCGTGCTCCATGGGAGACCTTCATGGGTGAGCTCATGACTTTACTCCTTGTTCTGTTCCTTTTGTTTTAGGCTGCCTGCATGGACTTCAGTGACTGCAATGTTACAGAGCAGAGTGGGGAAACAGAGGGAAATTGGGCACCAGCTTTTCCTTTTTTTTCTCCCTCCTGCTCATGCGGGACTAAAGACTATGCTGAAGGAAAGAGGCAGGAGGTACCTGAAAATGGGAGGAAATACAACATGAATTTGCTCAAAGTAGATCATGCCAAGTTAAGATTGTGCCTTTTTTATAAGATAGCTCACCTTTTCAGGCAAGGCATATGCAATCTGCACTAAGATGTTGAAATAAACCAAATAACTTATTTCTTATACTGGAGAAACATGAATTTTAATATAAGAAAAGCACTGATAAATAGGACTATAATGGTACGTTATGACTGAATGAGAACAAACATGCCAGCAAGAAATACTGGTGAAATACCTCCAGGACTGGACTTGGAATGGACTTTATTTAATGCTTTATTCACAACTGTGTCACCAGAAGTGAAAAGGAGGCAGTAACATAAACTGATGACACCATGCTGGTAACAGAAATGTGGTGAAATGTAACAGTGGAGCAGGAGCTATGGGCTCTGGGTTGGCTGCTGTAAGGGTGAGGATGTTCAGCTCTTGGGCCCCATTTGCTATGAGTACAAACATTGGCCAGGGGAAGGAGGTGACTGGCTGGATGGGAGCGTGTCCCACTGGAGCTGGTGCATGAGGAGCTGTCATGCTGCATTAGTCAGTCACAGCATGGCTGTGAGCCACGGATGCACGGGAAGCATTGTTCCAGGGTGTGTAACATGAACAGCTGACCAGCAAAGCAGGGCTGGTTTGATGCCTTGGTTCAGGGCTATTTGGATGTCAGCTGGAAAGCTGTGTTTGCCTGCACTCCCAAGGGATTTTTTGAAGGTGCAACGAAGAGCATCACAAACGAGCAGGGGATAGAAAAGCTTGTGTTATAGTCAGATTTGTTCCACCAGGATGAGGTGAAGGGGGATGTGACTGCTGCCCAGCTAAGGGTCTGGGCATTTCAAAGTCTGGACAGAGCTGAGATAAGACCAAAAGTAAAAGACAGAGCTGTCTACAGATGACTCCAGGCATGAGATTAGCAGATGTGATGCCCCCTAGGCTTGCTTTCTAACAGTGTGGGGTAAGCAGCCTAACATGCTTTAAATAGATTCATTTATGTTTGTGTTACATATTTACCTATGGTAATTTACAATGGATAACTTACAAAGAGCAGAGGTACGAACCTGCCATACTTTTTCTAGTCCTTTGTGAGTTTATGTTATTTCAGATTAGGTGAGATTTAATCAACCAACCAACCAATCAATCAATCAAAGCTTGCAGCTGTCCTTGCATAAATTTGAGAAATATTTGTTCCTTACTGAAACACCCAAGTTCCAGAGAGTATCACAACAGCGAGGAGGAAGTGATGCAATTCCCGACTGATTTATAAATCCTATCCAGTCTTCAGCCAGTGCTGTTTCCTGGGCACATATCCCCATATATATGTGTTTGTGTGCAAGGCTGAGAATGACCCAGTGGATGATGGGATGCCAGACCAGCAGTAACGCTGCATTGAAGAAATAAGAAAAAGAACATGCTGTATATTTTGTTATACCAATACTTGCACATGCTCATGCCAGTGCTTCTGAAGTCTCATTTTGGCCCATGAATGCACACATCTTTGTGCACAGATGTGTGCATACACATGTATTTATATGTATAGGTATATAAAATGAGTTCAGGAGTGGAGAAGAGATCATGGAATCATAGGATCACAGAATGGTTTGGACTGGAAGGAGCCTCTAAAGATCATCTATTCAAACTCCTGTGCCATGGGCAGGGTCATTTTTCACTGGATCAGCTTGTGCAAAGCCCAATCCAGCCTGGCCTGGAGCACCTAGGTGTCTAGGTTCAAATGCAGATATACTAATTTTACGTTATAGGACATAATAATTTCAAAGATGATCACGCTTCCCCTTCTGGAGAGACCACAGGGAAGATACTGTTGAAGTTAAATTGGGCATTAGTACAATGATGCTCAGGAGGACATTCCTGTGCTTCCTTTGCAATGTCATTTGTCAGCCCATGACCTATCACATCCAGAAGAGTGATGGGAATCAGTGTCCAAAGCCCAGTGTGGGAGGGGCTGTCGTTGTAGGGGAAGTCCTGCATGACTGTGTTCTTGCAGGTGTTAGTAAGACCTAGCTTTCAAGTCAGCTTGTCAAATTCAAGATTCCTGTGACACATGATTAAACCAGCAACAAAAAAATGCTCCATTGTTTTACATAAAGAGCCTTCTTAGGCTGCACCCATATTTGGCAATTTAATCGTGTCAGCATAACTGGCTACAGCTATAAATTGACAACTTGTAGCATGCACAAAGTAGAGGTGTTGGTGGTTTTTTTTTTTGTTTTGTTTTGTTTTGTTTTTTTTTTTTTCCAGAGCTATAAGTATTTTTCCCAATTCCTTCCACATAAATGGAAATATTCCCATTGCTGTGGTCCAGCTGCCAGGCACACTTCTGTGAGCACCCAGCTGCCTCTATGCTGTGCTGAAACAAAGATGAAATGTAACCAGATGCTTGTCTCCATGAGATGAGCTCATATTTAATGTTCACGAGCTGTCAGATTTCTGGAGCTATGCAGCTTCTACAATTAACAAAACAAACTCATGTAATAGATTTAAATAGCTGATAGTTAATCCTTATTCTAATATAGATGGGTCTGTTATTGGTCTATAGTTTTGTGAGAAAGGTATAGAGATGTGTGAAATTTCTCATTAATAGTTATATTTTTGGTTAGCTATCACTTGTGAAATATGCAGCTTTAAATTTGAAATGTTTTATCCTAGGTGTTGGATTTTGTATGATTTTAAAAAATAAAATTGTTTAATTGGATTCTTGAACAGTGACTTTAGTCTTTTAAAACAGATGTAGAAAAGCACATGTTTTCCGTCTCTGGGAAGGTATTGGAAACCACAGGGCCTGATATATTGGTGAGAAGGAAAAAGAAGAAAGAGAAGAAGCCACCTTTCCATAAAAAATAAAAAATTGCCTAGTTTTGGAAAAATGAAGGCCAATAAATTTTTTCCTGCTCTTTTTCCCTGCTCTTTTTCTTGCTTGGTCACACTTCAGCTTTCTGGCTGGAAGCGTAAGCTCCAGATAAGCAGAAAAATGACTGAAAGTGGGTGAGGCAGCGCAGGAGGATTTCCTTGGGAAGAGACAGGGGCTGCAGCGCGCGGAGCAGCGGAGCAGCGGAGCAGGAGGCGCAGAGCAGCCGCTGGCGCGGAGCGCGGCTCGCGCGGGCCCTCGCTGCCGGGGGCACCCCACCTTGGCACAGCACAGCTGTATGGCTCATGCAGCTAAATTATTTTTCCCGTGCTGAGTCTTTCAGCTGGGAAGGGTCTTTCCATGCAGTGGAAGTTTGCTGTGCACAAGAAAGTTGTGACAGCTTTCTGTGAGATTTGAGCTAAGAAACACAGAAAGCTGCCAAGCAAAGAGAGAAAAGATATGGTGAGAGACTATTTCTCACCTTTCTGAAACCTCCTTCATGAGATGGGAGCTGTACAAGCAGCTCAGGCCTTTATTATTTAAGTCCATCATGGCACAGCTTGATAACAACAATCTCCATGTTCTTCTAGCACATATTAAAAGTCTTCTCCCCAGATGATTGGCCAAATAAATGCCCATTTATCTCATTTTTCTGCTGCTGGAGGTCTTCAGGCTGCCTCCACATGACTCCTACGCAGACTGCAAAGAATATTTACCAGCAGTCTCTCTCACACAGGTCTTAGCACATGCACAGCATTGGTTTCATTTCGTGTAGGAGGTTTCTATGTTTGCGTTAGTACCTCCCAACAGGCTTTGCTCTAGCTCACATCACATCAGTTTTTATACATGGTGAACAGCATAGAATGATAACAGGGATGCAACAGTGTAAAATGGCGTCAGACTTTCCATTCTAAAGGACAAAAGGTAACTCTGCTTTTTCTCCTAGTTTTTGCATGCAAGCTTCAAGTAGCACCATAACTGGACAACGATTGGATCAGAATTGGACCATTTAGTTGGTATGCTGCCTCTTGCACTGACCAGGCCCATAGACCTCGGAGCTGACTGGGAACAACTTTGCCCTCCATGTGATTTCTTGACAACCCAGAAAGCAGGTGGGGAGCTTTAACTACTAAGCCTGAGAGTAAATTTGCTAGGAAGGATGTTTTTGGTGCATAAAACATTGAATTTCCATTCAAGAGACCTAAGATTTTCTATCTGAACCATGGATCATTGAGAAAACAGGCCATTCACTTTAGCTGTCTTTATTTGTAAAATTCCCTGTCTTGCTGGTCACTGGGACATATTGGGATACCATAGTGATGGTGCCCACATAGCTCCCAGAAAGCTGCTAGGATGACAAGAGGTAATGTCCCCTGCCAGGACTTAGTTTGATGGCAGGAGTACCCAGGCTGTGTCCTGGCTGTGTTTCCAGACTATAGTTTCCTGGATTTATAGCTCAGAATAGGCTTAGGTGACAGATTTGTCCACACTCCTGTGTATATACATGCTTTGATTAGAACTCCCAGGAGTTAGGTGGAAAGTTATCTTTCTGTGCCCAGAGGAGTCTGGGCCTCCTCATAGAAGCCTCTGTAGCTTGTCAGTGTGAGGTGATGCTCCTCCCACGGGAGCATGTGTACAGACTCCCTCATGTTTTACACAAGCCACTGAATCAGTGTCAAATGGGATCATTTATGGCCATTCCTCAGTCAGCCTGGACACCTTGAGCGGATGAATGACCTTGAGTTAGTGGATTTTAGGCTCTCTTGCCAATTCCTTGAACTGTCTTCCAGATAAAGTTTATTGTGAGTGTCTGTCTTACCCAATAGAAAGGAGGTAAAAGATATTTAGCTAACTAACTGCAAGATATTCTCTACATTTTTTTAATGCTTGACTGAAGTAAAATATGACCTTAAAAGCATCAGTAAATACTGCAGCTTTCATATAAACACATCAGATATACATCTGCTCTTTCTTTGTTCTTTACTGATAATAGAGAAGTTGTAGAAGGAAGAGTTGTGCATACCTTCCACTGTGTGGGCTCCTTTCCATCTCTTCAGCAGTGATCTTTCCCTAACGGGAAGTCTTTCAGTGAGCTTCCTGTGAAGGAAAGAGACAGGTGAATGGATCTGGAGAAGCTGGGTGCTGCTCTTGCCATGAATTGAGGTCCTTGTGAACAGTCATACTTGATGCTCTGTGCTCCAGGGTGCAGAGGACTGTGGTGGTGTTTACAGGTAGGACTGTCCCAAGAGCTGTGGTTCCCATGCAGGGATGTTAATGGGTGATTCCTCCACTGAGACCTTGGGTTCAGTCACCCAAACTAAACAAGGTGCTGGCTGTGTGGTGCTCTTCAAGCAGAAGTAATTTTGGGCAGAGAATGTGGGTAGGAAGGCTGAAAATCCTTTCTCCCCTGTCTTCCTTAGACATGGGTCCCAGTGACCTCCACACACAGCCTGCCTATTCTGAACTTGTCCTGTGCCTCCACATAGCCCTGCCTTGGGATTTTGCAGTGTGGGAGACATGCAGCTCGAATCTACAGTAGGTAGAAGCATGTCTGGGAACAGCAATCCACTGCTGAAGAAATGCTGCATAATTATACACTTTCACCTAGGCAAAAGGAAAAGTGCTAACTAGTTTCCTTCCTTGGTAAAATATGTCCTATCTTCAAAAAATCCATAAGGCTGCTTTTGTTGTACCTGAAAACTCTGAGAGCTCATCTAGGGAAAAGGCCAAAGGCCACCAACTCCAACACCTTGGACTCACAGATGCTATGATAGGTGTAAAAATTCAATACTGTGTCTTCGTCCCAAGGTAGTCAATGCATTTTGAAGGAGGCAGGACAAACACTATGAAACAGGATAATCCCAAATGTGGTAGTGGAATGTTAGCCAGAGGCTTGGCATCCCAGAGAAATGGGTGGGGTAAGAGGATCAAGGACTAGGCAAAGAATCCCAAGCTTGTGCTTCATATATATATTAATTTTTACCCTAAAAGTAAATTGTAGATCAGAGATGGCTTCACCTTTTGACAAATTTTTGCCAAGGCTCAGGCTTTCAGGCAGGCCATGGGCTGAGATAGGCAATGGCACTTCCACTGAAGCACTGCAGGGTTCATCCTCAGGGTGCTGCATGGACACAGAGCCACAGCAATCCTGATCCCCGGGAGCTGGAATCCAGCCCCCAGTTCACAGCCAAGCAGCAACACAGAGTGCTGTGGAACGGCTGACAAAAGCACTGGCTGTGGAGAGGGCATCCCTGGATGTGAAACTCAAACAACCTCTTGACCCACAATCCACCTATAGTTCAATCCACTCCACTCCATCAGATAGAAGCCGCTTGCAGCTATGCAAATAGTCCATCCTGCCGGTCTTGTTGGCCTTCCCTCTGCCCAGCCTAATCAGTGTGGTGAGTAAACAGAACAATGAGGTCAAATACAGGGCTAGATTTTCCTTGAAATGGTTCCAGATATGGCCAGGACACCTGAAAATGTGGTATCCACAGGACCTGCTCTGGGAGCACTAGCTGCAGCATCCGTCCACCCAGAGGTAGGATGAACCAGAGTGGGGTGGCAAAGTTACCAGCCCCTGAAACTTTGGGCTGATGGTTAAAATAAACTAAATGCCATCTGTGTACACTAATTTATGTAACAGCCAGTATTTTCCCCATTTGAGCTCTGAAGTTGTGCTCATGCATTCCTTTGCTTCAGATGCATTTCCAGGGCAAATTACAACAGTACCTGACATGGTAGGGGCTTTTTAACACAGCATCAGGCGCCAGGTGATTTTTTTTATAAGTATTAAGTCAAGACAGTCTGCTAGGGAGGCAGGCAAGCCCAGTCAAGTTCTCACATACTCACTCTATGGTATGAAGCCAAACAGCGAAGTTTTCCAAGTATTTTAATGAACACGTTTCAGACCTTTTTATTAACTTTTAATGCCTCTTTATTTTGGCAGTTCAGTGCTGTGCTACAGGAAAGGCCAAGACACCCTTCACTGCTGTTCCAGATAAATATGCCTTAACCACAAATTAACACTTATATCTTGTACTGCTTCTGAAGCTGAAGGCCCCACGATCTGTCTGAGAATTGCTGTTTGCAGTTCCAGGTGGTGATTTTGCTAAATGAAGCCCCAGCCAGCTAAGGATGTAGCTGAAAGCACTCCTTCCTCAATGCCTAGGCACCATTGGCAACCTGAGATAAAAGCAAGAATGGCAGCCTTGTTTGTTGGGCTTTCTTGTAGGGATTTTGGAAGCAGACTCCACTTCTGGAGGTTGGAGATGGATGGCAGGGTGGGGAGGAAAAGGACTTCATCAGAGGAGCTCAGAGGATGTAAGGGAGACCCTGCAGGTCTGTCCAGCTCTGAGCACTTTGCACATGCCAGTGTAGCTCCAGTAGAGAGTGACCCTCGAGTGCTGCATCGCATCCCTGGCCTCTGCTTGCTTGGCTGAGTAAATCTCCTTTCTTTACTCTCACAGTTTGCTTTTGATTAAAGGTATGAGAAGTATTCAGCATTCTTGAAGGTGGAAGATGCCCATAAAACATCGCTTTGCTTCTTTCAGAAATTTGTTTCCACATCGCCTTTTGGGATGAACTTCAAAATTGGGATTGACATTTCTGTCTCTCTATAAAAGAGCCTGTTCTAGTCCAGGCCTTAAATCACTCCTTTTTTGCCTAGAAAGCAATAAGGATATAACCTCTACCACCCCAGAATGTCCTCAAGCCAGACCCTGAGACATTATTTCAACAAGTTCTTCCAACAGATACAGGCCAGGCTGGAACTACAGGCATTCTGTTAAGTCTTCCATTACTTTGCCAAGTTTAGGAGATTTCCAATTCTAAATAAAGTGGATACACATGAATGCAGCCAGAGTGCAAAGTAAGTGTTAATATTTTCCTTGCCCTTTTCATTTCATTACTCTTTAATAGCCTTATGAAGGAAAATGCCTTCTCTGTCCTACTTCCTTTTTGCTGTTTTTGCTTTTTCAGAAGATCTAGGCTGATCTAAATATAGTGAAATGTATCAATGTCTCCTCCATCAAGTGTGTTCAGCTGTGACCCGAGTGTGGTTTTACACCAGTGCCTCCTAAATGTGCAAACACATTACCAGACTTGCACAGCTTCCCAGTGCACATACCCATGAATGATGTCAGGAAGAGCAAAGCCAGGCACAAAGACCTGGCTCTTCAGGTCATCTTGGCTCAGACTAAAATTGAATCCTTTCACCTTGCTATGTTGTAGTAAAGCCCTCTGTGGAGTACAACCACCTCCAACCCACTTCTGAAAATAAGTAGTGTGGTTGCATGGTACTGGCAGAGTAAGAGCTTAGATTCACTCTTGTGAAAAATAATGTTCATGTGTGAATTCTCTATTTTTGTTGTTGCAATACTCACTTGCTTAAGCTGTTCCTTGATCCAAATTTCAGATCTCATCAGCTGATGATTACTAGAGTCAGCAATTAGAGAGTAATTCCTAAAGTGTTTGAACTTGTTTCTCAACAGACCTTGTTGTGGTCAGCTCCTGGTCAAGCCCAGTACAGACACCTTGGACACTTGTCATTGCTGTGGCAGATGGTACTGGAGCTGCCCCAGCTGACCACAGGACATCCCACATGGATCCCACATCCATGTGGGATCATCCTCAGCATTTACAACAGGGAGGGAGGGAGGGAGAGGGGGAGGGAGGAAGGGAGGAAGGGAGGAAGGAAGGAAGGAAGGAAGGAAGGAAGGAAGGAAGGAAGGAAGGAAGGAAGGAAGGAAGGAAGGAATGCTTTTGCTTTGCATGTAGTTTTCTCAATCCATGAGTTTACCAGTTTTACCCTTCCAAATCTCTCCCTTATCCCATGGAGGGGGAGTGAGTGAGTGAGTGTGTGGGGCTTAGTTGCTGGCTGGATTAAAACCACAACAGTTCTCCAGACAGTGCATGTGAAACAGGCTGAGGCATTTCTGTATGGTGCTTGTAAGACCGATCAAGAACTTGAAAATGCTTTCCATTCTTCACTTTCTTGCTTGCTCTCTCCAGCTGTTTCATTTCTCTGGTCTAAGAAATTTGGGAGTCTGCAGGGCTTTTTGCACAGCCACAAACCCAAGAAGCTGCTGAGGACCAAGTCACCTCCTCTTGTATCTACAAACTGTAGGTTCTGTCACTATCCATGCTCTCTCCTGAATGCCAGACCCTGATTATTGCCTGCAATCAATCCTACAGGAGTGCAACAATCAGAATAAACCTGAATCTTGTAAATGTCACATTGTGTCTTGAATAACCTGTGGCTGTCAAATCTGTGGCTTTGCTTTTCCCGGATAGATTCAAGATGTCTTTTGCATGAGGACTAGATGCCATAGCAGCAAGCAGCCTGTTTGGCAGCACTACCTCTGCAGGCAGCAGACCCTTTTTTTCCTATGCATGAGATTATCAGCATGGTAGAAAAATTAATTTTCTTTATTTGTGTGTCACATCCCAAACTTTAGGTGGCTGCAAAGGCTAGTTTTCCCTGCTTCTTGCACTTGCATGAATTAGAGGTCCCTTTTCAATGATGTCTGTGTATCCACTTTGCACAGGACCCCAGCCCAGTGAAAATGTGGATTATGCTGAATACTGCCATTGTTAACCCATCTATTCCCACTGTGTTCCTGTGTGCTCGATTTATAACTCCCTAAATCAAACCTTGCTCTGGCTTCCCTTTCCTCTGGGCTCATCAGTGGTGCTCCAGACCCAAGTACACCATGAGCCCCTCAGAGAGCAGTGAAATAATTCTCATAACTGCTGGTGTCAGAGCACTATTGCCAGGGCTTTCAGAGGGTGTCAGAGCACTATTGCCAGGGCTTTCAAAGGGTGTCAGAGCACTATTGCCAGGGCTTTCAAAGCAGGCACAAGAACACGTCAGCTGGGCAGTGTCAGGACCAGGCCCCAGCACCCACATGCAATAGGAGTTCACAAAATCTTGGGTCAAGCCAAAAGCACTCCTCCAGCTGGGGCCTGTGCAGGGCCTGGGGGTGGCCTGAGCAGGGGCCCAGTGGCATGAGCATGTCACCCAATCAGTCTTTGAAGAACCATTTTCAAATTGTTGAGGTATGTTAAGCACAAAAGGAAAAGCCAGCTCCATTTCCCTTGAGTGACATCTCTCCATCCCAGCCAACGGTCACTGTCTTTGACAAATGTCCACTGCTGGCCAAAACCACTGTAGTTTCATCACTGCTGTAGATCCAGGTTTCTAAGAGGAACAGCTGATGCAGTCATGTGTGAGTGTGCATGTGTGCATACATGTGTGGGTGTCTGTGTCTGTGTGTCTGGCTCTTTATCTGCCTGTCATCCCCTGCTGAGCTGTGAAGCCACTGGCTGACTCAACTGGATGTCAGACATATAATTAATTAACTGCCTATTTTTTTCACAAAAATAAAGGAGTAGAGGGAGGAAAGAGAGAAAAAGCCCCCACCAAACTGTAGGAAAAGTGGCCACAAGAGCTTGCAATTTATCACTCACCAGAGGGTATGCATGGGATAGCAGTTTTCAAAATATTCCTGCTGCAAAAAAGCCTCAGGTTGGTGGTTGCTGGTTCCTGGAAGCCAGATCAGGTGTTAATAACAGAAAACCCCACAGGAACTCAGGTCTGCTATGTACATATGGGGATGCTTTTGAACAGCTTGTGACCTGACTGGGATCTGGTGGATTTTCACAGGCACAGGAAGACCCATGTCCGATGCCAAGCTGCAGCAGCGATGTCAGGACACCTCCAGAGAAAGGTGATAAAACCATCTGCTCTTCCCAGGGTGAGCGCTCCGTGCCTGGCCCAAGGCTCCTCCTGCAAGTGGCTATCCCATTCCACCAATCCTGGCTAAGTCTCAACTGCAGGCTGCAGGTAAATACCCCGAGGACAGTTTAATCTTAAAATAGTTGAATTTTGGCAGTGGTTATCAGAGTGGGTGCCACTGGGGAGGATCAGGTGCCCTGAGCATTAGCCAGTGCTGCAGCAGAGAGCAGGGGCTTGTGGGGAGCTTGGCACTGTGAAGGGACAGACCTCTCTGGACACAGGGACAGGCATTGCGTGGGAAGCTGGGGATGCCTCTGTCACTACTCGTATGTGAAATAGGCTGTGTCTGCTCTCTGGGCTGGGGATGGGTGGTTAAGCACAGCTCCTGCCCATATGGTGAGGTTCTCCTTTCCCCCCTGCAGGGTCAGCTGCTCCCTCAGGGGCATGGTGGCACAAATGCCAGGGCCACTGCTTATGGGGTGAGCTGGGAAAAGGGAGAGGTCTCCCTGGGACTGGGAGGGAGTGGGCACCATGCTGCAGCATGCAACCTCCTGCTCTGCACAATGAGCCTGAGGAAAGTTGGCAAAGTGGGATGGGGCAGGATTTGAAATGCATGTGAGCAGTGGGGGGAAGGGGGCTTAAGCAATTATTTGAGTCATGAAGCAATGCAAAAATATTTCTCAAGAAGCCCTAACACACTGTGTGCTGCTGAGGTGTTTCCTAGGAGAGCAGACACCATGGCTCTGAGCACAGGCTGCCTGTGGTGCTGTGCTGGGCTGTGCTGTGCTGGGCTGGGCTGTGCCGGGGAGGCAGCTGGCATGCCTGGGACACAGAGAGGCAGTGGCTGCCAGCCTTCTCCCAGAGATCACTGTGACCTTACAGCAACCTGCAGAGGTCTCATACTTTGCTACTAGAAGTGGTTTCGGTAGTGGTGTGAAAAATATGTCTGGAGAGTTAAAATCTGGTAGGCTTTGTGCATCTTTATATGCAAATACCAGTTATTAATCTGACAAAAAACATGCCATGGTCCATGGACCAGGCTGTGCTCACAGGAGAAGGGGTGGGGATGAACCCCACAGCTGTTGGGTGGGATGCTCATCCAATTTCTTGTAGTGTTCTGCACCCACAGTCATTCTCCTCAACTCTGTCACAGTCCAGAGGTGAAAAAAGTGACATATTTTTATTGTTGGGAGGCCTGTGCTGTTTGGCTGCAGCTGCAAGTGCCCTATCCCCTTGCTGAGAGAAGCTTTGCAAACACAGACCAGCTCTCCCAGGATGCTGCTAACAACTGATGCATTATTTGAAACTCAGGTGTGGAAAAGGCCGGTGCATGCAGGAGTCTCCAGTGCCCTGGACACATGGATGGGGATCAAAGGCCAGAACTGTTTTCAAACTCAATTAAACCCAGAAACTCAGCATGCCCCAGAACATCAAGACTAAGGAGGAGTGTGTGAAGACAAGGGAAAAAGGACATTTAAAAGTCACACCAGAACTGAAGATTCTGAGATAAGCACCAGTGGCGCTGGAGAAAGCAGTGACACTTAGAGAATATCCCTAAATACAGGTAAGGCTAAGAGAAAGAGCCAACACTGGGAGCAAGAGGAAAAGAGCCTTCTTGAACAAAGGTAGAGGCAGATCTGGGCGAGCCAGCTGGAAAAAAACTCTAGTTCTTTTAGGTGATTATTCACATGAGCATCATTCATGAGTTCACACATTCAGCGTGACTGAGGAATACTGCAGCTAAAGAGGAGGCATGTGTACACAGTCATTTTTAATCAGATGCAGCTACTTGATGTATCATGTCTGATAACTGACCACAGAATTATGACTGCAAGTTCAGACATGTAACTGCTCATTCCTCAACTTCTGGGAAAGAGTGACCTGAGACATGAAATCTGTGAGGGCAGATGCAGAGTCAAACTCTGATTTAAATTTATTACTAGATGGCACTGGCACCACAAGAGCTGTTAACCTCTGTTGCTGCTGTTCAAGAGAAAACTAAAAGCAAGCCTGCTCAACTTGCTGCAGGCTGAAGTTCCAGTCACTGGGATTTACAGATTTGCAGAGGCAGACCCTCTGGGTCTTCTCTTTTGGCTGCAAGAAGTGGCCTCTCCATTAATGTGCTGAGGGAATTCCACTTTACACCAAACATTCCTTGTGGCATCTTTAGGAGAGCTCAGCTGGGCTGGGAGCTGCTCAGATGGAAATATGACACTGACAGGCACCACTTTCGAGGGTGAGGATATGTGGGCAGGGTTATCCACGAAAGGAGACTAAAACCTTAGAAGCTGTGGGAAAGAGCTGAGAGTTGCTTTTCATGATGTCTCATGAGGTGGATTTCATAACTTGTGTTGCTCCGTGGAAGTTAAGAGCCCAGCTGCAGACTGTGTCCAGTTCAAGCTCAGCCAGGGGAGAGGGTGGCTGGGACATCGTATCCTTGTCACTCCGATCTCATGGAGTTGGAGAGCAGGACACAGCGAGCTGTACGGGCTGCTGCTGGAAGCTTGGATGCAGTCCCTTTCCAGGGCAGTGGGAGAAGTCTGTGATAAGTGCATTTTCACAGCTGACAGCAGCTCAAATCAAATTTCACCACCCTTTTACCTTGAGCGATTTAGTCATCCTAAAGTGTTGTGCTAACACAGCCTGCTGCCAACAGGCAGCTCCTCCTCCCTTTTCCCAGGGGGGAGAACACACATTACAGCCACTGGTCCTTACATTCCCCTAAAAATGCTCATTTCTCCACCATGTCTGGATCTATTAAAAAATGCCATTTTCATGAATGCAGCACTACAGCAGCGAGGGAACAGGGATGGATGGGGTTGGACACAAGGGCTCCAAAAGAGACTTCAGGAGAGCATGATAGGGCTGGGCCCCAGCTCCAGGAAGGGATGAAATGCCAGCCTGGCTGGCCAACAGAGCTCTCAGCACTTGGCCCCTTCTTCCTGCTCCTCCACCAGGGATGTGGGGTGGGAAGCTGCAGTTTTGGAGGCAGGAGACTGCTGTGTCTGCAGCTTGTGGAGGTTGTACCTGATGTAAGAGCTCCCTGGGGCGGCTCCAGTTGAGCAATGACTGCAGAGAGCCCTCTGTGACCACAGGTATGTCAGAGTAACTACAGGAGGTTGTTTTACATCATCTGTGGGTCTGGCCCAACTTATTTAACAGGTTTCTAAAATACTCCATGTCTACACAGCAAGTAATAAAAGTGACTAACTTCTATTTCTTTCACAGGGTGAGCTTAAACAAGGTTGGCAAGGGGTTTTACAGGTGTCAAATTGCTTCTGTGCACTCATACATAAGTGTCAGGTATAACAATAATTGTTTGAGTTGGTTTTTTATTTTTACACAGTCATAAAGTTGTAACTTATTGCACAGCAGTCCTTTCTTCCAGGGCATCTCACAGTGCTGGCTGTGCTCCTAGAGAAAGAGAAAGAAGGCTTTGAAATATTTGTTTCCAATTTATTTGCAAAACCTGTCTGAAAATACATGACATTTCACTAAGGATTTTTGAATCACTAAAATATGGAGTAAAATCTAACGGGATATTTCTTACACTTAAATCAAGACATTCTTTCAAAAAACCCCATCCAGTCTGTGAATTTGTGGGAAAAGAAAATCTGAAAGTGAGCTTCGTAGCTTATCAGTTCTTTGCAGGACCATTTTCAGGGGTAGAAGGGTGAATTTCCTTTTGACTCCATGCCTCAATCAGCTTCTCACAGAGTGCATTTGTAAAGATCATGAGAGTTTTCATAAAACAATAGGGATAAATGGAATTGAAATGTTCTCCAGTTCATAGGTCCTAAGGCTAGATTTACACATCAGCATCTGAGAATGGGGAGGAGTGGACTGTGGAGATATTCACCAGCCTTGCATTATCATTGGCTTTGGAGTGGAGATTGAACCTGATAATCCTGTATTGCGTGTTGTGTGGGGTGCCTGGTGTCATCAGGTGCTCCTGGTTTATTTCCTAATAAATCTTGTCACATAACTGTTCTTTGCAACCGTGCCTTGGCATAGCCATTGGGGCTTGTTGGCCGACAGAAAAGGAGGCTTAAAAGGGCTTGGAGGACAAGGTTCTGTAAAGAAACACACTCAGATTTTCCTCATGAAAGTTTCTGTCATCTGCTGCATGGGCTAGTCTGTGCAACCCACCTGTCCTCCCTCAGAAGTTGGACATCCAGGGTGAGTGGTCTCCTTTAAATGAGTATGGTGAGACATTCCAAGACCAGATTAAACTGCTTCCCAAGCCTAAAGTGCTGCATAGGAAGGACCTCAGATATATCTCTTACCTGTGAAGGCTGCCCATAACACCCTGTTCTGTTTTCAGAGATAATTGCACAGACAAAGGGAGATTTTATTTAAATGGCTGCCATAACTTCTTTTAACCATTCAAGGAAACAGGCTGGGACATGTCAGTTGTCTGCTCAGGCTTTGTAGGAGGCTTTCATCCTGCACTGCTCAAATAAGAAAAACCATGAGGTCACCAGTTGCTAAACACTTGACGTGGTTTCCCAAGGTTTGCCTCTCTGGTAAGTGCTCTGGTAATTTGGGTGGTGTTGACAGAAGCCCCGAATATTACCCAAAGCGCTTGGTGATTATTTTTTTCTGCTACCTCCAACAGCAACCCCCCTTCCAGACAGAAACACTGTTCTGCTGCTAATGGTGCACCAAAAAAATCCACCTTTGTGTTCCAAATGCCTTCCTGCAGAACAAGCTGCTCCGTTGCTCATCTCCCAGGATTAAGGATGGAATGGGGTGGGACAGGATGGGACAGAGACAGACTTCTTGAGCCACCTCCACTGTTACATCTTTTTAGGTTAATATTTTTAACTTACCTTTTGAAACATAATTTCAGGTTGCATTTTCATATCACATTCCAAGTGTGGGGTGGTGAGATCTTTTAAAAATGCACACATCATTTATTTTTCATTTATGAGAAGGAAAGAGGGAGTCTTTTCACTAAAAAATCTGTATGGCTGAAGTTCTGCAGCATCTGCTATTTGCATTCAAGGACAAAATCTATTAAATTTTTCTGCATGCCTTTTTACACATTAAATGATCATGCAGGTGTCCTCTCTATAATCAAAAGCTGAAGCAAAAGGAGGAAAATTATGCTACCTGTTGTTTTATGAAAACCACCAGGTCTCCTAGTTAGGAGCAGTCTCCCCACCGTTCTTAGAGGCAGGACTCCAAATCTTGCTGATAAACATGAAAACCACCAGGTCTCCTAATGGGAGGAAGCGTTTCTCCTATAGCATCCATTCAGCAGCATGGGCCTTAACCATGCTGAGCATGGTTAGGAGCAGTCTCCCCACCATTCTTAGAGGCAGGACTCCAAATCTTGCTGATAAATACTGAAAGACTCCCATGGACTTCTGCACTTGATTAAGAAACATCATGACACCCACTAGAGAAGCCACAGACAAGAAGGCTTGGAAAACCTTGGAGAGGTGATAGGAAGGAAAGACAAAACATTTGAAAGACTCCCGTGGACTTCTGCACTTGTTGATTAAGAAACACCCACTAGAGAAGCCACAGAAAAGAAGGCTTGGAAAACCTTGGAGAGGTGATAGGAAGGAAAGACAAAACATACTGTGGCAGCTCTTGGAACTAGAAATACATCTGAGCTTGCCTGTCCATTTGGATGATCTGGAAGGTACAGACATTTATCTGATATTTGTTATTATATTTGTTTAAACTTTCATACAGTGTCACCTACTCTGCTTATAGAAGGAAAGCATTATTATTATGTTTAACAATGATGTAATAAAAATTATCAGTTTCCAATTACTTATAAAATATTGGACTGAATATTATTTTTGTGCAATGCACGGGTTGTGTTTGGCTGTGTTCTTTGTATAAGCCTTACAAAGTGGGGAGAGAAGGGAAGAAGTGGGTGTGATGACATGCTAATTCCAAATACTTTTCCTTTTTTCTTCGAAAGAAAGAAAGAAACATCAACAGGAGTCCAAGCTGCACAGCTATCATAGCATACACCAATCCAGAAATAGGATGGTCTCATGACCTTCCCCTAGACAACACAGGATGCCAATAAGCACTTATGCTTTTGAAGGAAACCCTGGGACCTGCCACCTTAAAAGGAAGCTCAGGCTGAGGTCATGCTGAAGATCCTGGAGTGCATCTGTCCTGGGATTTTGTTTAAATTAAACCATTGAAACTGACAAAGAGCAGCTCCAGAGGGTGGAGTTGCATAAGAACCTATTTGTGTTTCTGCTTTGGTGTGAGGATTTGTTTGCTCTTTATTTCACAGATATGAAAAGATTTAATTAATTATGTATCACTTAAGGAACAAATCTTTTACAACCTAAATACTTCCAACATAAAACATGAAGCAAAGGCACTACCTCTTCATCTTTCCCCAGTCTGAAGGAGAGACTATATACTACAGTCCAAGAGATGCTTCTTCTTTATCCTTCATAACTTCTCTTATCTCTGGCAGAGAAAGAATCTCCTGAGCTATGATGGCTGCAGTTTATTTTCCACAAAGGCTCCAGCATTAGCTGGGCTACAGTCAAATGCACATTGTTTGCTTTGTGCCTACCAGCCTTGGGTAAGACAAGTTCTTTGTGTCAGAACTCAGTTGTTAAGTACACATAGTTTGCTTTTCTGTTTTGGTTCTTTTTCCCCCTACTAGTAGTACATAATTAGGTCTATATGAGATCTTATTCTAGTTAAAGCTGCAGAAGACAGAATATGATGCTCTTCAAAAGGTCTGGAAGATAAAAACAACTCAAAAGTTAGGAAATGCCAAAATGGAAGTTGCTCAAGCAAGTTTTCTGGAAGGGCTCACATTTCCCACCAAGCCCTGGCTCTGAATGATTCTGGTAGTGTGTCCCAACCTAACTGCATCCCTGAGCCCTTGTTCTCACTGCTCCTCCTGTGAGATCTGTTCTAGTAACTGACTTCTCACCTGGTTAAATGCCACCCTCTCTTTACCACCTGGAATATGTCAAAGTCCATTTGTACCCTTTTGTCCTTGTGACAACACTGCCCTTTAATTTAAATCGTGTTCGTTTCCTTCCTTGTTTCCTTGGTAGTTGCTTCCTTGATGTATTAGTACCTCCTTGCAGTCTCTTTCTGTGCAGAACTGAGTCTGGGACACCATCCTGGGGCAAAATGAGGCAGGTCATGCCCTGGGGTCTCACCACTCCCTTCCAGAGTGGCCTCAGCACTGCAGTTGCTGGCTGGAGATGCTGTCCTGCAGCAGTACAACAGTGCTGCCCCTTGTTGTGCTGCTGTCAAGGAAAGCTTCCTGGCCTCTGGCTCTGACTGACAACCTCCCACTAAGACATCCACTTACTGTTAATCCAATTCTCCATTTTCTGGCTGTGCTACCCACAGTGTCTCATTCTGCAGCCTCCCAGGGACGTGGTGGAGACCCCATCACTAGTGGTGTTCAATATGTGACTGGGTGGGGTCAAGCTCATCTAGGCTCCCTTCTGTGTGAAAGGTTTGACCACATGATCTTTCAAGGTTCGTTTCAATCTGGGCTGTTTTAGAATTCTGTGATTCTACCATTAAAAACAGCAGCCATCTGTGATCCAGTTTGCATATGAAAAGAGACTTTCCTGCAGTGATGAAGTTCCTGGTAGTGTAATTAGTGTCAGTAGTGTTGAGATCTCCGGGCAATCCAGTACCAGGGGAAAGCAGAAAACAGGATGGCTGAAGCAGGAGGCCACTCACAGTCATTGGTGTTGCCTGGACCAGATCCCTACCACAAAGCTCAGCCATCAGTAGCCCTTGTTCCTCACAGACCAACCCCACCACTTTTCTTTCTACCTCTGTTAGTTCTCCCCAGTTCAAAAGTCCTAGTCCCTTCCATGCCCACATGTTTGTCTTCACTCAGCCCTTCTGTTACTGCTGTGCCCAGAGGTCTCCACCCCTCTCTCCAGCCTCATCCAAGCAGTCCAGTGCTTCCCATGCTCTGTTCCCAGCAGCCTATCTGCTCACATTCTCAGCTCTCAGCCCCCTTCTTTCCCCTTGTGCTCCTTGTTGTGGTCTGCTCCTCTGTCCCCACTCCAGAAAGCCTTGCTGGGCAGTTTGTCTTCACAGGGGACTTCTGTCTCCAGGGCTGTCACCCCAGCAGGAGAGCTCTGGAGAGGCAGAGGTGTCTGCTCTTAGGCCACACATAGCCTGGCATGTGCTCAGTGTGGATGGAAGCCCAGATGTATTTAGCTGCTGACATTAACAACTACTGCTGAGCAAATGTGAATTTCAAAGGGATTTTCCAAAGCAGACTCCTGAGCCAGTACTTTTTTTTCTGTCAGCCTCTCCTGATGCCGTGCTAACGTTCAGCATCTTTCTCTGAAGCATGGGAATGGCAGAACTGTTCATATGTGTGAAAACAACAAAACTGGACAAAATAGAGTCTTTTCCCCTATTCTTACTACCACTTGCAGCAGAATCATTTGGCTAAAAGTTTCTTAGTATTAGGTTATCAGCCTCAAACTGATATCTGTTTCAGAAAACTTCCTCCCAAATAGATCTGGGCATGGGGATCTGAACCCAAGGTCTCATAATGCAGTGTTTCTGAATCCTTTCCCTGGTAATAGCAGGTGAAGTCTCCCAGACCTATGGCTGTGTAAAATAATCCACAGAACTACCTGCTCTTTTCACCTGCCCAGAAGAAGCTCATAAGGGGTTGCTGGGTGTAGTAATCTGTTTGCAGCATGCCGGGAGGATGGAGCAGCCTGCAGGTGTCCAGCAAAGCTCCATTCAGCAACTGCACACTGGGCAGAGCCCGAAGGTTGGTTAGAAACAGCAGTGGTCACTGTGGGTTCAGTTCTGAATCATGGCAGAGACCTTTCTGTATTTGGTGACTCAGTGCTATGGTGACCAAAATTCCACAAACACTTCACAGAGAATAAGGCCATGTGTTTTCTGCTCCTCCTTAGGCAGTGATGCTGCCTGGGAATAACCTGTAACTTGTAACTTTGCAAACTTAGTAGTAAAAGAGATTAGGAGGAAAATGAGGGGAAAAAGCAGAAAGATATTTCATGAAAGGAAAGCCTGTACATAGATAAGCTGTCATGGAAAAGACAATATCTAGTGTAAGGAGAAATACTGAAGAGAGTTGACAAGGCAGAGAATGGGTCTGCCTAGGGCAGTATTCTTTTACTTGGTCATCACTGCTGCAGGCATTTCAGAGGGACATATGAGCAGAAGAGACAAATCTTGCAATGCAACATCTAGCAGTTTTGATAGCCTAAAATGACAGGTCCAAAACAGATTATTCAACTAATTTTGTTTGAAATATTTCCCTTTAACGCACAATTCCTTGCACAGTGCCTTCTGATTCAGACACACAGAATATATAAGCCCCACTGATGTGTCAGACATGCTTTCTCTTCCAGCTGCATTAAACACATGAGGATCCTTTTGGAAGGAAACAAGCACATGGACTTCATTCAAACCATCATACCAAGCAGTGTAATGATGATGCCACATGGTTTATAAACATTAAATTAAAATGTTTCAATAGCATTCCAGAGATTTTAGAATCATACTTATTGTGCCCAGTCTCAGAGAGCAGAACCATTATGGACACAAAAAAAGGATGATGTGGTGGTGAATTCCTTTGAGTTGATCCTTTTCCTACGTGTCTCGGCTGGAATATCTTCTGCTGGGGGGAAACACTACTTCAGATGCCATGTATGACCCACTTTATCTAGTGGACTCTTTATTGGTAGTTACCAGTGAACAACAGTCCTTGCTATACTCTTCAGAGTCCTCTTGTTCAGCCTGAAGTACTGCTAACCTTTTGTAATAGAACCAAACAGCAAGCAGAGTCACCCTGCCTCTTAACATGCAAGGAGTCACTCATTGTAAGCTTTACCTGGTGGTGGTTGAAAGCCCTTTCCAAACAGTGTGTGCTTCCAAAAGGTGTGTTTAATCACCATGGCTGCACTGCTGCAGTGGGAAGGCTGCTTCCCAAACCACGCTCTCCATAGCTTCATCCCTCCAGGTGTTCATTTAGGAAAGCATTTTGTACAATAGCTACTCCTCCATTCTTTCCAAGTTCTTTATATCCCATTTGCTTCTGAGTCACCTTTAATTAATGCCACCCTTTAAATGCTTCCAACTGTTCTGGCTAAAGTGCTGACACAGCAAAAAGCAGCACCAAACTGAAAGGCTGAATTACTTGATTTCACAGAAAGAATTTATCACAGTGAAAGGTGAGGCAAAACATTTTCACCAGGCTGCCACTGGTGAAACCAGTGAAACCACCAGGCTGCCACTGGCTGCCACCTTGTTTCTTTTCTATGTTAACAAATCTGTGAGCATGAAATTTCCCATTCCTAAGAGCACCAGAAGAGCACATCACTCAGCACTAATCATGGCTCAGGTTCTCTGTGCAGTTCCTCTTGTCCTTAACAAGGGATGCTACCAGGACTTCCAATCTTGCTGAAACTTTTTCTACTGACTTCCAGTGGTGGGGTGATGAACAGACAGGAACACAAAACCTAGGGGTGGGCAGAAAGTTGCAGGAGGGAGGAGAGTTCTTTGCTTAATTCAAAATTATGCAGCACAACTGTGCAGCAAAATCATGACCATGAAGTCTGGTGGAAGCATTGCTCCCCATGCTCAACAGGGCTGAAGAAACACCAGGAATGCAAGAAATCACTGTTACATCACCAGGCAATGCAGAGCATCCCAGGTCTGGAACACTGCATGCAGTCCCCTTCCAAAGGGCAGGTGATTGGAAATGTTACAAAGTCAAAATGATCACGGTTGGAAGACACTCCAAAATATGCAGGACTCTGCAGGCCTGATAGGCCAGCAATAAATGGGAGGCAAAAGGATGATTTTGCTTGCTGTTTCACACAGTACCATGGATGCCAAATGCTGCAGTCAAAAATGTGGCCTATAATAAACAAAAAATTATTTGAAGTATCACAGCTTGTGGGGCTCATGGCTGCATAACATTATGGAGGTAAAAACTACACAGGGGTTGAAATGGCAGTCAGACCTATCCATGAAACAGAGTGAAATGTGAAATGCAGAGATGCAGATCCAAGCTCCAGCTGAGGAAGTCTGAGACTCAGAATGAAGGGTGCTTGGAAGGGGAAGCATACTGCTCACTGCTTCCCAAAGGGCAGGGCTCTCAGAGGTGTGCAGTGCAATGTATGAGCCTGTGGTCCAAGCCAGGACAGGGAATTGCAGCTTCTCGGGCAGTGGCTGTGGACAGAGGGACAGGGCTCGTCAGTCATGTGTTTCTCAGCACTTTCTGAGCAAGGGTTGTGTTTTGCTCCGATTTGATCCCCAGTGCAGAGATGTCTCTGTGCTTCTGTAGTGCTTTCTTGTGGCTCCTGTGGAGCTCATGAGAATAAATACAAACCTTGCTATTGTGTCAGCCAGTAGTCAGGCTTAATGACCATTTACTGGCCCACACACTGTTGAGCAAAGAGACTCCCTCTTAATGAAGGTCCTACTAAATAACAGTGTACAAATAATGCATAATTACTCAAAATGATGCTGGGTCCTTTAAGATCAAGGAAAATGGTCTCAAATTATACTTGGATTTCTTCTTCCTCAAATGACATCAACTGGTACTCCAAGGACAAAGTTCTTTCAGCCAGAGAAGCTGTTTATATGTAAAAAAGGATGTGTTTTTTATTAAAAATAGAATACTTTGGAATCACAGTAAAATAAGATTCAAAGGAATTGTTTTATTATATGTATCTCTAATAGCACACATGTTAATAACTAGCAGTACTTGTAATCTGCATTTTTTGTGGTTAATAACATGGGACTTGCTACTCCAACTCTGCAGGTGAAAATACAGAGACCAGGAAAGAGGATGTGCCTTCTCCAAAGTCACACAATAGCTCGATTGTCAAATATGAAGCAACAAAGTGGAAATACACAAACACAGAAGCCTGTTCACAAATGGGAGCAAAATATGAAAAGAATGAGCAAATTTTTCTGTTCCTAAAAGAGCTAAAAGAAGAGGGTCACCTGCAGTGGTTTAAAAAAAAATCAAACATTTTCAACCCACCTGCAAAGTCCCTGACTGTCTACATAATTTATACCAGCTTCCCTGGAGGGAGGGGCTGATGCAGGAATCTTCCCTGACTGCTGCAGGAGATGGAAATGGGGCCATTTGCCACAGATAAAGTGGTTTTATTCAATAAACCGATAAGGCTTGGATTCCCGCTGATGGCAGAGTTGAGGTAGCTGCACATAAGCTGTTTAACCGTTTCTAAACCAGTTGAGGCATGGTTTCCACTTCACATCTATCCTCTGCCAAGTGAGCTCGGTTTTTCCCTTCTTTCTGTTTCTATCTCCCATGACAGCATAGCACACTAAATGATCTGTTATCAGGATTCTCAGGGAAGAATCAAAACTCTTCTCTCTTCAGGGAAGGAAATAAAAGGGCAGCTGCTTCTTGCAGCCCTTTCCTCAGCTCCTCTCCTGTTCCACTATTTACTTTATTTCTTTACCTTGCAAATAGCTCCAGTGTCTTGGAGCCCGGGCTAAGCCCAGCCCTTTTGTGCCCTGCAGTCATCGCTGCATCTTTAAGGGAAAACTGATTCCCAGGAATGCTGTGCATGCACATACCTATCAGGGCGCTGCACCCACACCTGCCCACCGCGTAACCCAGGCCCGCTGGCCCTCGCAGCCGCATTCCAGCCGGCAGAGCTATTACTCGCTAATTGTTACCTGTCAAACAGGTAAACGAAGCTTTTGGGCCCAGTCCAAACAAGCGCATATTCCCACGAAATCCTAAACCAGCAAACCTTTGACCTTTCTGCAGCCCCACTGATGATTTTTACCGGGGCTGATTTAAAAGTATGATGGTATCTTTGAGGGACAGAAAGAAGTGGCAAGCTGTGGTATTATTTATTGTGATGAGGCTTGCTTGTACGTGTTAATACCTGCAGCAGAGCGGAGGATTACCAACACAGGAGAGCAGAGAGGCAGCCCAGCAAACACGACAGAGCTCACGTCCCCCGAATCCCCTGAGTGGGGTGGCTTTCCAGTGCTGATCCAAAGCAGTTTGTGGATGGTGAGGAACTAATGTGCAAAACCTCCTGAGGGTGAAAAAGTTAGTGTACAGAGTAACTCAGAGCCATCTGGGAGGCCTGGAACTGGCATTTCCTCTTCATTTCACCTTGTTCAGACTTGTTCCATGGAGCATAACAGGATCAGCTCCTGTGGAGCAGGGGGGTCTCTGCACACAGCCAGAGGCAGCAGCCTGTTCCTGTCACCCACCGAGGCTGCAGAGATGGCTGGCTTTGTCCCCCTTACAGCGAGCTTTCTGGGCAGGCCAGTGGGAGAAAGCAGCTCAGTCCAAACTGCTCCATCACAAAGTTTGGTCCTCCTGGCTAATTGCATAGAAAAGACATTCCCTCACAAAATAAATGCAAAGGCAGGCTGTTTTCACTAAATGTCTGGAAGGTTTCATATGCTTTAACATCAAAATATAATTTAAAAAAATGAGTTTCATTGAAAAACTACAGCTATAAATCACAACATTCAAAATAGCAGAGCTATCCCTACTCTGCCATGGTCCTCCTCCTTACAATCTCTCTGGCTTGGACAATGAGTACCTTGGGGAGAGGGGCTACACATGCTCCCAGTGGGTGATACCATCTGGGACACTTCTGAATCAGTAACATGACTCAGCCTCATCAGAGCTTCACCCCAGGTGTTGTGTCAGAGGCAATAGCTTAGGAAAGAGGGGAGAGTAAACAGTATAAGCCAGATTGTTATTGGTAATAACAGAAACATGATCTGCCCAGTAAGAGGGTAAGCTTTCTCTGCAAAGGTTGCAGATAGCCTCCATGGTAAACTTGATTTTGACCTGTCTCTCACCTTAGCTTTGCTCCAGTTAAATCAGACATATGTAAACACTGAATTTTATTTTGGAATGGATAATTTTAAACTTTTTTATAGATTAATTTATCCAGACATATGTAGATCTCTCAGATGTCATCTTAAACACTGAATTTTATTTTGGAATGGATAATTTTAAACTTTTTTATAGATTAATTTATTGTTTTTTAATTTTGGAATAGCTGAGTTTTATTTTGGAAGTTACCAGGAGAAAGCAATTGTTAGAGAGAGCTTTTGCAAGGCAAAATACCTTCTTTGAAGAAGCATTTCAATTTTTTATTTTATATAATCACAGAATGGTTTTGATTGAAAGACTGTCTAGTTTGGGGCATTTTCCACTAAATCAGGTTGGCTCACAGCCCCATCCAGTCTGGCCTTGAACACTTCCACAAAAAGGGCATCCACAGCTTCTCTGGGCAACATGTTCCAGTGCCTCATCACCTCGCAGGGAAGAATTTCTTCCCAATACTTGTCAAAATCAGTTTTCAGTTTAAAGCCATTCCTCTTTGTCCTATCACTAAATGCTCTTTCAAAATTCCCTCTCCAGTTCTCTTGTAGATTTAGGTACTGGAGGAGGCCACTAAAAGGTCTCCCCAGAGCCTGCTCTTCTCCAGGCTGAAAAACCCCAGATCTCTCAGCCTGTCTTCAAAGAAGAGGTGCTCCAGCCCTCTGAACATCTTAATGTAACCCCAGATCTCTCAGCCTGTCTTCAAATAAGAGGTGCTCCAGCCCTCTGAACATCTTAATGGCATTTCTGCAACAAAAGCTGCAGAATGAGGTCTCGTGCTTTTCTTTGGAGCAAGCTAGCACTTTGTGCTGATCTTGATCCGTTTTTAGCTGACAAGCAATCAGATATGCTTGCAGAAGTTCAGCTCAGTCCAGTACCTTCTCTAAAGGATGAGGAAATGACTCACAAACCAGAACAAATCCTGGTATCTACATCTGAGCTAACAGGTTTCATGGAGCTGAGCACAGCTTTGGGCTCCTGCAGACCCACAGGGGCATGCACATTTCCTTCAGGAATTGGAAACTCCTCTGCAGTTCCTTCTCTTTAGCTCCTTCACAATATTCTCCTGTCCTCTCTCTCACACACATAACCTGTCAGAACCCCACAAAACTGCTGAGCAGTACAGGAACTGCTCAGACACAGCATCTGGAGATCAAGACGTGGATGAGTCCCTCTCCCAGAGGCTCTTGTGCACTCTGAGAGAAGGCTGCACTGTTTGTGGTCACCTGCAGTATCTGATGGGCACACAACCATTGTCAAGCCTTGATTTTGCATGGATGCTGTGAAGAAGTAGCTGGTCTGGCCCTACTTCTCCTCACCCAGTAGCAAGAGATATTCCAAGCCTGGCAGGGAGCAGGAGGGAAGGAGAAGGGGCTGTTTCAATAGGGCCAGAAGAAAAGGGGAAATGTTTTCTCTCGTGGTTCCCAAAAGAAAGCAGCATCTTGGCAGAGGCAACCTGCCCGCCAGGCCAGTCTGTCCTCTTAGGATTCCTCTCAAAAGCTATTCAAGCAAACAGTGATGCCTTCACAAGCTCTATTCATCTGAATATATTGGATTTGGGATTCTTCTCCCTTTTCACCTTACAGGGAGATTATTCAGATGCCTTATCTGCTCCCAGCTCTGTGCCAGGTTCCAGCATGGAATATCTTTCAGCTTGCAGCACTGTCACCAGATGCCCATGCTGCATCAATCACTGCACTGGCCAGCTTCCATGGCTATCATCTTAATGGTACTGTCCACTACCCTCTGAAACCAGCAATAATGGTACCCATAGGTATTTTGTTTAAGATAAAAAGGGAAAATACCTTAAAAGATGACGAATAAAAGGGTGTCTGTTCAAAAGCCATCATGTGGAAACTGACAGCTGCATTACTAATACCCACCTAGAACCAGCTGGAAATAATTTCACCAGAAAATGCTGATTTTTCCTGTATCTTTCATTCCTGGTTTGACAAACATTTACTGAACGAAGAGCAAGGTTTCAGGAATTTGTTGCTTCACACAGGCTATTAAGATTCCTGGAGCACCTGGGCTCTCCGGGCTGCCCTGCAAGCTGGTGTTATCTGTGACAGAGCTGACTGTCCATGTCTAGGGCTGTCATGCCTGTTCTTTCTGCAGAATTTTTGAGAATGGGCCAGAATAACTTGGTTTTCTCTTTCAGACTCATAGAAGAACTTCTGTGTCTGAAAGCCTGTTACCTTAGCTCTGCCAGCAAACCTTACCTCTCCTCATAGCATCGATTTTACAACACAGCAATGTGCACTTTGTAATTAGCTCTTACTGGTGATTCAGCTTAATTTTAACAGCTGTTGAAGAGGGTTGATTGACTTGAGGGTTAAGGAAACTGGACTAGATGTTCTCATGCACTGATCACCAGAAAACCTGACTACAACCAGCAGCTCACATGGTCCCAGGCCACTGTTGGTGGCCACAGGCTTATGACATTATCCCATGACTTCAGCTGAGCAAAACAGTGTTATTCACAGAGCTGGTGACACAGGAAGTTTTCCAGCTTCTGTGGTGTTCAGAAGTGTTAAGGATGTGACATATCCTGGTATTGGTACTTGATGCCTGTGTGAGGTTTGGTACCAGTTAGTTGAATCTAGAGGTTGTGCAATGATTTAAAGCCATCTTTACACATTTCAGATTTGGAAAAGCAAATGTAACAAAAAGAAGAAAAAGTGTAACTCTTTAGAGTTACAAAACAACCTTTCTTAATTTCAGAAATAAACAAGGGATTCTCACAAGTGGATGCAAAACAACTGAGAAAAAGAGATGCCTGCCTAATCAAAGCAAGCCCTGGTTAGTTCAGTGGTGTCAGTGATGCATCAGTGATACCACTTCCTACAATTTTCTAAAGGCCACCCTCGCAGAGTCATATGACAGAAGTGTGTTCTTTAAATCTCTGATTCTCATACTTCATTTGTACTTCAGGGAAAAGCTTTACAGGGAAATACCGAGACACTGGCAGACAGATGAAACCTCTATTTTTAAAATGTCATGATTCTAAAGCACGATGCAAAGAAGGGGGTGCCACCATCTGCATGCATTCACTTCAGACTTTAAAGCAAGGTTTGAAGCTGAGGGCCTCCAGAGTGTGTTGTCATCTGCTGCAAACACAGCATAAAAGAAGCAGAAAGTAAGATAACAGGAATTGTGCATTTGTTAAAAAGGAAAACAGAGCTCAGTTCTCAGCTGCCTGTATCTTTGCTGTGGCTCAGGACACAGCAAGCCACCGAGACAGCACATCTCTGGCGCTGCTTCTGTGCACGTACCGAGAATCTGCTGCAGCACTGACACTGCGTGCATTTTCCCATCTCCACAACTGTCTGCTGTCCACAACACTTGCTTCACTGCCAGTACCAGGGCAAGAATTGCCTGCCAGGGCCAAGCTGTCTGTTCTCAATGTGAGCTAGCTGGGAGGAGTGCCCTCCAGCTCCCAGCCACTAATTAGCCATTAATCTCAGGCACTAGGATTCCCACACACCATGCAGGCTTCCTTTGGTGACTTTGCAATTAGCATCACAACACCCCAAGCTTTGAAGGCTTTGTGTATATTTATCTTTTCTTCCAATTGTCAGGGCCAGCATACATAAATTAAACCAATTTAAGAGCATCTGTGTATCTATTATTTGGCAGCTATTAGCCTAAACTGACATAGTCGTCTGCCAGCTGACAGTTAGACACACTTATATTACCTGGGTGTGACTTGTATTTTTTCACAGAAAATGTGACACATCACATAAGTGCTGCTTTAAAACTGGAACTCACTTCTACATGTACAGGAGAAATGTCTGCCCTTATTGCACTGATGTGTCACCTCCAGATGCAGATGATGCAGCTCTGCTGAACGAAGGACAAAATCAGCACATCAGTCCCAGACTGAGCAGGGACTGCACGCAGTGAATGTTTGGGAAGTTTAGAAGAGGAGCAGCCATATGGCATGGCATGGCATTCTCTTCTAAAACCAGAGACCAGGGTGAGGAGCCTTTCTAAGCAAGTAGCAGCACTCACCTGCAAACAGACTGAATTCAACCACATAGGGATAGGGCCTGATCAGTAGCTCACAAAATTAGAAGGATTCTCAGTGGACTCCATCTACTACAGGATCAGGCCTTCTAAAAAGCAGTATAGTGCTTCAAAGGAGAAAATTATACTTGAGGCTTAGAAAGACCCAAAGCTAGAGGAAGCTGCAGAATTCTTGGGAAAGTAAATGGTCAGGAAAGTGCAGGTTAAGCAATTTCCTGGACACAAAGACAATGACTACACATACATGTAACAAAAAATTCCAATTCCTTCACACTGCTATTAAGGATTTGTGTTGGCTGATACAGGAACCATGCAGCCAGGTTGCTACTGGCTACTGCTTCATTGCAGTTGAAATTTCAACTCCTGTACTGTCATACCACTCCCATCCATCTCCCAATCCGCCCAGCTCCATTGTCATTGTTACCAGACTCCAGTCACTGGAGCCAAGAACTGCTGCTGGGGCAATTCTCTGCATTAATAGGGAACCTCTGAGCAGAGGCATTTCAAAGCACCTTCCTCAGGCTCTAAAGGCTCTCCCCATTATAGTGTGATTGGTTGTTAAACTGAGGTAATTGGCATGTGTATAATTGGCCTTGTTGACAATGAAGATTTTCAGATATCCTTAGTCTCCCTTCCCCCTCCCTGCCCTGATCTAAGCTCTGGAACCCAAAGGGAGAAGCACAGATCAAGGGGAAATCCCTGCTCCCCATCCCCCATGTTGCCGTGTTTGGAGGGCCATAGCATCAAATTTAACTTCAGGCATCTACTGTCTAAACCTTACAAAACTGGAGCACTAACCAGCAATGGAGTCACTTCCAAAGCAAAGAACGGACACGCAGCACAAAGGACAACTTAAATGAGTAGCATTCTTCATTATACTATCCATTAAAACACCTTCTGTATGTACACCCTTCAATGAAAAGATGGTAATTTCACTTGTGACTAATGGAATACCTTATTGACCAGATAACTGCACCCATCCACACACTTCTATGAATTCAGAAGCTTCACTGGTACTGCATGATGCTGATCCTGTCTTTCAGTTGCAGAAATCCACCACCACTCCAGCCACTGGAGAGCTGAAACAAGAAATGGGTGCTCCCCGAGCTGCTGGTGATGGCTCATCTGCTGCTAATGCCAAGAAACATCATGTGGTCCAGCCATGTGCGAGACTCTAGGAGAAGAGGGCTGTGCAAATGCTGCAATGAATTCCCTATGCTTACACTTGGAAGGCTTTAGTTCACCCTGAACAGAAGAGACTGCTTTGCATGCACTTTCACAATCACTTTAACTCAAAGCTAAAATTGGGTTGCTGCCAAAAGAGGTGGGTCTCTTTCCTTTTGTTGTGTCCAGCATTCCCACAGTTTGGCAATGGAATTTTAAGAGGTCAAACCAACCTATGTACCTGCCTGAAAACTAACCCTATTTAAAAAACCAAACCAAATGAAAAGAGGCTTCAGGCAGATGAAAGAGCAAGGCTCCTGCTGGGACACCAGAGGGCAGAAATGCATGACCTGGGTGAGAGAGAGAAAGAGCCCCTTTGGGCAGCCACGCTCTCTTCTACCAGTCTCAGCCAACCAGTGGTCATCCTAACACATTGACTTCTTGGGCATCTCAAACAGATGTGCTTTACTCAGCCCCACTCTAAGGAGGAGGGTAGAAGCATGCAGTTATTCCCCCTTGCCCTACAAATGAGATCCCAGGATAACTAAGGTTACAAGACCTTCTGACATATTTTTCTGTCTTGCTTTTTTCCTCAAGATGCTGCCTGCTCATCACTGTGACCTCAGGGATAAATATCACAGGAATCACTGCTGTAGGATTACTGTGCTCCACATTGTGGTACCAAGCTCAGTGTCCACCACCTGCACTTCATACATACATCACACTGAGAAAGATTTCATCAAGAGTTATAAAACTCTGGTGAGAGAGGACTCCACTCTGCCCAAGGTAAGATGTGTACTGGAAGCCAGATATGATACTGCATCATCAGCTGTCCTGTGTAGATAGTGGTGTCAGTTTAGAGTTATCAGTGCAACATTCAAAATTCAACCTGTGCTGCACCAATAGGTTGAACCAATTAGCCCTGATAAAATGAGATTTTAAACAAGATTTTAAATATCACACTTCATATGTAGTTTGTCAGTTTTGTGAGTGGAACTCACATGGAATTTTTCTCCCTCTGTAAGCTCTACTTTCAACTTTGCTAGTGATTGAAACAAACAAACAAACAAAAAAAGGGCAAGACTAAATTGAGAAAGGCACCTCACACTCTCTCAGGCTCTGCCTGGGAGCTCACAGGAGGACTGATGGATGCTGCCAGGCAGCAGGTTTAATGAGAAGTTAGGCATGATGATGTTTCAGGGGCTAAGAATCCACAAAGCACTCAACAGTCTGGCACATGTTTCAAAACAGGTTTCGTGTTTGTCAAAACGTATTCCCTGTCTGTGCAGTTTAAAAATAAATGCATTCTAAACTGGGGAACTCACTGGTTTCACTGGGAATGCAAGAGTACTTTCCAGGAGTCAGGTTGAGGCATTCAGCAAACTCCCCAGCTGTATTTGGCATCAGCCTGAGATTTGGGCGAGGGGTAATAAATCCCTGGCTTTGCACATGCTCCCCATACAACCTTTGGCAAGTCTGTTGCTCAAAAACCTCAGGCATAAAATGGAGAGGTGCTGCTACCTCCCCGTGTCTGCCTTGCACACCTTCCCTGAAAGCGTCAAAGCTCAAGAACTGCCTCTGGCAGATGGTGCCTGGGCTGAAAGAGTTTAAAAAACTTTTCCCTGATACCAAATGTCTCTGTCTTGGGGCTGGGAGACTGTGGTGTCAGTTTGGGCTCCCTCTCACAATGGTTTCCTGAACCTTTGAAAGTGTCCTTCTGCACCTAGTTCAGTCTGGAATTATGCAGATTTTACTCACCTTTCTCCCCAGGCACATTACCATGGTATTGATTATGCAGACTTATGCACACTTCCAATGGTGTTAAAGCAGGGTCTGCCTTCCCTTTAAAAGTCCTAGTACTGAAAGTAAAGTTTATGGTGAAATAAAGAGCAACATGCACGACTTGCCCCACCCTTCCCTGCAGGGCTATTGGTCATGTGTGGGAGCTAGAGAAAAAAGCAGTGAAGAAATGTAAATGTAAATGCTTTTCCCCTCACACCCAGACACTCGATATAAACAAACAACCATCTCCAGGTAGTGTTTTCAAGTCAAATAGAGACAAGCAAATACTCAACATCTCTGTCCTGGAGTCAGGTAAAACTTCCTCGCTGCAGAATGCTTTCACCTTGATTCTTTCTATAAGCTAACATTTCCTCTTACTTGGGAAAAAGGAATAGAAGTAAAAATGTAAGGGAAAAGCATAGATATTGTAAATTTGTTTATTCTAAAATATTTGGTTTCTCTACTGAAACAAAGAGGGAAAATTTGCAGTGCAATTCCTATTTACACACATTGTCTTGGGTCATGACACGTGAAGAAGTTTCTTAATCAAAAAAAACATGGATGTTTTGTCTGATCATTTCTTAAACTAGGAAAGGTAGGGTAAAAGCAGCATGTAACATTCCAAGAAGTTGGAATTACATAGTATCCTCAATCTGCATTAAAAGACAATGAAATAATGAATTAGGCAGTGTAATAGTGCACACAGGTAACAGAGTTACTGCAAACAAAAAATGAGGTGCAAAGCAGCTTGGAACCAACCCATCAAAATGATTTCTGGGTCTGGCTATCCCACAACACATGGGCAGAACGAGATAGAATAATTATTACCTCTCCCTGGGTGTCAGGGAAGCCCTTCCAGCAGCAGAGGAATAGCAAAATGTACTTTTGCAGCACTATGAGTAGAGATAAAGCAGGCTTGTAGGTGCATGCAGGGCATGTGCATTGTATAAACATGGTATCACTGAGATGGCAAACCTGATAGGACAGGCTGACGAAGCAGCTGCAAGGGATCTAAAACTGGGGTCTTCCCCAAGCCATGGACTAAATTATCTTGAAGCTCCTGAGCACTGAAGAACCAAACCTAGGCAGTAAGAAAGGCCAAAGGTTATGGCAATAAGCTGTGATCCTGTGTTGCCCAAAAATGCTTGATAGAGTAGTATTATACACTGCCTTTATGTTTATGAATGAAACCAGCTGGAGGCTTTCTTCTCACATACTCCTGTATTTCAAAAGAGAATACCAAAATGTTGTAGAAAGTGACACTGCTACACCTGTCTGTAAAGGTACTAAAGACAGAGCTGACAAAGCTTAAACAGAAACACAGAGACACAGGGTCTGGTGACCTTTCCACAGAACAAGGCACTGCAGAGGTGCCCTGGCTCCAACACTGGTTCCTTTTGTGCCACCAGACAATTCTCTTTATCCTCTGCCCTTCAAATAAAATAACATTTGCTTGCTTGTGAGGGCATCCACAAGGAAAAATGAGCAATAGCCTAGTGGCTGTCAACCCCACCTCTTATTCAGCAAATTCTGAAAGCAGCTTTTTCTTCTTGCTGTGATTTTTAAAATACCTTTCTCTTTGATTATAGTATTGACCTATTTTCAGGGAAAACGACACTGATTTTAAGCAAACAGGTTGGTGAGTCCATGGCTCTGTTTCCCAACTCATACTGCTGAAGTATTTCTGTGGATACTATGGGCTGCATTTACTCTGGTTCTTGAGTGTGGGAAAAGTAAACAAGCAATTGTTTATATGCCATCCTTCACCTTCTGCATTCTGGAACACTTATACCTATTTTAAGACAGACTGCTGGAGCAAAAAGACACATTCATCATGGCTTTTAGAAAGCTTATTGTTGCAGGGCATATTTTAGACCTGTTCAGCCTCTCTATTTTTTAAAACTCTCAAATACTTATAACCAATGCAAAGACATTTGAAGCTCTTGCTTTTGCCCCATGTTGATCACATCCCTATTTCAGGTTCCTTTAAAATGGTGCTCTGCTGGTCATAATGGTTCAAGGAGTGACTGATGTGAGCTGGGAGCAGCATCCCTGGTGGCAAACACAGACCTGGCCATTCCCACTCTGCACTCAGAGCCCTCAGTCTGGGCCTCCAGGGAGCTTGGAGAACACCAGCCCATCTCCCCCAGACACCCACTGCAGTACCAAGAACAACTATGGGCTGATTTTGTACAACTGAGGGAATTCTGCCTCGTCAAAAGGAAAAGAAGGTGAGGAGAGGAGGAAAAAAAAAGACAAAAAAGGTATAAAATAAGGAGAAAAAGAGAAAGATAAGATAGAGGAAAAAAGATAAAAAGAAGAAAGGGAAAAAGGAAAAAGAGAAAAAGAAGAAAGAGAAAAAAGAAAAAACGAGAAAATTAAAATTTTTATAAAAAAAAGAAAAAGTATAAATTTTGATAAAAAGTTGGCTTTAAAGTATTACTAGCAATTAAAAATTATATAGTAATTAAAGAAATATATATATAGGTATAGGTATGAGGACAATCTTCTTACATTGCCTGGGAACTGTTTACAACTGAAACAAACCAACAACACTTTACCTGTATCTCAAACCAGTTTGAATTAGGATGACTCAAAATGTGTCCATGAATTTGCAATTTTGTTCTATCATGTTGCAAAGACCTTGTCAATTAACACAGAATGCTGGACAAAGCTTTAGGAAGATGCACTCTCAACGTTTTTCTCACTGGTCAGGTTATTTACACTCTCTAGCACTAAAGACAGGACAATTTTATGTCAATTTTAATGTCAGCATGATTAATATATTTCCAAAGTCTTGGCTCCCACGTCGCATGAAACTGTCTTTCAGAGATGTCTCCTTACTCTTTTGTTTCACACTACAGTTTTACACTAACAGCAAAATTACCATCACTAGGACACCTAACTGTATTTTCCCAGTGTTTAAAAATGGTTGAATGAATCACTAAAAACTCCACCAGGCAGATCAAAGCATCTGCAGAAAAGCCATCATTCTCTATTAAATTCTATTGAATTGGTTCCAAAACTATGAGTATTCTTTATGAAATAGATTGGTACTTTAATGTCTGCTAATCAAGTTTGCACCTAATATTCCAGTTGATTGTCAGGCTTTGCCACCTTCTCACCTGTATCAATGTCTCAGTGTCAGTCCTTAAAGGACTGACATAATGTGAGGTGTTTTCATCACTAAAAATGACTTCTGTTTTAAGCTGAAACACCATTGTGTGTGCCACACTGCCTCAGTGCAGAGTTGCAGATATGTAGGATAGTCATGTTATAACTCTGTCATGTTTCAGAACCGTGAAGTCTACATGCAAAATGAGCAGGACAAAAATTAATCAATCTTCTTTTTTTCCCCCCTTATATATTTACATATTACCTTGACAAATCTAAAATAAACGCAAATCAGCATTTCATATAGAAAGTGCCACACTCAGCTTCACACCTTACTCTGTGTAAGGTGTGCAAATGCTTGATATTCCATGATCCTCCCCATGGCTGAGCTGCTGCTGTCATACATGATGTGGAGGTGCTTGAGAGCTTGTGGTTGTTGAAAGGCTCCCAGCAGGCCTGTTTGGGGAGCACAAACTGCAGTTTGCAGGCAGCATTACAGAAATCCATGAGTACTTGCCATTAATCACAAAATCTCCTATTCCAATAGGAATTTTATAGTCAATTGTGAAGCATTAAAAGTCAACAGTTACCAGGATCATGGTTACTTAGAATCACTTTCTTGAAGCTAACAGTGCACAGCAATTCATGCTTAGAGCGAAGAATGACCTGTTTTGGGGTATAGGAAGGTTGCACTGCAATCTTTTAAGCTTATTTTGATGTACACGATGGCTTCATTGAAGTCAGTTGAGGATCAAGGTCTGCACAAATTCCAATATAGTTTCGTACAGAAGACTACAAAGGAAGGGCTGTAGGGAAGATTAACAGTAAATGTTGCATATCACAAAACTAGTAAGTAGGTGGTTGTCTTTGAACTTACTGTGAGAGAATACATTTTATATCAACAGCCATCAGTGACATAAAGACACAAATAAAAATATGTGGTAATCACTGCCCACTGAAAACAGTTGTTTTCAAACATCTGCTCTCTCACTGAACTGCTTTACAGCACTGTTTTGACATAAATATCTCTTCAACATCTTTTATCTCATAGACTTCTTTTAATAGTTTTCTGAAGTGTATTTTAAGTACTTGGTGCAATTAGTAAGCCTAGTTAAGCCTTATTTGTACACTTGATTTCCTTTACCCAGTGCTGGCAAGTCCAAACGACATTCACTGCTATGGAGTGAATAGCATAAACATGAGGCAAAGCTTTAGACAGTTGAATTCTACACTGAACCCTTACAATGCCACAAAAAACTATCAGCTACTGTGCAAACAAAGAAGCAGGCACAGTATGAAAAAGAGTAGCCTACCATCTTAAATATTTCCTGTACACTCCAAAGACAAGTCCTAGACTTTCAATAATGTATGGCATGACTATTCTATTTTTGCTTTACACAGCCTTGATTCTACAGGTAGAGAGACTGGTCTGCCCAGAAATAACATTATCTGATGTTTCAATGACTAACAGATTAGTTTATAATAATCTTGTAGATCATGAAGAATGAGCATCAGGCTGGATTAAGCAGGACTTGTTTGACCTGTTCAGCTAGAGGTGGACTCTGACAATTTAATTCCAGCCTGCAGTGTGCAGCAAAAGGCTTATCCAGAAAACTGTGAGCCCTATGCCTACCTTCCTACTTAAAATAATTTTCAGGGTATATTTTTCTATATAAGCAACTCCTAACTAAATAACAGTTGTCATCTCCAACTACCCCAAATCAAGAGCTCATTACTCAGAATTTTCCACTTATATTCCTAACTTTGACCTTGGAACTACTCCTAAGACAGTGAGCAGTAATTCAGTCTCCTGACTACCTCATTCTAAGAGGATCTCTCCTGAGAGCAGGCTGCTAAAGGCAGTTTTGTATTTGACCCAGTACTAGAACAACAAACTCCATTTCAGTTTGAGTTACAGTTTGGGTTTGGTCCAGGACTACAGATGGCATCAAATGCAGTTTTCTTTCTTTTAAAATCACATATCAGCAGCCTTTCTACCTTGGGGAAGGTGGCATTTTCAAATGTGCTCATCACTGATCTTCCTCTCCTTCTTCCTATGCATTTCATATGGGAAAAATGGGGGAGGGGGATATGAACACAACAACACCCAAATGTTTCTTAAAACTGAAAAATTAAAAAAAGAGAAAGAGGATACCTGAACTAGTGTTAATCCTATTGATGGTGCTCAAACAGGTAACCTTTTCAGGTCTCAAAGTTTCTTTCAGCATAACAGCTATTTGGGAAAGAAACCTTATCATTTCTGCAGTTAACAAGGAGAGCTTCAGTAACTTAGATTGTTAAAGCATTCTATCACTATTTCTTGAAAACAATATATAGTAATGTACTTGAGAAGTCCAACTTATTTTAAGATTATATAGAATTCTGTATTCAAAATGACTGCATCATTTACTGTGAATAAATTACTCCATTTCTCTTGTGTTTTATGAAGCCTTATAGCTTCCTCACATTTTGATGTGCTATACAAAACAATTCATACAAGCATCACCATGAACAATAGCCACACTGACAACTTTTGACTGGATTCACAGATTGTATAATGTTTCTTTCCTGTGAATGGGTAAATGGACAAAGAGATTGGCTAACTCATATCTTGTGTTGAATCAGAGTCATTGATCTAGGGAAAGTATTTTTCTAATTCTGTTTAGTTAAAGTGACAAATCTTAATGAGACTATGTTTAAGCTGACTTAAAACTGATTTATACTGAATTTTTAAAATTTGATTAGTTACTATGTACACAGATAAGGAATGAGACCCAGTAATAGATATTTGTACCTGACTGTGATCCCATAATACCACGGACTTATCAGAGTCAAGTTTGATTTCAACTGCAGCAGTAGGCAAATGAAGATGAGGTCCCAGACCATAACATGTTTTATACCTATGTACATATGTATGTGTGTCTGTGTGTATACATATATATTTGGTTATACAAATATGTATTTCCATTAATATCCCTCCTACTACAGTCCCCTGTCAAGGGAAATTCCCCTCTTCAGAAGCTGGACTCGATGATCATTGAGAAGCCCTTCCAACTCAGGGTATTTTATGATTTTATGAAATCAAATGTAGGAAATGGATATTTTCCTTCACCTAAAACATTATAAATTTGATGGGTTTGAAATAATTTAGGTAATTGTCTTGCAAAGATGGCTAAGTAACATAATGGTCTACCCCACAAATTGGTACATTATTCACACATTCAGCACAATTTGTACAGCAGAGGATGTCAGCAGTCAAGCTGGATGCCTAGTACAGAAAGCTGTTTCCAGGAGGGCAGGTGGTAGCAGGAAGGATTAATGCAGTCCTGGCCTGTCTGATGGAGGAATGGAGACTGAAAATGGGTGACAGCAGACGGGAGCCTCATTGCTGCCCTTCCACTACCCTTCCCAAACTGACCCAAGGAGGTCCCCTCCCCACCTTCTCCATCAGGCTCAAAGCTGCTGCCCCCACAGCCCGATCTGGTCATCCCTTGTAAACCTACTTTGGTCCTCTGGCAAAGGACACAGTAGGTTGTACTGGGCTGCAGGGTGACTGATGGGTCTGCAGTCCTCTCCATTCACTTCATCCCTGCAAGACAGAGCCTCGATAAACGCTCCGTTCCAGCTTTTCCATTCTCTTCCGGCTTTCCCCTGCTGACAAAACAGACCCCTCAACACCCGTCACCAACATCCCCAGTTCAGGTATCAGCTCTCAGATCTACACAGTGGGTGTCATCACCTGGCACCACCTCATCCTGCTGCCGTGAGATGCCTTCTGCAGAAAGACATTCACCAACGTCTAACTCAGCTGGTCCCAACCGTAGATCAAAAGAAAAAATAAAAGGAAAAAAAAAAAAGTCAAAAAATCCCCAAACCCAAGAAAAAACCCGATCTTCCAAACTGTCCTGCGAAGGGCGACACCTCTCTGGGCGTTATTCGACGGCAGCCACAGGCCAGCGAAGCCGGGGATTTCGGGCGCGGAGCAGCGCGGCAGGAGAGGCCGCCCCAGCCTCCCGGGCACGCTCGGCCCTGCGCCGCTCCTCGCCGCCTCAGCGCGGCCGCCCGGGCGCCTCCGTCCGCGGCGGGGCCGGGAGGCGTTGTTGGACGGTGGACCTGCCCGCCGCCCGAGCGCCGGCTCCCCTTTTTCTTTTTCTTTTTTTTCCTCCCCTTTTCTTTTCCTTCCTTTCCCGCCGGCGGCGGCCCCGCGGTGCCTCCCGGCGCGCTCGTTACCTGGCGCTCGGCGGCGGCTCCTTCCTCACCTGTGCGCGCCTCTGCCAATGGCAGCGCACCTGGCGGCCGCGCCGCCCAATCAGCGCGCGGCTCGTCCCTCTCCCCGCTCCTTTAGTGAAAGAATCCAGCGCCGCTCGGGAAAGTTACCTGTGCGCGCCCGGCCCGGCCGCTCTGCCTGCCGAGCCCCGCCGGCGCCCCAGCCCCGCCGCTCCCCACATGCCAGGGGGAGGGGGCTCTACCTGTCCTGCCTCGGCGGCTGGCTGTGGAGCCGGGAGAGGGGGGGAAGGAAAGCAGAATTACCAGTAGCTCTGGTTCTGCCGTCCCGGGCGTTCACACGCACACCTTCACCTGCACAGACCTGAAAGTCCAGTTCCGCCAGGCAGACGGAGGCACCGGGAAAAGGGGAGAGAGTTCATTGGATCAAACATGTCACAAGAGACGGACAAGTAAGTGATCGCAGGCACGCCGCTGCGCCCGCTGCGCGGGGCGGCCCGCCGGGCTGGCCGCGCTGCCCTTCGCCGGTGGCAGACGCGCACCCGCCGGGACGGCGCTTCTCCCGCTTCTCCCTCCTACGGCGACGCCGGAGCGGGCGCACAGACTGCGGAGAGCCCGAGGACGAGGCTGCGGCTCGCGGCCCCGCACCTCGCTCTCCGCCTGGCCGTGGGGCTGCGCGATTATTTGTTTAACTCCCCTTTTAGTTTAGGAGGGGTTTTTTTGTTGTTGTTTTGTTTATTTATTTGTTTGTGTTGATTTCGTTTTTTTTCCCCCTCACCTCGAGGGTCGCTTTTCGTGACAGAGAGCTCCTCGCCCTGGAAGAGCGGAGCGGCCTCCGCCCGCCGAAGGCCTCGGACGTAAAGAGCTTCTTGGCTTTTGTGTTGGCGCAACAAAGGGCTTTTATCCCCAAAGGGCCGGGGACGGCCATCTTCCTCCCCTCGGCTGGGGCCGGCGGGGCAGCGGGCCCGGGCCCGGCAGGAAGGCCCTGCCTCGGCCCAGGTGCTCCCCGGCCGCTCCATGCGGCGCCTTCTGCCGCGCCGTCCTGACCTTGTTTTCCCGGCGGGACGCCCGGGCGGGCCCGCGGCTGCCCGGAGACCGGCGGGGTTAAAAAGTAACTTTCCCCGTAGCGGGGCCGAAGGAGAAGGATGAAGAAGCGAGGGAAGCCTGCCGGCCCCGGGCCCGCCGCAGCCCCTCTCCCGCCCGGCCTGGCGGGAGCGGGGCCGGGCAGAGCGGCGGTGCGGGGGCACTCCCGTTGTCTCCCGGGGCTCCCGGCCGTGGTTCTGGGTCCCCCCCGGGACCCGCAGGGCTCAGTGTCCCCGGGACCGGGAGCACCGCCAGGAGCCGTCGGTGGGCGCGGAGGCCGCGGCGTGCCCCGCTCCGGCAGCGCCCGGTGCCCAGCGGGCCGGGCTGGGGCGGGTTACCGAGCCCCGGGACGGGACTGGCACAGGCCGTGCCGCGCTCCGCCATGGCGGCGGGTGGCTCGGCCTGGCGCCCAGAGCCGCCGTGAGGCAGCCAGGCGGGAAGGCCATTTTCCCTGCTCGGGTGATTAGTGTTTCTGCAGGAGGCGGCTGGCGCGAGTTACGGGCTGAGGAAGATGGAGGGCGGGAGGTGTTTTGTTTTACTGCTCCCCTGGTGCAGGTAGGAGTGCCCCAAACACGGGTGTGAGCTCGGCTACCTTTGGTGTTGCTCAGGTGCTCGCCCTGGTTGGGCTGCCCAGAGCCTTTGTGCCAGAGGAGGTGGAGAGGAGGAGCCTGATGCTGGAGGGAGGCTTGGTGACAACCTGCCTGTCAAAGAGTGAAAGAAGGAGATTGCCCGACAAAAGAAAACAGCAGGGTTGAGTCCCCCGACAGGGAAGAGACAGGATAGGACGGTTCAGAGGGAGAAGAGTAAACAAAAATACTAGGCCTGGCCTTTTCAAACATCAGCTGACAGTGGGATTGTACGAAGGTAGCCACTGACATGAAATTGAACCGATTTGGGTAGGAGTTGAGAGTGGCATTTAGGGGTTCATTTGAGTCGGGTGGGAACGAATGCCTTAGGTGGCCAGATTAGGGCGGTAAATGATTAAAGTGCAAGGAAGGGAATAACGAGAGAGCCCCGAGGGGTGCGGGTTAGTGAAGGAGCAGCTGAAAGAGCAGTCGGTCACTTGAGAGGGGAACCAAATTAGCTGTGGAAGAGCTGATAAGCAGTGATAGAGGGCATCCCAAAGCAATGGGCAGTTCCAGAACAGCGTGAAGGTGAAAGGGGCCTGTAAGTTGCTTCCTGGCCAAGTCTAGTTGCCAGTAGTTCCAGCAGCCAGAAACTAGGCTGCGGCAGATCAAGAGCGGTTAGCGGGAGTGGGAGGGGAATGTGGAAAGGTGGGGGGGTCAGAAGAGCAACTTAGCACCATAGTCGGCTTTGAATCAGAAAAAAACAATGGGGAGGAAACCTAACTCAAGTAAGGAACTAGGGCAAAAAGTGGTTTCCCGCTGGGTCTGGGATTCTACTGAGATACTGGACTATCCTTCCTTCCCAACAGCAACAGTATGGCAAACGTGTAAACTACTGAGACTGGAGATTAATGCCCTTCATCCCCTGCTCTGTGTAGTGCTGCTGCTGTTACCACTGTGAGGAACTTAAGAGCAGTGCAGAGCACACAACCTCAAGTAACAGCACTTGCTCCATTGCAGGTATGCCTGTGATCTGTTTTTGGTTAAGGTGTTTGGAGAATTTATACGTGATAGGTAAGAGTTGGAAAAGGAAATGAAGAGTAAAGAAATCCCCTTTGCTCTCTATAGACAAGTGTAACATGAGAAGACAAATACATTTCTTTCCAGAAGAGATGACCAGATGGAATGAGATAATAGACTGGTGTGAGGAGTTTGCATGGGAAGGTTTTTGGTGTTTTTTTTTTTTCCTAGGTTCTAATTATTTCCAATTAGAACCTAATCCAGAGAGTATACATTATTCTCCTCCACATGGCCTTTCTTTTACTTAAAACCAGATCTTCCCTACAGGCAAGACTGGAGAGTGGAGCTCATTATTTTGAAGTCAGTTAATTTGTCAGAGTCATTGGACGTGTTTTTATGGGCCTTTTGTGCTACTAAAGTGCTGATGTAGAGGACTAAGCAGGGGTGGGGATATAAAGTGTGGAAAAATCCATTCTGTGGGACTTGCACCTTGCTGGAGAGGTGGTAGAGCCTTCTGCACCACTACACAGAGCTGCCTGCAGTGTCTGTCTTTGGAGGGAGCAGTGGGGACAGGTTCTGTAGTGCTTTAAGGGAGGAAGGTGGACAGTTAGGTGAAAATGCTAAAGAACCAGGTGTTTGATTCTAATGCTAATTGAGGAGCTTCGAAGGGGAGATTATCCTTGAGATAGGTGTACTATCTCCCTGTCTTTCCCTTTAGTCTTTCTACCTAAACCGGGTCTTTTCTGCTTGTTTCCACAAACTCTGGGGTCAGGAGAGATAAGGCATGATTGCACATGCATTTTGCAGAGGTAATACCGACTGAAGCAGGCTATGGCCACTTGTTTCTACCTCTGTTCCAACCTCTCAGCTGTGTCAGTAGAGCTGTTGTGCAGCTGGAGAACCGGCTCAGAGTTGGTGTTATTTTTGACCATTCATTTTTCATTGGTCAAGGTTCATATGCAGCAGGGGTGAAAACAAATGACAGGTGTTAAGAAAATAACTGTTCAAACTATGATCTCTGCAGAAGGAAATGCATGTCCCTCCCACTCTGAGTGTTTTCTGGGTCTGTGCTGTTGCTTCCATTATTATCCAGTTTCCAGATCCTTTGAGGGGAACCAGGGCATTGATGAAGGCTGAGGAACATGGGGTGGGAAGGATGGAGCATCCCTTTTGCAAGGTGAAAAGATTATTCTAGGGTGCACTTCTGCATTTATGGGCTAAAGTTGTTCTTTAGTAGCATACAAAAAAAGTGATCAACACAAAACTCCAGAGTCACTGCTCTAATGCATTCGTGGAGCAAACTGGTGAGCTTGCTACTTGTGAGACTTAACTGGGTTTTAGAAATTGACAGCACTTCTGTGAATGAAGGGCAGCAATTGTACAACCATTTGGGATCTGTCTCGTACATGCCACAGTTGTGTCCCTGCTGCTCCTGGGGTTGTGTGAAGGCCCAGGTGGGCTGGGACAGCGGTGGCAGGAAGGGCAGGCTGGTGGCAGCCCCAGCACGCTGGCTGCCCTGGCTCTGCTGCCTGCCTGCCCCCTGGCAGCCTCCGGCAGCCCGGGCTGTGCAGAGCTGCTCAGGACACCAGCTAGCTGGGGCTGGGGCATGCTCAGGCTGCCCACACAAAGGAGGGCTTGGGGCAGCCTGGGTCTGCAGCAGAGCGTGTGCTTTAAGTAAATAACTGAGTGGAGAGCAAACCCGTAGGTGGGAATGGGTTCAGACCTGTTCCCCTGTGTCAGTGGAGGCATGTTCACATCCAGCTTGCTGCTTGGTAGTGTCTGTGGCAGAAGTTGAAATTGCATTTACTGCCTTCATAGTATTTAACTTAAGCATCTAATGCTGTAACAGAAAGGGTGTTTGTCATTTACAATGTGATTCTGTGTTTTGTTCTTAATTTTTTTCTTTGAGGGTCAAACGTGTTTCCCATCAGCAGATATTAAGTAGCAATTAGGTGACAAATCGATTAATTTTTTTTTCCTACAGCCAATTGTCTGAATAGGGCATCCAGTGAGATTAATTTTCCAAAGTGTTACTCATCTGGGAACAAATGGAGAAACAGGAATTAGATGTGTTTAGTTCTTGTGCTTTTTGAATGCCAGACATACTGTCACAGATGTTCCTTAGAAAACCATTTCTGGGCAATGAAGGTGAAAGATAGAGCTTGCAACCATAAGCTTAGCTAAGAGGAGTAAGAGTATCAAATGGTTGGGACTTGCTGTTTACACTGCTGTCTCTCTGGCACTGGAGTCTGAGACCAGACTGAAGATCAAAGCCGAAGAGGAGGGAGGGGATTTTCCCAGGTCGCTTTAAGTTGATTGTAATGTCACATAACTTCTTCCCTGTGGAAGGGTCATCAGGGACATCGTTGTCCCTGTTTTGGCTGGGACATCTGAAGGGGAAATGATATTACACCATTTGACATTTGTTGCCAAACATTTTCACAAATATTAATCCAGTGCAGTGGTTACCTTAGGTATTTTTTATTAGGAAGCAGCCAGTTAAGCTGCTGTTCTTTGTACACACACAAAATTGCACTTTCAAATGCTGATCTAGGAATTAATCCTGGGGTGAATCTTCATTAGCTTTTTGATCAGTTATTGGGACAGTACTAGCTAGTTAAGTAACTATTTCAGACATGTTAGTATACAGGGATACTGTTCTGTTCTTCTACAGTGCTGACATAATAAAAAAAGACAGTAGTTGCTTACACAATATTTAACCAAGGAAACCATATTAAATACATCTGAACTGTGAAGTAAAATATTGCAATGTATCTGTAGTTTGAAAGTATGTCTCAAACATCAAAGATTATGTATATAGATTTCTTTCATATATATATTTATCTATTTATAGCTATATATTTTTATATATAGATTTGTTAATTTTCCTAATTTGGGGAGGCAATGCTATATTCCATAATAATGTATTTAAATAGTTCTATAAAGTATATTTTCATGTTTGTTTGCTTTTAAAAAATACTTGTGGGAAATCTTGTCTCCCAGGTTTGCTTGTTGAATTCATGTTTTCCTTCTAGCTACATAAAAGGTTTAATATCCTGAAAAAACAGCAATCAGTGCTATCACTGAAGTAACTATTCCATTTCCATTAACTCTGTGGAAGCAGTGAATGAACAAGGACCACGGGGCCAAGGGTCAGGTTAAATTGTAGGAGGTTTGGGCTGCCTTGTCATGACCTGTTCTTAATTCTATGCTTCTAGCTGCTTCAAGTCTGCTAAAACAACCTTGGGTGCTATGCACATGAAGTACTCTTCTTAGGAAAACAGTGTGGCCTGCCATGAAGCTGCTAAATAATTGCTAATTCTGATCAACTCTGTCAGCTCCTGTAGAAATGCTGTGAGCTTCAGGTTTTCCTTGTTTTGATTTTTTTACAAATGTGCTGAAACCTGTCCTTTTTTGAGACTGTTTGTCTTGATTAAAAATAAATAAAAGCAACAGCCTTAGTACACAAGCAACACAAGAGTGTCTGGTAGAAATAATATTTTATTACTAGTGAAACACAAAAAGTCTCTGAAATCATAGGTATAAAAAGTCTGTCCCAGGGTAATTGCCTACTTGAACTAGTCCTCAGTAGGCATTTATTGTATGTATTTAGTCCTTGTGTCAGATTTCTTTTTCATACTTCCGCTTTGACATAGTTAATAATAATTTTTTGTCAATGTTAATGAATCACCTATTTGTTTTAATCTCTTGATCACTGCTGCATGCTCAAGTTATTTTGGTTCGGAGTAAAAACAAATAAAACTTCTACTAGGCATCTAATTGTTAAGCTAGTCTGTTTTGCCATTCATTGTTGCTATTCTTAATATATTAGTTTACTTCCTCTCAGACCATTTAGTAACGGTAAAATAATTTCTTTTAATCATTTCACATGTGTAATCTTGTTCAGATTGGTCTTGTGCTCAAAAAGTATAATTGTCCCAAAATTGCAAGAGTCCCAAACTTGCCTTCATTAGAAGGCAAAATGACTCAGCCTCTTTAATGGGAATTTTTTCCTTGGTATGGACTTGTGGGCCAGAGGGCATCTTACCTTTTTGTTTCCTGGTGGTCTAAATCCTTTAATTTTTTTTCCTTTTCTCTCTCAATTCATTTGTATATTTATATAGTCACTGGATTGGGTTAAGTACATTTTGGAGACCTGTTGTGCTTCTGGGAATGATGTGATTGTCAGCTATGAAAGACAAAATGCTAAAGCACATGGGCCATAATTTTCCTGTTCGTTAAATATTTGTGCTCCTTTGTAGTTTTAACGGAACCCTATTATCTAATTGAAACAACAGTATTGGAGACTATTTAATTATACCTTTGGCAATAAATCCTGAGTTGTCTCAAGTTGTGGGGTTTTTTTAATCAAATAAATCAAAACTTGCAATGAACCACACAAGTTGTGGGGGTTTTTTTTTGGTGGTATTTTGTTTGGTTGGTTTTTAAATTTTGTTTTGTTCTTGCTTTGTTTTTAACTTGATGTCAAGTAGGCAAAGTAGTTTTCTTAAAGTAGTAAACTTGGGCCAAAACTAACATTAGAATCTCTGAAACAAATGGTTTCAAGCATTAGGACTAGCTTTGATTTATACTCCTCTGTGTAATGAGCACAGGCAGAAATTTATGATCTAGAATCTGAAGTTTAACTTATGCAGCTTCTGTGGGATCTGTCCTGCATTTTAAATGGTCATAGTGCTTCATTTTATGCCTGTGAATTCATATGTATGTGCATGAGTTTTAAGACAAATTGCATTAACATCTGTTCTAGATCTGTTTTACAGTTGTCTTAGAGCTAAACTAAGATTTGTGTAAGTGTAAAATAAACTTGCAGAGGGTTTGAGAGCTACTGAAATGTTTGTACATGATCATACTCTGCCCTCCTTAGTTGTGTCAAAACTGAAGTGGGAACTTCTGCTCTATTTTCTGGTTCTTGGATGTGTCTGGAGCATGCTCCTGTACCTTTTGTCACACCAAATAAAACATGGATGGTTCTGTAAGTTCACCATTTCTCTGACTTGGCACTGGAGGGAAGACCAGAATGCACTGTGGTGTGTGATGTATGTCTGTGTGCAACGGAAGTGGTCCCTTTGGCTAGGACCTTGTTTTAGACCTTGTGTTTCTCCCAGCATTTGCAGATTGCAGACAATTGCCCTGGTCACCTTCTTATCATGCAACTAACAAGGAGTTTATGATAAAGATCTTAGGACCTTGATGTGCTGGGCTAGGAACAAGGGTGATGTGAGTCTGTCTTGCCTTTTCCAGTTATTTGACTAGTGCTAAAACTTCTGGATGTTTTGTAACAGCTGTATGGGCCAAAGCCCTGTATCCCTCCCTTCTCTTGAAGGAACAGTTTGCAGTCCATGTATGCAGAAGTGCCTGGTGCTCTTTTATCTCACCTGTGTAAGAATGGGCAGGCTCAGGCCTGGGTTCATACCTGGGAGTTGGAAGCTCTCCTGTTCATTCTCCTGCCTCACACACATTGCTTATGTGTTCCCATCTGGCACCTAGCCTTTGCAGGGAGGGGAAAGTCTTCCTGCATTGTCACAGGGTGAAGAAGTCTGCAGGTATATTCATGGAACATTTTGATTGTAACTTTTTTTTTAAGAACAAATGCAATGTCAAAAAAAAACCCCCAAAAAACCAACAAACCCAAACAAACAAAAAACAAACCAAAAAACCTAAACAAAACAACACCCCACAGTTAAAAAATGGAAATGCCTGGGCTGGGTGCCCACCTTGGCAGTTTAAACAATCTGCTTTGGATTTCAGGGTTGAATTTCCTGAGCAAGGCAAAAGATGTGGGGCAGGTAGGACGAGGCTTTCCTTCCCACTCTTTCCAACTGGATGGATCAGGATGTAATTCTGAACATATGATGCAGCAGGATGCAGATGTACTTGATGCTGCATGGCTGCCTCAGTCTGCTTTATGTTCAGTGGCAGATACAGCTGAGAAGTCGAGGGCTGCTTGAGCTTTCCAAATTAAAAAGAAAGCTCTTGAGCATCAAAATTGGATTTGAGAGATTGGCAGGCAGAACACCTTGTTTCTGAATAAAAAGGAAGCTCTGATCACCAAGCCTTTTTTACTGTTCATGAGTGTGTTAATGGGCAGTTCTGATTCATTGTGAGCTAATTCGAAAATTGCATCAAGTTGGGTGAGAATTTGCCTGTAGTAGGATTTTGTAGCCCCAAGGGCTGGCTCTTGTATGTTCATTATCTTTAATCTGAGGAAGAGCTTGAAAGGCTGGCCTTTTCCATTTAGCATTATTGATGTTAAGTAAAATGTACCTCTCCAACTGGATTGTATGAACAGGAAAATCTCTACTAAACAGTGGAGAGAAAAAATAAAAGATTTTGCAAAATAAAGGCTGTCTGAAGTTCTAGTTTTGACATAAATGCTCCCCTGTCAGAGCAGTCTGGCTCCTAGCTAGACCATTGCCCAGAAAATACCTTTCATTCTTGCACCCTTACTACTGTTTGCCATAATACAGTGGAAACATTTTGCATTCATGAGGAGCTCAAGTGGTAGCTTGAAAGGAAACATTTACTTTTTAGAGACAAAGTATCCTAAATTCTTAATCTCTTCCTCTACGATAAAGCGAGGATGTGCTTTCAGCTTGTGCGAGTGTGTCCCACACAGCTGTGTTCTTGTTAGCACACATCCCGAGTCCCAGATAGAGGGGTGGGGGGCTGGCCGGGGTGAGGGATGGGCACAGCAGGGGTTGCTCTTTTCTCTGCTCTTTACCAGGTTTTTAGGCGTGACTGGAGCTACAGCAGGTATTTGCTGGTGTTGCTGGTCAGGTTGAGTGGGAGTCTTGCAATCTTGGCCTGTCTTTCTCCTTTAAGTGTGTTGTTCTTGGTGGATGTGGTCACTGATGGATTTTCAGCCTTTGATAAGATTCATAGATCTATGGATCTGCTAATTACAAGCTCCCAATTAGGCTTTTCTTTCAGCTGGGATGGTCAGGGCAGCTCTGTCGTGGGATTGCTGTTACTTGTAGGTGTCACCCTTTGTCTTCCACACGGTCCAGGTACCACCAGAGTCACTTTCCTCCCAGGCAGCTGCCAGTTGCCATCAGTTGCACAGCTGGAACAGCTGGGGCTGCCCTGGCATGGAAGTATGATTGACAAGACTGAGGAGCTTATCTGTGGGGAGCCTCACTTGGGATGTTGGGGTTTCTTAGTGTATATTAAAATACAGAGTATTTATCTTCTCTGGTTATGGAGGATTCTGCTACCCCCCTGTCACGTTTAGCTGAAATCATCCAAGGAGGTTCAGCACTTGTGCAAAAAGGAAAGGGAATTTGTGTGCATGCACAAGTCTCATTTCTTCAGAGAAACTCTCCCTCTCATCCAAACGGCCTTATTTAATAGAGAAGTTTTCTTTAAGTGAACCCAATTGTTTTGGCTGACTACTTTGGCTGTAATCTTTGAAATGATTGACTATGTTAAGTCATGATAATTAGCTCTGACCATTAACCTCCCACAGAGCTGATTACAGGGATAGGGGTGATGAGGAAGTTTTTTATTTTTCTTAGTGCTATTGTTTCAGTCTGTTTGCAGAGTAAACACAATGAGTGTGGCAGTTGATTATGCTGCAGACCATCTCTCAAAGCAGAGGAGACAGATACTTCATTGTCAAATGTGAAAACCTGAGTTTTAGAAAAAAAACATACTCCGGAAAGATGTTGGGAAGGCTCTAGGTCTATGCACCTGTGCCTTTCCAACAAACCCAACTGCTTACTTACCGAGTTGCTGTTTCTAGAGCATTTATCCACTTTGCTTTGGCTTCTCCCCATGACAACCAGATATGCACCTCTGAAAGACTGCACTCTGGTCATTGCTTTAAGATCATCTTGGCGGAGTTAGAGCAACAGAGATTGACTCCTCCCCTCCAGCATTTTTACAGACAAGCACAGCCCAAGTCATAAAAGGTGTGTTTTTAAAGGGATCTTGCTGTCTGACTGTAGTGCTCATAAATCAGTTATGACTGTTGCATGCTGTGAGTGCTCCAAGAACAAAAGGCAGTTATTGATTTTAAGGGAAGATTGCTACAGGAGGAAGGGTGAGCGGGATTTTGTGCGCTGCAATGGGCAGCTGCCCATGTGGTGAAACAGCCCAGATTTAGCTGAAGGGGAGCTTTGTTGAGGAAAGGAGAATCCTTGCTTGGAATAATTGCCTCTGAGCCAGGGAGAATTGACTACTCCAGAGTGGAAACAGGCCCTCAGCTACCTCTGGCACAAACAGCAGGGCTGTTGCAAATCTGATTTGAGTTGCTAACAATAAGGGATTGAAAAGGCAGGCAGACCTAGTAGTTGCCTTTGTATTTCCTTAGGCTCCTCATTTATGCTCAGCTATGCTTGCTGAAACAAACCTGTAACAACACAAATGTATATGTGAAAACAAGAGGGACAAAAATCTTCAGCAAAAGGCCAGGCAGAAGTGTTGTCCAAAACAAAAAAGCAAACAAATAGGTAGTTTCCGAAATCCAGTTACTTTATATGAAAAGAAAATAGAACCGGTACTGTAATTTGCTGTATTTTCTGATATGTAGCTATGAAATGCTCTCTTCCCCCACAGAGGTCATAAAATTGTGCTCTGTGTACCAGATGGATTATTTTGTTTTTCATTAAATAAAGAAACTTGTAAACAGTGCTCTGTACCATAGAGATTATAATCTCCACCATCCCCCTCTTCTTCCTTAAGCACTGGAGCACGCACTGTGCAGGTTGGGTTTGCAACACAGGCCTGGTGATACCCCAGCCTTCTGCTGGTCACTGCAGCTTGGGGGCCAGGCAAGGCATGCTCCCAGCATCTGAGAGCATTTACTCTGTGGGTTCAGTTGTGCTTTTATCAAATCCTATTTCAGAAAACAAATAAAAGTCTTGTTTGCCCAGTTTAAATGCCGCTCTCTGTGCAACAGCAGCAGTTGGTTTGGTTAGATTTGTGGAGCTGGCACTGGTGCAGGTAAGGCAGAACAGAAAGAGGAGGCTGACTACTAAACTGGCTTTTATGTGGAAGTTGGCAAAAAGTGTTTTATGAAGGTCACCAGGAGTAACTACTAGTTTTACCAGTTAAGTTGGTATATTTAGTTATACTACCCTCTCTGCAACTTTCACATTTGTAAGGTGTAATGTGTTAAAAGTTTCGTCATAATTCTAAGTTGAGCCACAATTCTTGACAGCGCTCTTGTAACACCCATGAAGCAGCACACTCCTCACTCTACTATTTCCCATGCCTAATCTGTTTGCCTACTATCTTATGTAATAGGCCTACAACCTTTTTTTTCAATGCAGTTCTTTTATCAATAAGTTTATTGAACAGTTTGCAAAAGCAAGTGCTATTATCTTCATTTATATTTCCATTATACTTCAGCCATAGCTGTGGTGCAGCAGCTTCTTATGCAGTGTACACGGGCACTGGTCAGTTTGTACCACTCTCAGGCTGGAGGAAACTGCTCTGGCTGCAAATGCCATTCACTAATGGTCTTGTGTGTGTTACCATGGGTTTATAATTAGATGTGGTGAGTGATAAAGTGTGCATTGAGACCAAATATGTTTACTTCTGTTCCATCCACTGGACCTATTGCTCATGTCATGTTACAAAAAACTTCTCTGAGATTACTGACAAATTGCATTCTAAAAGCACAGAATAGCTTAATTTTAATGTGTACCTACTTAATAAATACTGAACTATACTCTCTTTAGGTGAACCCTAGATTAGTATTAGATGCCTTTTCTTGTTTTTCATTTGTATCTTCTTATGTCAGTTAAGTGTTGGATTTTTTTCCCTAATCAAGTGTACACATAGCAAGAATACTGGGGCAAATGTTCTTATATTGTTGCTTCATTTTTTTTCCAAATAGCTTTAAAATTTTTGTAGCTCTATCTGTGTATTAGTAAAAATACATTTGAATTATTATTACAAGATCTGCACGCATTTGACTTTTTCTTAAGAACTGAAGATAGCTAATACTGATAAATATTTATGTCACCAAGTGTAATACAGAGATGCTTGCTTGATGTAATCATATAACTTGAATTTAGCTGTTTGATGTTCTTTACCATGCCTTGTGAATAAAGTAATCCCTTCTGGATCACAATTTTATTCTTCCTGTCTATGCAGTAACAAGCGACTTGTGGCCTTAGTGCCCAATGACACTTCATTCAACACCAGACGAGCCTACACCAGTGAAGATGAAGCCTGGAAGTCGTATTTGGAGAATCCCCTAACAGCAGCTACCAAGGCTATGATGAGCATAAATGGTGATGAGGACAGTGCTGCTGCTCTTGGCCTATTGTATGACTATTATAAAGTAGGTAATTCTGTCATTATCCCTCCCTGCTGCACTAGCAGGGACCACTCTAAGAGGCATCAAAAGAGCCAGTTTTCAAAGACAGAAGTCACTGCATCTTGTTTTCTCTCTAATGTTTCCATCATGCACCCATTCTATTATAGGAAGCCTGTCTGAAACAGTTTTGATATATTTAATTCTGGAGAGAAAAAAAACAATCTCAGAATTCCCATATTAAATTTTATACCATGGGGTTTTTTTTTGGGTTTTTTTTTGTTTTTTTTGTTGTTGTTGTTGTTGAGCCTAGTGTTCTTCCTTTGCAAGAACATTGGATGATACTTGAAATACTGAAGTGTAAAAGGGGAGGCCTTGTCCATCTGTACATTTGTCTGCTTTTCTGGTTCATTCCACACATGTTTTAGTTTGCTCTTTAACTGGGGTATCTCTCATCTGACAATTTCCCATGTTATTTTTGTTTGTATAATGATTGCAGTAGGCTGTATACAAACATACAGGGAGGGCTAGCCCTTGCACTGGCGGTTTGCAGGACAGAAATGAAGCTGGACACAAAGCCAGAAATCTAGGTCAATTTACAGGAAAAGCACTGATGTAGTTTCAGTTTGTCATCTTCTAAACCCAGGGCTTTACTTACAATTTTGGTAACATTTTTTTAAAAATATATATATATTTCATAGTATTTAAGTAAAGCTATGTTTGAGATTTTTGCTGAAATCAGAGGAGAGTCCTAGAGAATGCATCTCTGTGTAATGCAAAAATGTCATTCTGAAACCCATGCTGACCCCTGGTACTCTGCCTACAGAATCAGTGTTGTTTCCCAAGCACAACAGTATGAAATAGTTGTAGTGAAATGAACAATCTCCATTCCCCTCAAGTCAGCTATGGCTGCCTTGGACAGATGATCTTCTGTGAAAGCCAGAATAGCAATGCTGGGTCCCCTTGTAATTCATGAAGCAGTAACAGGAATGGGAATTAAAAACCTGTGCTTTTAGTATTTATTAGTATAAATGCTTTTCATGAATAGACCCCTCTTTTTAATCTCTTTGCATTGAGTGTTCAGGAGAAGGGGTTGTAGGGGAGATGCCATATACTGACCTTACGGTTAAATATTGGTTTAATTGTTTTGCTGATTATATTCCTTGCTTTTGTGTGTTGTTGTCAGTAGAGAAAACTGTTCCCAGTGAGAAAGAAAAAAAGGTCTTTTTTTCTGCTTGACATATTTACCACAGTGCCAGAGTCTGTGAAATTAATATGGATTCATAAAGTTCAGGATATGTATGAGTATCTGGAGTATTGGCTTCTGTCTTAATAATACCTTTGTATGTAGCAATTCATTAATCTGATAGATTTTAGTAATAAAACCAGAAAATATCCCTTTTCCTTCTCAAAACCATGTTCTAAAAGACATATCTGCTCCTTTTTCCAGGCAGTTGCTAAAGACTTGGGGTTCAGATGGAAGAAGGTGGGATTAACATCTCAAAACCATTTCCAGCATTCAATCGTATCTATTTTTGTCTTAGATAGGGATAAAATGATAACTCTTTTTGATGCTCCCAAACACAAACTTAAAACTTAACCTCTGTGCTGTAATGGGGAAGTGTAGAGGAATTCCAATGCACGAGACTCTTGAATTGTCCTTATTTATAATCTGGTTCCTTCATTCTGACATGCTGCATAATATTTTTAATTACTTTGTCCAGTCAATAGGAATGATTTGAATTTAACTGTTTGTTTTTTAACTTTTCCTTTTCCTTGTAGTGATATTTACCTAAACATAGAACATCATTCAGAGAAAAATACATAATCTTAACAGGGGAATCGGCATATGTAAACAGCTTTTATCCCAGTTCAAAAAATAAATGAAAGAAGTTTTTTAACCAGCAGGATGTTTATTAGGGAAAGGGGATGTCCCTAAAAGAAAGAGGGCTCTGGACAGAACTCTTGACTGTGCTGCTGTCTTGCAGTTATTGTTGATGTTATCACTGGCTACTGGAATGCCCTGTAATACTGTTTTTCCTCTAAAGTCAGATATTTTTCTGATGTTTCTTTAAAACAAGTAAAATATTTAAAAGTAAAAAGCGCAGCTTTAGCCCATTCTTAGGTCTATTCTTGCTCTTTAATCATGAGTTAATTGCTGGGATGGAGTGGATATGTCTTGTGCAAAAGATAGATTAGATGTTTGAGCTCCCAAATTAATGGCTCAGCAAGAAAAGAAAAATATGGTCATGGCAGCAACTTTTCACTTGGTGATTTCATATCTGTGCTGGTGTCAGGACACTGGTGGGTAGGAATACAAATCTTTAAACTCACTTGATGTCAATTCTGTCAAGGGGCCAGATTTGACTGGGTTTTTACCTCTCATAGCTATTGATGCAATCAGCAAAGCAGAAGTGTTTCTGATGACATACCAGCATGCCCTGACCTGTCCCCATACTAAGAAAGGGAAAGATCCACAAACTTTTTCAAAGTGTGACTCCTGCACTCTCCAGGCTTCTCTCTAACAGGAGGACTTACCTGGTGCTTACAGTTTAATTGAAAAGCCTTTTTTGTCTGAGGTAAAATGGTCTCCGTGCAGAGCTCATCAAAGCATGGTATCTTCCTTCTCATCTTGTTTTATTCAGTGGAGAGTGTGTGTGTGTGTTTTTGGAATAATATGAGATTCGATTTTGAGATAGCTTGGCCTAGCTTGATATTCAAAAGATAGGACATAAAGAAGAGTGCTTTGCTCCTAACTGGTGTGCTGAAAAACTAGAAGACAAAACAATTCCTATGTTTTTTGTCTTTGGAGATTTTCTTTCTGTTCACAGTCAGCCTCCCAAAGAAAAACAGCTCCTGGCATCTGTGAACTAGACAACACTGACAGAGTTACATTTTTCTAGCTGTTGCAGTAGAGCAGTTTGAAGCTGCAAATGCCTGACAGTTGCATTTACCTGACCCCATGCCTGGTGTTGTTCTCAGGTTCCCAGAGATAAAAGGCTGTTGTCTGTTAACAAAGTGAGTGATAATCAAGAAGACCAAGATAAAAGGTATAGTATTATTCAAAATCATACACCCAGCTACTGAAAGTGTTGATCAGTTATGAACTCTGAGAGCCTGAGGGGTTTATGGTTTTCTTTCAAAAGTTAAAAGAATGAAGGCTGTTTTGGGAAGCACATTTTACTCCTTTTTACTTTCAATTGATTAGAAAAAATGGATAGTATTCTCAAACATGCAGTTTGGGAGGTAGCTGAGAGTTTCACTCCTTGTTTGTGTTTGGTGGTGTTTTGCTGCTGCTGAGATTACTAAAATCAGATTATCTTGACAGTTGGCTATTGGCTGTTTTTCTTTATTTTCTTGTTGTAGGGCAAAAAGTGAGTAGTTTGGTCTCAGTAATCTCATTTATAGAGTCGTATTTAACATAATTTAGGATCTGCCCAGCAAATAAAGTAACTCTTAAAATCATTTGCTTAGAATGTTTTTCTCACTCCTCTCAGATTTCAGCTTTTCTCTGTAGGCTAAAAGTTACTTGAGTCACAGGACGCTGCTTCCCACTATTAAGAGCTGTAGAAAAGAAAGAGTGTATATTTTTGTAGAAACAAAGGAGTTTTTACATACTGGAAGGTATCCCCATATAAAATTATGACTGAGATGAGCTATGCAAGGTTTATTTCAATGTAGCTAATTTGTGACAGCCTTAGATGGTCTCCACTAGCTGTTCGTAAGGTGATTGTTTCAATAGGCAATAGTATAAACTTACTGTTTCAAAATAGGATATGAAATGTTTTTTGGACAGTTTTTCTTCTACAAACACCAGAGAAATTCCTGATGTTTGGTTCCTAAATTGAGTGTAATTGACAAATCTGGCCTTCAGTGGAAAGCCAAGAGAGAGGAACTGGGCACTGGGTAGTGTCAGAGCATTTCTCCTGGGTTGAAAACAAAGCAATGTTACACCTACTAAAAGTTCTATGAGTTAACAATTTTATGTCAGTGTAACTACTATCAGCAATCAGATTGCTTTCAACAGCAACTGTGGGTAGATGTGGGAATGCTGCTGAGGTTACCTTGCAGCCGCTATAGTTACTGATCTACTCTGCTACAATGGAATTCCTGCGCTTGCTCTTTTAGAACAGCATTGCTACCAGAGTTAAGCAAACAGCAGTGGCCTGTCAGCAGTCTGAAAGAGCATGCCATCTGCATATGAATTTTGCTGTTGATATTCTGCCTATTTTATGTGCAAAATATCTACTGCGAGTAATCAATGCCCTGCCTTATTCTTGATTCTTATTTTGTGTCTAATGCTGTTGTACTGCTGGATTGATTTTGCATCCAAATTATAAGCTAAGGCAAAAGCAACCCTAAAGACCCAGAATTTATTGTAACAAATAAAATCAAATGTATTACCTTTCCCCATTTGTTAAAGAGCTCTGCACCTCTCTGCTTGTCTCACAATTTCTTTTGCCTAGTATTTGTTAATGTATTACTTCTTATGGCAGTGGCTTATCAGAATTGAAAAATCTTCTTCCTTGACATCTAAGACCATTAAGCTATTTAAGGAGGAGATTTCCTCTATCAGGACAGTTCATAATATTTTTTGGTTTTGTCTCACAGAAATTGTCTTAATACCACGGAAGCTCAGAATAACTTAAGTGGGGGAGAGAACCGTGTGCAAGTCCTGAAGACAGTGCCAGTTAACCTTTCCTTGAACCAGGATCCTTTGGAGTCATCCAAAAGGGAATACAACACAAATGTGTCTGGGAGCTCAACACCCATCACAGGGTCTGCAGTGACTGTGGTTAAAGCAGAAGAATTCACCCCTGTTTTTATGACCCCACAAACACACTATGCAAGAGGAGAAAATGAGGAGCACCGAGGTGTTATCTTTGAACCATATGAAGTGTCCAACATTGCTCCCCACACAAATTATCTTAAAGATGATCAGCGCAGTACTCCTGACAGCACCTACAGCGACACCTTCAAAGATGGAGGAACAGAAGTAAGTTTTTCACCTCAAATTAGCATCTAAGAATGCAATAAAAAGCTGTAAACAAGATAAGGATATTTGAGCTTGTAAACAAGATAAGGAGATTTGAACTGTCCACAAGAGCCATTAGAAGAATAGTGATGCTTGTTTCAACAAATTAATTTCTACTCCTTGCTGTGTTTCCATTAGTCTGTACTCTGATGAAAGGGGAGCATCATGAGGCATTTCAGAAGACAATTTTAAAGATGGTTATTGAAAATTCTGAGAATAATAAATACTGATTTTTTTTTGTCTTTGGGGATATTGTGTGAAGTAGAAGATAGTTGTTATTCTGAAAGAAAATTTATTTACCATTAACAAGATCTGCCTTCAGAATAGTAAGAAATAGCCACATTGTAACGGGGAAATTCTAGATGTTCTTTTGAAAATGCAAATGAGTAGCAACAGCCTCTGCTGCTGGATAAACCCAAGTAATTTGTTCAGAAGCTGTTTGTTGCACTAAGCTCTATTCTGCAACACAAGCAAGTGAGAAAAAGTAGCAAAATTAGACTAATAGAGGGAACAGAGAATTTAACAGGCAAGGAACAACTGCGTGTATATGTACAGGAACGAGGAGAAAAAAAGGCAAGGAGAGCTCCTTCTAACTATTTTACAGCTATGTTACAGTCAAAGTAATTTTACAGTCAGCTAAAATATGGTGAGTACCCTCTGGCTGCTTTTGCCTGCTACAGAATAAGGCAAACAAGCTGGAATCATAGAAAGGTAAAGACAATTTAAAGCTGACAGTACCTCTGCAAATAATTAGAGATATTAGATGGTAAAACTCCCCTAGGGTTTTTCTCCTCCCAACTCTATAAAATAGTAAACATAACAAAAGTACAAGGCAAGCTACATTAAGGCTGAACTGTCCTGATTTAGTATGTGAGAAATTTACTGTGTGTTTGTGTATTATAGAAAAGTACATTGTCTCCATGAGCGACACAGATCCAGGATGTCTGGAGGTGAAATCCGTTTTCAGATATAGAACATGTGTAGGTCAACTAAATGAGTAAATAATGAAGAAATCTAGCTTCCTGTTGTAAAATCAGTAGGATCAAACCTTGGATTAGAAACACTGCTCTGCATTATCAAATAATATTAGTTTGGCAGTTTTTATGTGTTAACTGGTAAATGGCTCTTATGGTACCATATTCATGGCTTTCCCTCGAGTGCTGTAGCAAAGTGATTCCATTCTATTGGTTTGTTCTGGGACATGCTGCTGAGAGGTTCCCAAACAGTCCATCTGCCCTGTGCAGAGAGCTGTCAAACATGCAAACTTGTTAAATTTGGACGTAAAAGGGAACTTTACATCTGTACCTTGGCTTTGCATCCCAAAGTCTGTGTTATAGTAACTTTGTTACATGTTTTTGTAATATATTGTTACATGTTTTTAAAATGATTGGTTAGTAACAGGGTGCAGTACTTGCCATGTAGGATTTCTGTGCAGTCTGTGGAGACAGAACCAGTTCAAATCCGCTTGCCAAAAGTGGGTGGAGTAGTTTTCTAAGTGCACTCACTCCTCTCCATCTTCACCTCTCCTAATAATTCTACAAAGGACACTGGACAATTAACTTTATGCCCCTAGCCGTAGTTGTTAGGGGAGATGTGTGCTACTGTTTTGGTGGCCTTCTAGCCCCAAGTGTTCACTTGCACGTGGCATGGGAGCAGTCAGAGCTTTGCCACCTGGCTGCAGCCTCACTCAGCACTGAGCCTGTCCCTTTGTTTTTCTCAGCTGCCCAAACCCCAGGATGTGCTTAGCCTGGCTGTGCTCTGACTGCTCCTCCAGCCACTGTTGTGTAGGCACAGCTGGATGGAGCAGGTGTGGGGAAACCATAAGGTAAAATGTCAAAACATACCAAAAGAAACTTAGGCAAAGTTAGTGTTTAGAAATGGGAAGGCAGTTGTTCTTACTAGTTTTCACAAGTGCTTGCAAAGTATTTCCTAAATACTGGTGAGAATGACTGGATTTGGATTTGTTCTAATACTTAATTTTCAAACACATTATACATACAAATTTAGGAATGGTTTCAAAGCATTTATGAAATGACTTAGTTGTGTTGTACTGAAGGAGTGCTGAGTTTTTATAGATCCTTGTGGACACTGGTCAGTCACTTGCTGTGTTCTTTGGTAACAGTTTTAACAATTACAAATATGCTGTTCTCATCTCTTTAATTTTTATTTTTGTTTAACTGTGCTTAGTTTGTTGGTTCTTTATAGTATAAACAAATTTATAGTCATTCTTTAAAGTTAGGTAAGTAAATTGTATGTTTTTTACAATGTCAATCTCTAACCTTCATATAAAATGTGACTATCTTATTAATATCCATTCCAATCTTTAGGTATTTTGAGTTTTAAATGGTTGATAGTTTCTTCTGAGTTATCTTTAAATAAACATAGCTGCACTTTTGTTGGTATTTGCAGTTTGATTTTATCAAACAGTATTTAATTGGTCTTATTTTTCAGAAGTATCGGAGTGTGTCAGTGGGGGCTGAAGAATATATTTATGAACAAACAAGGTATGGCATAAGTTTTGCAGTGGGTTGACTGGCATCAGGCAGGAATGTATTGAGGAGTAGCTGCCTGTGTCCACTTCCCACCCTTCCTTTCTCCCCCCTGGGGTACCTGCAGGGCTCCCTTGATGCTGCCAAGCATCATTCTGCCCTTACTCTCCTGCTCATGTTAGCTCTTGGATCTGGCCAGTTTATATCTTATCTGTTACCTTCCCTCAGCATTGCTTTAAACTCATAATTCCTCTGAAGCTCCCTGCCCAAGATATGCAAGATGAAAGCTGTTGAGAAGTTGGTTCCCCAGATAAAGCATATAGCTTTGACAACCAGATCATGAAAAATCTTTTCAGGATGGCAGAATGCACAAGTCAAATGTCCAGGACAGTTCAAAAGCTTCAAGAAAAAGCTTCAAAAATTAAAGTTTGAAAAGAATATTGTTCCGCCTAAGCACAGAAGAATGTGCATGTAGCATGGGCAAACACTGCAGAGTCCCTTTGTCTAGGAAAGACTGTAATCACTAAAGATTTTAAACTGATGCTTTATTTCATACTTGTGAATGGTTCTGTTTATATCTGAGAGTTTACTCTCACTTTAGACTCAGGAACATGCCTACATAGTTTTTGTGGATTAGGCATATGGCTCTGAGTGTGCTGAAGGTTCCTTACAGCTTGATATTTTTCTGAAGAATGTTAAAACAATCATTAACTGCAGTGAGCTCAGAACTGAATCATTATATAGACAGAAGATATGAAACTGATATTTAGCAAAGGCTGCTCACTTACGATACTGAATATCTGTAAAATTGAATCCTGAAGCATTGGTATTGTTAACAATTCTCACACATTTAAGTCTTTCATGCTACGGCCCAGGTTACATTAAGAATGAAACCTGTGAATGCATATTAAGAAAACTCCCAGGAAAGATGTATTTAGTTTACTTGGAAGTGGAAGGCTCAAAAATGAAAATTTCAGATTGAAAAAAGAAGTGGTGAATATGCAAGTAACTGGAAGCTTGCTAGAAAATCTGTTAGTGACTACACAGGGGTTTAGTTAAGACTCATGGTGAGGTTCATAATGGTATTATAATAATTGAGTGACTGCAATAAGCTTTAAGAGTGAGAGTAATTCTCCTGCTATAGGACATGCTTTGCTTGCCAACTGGAAACAAGAAGAAAATTCTGAAATGGTACTACACAGAGGCTCCAAAATTGGCCAAGTGCATTGGATAGTTAAAATATCTTTTGTTTTCCCTTTATTTCTATATTGCTATGGCAGTACTATGATGCTCTAGAGTATTTGCTTGAATTAGAAAGTTAGGGATACACTGTTGTTTTGGACCAACGTATTCCTCCTATTGATTCTGCTCTGGCACTGCTTAAATACTTTGCTGAGTCAGAACCTTTGTGAAAATGCTTCCACTGTATCTTCAGTTCACCAGGACTTTGCATTAAGGTTCCTGTGCAGTTTGAATTTTTTTTTTTTTTACAAAATCAACATTATTTTAATGTAAGAGAATGTGAGAAGCTGCAGGCATAATTTTTATTGGATTATTGTTCAAGCCCATTATTGGAGGTGGTGGCTGAAGGGGTTCAGTGAGAATTGTTTCCAGCTAACAGTTCACTAGTTAATGGAGCCTTAACTTTTCATGGTTTGAGAAGTGCTTTGAAGTTGGAAAGTTCTTCTGTGAAGGAGGGTCTTTTTAAGATCTAAAATTTCAACACAAGAGCTAACTGTTTTTCCCTGACATTTTTCTAAAGGGAGGTTGCTTGATTGAAGATAAAGCCAAACGTAGGCACTTCATTCAGTGTGACTAATTTTGAAAAGAAAGCTTATAAAAACCTTGATTTGCTGTTGTCTTAAACAAATGAACTTACTGTCCATTCTCTTAGTATTCCTTCTTTGAACTGTGCTGAAAGTAGCAGTTGGACTTTCCATTCTCTGTGTCCATCTTTTGTAACATGTTTTATTCTGGTTGGGCTTTTAAAAAACTATTTATTTATTTATCTTTCTGCAACTTTCTTCGGAGTTTAAATGTCTGTGGAGTTGATGATGATTTCCTGCAAATCATACTGAATCCCCTCTTGGTAATCGACACTCTCATTGTGAGGTACACAGTCTCATAATTCATAATGGTTCCTTTCAGAGATAGTACAGATCTAGCCTTTGATCCAAGAAACTTACAGTCCAGGTAGTTTTACGCTTGATTGCGGGATCTGATGAAGTCAAAAAAAGAAAATTGCAATTTTAAATTGCCATGTGACAGTTTCCTGGAATTTTGTTGTTACCATCTTAGGCTTTATTCAATGCAATAATTACATAATAAAAGAGAAAAGGGGAAAGTGATATGGATTTTGTGGGTGTTTCTCTCCTTGTCTTTTCAGCAGCACTTTTCAGTATACGCTAGAAGCTACCAAGTCTCTGCGTCAAAAGCAAGGGGAAGGACCCATGACCTACTTGAACAAGGGACAGTTCTATGCCATCACCCTGAGTGAGACCGGTGACAACAAATGCTTCCGGCATCCCATCAGCAAAGTCAGGGTATAGTCCCATTTCTTTCCTAGGTGGGAATGTAGCTCTGCAGATAGATACAGTTGTGGTTGATTGGCTTTTAATTTAAGTTTTTTCTCACTGGAGCACTTAATCAGCTGCTTTGCAGTGCATTTCAGAGAAAACATGAAGAGTTGGATCCATCCTTTGTGACATAAATTTTAAATAATTTTCATTTTATAAGTGTGAGCTTTCACTTGACATTCACCCAGAAGTGTAACAAAATGAATTGTTTGCATCTTAGATTCTATGCATAGAACTGTAGCTGGTGTATTCAGCAACATCTACCTGGTGAATGGGCCTCCTGATTTCCTTGGTAATGTTTTTGAGTTCATAAATCCTAACCCAGTAACCTTGGAATGAACAATGAGCCCTGTAAATTTTACCCTGAAGCTGGCAGTGCTGCATATGTATGAGGCTGCAAAAATGTTTCCATCCGAATACATGAAGCTCTCTAAAAATGTTGTGACTTTAGTCAAAGAAACCAATGAAAGTCAATGTGAGCAGTGAAGCAGACAACAACCTATATGTTTCTATCATACGTGAAATTTAGAGAGACTCTTCCTAAACAGAGGCAGTGATTTGGAAACCTGAATTAGCAGTTAATTTTTAGCCTGGTTTCCTTAGGACATTAAGCTGTTGGCTGAATCCAATATAAGACATCTCTGTTGCTGAACAATTTCTTTCCCTCCACCCATTCCTTCCCATTTTGTGGTTCCAGCTGTAGCGCTTATAGAGCTGAAACAGGAGGCAGGAGGTCACTGGTCTGACTGAAAACCAGTCCTCATGTACCTGGTTCGGTGCACTGCCACATGAGTTTTGAAGCTGTGGAAGCAGAAGGGTGGAAGTTATAAAGGAGAGGTGAGATTGCATCCTGCTGGAGGATGTAATTGACAGAAGATTGTGAAACTGTGTGCAACTTTCACAATCATGTTCTTTTTGTCAGGGCTCTCCTCAAGTGACTGTTGAATTTATTGTCAATTCCATCCAAAGCTAACAGAGGGGCAAGAGGTTTTGAAGGTATTAAACCTCTACAACTTCCCTGTAAGTGGTTCATAAAAACATTAGTGGTGTCCTTGGTGGAAAAGCTAGGCTGCATGGCCAGTTCTGGTTAGGGCATCACTGGCCAGCCACACACACCTGGTGCCCACCCAGTACATACAGGCACAACCCAGGACTCCTCCACGGTGTGTACTGCCTCATGCCCATGGAGAGGAAGATCTGGTGACGGGTTCACCTTTTATAGGTGGAATGCACAAGGTCACAGAGTGCGTGAAGGGTTGTGGAGGGACCAGATGATGAATCAATTGTAATCTACCTCCCTGGCTTATAAAGCAGCTTGATAGTGATTTTTTTTTGTGCTTAGTGTTTCGGGGTGAAAATAAAACAGAACATTTAAAAGTGAAGATTTTTTTCCTCTGGTTTATTTTCACTTGATTTTAATTGGTATGATTATTCTTCCATTGTTTTGTATTGTTTTGCTTGCCTACAGCAGGGCTTATTCAAAAAGCCTATATTGCTTGTGTAAAATTTTGCATAAAAATTCAATCTGTTTCCTTTGAATCACAATTTAACAAAGCAAATTCAGAACGTGAATTGAAAACCTCAGCAAAAATCCATAAACAGTTACATTGAATTTGTCATTAAACACATATATATACAAGAGTCCTGCTCCCAAAAAGTGTATTTATGTATACTAAATTGAAAATGTATTACCTTTAGCCAGTGAAGGTGACTTTTTAAAACGAAGAATATGATTAATTTTTATTTGGACTGTCAATAACATAATCCTGGGCCTTGCATTATTTTACAGCTACTTTTTTTTTGTCCTGAGTCTTTAAGTACACTGTAGTACTGGACCACTTAAAACCCAGTCTTCTACAACCAAAGTACTGTGAGAGTGGTTGGATCAGAATTAGAGGCATATGGAGATTTTAATTTTTGTGTTCCTGACTATTAATTATTTTAACTAATGTGGCTCTGGTGTTGTTTTTCATAGAGTGTGGTCATGGTTGTTTTCAGTGAGGATAAGAACAGAGATGAGCAGCTGAAATATTGGAAGTACTGGCATTCCCGGCAGCACACAGCTAAACAGAGAGTCCTTGACATTGGTGAGTGTAAGAACATCTCCAGATGTTTCAGGGAAGATTTCAGATATGGAAAGCCCTGGTGCCTTGCACAGGAATGTGGTGGAATATATTGGCAATGGCTTCTTGGCTTGTACCAGAGGTTTTAGCAATGGCTCATTCCTGCTAGGACTATGGGGTCTATGGAGCTGGGTAGGGACCATGCAGAAAGAATGGTTCTCAGTATTTGCACAGAAGAGCTGCCCCTTGCATGTGTATTTAGTGGTGTACCTCCTTCTGGGAAATCAAGGTCTGCACCTCCTCCTCAGGTGTGGCAGAGTATCTGTTCCCTTTATTTTTTCAAAGGGCGATCCAGTCTTTGATCCTGCAACAGTTATGTTAGCCAATTGATGTGGAATTGCAGCCTGAGAGTGCAGATGTCATCATTGTGGTGACTGCAAAGGAGCGTGCAGGATTCCTACACCCCTAGGGTTTGAGTCTTGTCAGTGTCAGCACTGAGGGAGAGGCACACTGGTGTGCTATCCTGAGAGACCTGTTTGCCGTTCATCCCATCTAAAGTATTTACTAGCCCATTCCAGCCCCAGCTGTCCTATCTGCGCGCTCGGGAGATTTTAGCAGAGGAAGAACACGTACTTGCTGCCAAGGAGCCCGAAATTGTAGGCAGTGGCAGTGTCTAGACATCAAGCGTTTCTCCCCTCCCACGTGCAGTTTACACATGCACCCATCTGCACGGATTCCAGGCAAAGGAGTCGGCAAGACCAAAGCAGACAAAGTCGATCTTGTTTTGACCGCCTGAGGGAACCAAACCATTGAATGGCAGGAATGAGAGGGGGCAGAGAGGGGGGCTAAACCAAGGCAGGGTTACTTGCAGAGAACATTGGGACGATTCAGGGGGCGATTGAACTGGGTGGTCAGGGAATCTGTCCCCTCGTGGTGGTAATCACTGTGCTGCCTGTAGATTTTCAAATGCTCCAGTTTCCACTGAGGCCTGGTGTTACTTAAGGTCAAGTGTATTTTGTCCAAGCAGCTCTTCCAGAATGTCCTCTCTGCCTCTTATCATCATTATTCTTGTCTGAACTGTTTCATTAACTTCATTCTTTTTCCCCTTGCACCCATTTTCTCTTCTTGCCCATTCAGGTACCTAACTCAGTAAAACTACTACCCCAGAACAAATTACTTTTGTCATGACACCTTAAAAGAAGAAATAGGCCACGTCACATCTCTTTCTGAAGGCTGCTTGGGTTTTTTTTGTGCTAGTCCCTACAAGCTTGTGGTAGTAGTGCTCATACCTTTGAAAAGTATGTGCTGAGCAGCTCGCTCCACTCTAGTGCCAGCACCCTCTGACTCCACTGCAACTTGTGGTGTCCTGGCACATTCATTTCAGTTGCCTTACCCCAACAAGTTAACTTATGGTACATATTCTGAAAAATAGTGCTCTGCAAAATAAGTGCTGTGCATGAGCTGCGTGTTTACCTGTGTTAGAGTGAATGTCTTTTGATTTTCCATTAGTTTGAGGTGAAATAGCTCTGCGCTGACTTTTGAGGCACTTTTGAATACTGAGGTGTGTATTTTTTATTTGCACTGCAAACATGAGCAAAGCACAGTGTAGTAAGACTTACTGATATAGCCCTTTTTGTCAGATATAAGAGCTGTAAGAGCATGGTTCACCTCAGTTTTCAGAAAAAAAAAAGACCTAATGTTCCTCAGTAGAGTTTTCTTGAGAACTGAAATATAGCGTTAGCTCTTACAAGTATGGTATTTCTGAAGTACATTACATTTTCTTTGGCATGGCTAACTGGCTAATTAGGCCAGAATGGCTCCCAAGTATCAAGCTGCATTTATAAAAATCTTCTAATTTTATCATCAAATGATCTAACTGAGCAACTTAATCCAAATTTGAAGTTGGGCCTGCTTGAATCAGATAATCTCCAGGGGTCCCTTCCATGCAAAATTATTTTGAATGACTCTATGAAGATTTCCCTTTACGTTAAAAAGTCAGATCCCTGAAGGGATCCTCTAAATACTTGGAGTTAATGTCCAGGACCTGTGTAGTAAAAAAAGAAAATTAAGTGTCCAAAACTCTTCATGACCTCTTCCATAGACGTTGCTCTTATTTTAATTTGATGTTTGTAGCATGTTTAACATCTGTGAATCCTTTCTAATTGTTTATAAATGCACTTTTAATCTAGAGCATGATGTGGTCCTTAGCAGGCAGAGGATCAAATTAATTTGGGGTGCTCCAATTCCAGCTGTTGAGATCTCAGATGGACAGGGGAACTATGCTTGTGCTGCTTTCCATTGTGGCAGGGATCTGTCTGTCTGCTTTCTGGCCTGCAGTTATATTCTGGACATCAGAGGAAATAGTGCCTTGCTCCTTCACTCCAGACACACAGGGGTCACTGCTTTAATTTGTTTTGTGTACTGGCTGGTGCACCTCCTGGGAGGAAGGATGCTTCAGTGGATTAGGTGCAGTGACAGGTCTGAAGATGTGTTGATATTAATAAAGATAAGCATGTACTTACATGTATTCAAGTCCTTAGTGCTTGAGGAATAAACCTGAAGGTTTTACACTTATTAAGCAAGAAAGTAAGATATTTTTCAAAATTTAGGCTATGTACTGTAATGGATTTTTCTGAAGAAGGAGTAAGGTGCATGTTTACTTTTTGTAGGAGGAATAAGGGGGGCAGGGGGAAAACAGCTTTATTTTCACAGTGCTGTGACACTGGATCACTAACTTTTTCTTTTAAAATAATTTAGAATAAAGAATACAATACTTAATTACAGTGGATATTGATTATTTAAAATAAGTAAAATAATTTGACATACTAGAACAGGTTCAAATACAAAGAGTAGGTGTGCAAGCTTTGTGCTCCATAGAAACTTGCTCTTGTTTTTTTCAGGATAGTTTGTATTCTTTATGTGCACAATACAAAAGTATGCAATGACATGTAATGCATGATTAATGTTTAACATTAAAAATTTGCCATTGTTTAATATGCAATTTATGTAACAAAAGAGGAAATAATTCCTGTGCAGCCATTTTTTGCTTATTGAACATGCTGATTTTCTCTTTCGGGTAACTCACAGCAGGAGAAGAGGAAAAGTTGTAGTCACTCTAACAGCTTTCAGATATTCTGAGGTGTAAATGGTTTCTTAATCAACTGAGGATCCTTCTTTATTTGCCTGTAAATTAAGGGGAATAGGATGCACTTCTCCTTTTTAACAGTGTCATATAGACACTTATGAGATTTGTGTATAGCAATTAAAGGAGAGGCATGTGTTGAGAGAAGGGAAGGGTTGGTGGAATGTGAGGTTCTGACAGCCTTTTAAGACAAGAAAACAGGTGTCTTTACCAGACATCTTGTTCATGTCTTTCCAAAGTGCACCTACACAGCACGCCCATATGCAGCAGTCAGTTGCATGAGGCACTTTCTGGTGAATCATAAATTTAAGAGGTGGGTGGATGTGTGCACATGCATATTAAACTACTTATGTGTCTTCTAGTTCCTCTCATTTGCATCCCCACACTGAATTTAGATAGTGAAGCCAATGACTTCAGCTGAAAAGGAGATCTGCGTTCAAGGTGGGAATGAAAGCCTGCCTGCCCTCTCAAACACTTTGTTAATTTGCTACATCACCAAATATCTCGTGCTGTTCCTATGGTCTAAAGTGATTCTTTTTTACTGTATCCAAAATCATTCATGTATCCCAGGAACACAAATTTATTTGCCCAGTGAGATGCCAGCATTCTTGTGTTTCAAATGAGAGAAAAGTATACTGATTGCCAGTCTCAAACATGAAATAATTCTTTTTTTGTAACGTTTTTTGTTATAAATTATTCTAAAGCAGTTTTTATTTAGAAAGTATTTTTTAGAGACCAACAGTTTAGGCAAGGGGAATGAATATTGGAGTAATTTGTGTGTCGAACAAAATACAAAAACATCCTCTTTCTGTAACTGGTTACAAAGCTAAGAATCGGCATGTTTCTGAAGCACAGATTTGGGCAAAATTTAGATCCGGAGTGTAATCTCAGCCCTCTGGCACTGAGTCCAATTATAACCCTCGGGGAATTCTTAGGAAATGTTTGTCCCAGAGAGAGTTATTCCATTAGTGTGAACGATTTGGAAGTTCCTTTAATCAAGCAGCTATTACCAGGTATCTCTCTTAATCTCAAAAGGAATAAGTCATCAAAAGGAATAAAAGGTGTTAAACTGTCAGCAAAGTGAGGAAAAAGCAGTGCTCGTTCCTCTTTTCAATTATAAAGAGGACTGGGAGTTGTCTGTTTTACATAGTTTTCCAGCCTTACTGTTTTGGGGGAGGATTAGTAAACTTTTAAGTCTTCCTTCCTTTTGCTTTGCATTCCTTCCAAAATGCTAGTTTATTGATGATAATAATAACAGCACGTGGGGAAGAAGTGAGAAGAAGGTGCAGATTTTGTAGTCAGACAAATTAAAATTTTTTTTTCTTCGTTTGCTCTTTTAGTGGTGCACGTACTTTGGAAAAAGGATCTTTGTGGTTTTGGTTCTTTTTGGGGATTTGTGATGGTTTGGATTTTTGTGGGGTTTTTAATTTTGTTTTTAATAATATATAAATATTAATCCAGCATCCAGTGCAGTAATTCCTGGGAAAGTTGGAATGCACACTGATGATTTCCTCCAGTCATAGCTCTTAGACTTTTAGAAAGCTTCTTTAGGATTTACCATGTGTTTTCTTAATATCAAGATTTGAAGAGTCCCTTTAAATGCTTCAGTAGTTTTCAGTTAATTTTCCAGTTTTGGCCATTCTTTGGCCAAGCTAATGAATGCACTGTTTCATTGCCAGTGGAGTCACACTCCTTTTTGAGAGCCAACAATATTTTGCAAGAACTTTAGCTAGTGATATACTATGCATAAGACTCAGGTTGCATTATATTACCTCTTTGCAATTAAGACTATTCATAATTAACTAAACTACACAAGAGGTGGTTTTGATGCACTAGACAACCCAGCTGAAGAAGCAAAAAAGCATTATGAGTTGTAAAACAGTTCAATTTTTTTCATGACTCTTGTTTTTTTCTTACAGCTGATTACAAGGAGAGTTTTAATACCATTGGGAATATTGAAGAAATTGCATTCAATGCTGTGTCCTTTACTTGGGATGTCAATGAGGAGGCAAAGGTGAGGAAAAGCCATGCAGACGGCATCCCTTTATAAGCACCATTCATCATTAGACACTGTTCCACTTCTCTCCTTTCTGACAAATAAGAGGGCTTGTTGGTAGGTGCCCAGCCTGAGAAACAGTAAAAGATTTTTTTCCTATTTGCAAAGCCAGGTGTAAGACACAAGCTGAGTCTTTTCTTTCTCCAAGTTATCAACTTTCTTTCTACACTCTAAGCATCTCCAATAATCCAGATTCTGTAAGTTAGACTATGCCTTCCCTTGTGTTGGTGCTATTATTTTTTATATTGTTACACAGACCATTTTGCAATTTGGAATTAATGTATTTTTGAGGACTGAGGCTTTTTTTAAACTTTTTTTTTTTTTAATGGTCGAGTACCCTCAGGCATGGGGTTTTCGTTCAGGAATGTGACTCTTAAGTGGACCTATAAACCAGGACAGCAGAACACCTTAACTAGTTTCTTACAGATAAGGTTGTACAAAGGCTGTCAGAGTGCTTCAGCTGCATGGACTAGTGTGGGAGAAATGAAAAACTGCCGGTAATTATAAGAAGAAGTTGGCCCCCGGAAAGCAAACAAGGGAAATAGGCTGTTTAAAATGAGTGGGGGTAATGCAGGACTCTTGGGGATGTAGAGTTAATAAACAGCAAACACTGAGCTCGGCAAACTCCTGATACTGTTTTCATGTTGAACACAAAATGTCCAGTATTTAAGTAAAGCTGTGAATCTTTCAAATACAAAGACCTCTTCAGGCACAATTGCCCACTGCATTTCCAGCAGCATTAGAGAGGTTGCATCCTCAGAGTGAGTCCTCTGAGAACTTGTACTGAACACTGAGTGGTAGGACTAACACTGTCCTGACTGAAGGTGCTGTTTATAGTAAGAGGGATTTTAATCTCTGATGCGCATCTTAAAAGAAAAGGCAATAGTTCTGAAAATCACCCAGCTCTTTCAAAAGCAGGCCTTGATAAACAGAGTTGTACTTGTCCCAGTTGCTAATGGTGCTGTATTTACTCATGCAGTGATTACATTTTCACCGCCCCAGATATTTCCCTATTATGTGTTTCCATTTCAAAATACAGCAGTAGGTTTTCCTCTGCAGTCACAACAGGCGACTGTTGTGTGTGTGATCACTGTGCAAGCAAATACCGATTTGGGATCTCCAACACAGCAGTCTTCCTCGAGGACCTTTACAGAAGCACTACCAGGGCTAGAACGTGGCAGTCTTGTTCCAGGGCTGGCAGTTCTCTAAGACAGACATTTGCATTTGCAGCCCCAAGCCACACTTAGCAAGACACCCGTGTTTGATCTAGGAACAAGGAAGTCACATTCATTAATGTCAAGTATTAACCGTGGACGTTTTCTTCTAATCTCTCACCATTCACCTGGCTCTTGACTTGGGTGCCAGAACATTATGAACACAACTTTTGCAATGATCACTGGAAACAAAACAAGCTAAGATTTTAAAATAAATACTCCTTCTGGATTAAAAAAGTGCTAGGAGTGAGATTTAAGCTGCTTGTATTTCTGCAGGAAATAGTGATTAAAATGCAAATTGGCTTATGCGTATTTATTTTGGGGTATTAAATATCTGATCTTTTAGGAGCTTGAACTGTAAATGTATTGATAAAAGAGGATTCATAACGTGCTTTAGTATTTGGCTATCAAGCATAAATCAGATTGTACGTGAAAGCTTATCACCTTGTCTGCACTACAGTGTTTCCCTCCCCACACACAAGTATGTGTACATGCTTGCTCCTGTTGGAAAGTGGTACAATAACTGGTTGCACTGGGTCTGGGGATTCCCATAGGATGCCCCTGCGGTGTTGGAAAGCTGTGGGTTCTGAGGCACGTCACTGAAGGCTGTTTTTTCTCCAGCAATTACCTCATCCATGGGAGATGAAGAATTTCAAGGCATAATTACAGACTCCCTTTTCCTAAGCTTTTTGAATGATGATCTTTCAACTGCCTCCATTGTTTCTGTTCAGTATTATTTTCCATTTTCACCACAATTTCAAGATTAAAACTTAACCCCTTCAGAGGCACAAAAGCCTTTTTTTTTCCACGTCAGACTAAAGTAGCCCACAACAGTTCTTTTCAGGGCCTCTGAGTTGGGATGTGATGAAGCACTATACTGGCCCTGGAAGAAGCAAAGAAAAACTTCTTGTTGGAAGTATACTGTGGAGTGATGTAGAAAATCAAGCCGAAGTAGTAGAAATCACCTAACCAAATCTGCCTCTCCCTCCTGTGAAACTAAATCCCACATTTAGAAGATCTGTCTTGAGCATCAGGTTTCTCACTTTCCTACTCCACGTGGATGGCAGCTAATTTAAAGCCATATTTGTCCTCATTTGAAGTCAGACTTTTCCTCTCACACAGACAGAGCAGGCCCTCCCCTCACAGCCCTTCAGGAAGAGGGTATAAAGCAGTCAGAATATGCCAGCTACCAGTAAGCCTGCTGAGGGCTGGTAAGGCAGCATCTTGTGTTGGGTCTTAGTGGAATAAACAGGAATCCAGAGAGTACAGGCAGAGGCCTCTCTGTGTTCTCCCAGTAATGTCAATGGAACTGGGCTCTGGGCTCCAGTTCACCCCATGCTTCGTGCCTCATCTTCCAACTGCTGCTTGGCAGAACAAGTCAATGGAAACAATCTTGTACGGTGCATGTCAAGAGGTGGAATAATCATACTATTGCTTTCTGTGGAGTAAGGAAACAGCACCAAAGTCAGAAACACCGCTCTGCTAGTGTTCTCTCTGCTGTGCCTGGTTGACAGCAGCAGTTCCCTTGCCTTCTGGCAGAGGAAAGTTAGTCCTGGCACATCCTTACCCTTTTCTAGAACAGCATCCTTTTTTGCTGGGGCTGTTATCTAGAGGTCACTGTGGGGCTTGTGGTTCAGAGCAGGATCCAGGGAAATGAGGAGAAGGCTCCATAGCCATGTCAAACTCAGTGCTGTCTTAAGACAAAAATATTGCTGTAAAGGAGCAGGGGTAGGAAGAGAAGAATGGTTTTGTACAAACCATCTTTGTTTCCCTCCCATATTTAATTCTGTTATATGTATGTAACATTTATGGGTAAGGTGATTGTCTCCCTTTGGTTGAACATAAATGCTATGTTTGGTACTTTTAAAGGAGTTCTTTAAAAAAAGATGAGGAAACAAACAACAATTAACAACAACTGGCTGACTCTTTAACTATCTTTTAGAAGTGTCTTTATAATATGCTAGAAGCTATGTAGTTGCCTTACTGCTGCCCTGTAGAAGATTTTGCTGCAGCATCTGGCAAGTGGACAGTTCTAGTGGAGGCTCTTGAACAGACTCAGCTTCATTGATGGTAGACATTCATCTGTCTGCTTGCAGTGTTAGCACTGACAGAAGTTAGTTTGCAAGAAAGATGGTTAAAGAGACAGAATTCTCTTGGTCAATGGATAATATATTTGTAATAAACCATACTACCTCCTTGAGATATGACTTCTCTCTGGTAGGTACTTGGCACATTTAAATTGGCTATGACGGTGTTACTTTTGAAACAATTAATTGTATATTTTTATGGAAAGTATTTTTAGCCTTAAAATCAAGGATATTACTTCAATGAGCAGCTGCTAACAAAAAATGTCACCTTAAAGAGACAAACAGTTTTCAGTGATATCAAGAGATTGCAGATTTCTGCTAAGCACTGCAAATTGGACGTGCAACAAACAGACATGTTTGTGGCTGTGTTATTCAGGCAGGTGCTGGCAGATGAGTGAGATGATTTCAGTGAGCGCAGGAGTTGTGTGCTGAACAGTTGTTGTGTATACTTGCGTGCAATAACTGCCCTGCTATATTTAACTGAAATGTAGATCTTTAATCCAAAGTATGCTGAAGCCTCTGGGAACCTTTCCAGTTATTTAATGAGTTTTGGCATGGCTCATACAGTAATAAGCTGTTTTCAAAGAGTGACTGATTTGCAGGATTAGGTTCTTGGATATTGTGGGCCAAAGTGAGCTCCAATTCCAGTGGGTACAATGGTAAAATCAAGCTTATAGAGCAGCAATATCTCTAGCAGTAATTTGTATTGTGGCAAATCCATATTTCTTAAACATTGGTAGTGATACTTAGGACAGGCTTTGACTAGTATAAGATTTTTTTCTTCTTAATCGTGAATTTCCTTCTCAAGTTATATCAAATTTAATTTCATTAGGAAGGAAATTAACATCTTCTCTACTCTAAAAATGTAAAGGTTGAAGGAAAAGATGCTTCTTTTTGGGGAGTTAGCAGAAGAAATTATGTAGGATTAGACTTGGCAGCTACTTTAGTAGACCATGTCTGTGTGTGCAAGTGTGCATATATATATGAGTGTATATATAGATGTGAGACATGCACACACACGTGTATATATTAGAGAAGAGTTAACCTGTGGTAGCACATAATGTTGAAATTCTGTGTATACAAATGGCTTGGTAAGTATGCATCTGGGATTCAAAGCAAATGGCATTTTTATGTAGTTGCCGGGGTGTGGTGTGGGTTGAGGAAGCTTCAAAAGAGTAGTGTAAACATTTGCTGGAGACATTTGTATTGAAATAAAACAAAGGTCTTACCTTTGTGTGGGATTTATAAGGTAACGGCTGGTAGGAGAAACTATAAACCCACACTTTCTGTGTATATGAGGAATGATGGGATTGATGTTAGTCATTTGAGAGACGAGTCAGTTAACTCCTTGTTGTTAGGGTCTGGAGGGAGGAACCTTTTAAAGCAGACTTTTAAGGGACCCGTCACCAGGGTTCTGTGTATTGCCAGTACTCAGTAGAAAAATTGCTTTAAGTTTCTTATTTTGTGCCTCCCTTCTGCCCTTGGCAGTTTCTGAGACAATGGGAGGCAGAAATGTAAATAGTAATAAAAGGCTTATATTAGAAGTTTTGTAGCTGTAGACCTTTAGTGTGTAAGCTGAGAGACCACAGCGAGAGTCATGTTGGCTGAATTAAATGATAAAAAGGGAAATGCACTTCTGAGCCTTGCTTTCCCCTAAGGCAGCTTACTGTGTTTGTGTCTTGTACATCCCTAATTATGCTGCAGTATTTAACAAACAGTAGTTCTCACAATAGCAGCTCACCGTGGAGGAGTAGTCCCCAAAAGATAGAGTGCTTTTTCTAGACATGCTCTATAACAAATAGAAGAGCTGTTGTTATCTTGGGTCACTTGTGAAACTTTCTCAGCACCAAATGTTTCTCTAAATTAGTATTTAATTGCCAATGGCATGCCTGAGCTGGAGACTAGATGGGTGGAACTCTGCCATTAATTGCTCTAATCTAAGATATGCTGACATTAAAAAAAAAAGACATCACTATAATGACAATTATACAATGTGTTCCAGATAGCAAAACATTGCTAAAATCCAGTTTGCACAGGGGAAAAAAAAAAAAAAAAAGTTGTATCTGAATTCGGGTACAATCATACTAACTTTTATTAATACAGTTCTAAGACAAGTGTAGACAGGGCTTGGGAGGGAGACAGTGATTTCTCTTCCTGCTACTGTAATTTCTACTTAACTCTACACTTTCTAACCATGTTATTTCTATTATGCAAAATACCACAGCAAAGGAGATCTTAAATCTGGGTATCTTCTAAGAAAAGTAGAATAGCACTCCATTTTGTGGCTGCCTATGGAGTTGTTTTGCCCCTTGTCTCATCAAGAATGGGAGTACATGCATTATGAACAGGAGCTGGAAAGAGAGGGAAGGTGAGAGTTGCAAAGGGCAAAGCAGGATGTGGTTGGACAAATGGCTGAAATCAGTGCTGCTCAGAGCAGATCACCTCTTTAGAGAGGTAGTTTCTGGTCAGACCAGAGGAGAGAGAAGGGGACTGTCCAGGTGTTTCTTCAGGTCCTCTTCACCACAGCAGCCTGCTGCACTGGTGCAAATCTTTAATCATACAAAGAAGAAAAACCCTAAAATAAATAACAGAACCTATGCCCTCTTCCCTTTCCCTCTATACAACCCTTTGTTTTCCATATCCAAAGTCAGTGTGTTGCTTTACAGGAAGGCTAACAGAACATTGCAGGGAGACAGAAAGTTTCCCTGGTATCAATGATCTGTGTTAATTTGAATCCATCTGTCTGTCTGTGAGGTGCAAATGTTATGACAGAAAGTGTAGTACATGTCATGTGCATGAATGTACGGTCATTGCTTCTCAGAGAACCTGATGTATTACAGTGTCAGGACAAGATATTGAGTCTTAGAGCATCTATCTATTATTCATGCTGAATAATCTGTTATTGCTGTATGGGGACTCTTGACACCATGAAGTCTGTCTTCCCCAGCTGTTCCTACTCTGCTCTGGGATTGTGGAGGCAGTGAAAGAGATGATGCAGTGTGTATAGTTGGTTAAGGTGGGACAAGATCTTTCTTGCTTCTCAACTGAGTGTGCAGCAAGGGTGAAAGAAGTACAAACTGCTAGGTAGATGTAAAGCCTGCATGTCTTCTCACATTTGAATGTACGTTTTGGAAATTCCCTGTGCAGAAGTATGGGCTAAAATATAGAGAGACCAGATTCTATTTTATGCTGGACTTTGTTCCACTACTGTGTGTTCACACACACTTTAAACCATTGCTCTGACACTATAAATTATTCTGAAGGCGAGTGAAAATTCAGGCTGTCATTTTTCAAAGGTGCATTTGCTGTGTCTACACTTATCTTTGGAGCTGGAGAAGATCAACTTGTAATTTGAAACAGAAATAACACTATCAGCTTCAAAATCAGAGTTTCACCTAGGGCCTTTCCCTGCCTCCCTCTTTTCTCCGCAGTTAAAGTTCAACTATTTCATTTGTAAATGCAGCTCTGTGATACAATCAGAAGCAGAAAGGAGGGGCCATTAGCTCAGTCAGGCAAACAAGCTGCTCTGGCTCCATCATAAAGACCCTGACTGTAATGTTAACTTCTGCCAGGAGGGTAAAGTATCCCCCACCAGCCCTGCTGGAGCCCTTCTTTATTTTCAGCTGTCTTTCTTAGGGATGTTGCATTCTTAGGCATGTTGCATTCTGGTTACTCACACTGTTGGTTTATTTTCCCTGTTTGTGGAATGGAGGGGAAGGAGGGGGGATGTCCTTCATGCTCTTCCTTCAGGAGTCCTCCCAGACCCCGGGGGCCTGCTGCCCTCCCCTCTGCCCGGTGAGGTGTGCATCCAGGTGTGCTTGAGAGACCAGTTTGAGATCTCTTCTTTGCTGAGTCTCCTTATTCTTCTGGAGCAGGTTTCACATCCTCCTGGTTCAGGAGTATGTACTGCTAGTGTTCTCAGTCCTTTTCCTTGGTTCACACTTTTGGAGTTTTATTTTCTTTGGTGTTTCGTTGTTGCTTCTTAAACTAAGGGCAAGTGAAAAGTAGAATCAGGTTGATACACAATTGCCCCAAATTATTATGTAATGCACATATTCCTCATTGGGCTGAAAATTAGATTTTTAATCTAGTTTCTTCTCTTGAGTTTTATGAATGCCATTCTGACTGAAAGCTATTGGTGGTATTTCAGTTCATAATGTTTGCTTTACATCAGAATAGTCCTTGGAAGATTTTTTTTGGTGGGAGACCCTCCTCCCAGGTCTGTACAGATGACACACACCTTGTCCCATGGTGCTAATTGAGTTAATGAGAAGGAGATGATTAGTGGCTATCAGGTTGTAAGTTTTTGTTGTAGAAGGACAGCAAAGGATGGATTTCTGAAGCAGGCAAGCAGAGTATTTGCTAACTCAGTTGGTTAATGCCGAGGTTGTGGGTTCCATCCCTGACTGGGCCACTGAGAGCTGGGCCCGATGAAGCTTCTGAGTCCCTTCCAGCTCAGACAACTCTGTGACTCTGAATGCAGTCAAGTTATGTGGATGCTGTGCCACAAAGAGAACTTCTGAGACGAGGAAGGGAGTAGTATTTTAATATTTGAAAAATTCCTCCTCAGTTTGAAAGACAGGGTGAGATGCATCTTTAAAACTGAGGAAAGACTGTGAAGGGCCCTTAAAGTGAAACACAGGGGTATCAATTGATGGGATGGAGAAAGCAGTAGTGTCGATGAGAGTGTGAAAAAAATGTTTAAAATAGAAGAAAAGGAGTAGAGTTTATCTTTGTCCCACTGAATTTGAATGAGCTGTCAGATGAACAGGCCATACCTAAGGCAGCTGGAAAGGGTGAAGCAAGATGATCTGTATCAACAAATAGTGCAAACATGCAGAACAGGGTTGTAGAGTGGAACAAGTAAGGGCTAAAGACCTGACATCCACATAAGGCACGTTTTAGGAGGTTTTATCTCAGATTATCTGTAGTTAGTTCCCATGAATTAAGCAACTGTGAGCAGCTGGAGTATCTGAGTGCTTCTGGAATATATCTTTCCTGGTCTGGCTCTTCCAAAAAGAATCCAGTTCATGTATTCTGAGCTCTGGTGTGAACCAAAGTGCAATAAGTTGAGAGAACCAAATGATTCATGTCAAATGTGAGCTGCTGATCCAAACTGAAACACCAATATATGGCTTTCAAGTTTGTTCTTCCCAGGATGGGAGTGTCTTTGCTGGACAGAAGTGGAGGATAAATGTGTCAATTGCCAGAGTGTGCATCATAGCTGAATTAAAACCTTTTTATTTTCCCATTACTTGTCATGTATTTCTGGAGGTTTAATTGTTGTTTGCACCACATTTTAAAAAGTAATCTCTCTGGCACACAGATTTTCATCACAGTGAATTGCTTGAGCACAGACTTCTCCTCACAAAAAGGAGTAAAAGGGCTTCCTTTGATGATTCAGATCGATACTTACAGCTACAACAACCGCAGCAATAAACCTATCCACCGAGCCTACTGCCAGATCAAGGTTTTTTGTGACAAGGTAAGTGCAAAGCACAGTTACCATGGATGAAGGAGGAATCTTGTTAGGCAGTTTATTGTTGCTGTATTTTAGACCTAATTAAATGCTGGTTCTTTCCTTAAAGAATTGTATTTCATCATAGCATTTGGTCCATGTGGTATCACAAATCAAACTGATTATCATGTAATTATTTTACTGCTTTGCAGTCTTTTTGGCCCTGATTCCTCAGCTTGTAAGCAATAGTTGGACTGTTTAAGGACAGCATGTTATAGGTCACGATTATGGAATATAAATAAAGTAATAGAAAGTGCAAATGCAAATATCTGTATTTCGAGGGTCAGTGCTGAGCACAGACTCTCTCACATAAATGGCAGTCCACTGATGTCATCCCTTCTAACTCTGACAGCCAGGACAGATAGCAGGTAAACTTCATGTCAGTTTCTTTGACAGAAAAAAAAATGCACTTTTCAGTGAGGGTCCGCTAAGCTCCCTTTTATGATGCAGTGAAAACCAGCAAATTCCAGTGACACAGCTGATGGGCTTTCCCCCTGCTTTGCTTACAGTTATTTTAGAAACTCTCATGTTGCTAGGATTTTCTTATCAAAAGTAAAATACAAAAACATATTAGCCATTCCCATTTTGTAATTCAGTAACTATTTTTTGTGTATGTTCACACCCTCTTTAGCAAAATTTTGGTTTTTTGCTGTAGGTATGACTGCTCCTCTGTGGAGACTAGTAAGATGTTTCAGCGCCCAGACATAGATCATGCCTGAATGAATTAGACAGTGTCATGATCAGCAGTGTATATCACCAGGCAGAAACAGTTGCTCAGAAATGTCAGTGATGATTCTTCAAAGAGAGTGTGACCACTTTTCAGCTTTGTTTAGCATCTGCCAGCTGATTACTTTCTCCATGCTGAGAAACATCTTTCATAGGGGAGCTGATGCCTGGATTCTAGTCAAGGTTCAGGGATTCAGGAGCCTACATCTATTTAAGTGACTTGGAAATTTATCCAAATTAGTCTTGCCATCCTGCAAGTGGGAATAGAAAGACAAAAGGCCATGCCCCAGGCAAAACATAACATTAACTTTTTAATGGAAAGGGTAAGAGTTCAACTGTTTCAGGTCTCTGTGTTGCTGCTCCTTCCCCCTTTTCAGTTCATTCCCTTGTTGCTGTTTTGACAACGACATCTTGAGGGCTAATCACTCAGTTGTGTTAGTGGAGGAAAATCTTTGGAAGTAATGAATGTAAATGTATGCACTGAGGTCTTCTTGCAGCCAAAATGCTATGCTTTTAATTGTAACTTTGAATGTCAAATATTGAGAGATTTGAAGCTACAGCTGGATCTTAAAAGCTCAGTAAATATCAAAGTAACAAGTAGTTTTCATCTACCTGTTTCTGAAGAGCAATTAGAAAAATTTGAATTATTAAAAAAAAAAAGGAAGGAAATTCAGAGCACAAACTCATCAAGGGTGACCTCTAGATACAAGTGGTGGAGAATTTGAATAATACATGTTCATTGCATCTATTGGCTTAATTGGAGCTTCAACTAGCCAGACTGAAAAGCAGGAAATTAATGTTGAGTCTATTAATCAAAACTGTCTCAAAGTAGAAGGAAAGATCACAGGGGTAGTTAAAGTGTTATACACATCAAAAATGTATTGGAAGTGGGAACTGAAGGGCTCAAGGGTATTGATAATAGGCTGTATATGTGTTTAATATAAATGCATAGACACATGTGGAGCTTTTTAAGTTAATGTGGGTGTGAAAGTGACTTGAGCAAATGAAAATTTTCAAGGTCAATGCACATGACAGTTTGTGCTAATTGGCACTTGGTAAGAGACAAATTCTTGCTTCTTCCCAAACGTATGCTGCCAGATCTTTACCAACATCCCTTTGTCACAGGGCTTTTGGAAGTAAATAAATGTTTGGAGAATTTCCACTTGCTGGTGGCACTGGGAAAATTCATTGTGCTCAGAGGAAGGTAGCTGGTGTGGCTGGGTATCCTCATCTTTCCAAGATGTCAAAATAAACCCCTGGCTCTGGTTAAGGTGGTGCTAAATGGTTCAGTTTCTCTTGCTAGCCTGTGGCCCTCCCCCCAGTGACATGGACAAAGCTGTCTGCCTCCTTGGGAAAGGCCATGAAGCTGAGGCTGTTATTTATTGCCCATCTCCTTGTCATGATGAATTGAAGAGGTACTATAGGAACATAAAAAAAACCACCCAGCAATCATGTAATGATCTTTATATATTCTGAAAGTGTGAACTGCACTGTTATGCCCCAATCTGACAGCCTCAAAGAGAAGCTGATGACAAAAGTACCTGATTTATTACAATCACCTGGCCTAGTGGAACTGCACAGTAAATTCCTCCTCCCTAAGTATGAAATGTTTCTCATTCTGGAAGGAACAGGGAAGAAAAAAAATGTTTCTATGTCTGCGGTGTTATTAAAAATGTTTCTTTCTGTAGTGGTGGTTCCTCTTTAGGAAATACAAGTGAGTGTATTTGTATATTCACTTGGATAAATCACAGGTGGAGGTGTCGAGTTTTTAAGAACATTCACTGACAAATCAATGTCTTGTAGCTGCAACACAGCATAGCTGTTGTGGAAAGAGTTATCTTTAAAGAAATAAAACTGCATTTAGCTAAGTGGTACATATTATGTATATATCAGTATTTATTCTGCCAATTCCTTGATTTTAATATTAGTTTACATATAAACTAGAAAGCAACACCAACTCACATCCAGTATGTGCTTTGTGACATAAATGTATGAAGATAAATGCTGCAAAGGCTGTAAATGTTACTTAACAAATCTAACTTTACCATACTCCCTATTTGAGTCTATACTCCCTATTTGTCATCCAATCTTTTGTCCATGTTTGTTTTTCAGTAAGCAATCTTCAAAGCATTTGTTACAGTCCACATCTTGTTTTGTCAGTGCTAATTCTCTGCCTTGCAGTCATCAGTGCAGATCACTGATGCTGCATTATAAGAATATATAATTTTTATCCCTTAAGTAGGTTGTCAGGGAAACTTGCTACCAGGCCTATTTATATTTATATATTGCACAATGCTTTAGCCACTGTATATGAAAGAACTGGGATTTCAGAGCTACTTGATTTTCTATATGTGATTATCTTTGCTGAAAAGAAACAGAACTTGACTTGGCAAATACCATAACATTGATCCAAAAATAAAATAAATTAATCCAATTTCGTTTAACCTTAAAAAATACATTATTTTTGGAATATGTGCAGTTCTCACATCCTTGTTTTTGAAGTGGAACATCATAGAGAAAATGGCCTATCATAGAGTATTGAGCAACTCTAATTGCCTATTAATCTTCAGCTTTGGAGAGAGCTTCTAGTTCCAGGCTAAGGCATTCCACATCTCATTGGGCAGGCACATCAGCCTATGTCTGTGTGCTGCCCAATGAGATTTGGAATCCTTTAGCCTGGAACTAGAAGCAAGAGTACACATGAGCATCAGAGTGTTGCAAGACTTAAGTTTAAATGAGTTGAAGGATTAGGAAGAAAATACTTTGAATCAGCTGAAATTTGTAGGCTGCATTTTGTTAATGATTAGTAGCACAAGTACTCCTTGCATTTATACAAAGCCCAGATATCAATGAAAAAATTAAGAACTCATTTCATTATTTCACTGGTCACAACACAGTTCATAGTCCCCAGTAGGAGGGTAATTTCTTCTGTCCTGAAGAGATGTGCAAACTGTGGTTTATTAGGTGTGTGTCAGATGGCTCAGCTGTCAAAACTATGCAGCAGAAATGCTCTAGTATGCAAAAATAATTGTGTGGTCTCATTCCTGTGACTGTGACATCCATCCTGTAGGCTTGACTGGCCCCTGCCGTGTGCCCTGTGGGCTGCTCCAAGCTCAAAAGGGCTGGTAGGTAATTTTGTGGGTACTGCAGTTGCTGCTTTTGTGAAGTATCTGTGGCACAAATAAACACTGGTGGATGGGAATGACTGGCTCAGGGATTGCCTGCACCCCAGAGACCTTGGGGTGTGTTGCCTTGAATGAATGAATGAATGAAGAGAAAGCTGTGAAGTGTCACCAAGTTCACAATCACAAAGAATATTACAGAAAATCAGTAAAACGTATTTTTTATTATGCATAAAAGGCTGAATCCTCCTCAGTTTCTGCTTTCCTGAGAGGAAGCTCACTCTTGCTGCTGTGTATGAAATACTTTGGTGGTTCATCCCATTCCTTGTGAGCAGCAGAGTGGCAGCACTGAGTGGTAGGTAGGGCTGTGGCCACCTGGCAGAGCCCTTTGTGCAGCACAGGTTTCTCAGGATGTGCTTTTTGCTGAACAGTGGCTGGGATGTGTATTTTTACTCCTTTCTTAGAAAGAACAGGTGGCTTTAAAGGCCACTTAAAATTTTGGTAAGTGCACAATTCTGAATCTCTTGGCTTCTGTGGTTGAGGTTGATGAGTGACAGCTGGACTGGGATCTGGTCTGGAGGCAGTGTTTCTGTTTAACACATTCATGTTTTCCTAAAGAGCTATTTCTTCCTCCAGCTCTTTCAGCCTCTGGAAATCTACTGATAGATCACAGCCAGGAGTACATCTTTCCTTGCACTCTTTCTAAACTTGGTTCATTGACTCATGTGTGAATTTTGCCATCTTGAGTGGGTGTTTTTTGCTTTTCTTACCTCCCTCCTCTCCCTTTCTATTCAAGAAACTTCTAATTTTAATTTGGAAAAAAATCTGTAATCTTGCATGCCAACTGTCTGGGAGCATATGGATCTTCATTACCCTTCACAATGTGATAGGTATTATTTATAAAGTAAATTAGGAGAACTTCAAATGAGGTGTTGCTGCTTTTTATGTCAATAACAAGTTTTATTTTTTAAACTTGTTGAGAGTGTATTTACATAACAGAAGCCTGCAACTTCCCAGGAGTTCCTGGTGCCTAATAGGGCAGTGCTACATTGCTTTCCTATTTCTGGAGAGCTTCTCCCAGTTTGAAATGCCTGTATTTTTCTGTAAGAACCCTTGCAATGTTGGCAAGCTGTCAGCGCAGCCTTTTTGGACTGTCAGTTCTCAAAGGCTCTGCACAGCTGGCTACAGTGGAGCAATGCCTCCCACAGACAAAGTGGGTGGAGGAGAGTTTAGGGAAGACCTCAGCACAGAGATTATGTAAAATGATAGCAATCCTGCAAGTGTTTTATGCTATTACATACACAAAATATTTGGCCTGAGCACTCTGTCCATTGCAGAGACATGGGGCTTGGGATGCCCTTTGCACAACTGTGCTGGCATCAGTCCTGCTACAGACTGCACACTGCCTGTCCTGGCCCCTCCAAACCAACATGTGGATTTGTTCCCCTTGCTGTCTGCAGTCCTGGGAGCTACTGGATGTGCCAGCTGAGTCTCAGGCACAGGTGATCCTGCAAAGCCTGGTAACCTTCCCAACAGACTGGACAGATCTGTCTTCAATGAAATAACCAGTTTATCTTTTAGCATTTCTGTGTGTCTGATGCTGTAGTTCAGGCATTGCAGAGTACAGTGCTCATGGTGGTTCCTCTCTGGGTAATACCTGTGGGTTGTCTTTTTTGTATCAGGGAGCAGAAAGGAAAATCCGAGATGAAGAGAGAAAGCAGAACAGGAAGAAAGGCAAAGGCCAGGCATCCCAAGCCTCATGTAATAATGGTGAGTGAAGTGGGCCTTTCTGATCTGGGGCTAAATCAGGCTTAACATGCCTCCTTTCACAACCCTGTGCTTTGTGATCCACCTAGCAGCTGAAGGGAAGTTGAGTGCACTCCCTCTGCAGAAAAAGAGTGATATCACCTTCTTCAAAACAATGGCTGACCTGGATTCCCAGCCCGTTCTCTTCATACCGGATGTTCACTTTGGAAACCTACAAAGAACTGGACAGGTAGGAAATAATGAGATGAGCAGGTGCCCACTTGCCACCTGGCTGCCTCTGCTCTGGGGCAGGTTTTAGGGAGCTAAATAACTGTTCCTGGGGGCCACTTGTTTCAGCTCTCATTTTGGTAAATGCAGTTTTTGCACATCACTTATAGAGGACCTTACAAGAGACAAGTACCTTTCTGAGTTCTGGGTGTGAAGGAGTTTATACTTCCTTGACAACTGACTAGTTTGGTTTTGTTACAGTTCTGTCATTCTTTTGCTTTCAAGTATAAGGCTGACTTGTGTCTGGAACACAATCTGGTTTTGAGTGCACTCTTTGGCTTGGTGAAATGAAGTGCCACCTTGTGGTAGCAGAGATCCCCCTCCCTGTTACAGCTGAAAACAAAGACCAAGCTCTTACCTGTATAGAAAAGTCAAGTGCAGGGTCACTAAACACCACTACCCATTTTCTGTTGGCATCACCTAGAGATCTAGAAATTCCTTGAAAAAAATATTTTCACTCTTCCAAGTAAAACTCCATCATACTAATGTTAATACTCAGTATTGGCAGTTATTATCATTAGTAAACATAAGGAAGTCTTTCCTGACTTGGCTGTTTTCTATTTTATTGCCTGCTGGGAAGTTGACAACCTGAACCGGAGGGTCAGCTCTGACAACTTTGTTACTATGAACATGTTATTTATTAACATCTCAGGGAGTAGAATGAGACATTTATGCATAGGTTTATAACGACAAATAGTTGATGAGGAAATTTAATATGCATCTTGCTGGACAATACTAAAATGACAAAGATGAAATGAAACTGAGTGTTGGAATTGTCAATTATTTTGAAGCAGTGAGAGTTGTGGTTGAGCAAAGCACAAAGAGCACCGACGTTGTAATCACAGCTGTCACGAGCTTACTCTCCCAAACTGGAAAGACGCCCACTCACATATCAGTGTTGGGTACCTTCTGTCCTCATGGATCTCAAACCAAAATGTGGATTTGGTTCAAAACAGGAGGTTGTGGAAACATTCCTTAGTATATATAATCCTGTAAATAATTTTCTAAACTAACTGGAAGGTATCCCCATTTCCTAGCTCTTAGGCAATGTTCAGCCATGATTTTTATTGCTGTAACTCGTAGTTACAGCCCTCAGCTTTGCACACACACACCTCTGAGCTATTTTCATTGCACAGTTTCAGAAGTGAAGGCTCCTAGTGAAAGCTGAGTGTGCTCTGAGTGTCTTGCCAGCCCCAGTGCCTGGGGTGCCCTGCCCTGCCCTGCCCTGCCCAGCAGGGGGAATAACGCTGCCCTGTGCCCCCAGCCCGTGCTTGCACCACAGCTCAGCAGCTGCAGGGCTGGTGCACTTGTTGGTGCAGACCTGCAGTGTGGGCATGTTGTGAGGAGTTTGGCTGATTGTTCTGTAAAGTGTTGGACAAGAGACTGTGAATTTATACCTCTCTTGCTACTGTCAGCTGCATTTGCTGCTGTTGTAAATTTGGTCCCAGTGACTCTGAGCTACGTGGATTTACACAAAACTGGACTTGGGCTTCTGCCCACAGCCTGTGCAAAAAATGTTCAGCTGTACGTTTAGTAATTGTATTTCCATTAGGGCCTGTAGTTTAATCTTGTTCTTTATAGTTTAATTAGATTTTCAGACAGTATTAAATACATACAAAAGCTTTTGAGTGTTGTGGCTTAAACTGTATTAGGGGTTATTTAGATGAGTACCAATCTGATTTAGAGGATTGTAAAATAATTGGGAAAATGATATAAAGCAGGGAAGAGGGTAATATCTCTCAAATAAACTTTGATATATTTCCAGTAGATGGTATTCAACAGCAGTTTCTCTAAGCCACGCTTCTTCCAGATAACAGTTAGAACTAGAGGTGTTTGTGCTTTTTAGGAGGAGAAATATTTTTAACATATGACAAACTGTAAAACACTTGTTGTCTTTTCTCTCTTTTGAAGTTATTCTGTTAAGCAAGTGCCTGAGTTTTGGGAATAATTGATTTTTATTTCCATCCTTCTAGGTTTACTATAATACAGATGACGAGAGAGAAGGGTAAGATATTTATTGTTTCACAAGCTTTGCAGTTAACAGTTTAAACTCATAGAAAGTTGATACAAAATACGAATAAATAAATAAAAAAAACTGACCCCTTTCTCCCCTTTCCCTAATGTTCTCCCATGTAAACTGCTTGCTTTTTATGTCTGTATTTTAATACATTTCCAAGTAAAAGGGAGAGGACAATATATTTGACAATGAAGTGCCATCTACGTAGGCATGAGGGTTCTCAAATAATTTAAAAAATGGGAATTTTTTGTTGAAGCACTGAGCTTCACTGCATTCCTGAAAGCTGTTTAGCAGTGCATACATGTGTATGCAACAAATACAGGAACTGTAGAGAGAATGGCCAAGTGCCAGAAGAGAAGGGCAGAAAGAGAAGAGAGAACCTGGGAAGGACAAAGGTTGGAAATGGAAGTACCCCCTATCCCTATCTGACTTTTGGAGGGACTGGAAGAATTGATGAAAGTCCCTCTAATAGTTAGAGGTGCCATGAAATAAGGGTTTTAATATGGGCTGCTGAACTTCAGCCCACACTGTGTGCCAGTCCCATACTTTTGTAAGTTGCCTGAATCCCCAGGTGAACACCTTCAAGTCTGAGATTCTGGACTAACATAACTATGGTCCCATAAATCTGCAAATAGTGACCTGTGGTAGGGAGTGGCCAAGCACCTGCAGTCCACACTGGCTTGAAAACATGAGGCCCTTTTTATTTCTTTTTGAAACTAATGCTCTTCATAGGACTTACAGTGGAATTTAAGAAACACAGAGGTGTATTGCATCAAGCAATAACCACCCCCCTTCCCTCAATATTTAAACAGTTGAGGGCCTTTGGGGTTTTCAAATTAGTGTGTGACATTGGAACATATTTTCCTGTCACCTGTCCCAGCCAGTCAGTCTCAGCAATTTAAGAGGCCTGGATAGTTCAGATAAGCATCAAAAGCTAAATCCTTGCAGTTTCTGCTTTTGGTGCTACTTGAGTAGCTAGTGAGTGTTTTTGCCAGAGTACAAAGTGAGTCATGACTGTTGCTGTTGTCTCCTCTTCTGCTGTGAGCACAGTTTTATTGTGACATGGTCCCTGTTTTGTGTATTCTAGTAGCAGTGTCCTGGTCAAAAGGATGTTCCGGCCTGTGGAGGAAGAGTTTGGTCCTTCCCCTTTGAAACAAATCAAAGAAGAAGGTCTGAAAAGAGGTAACAATCAATTCTTAGCAGTTAAAAATCATTCTGTGTGGGACTCAAACCCTCAAGCTGGGAAGGGCAGGTGTGGTTTGGACAAAGTCAGTTGTAGAATGATAGTGCAAATATGGGTAGATGGGAGAGGAGATCTTTGCATCTGCAGTCTATAAGGAGGCATTTTAACAAATGCTAAAAATTACTTAAAGAAAAAAAAAAGGACTGTGCTTTCTCAAGAAGGGATCAGGACACAAGTGTATAGAAAAAACTTAGAAAGTTTCTTGGCTCTTGGCCAAGCTACAAAGTTTATGAAAGTTCTAGTAGCAAATCTGTGATGGTCTATTTTTAATTTTTGCTCATCCTTTCTGTTCTATCTGGGATCACAAGCAAATATGCAAGATGCATTGGGTCAAATACAGAGACATTAAACAGGCAAGCTCCTGCTGACTGCAGACTTAGACTGGGTAGAATAAAATCAGAAATTTCCTACCCCATTAGAAATATAACATGGAGAGACATCTTCCAGCAGCTGTAACTGAATTGTTTAAGGGTTTGTTTCCCTTAACTGTTTTACTGCCCAGGTGGGTATTATTACAGTTGCAGTTGAATTTCATAGAAATGACTTCCCACAAGCCTGCATTTGCAGAGATTCTCTGTTGGTTAGGGTGGTCTGCTTGAACCAGGGGAAACATAGAAGATTATAGGATGGAGACTGATATCTTCTTGAAATAAATGTGAACATATGATTCTTTTAATTAAATCTTAAATTAATTATGTGAGGTTAGCACTGACCATGGACTTGCATTTGGTTGACTCAAGACCTTGGCCAAATTCACATTATCAGGGCTCTATCAAGCAGAAGATGACAGCCATGAGGGCTACATAAAGAACTGTAATTTCCTACAATTTCACCTGGGTTTCCCAGCTGGAAGCCTAGGAAATTGCCTGCAAGGAGGTATTGGTTTGCTTTGATTATTCCTGTCCTTTGCTGCGGTTAGTTGTTTTGATATCGTTCAGAACTTGCAAGTATTTCAAGGGTAAGATTAGAAAGAAAAAAAATTTAGCTGGTGGCAAAACTATGTAAAATTACTAAATCCAGGAGAGGCACAAACCAGAGAAACTGGAGGATGCTGTCTTCACATCCCCTTCCTGTTCAGTGTTTCTCTCATCTTGGACTGTGCTGGCTGGCGGCCAAGGCTTTTCCAGTGTGGCCTTTGCCCTGGTGAACTTCCTGCCACCCAGAGCCTTGCATCTGGGATCGTGCTGATGGCGTGCAGCTCAGCTGAATCTACCCATTTGATCATGCTGTCTTTGCCAAAGGATTCACTGGGTATTAAAATGTTTGGGGTTTTTTCCCCAGCGTTGCCATATTAGAAGCTTCTTTTCTCAAGATTTATTTGGTACAGCAGAATCAATAACTCCTAGAGAGTAGGTGTGGATGGGGTGTGGGTGTAATGTTTGAGAGGGAGCAGGTCTGATATATGAAAATATACATTAAAAGCAATGTAATCCCAAGGCGTCTTATTGGCAGAGCAGTGCAGGTAAATAGCAGCCAGTGAGGTGTCCAAGCTCCACTGAAGAACTGAAGTGGAAGTGTGTGACCTCACCCCTGCCTTCTGGACCTACTTGTAACACTGTCTGGTGGAAGTAAAAATATTAAGGGGCAGCCTTCAAGACAACAGGTCTGAAGGGATTTGCAAACACTGTTCATATTCTCACTCAGTTAGCTGCCTCTTTTTGAATTATTCTTTCATCTCCATGACCTCTAAGGGAAGTCCAAGTGCCCAACACAGAAATGTGAAGTATGTTAATCTGTACCAAATGTGTGTCACAGCTAGTTACTTGGCTAGACTTGGCTTTTTCCTGTTTTGAGTTCTCAGTAAGTTTTCAATTCACTTTCCCTTTCAGATTTCATAGGGAGTTTGCCGTTAATTATGAATCCAGCAGCCGAATTACAGATCAGGTGGATTTCCAGTCCTGTAGTTCTCAGTTTCAAGAAAGGATTTTTTTTGTGTAGCTTTTGTCTTTTAGGAAAGTCATGTTAAACTACTCTGAAACATTTTGGATTCATAGCAACTGGGGGTTGAGAGCCATCCAAGGGAATTTGTGCCTGGGCAATGATGAAAATTCCAAATGTGAGAAAGGAAAGCTAAATTATAGCTACCAGCCCTTCTTTCCTTGACTAACATGTACCACATCTTTATCCAGACACTACTTAACAGAGACTGTAGTCATTGTTCATAGGGTGCCAGTCACAGCACTGGTAGTGCCCAGGCTCAGGCCTTCCTAATGCCCCAAGTCTTACTGACTCATTGTGTCCTTAGTTTCATTTTTTCTCGTGTATGTTGTTGTTAACAGTCCTAAAAGAGGTAGCTAACACAGTTTTTCTGCATTCACACATAAAGCCTCAGTTTGGTGGCCTGGCTTCCAGAAGTCTCACTGGTACAACAACATCCCTTGCCTTGAGCAAAGGCTGTTTGTCCCTCTGCAATTTGGAGTCTTGGGGGTATTTCTTAAGTAACTGAAGACAAATTTATCTCCCCCCATCTTTTGTGATTCTTTTTAACATCTAAAGAATATTAAGGTCTGCAGTAGTTTTCAGTGCTGGCAAGAAGGTTAAGGACTAAGACCAGGGAGTAGATCAGACAAATTTGAATTTATCTTGTAGCTTTCAGGCAAAAATAACTCATTACCTTGTACAAGATTTCCCCCTTGTTCCCCTCCAAATCTTGTAATTTGTACTGTTAGAGTGAGTCCATCTAGATGCTGTGAATGTGATGACAGTAGGATCAGAGGGCATGAGTTGTGTTACATGGTCACAGTCGTGCAGTGGCAATGCCGCTGCTGAGCCCAGTGGAGCCTTTGCAGCCTTTCTCTCCCCTCTGGCTGCGCCTCCCACTGTGGCCATCTCTTTGCTGCTCTGCCAGCACAAAGGCTTGTGGGGCTGCATTGTACACTGCGGCAGGGATGTGATCTGTCTGAAGAATAACTCAAAAAAAGGGTTGTTTTTTCACTCACATCTGCTGTTTGAGAGAGTTTGTCATCCAGGAAAATTCGTTGAGACAAGCCAGAATAAGAGTGTGTAAGGGCAGGGATGAGACAGGGGCTTCCTAAAGCATCACTATCACCACAAGCCATTTGTGGAAGAGAGCTCTACTGAATCAAAGCCAGGAGTTTCACACCTGTCAGGGTAAAGAAAAGCCTAACAACCCCTCGTGTGCTTACTAATCCCATCTCTCTGTGTGTATAATGTTGCCTGGCACACCAACCACAACAGAGAAGTAAAGCTCAGCACCGGGACTGGGTAATGTACCCAAGTTTAACCTTGGAACAAGTGATTTTTTTTTTCTCCTTTCAGATATATTTGTAATTTTAAGGCTGGTAGAGCTCCAGATGTTTGTAAAGCCAGGAGTTACAGGATAACCCTCTAGTCACAAGGAAATGTTTACTAAATTAATATAAGTGTTAGTACTGGTAAAATTAGTCCATTGGGTGAGAGCTTGTTCATGCAATTAAACATATCAGGCATGGTAAAATGTAACTCCTGGTGTGGAATTTTTTTTCTTTTATGTTTTGACAGTTTAAGTTGTGGCCCAAAGTTGTCTCTGCTTCTAACTCCATTAAAACAGTGTTCTCAGGCCAGGCCCCAAAGAGTTGCCAAAATATAGGTGAAAAGGATGTGGCCCTGCATGCTGTGGTTGCAGTTTTGTGGCTCATATTTTTGAATTGAAGATGCAAAAAACCCAACATTGTCCTGCATATTTGGTTTTTAGGGCAAGTGAGGGAACTGAACTACCCACTATTTTTTTCCAGTCATTTCAAAACTTGGGCAAAGAAGCTATGATTCTCCACAAATGGGCCAGCGTCCATCCTGCTAGAGTCTTGGCCTGAGAATTAACTTCTACATAATTACTTCTGTATGAAAAATACCATCATATTTTTTGGTTCATCTGCTCGTCATCTATTGAGTTACGTGGTGAAGATATCTCTTGGACCATGAGAATTTGTAGTTTCAAAAGATGCCCTTTTCTAGCTGCCCGCCCCAAAAAAAAGGGTTACCAATGTAATTTGTCCCACAGACATGACAGTGCATGTGTGTTTTTATTTCATGTGCAGCAGTGCTATTTGAAAGTCAGTTCATTTAGGAAACAAAATATATTGCAGATCATCTTATTCAACCTGTTACTTATCAGTCATGTGAGATGATGCCTAAAATGCTTTCCTAGTGTCTATGCTTATATGCTTTGTACCTGTCTGCTTTGCTTCTGCCATGTTATAGCAAGGTTCCTCCATTTACCTGTACAAGTGTGAAGAAAACAAAAGCTAAAGAGGGCAGGGCACAGTGCCTGTGGACAGCTAGCAGCTATCATCAGAGGGAGGACGAGGAACAGAAATGGCATTTGGGTACCTAAGCAGGTGGGCACACTGGTAAATGCCTGTCTGCCAGCTGTGCTCTTGAATGTCTCCCCTGTGAAGTCTCAAATTACTTTGAACTCATTTTTCCCAGTGTTTATTTTCATACTGGTCAGGCCATTTGCAGTCATCTGCATGGTAATGTCAGAAACAACTATTTCTTTACCTTTTCTTTGATTTTGCTCTCAAAGGCACAGCTAAAGGCAACCCAGACTTGCCTTTTTTGAATGTCCTTTCCAAGCCTTTTAGATGAAACCTGGGGAGGTACAAGCCAAGACAGAGGTGTAAGAAGACCTAGATTGTGTGTTTTGTCCTATAACCAAGGGACCAGGCCCCAGTGCTTTTCAGCTTATTTCTGTAAATGGAGATTTAGATTCTGGAAGATAGAGATTCTTCACATTAGATTAAATTTGCTGAATTAAAATTTCAATACTGTATTTTCAACGCAACTATGATATGTCCATGTCTAGATCACTGATAATATTAAAGGTACATATTTTTTAAGTTCAAACCATCTTCAGTGCTTAATTTTATCTGTCATGGATTAATATTTGTTTTCCTACTCAGTGTGGTGTATTTCATCTGTGCAATTGACTGAATCTGCTCCAAGTTTGATATTTTTTTCCCTCCTATTTCAGTGCTTTTATATGTGAGGAAGGAGACAGATGAGGTGTTTGATGCCTTGATGCTGAAATCACCCACAGTGAAGGGGCTAATGGAAGCTGTAAGTATCCAATGTCCTCACATTGCTTGTCTTTCTTGGCAAGAAAATCTTGAGGCTTTCCGTGTATTATTGAGGTAAACCATAATATAAAGATGAAGTTATTCCCAAATACATTTAAAGCATTTCTTAAAGGCTTTCTGGAGCCCTGAAATGCTGGTGTTTTCCTAATTCAGTGTTATCAGCAGGTTACTGGGTTTAAACAGCATCACAGAGCTGATTATTTGAGAGCTGACCTTTGAGGAATTGCAATAGTTAACCAGTGTCAGGGAAGGAGAGAGGTGCAAGCTTCATTTTCTGAAATGCTTCTTTCTGAACTGATGGTTCAGAGCCTGTTGAGTCTTTTCCTGTAATGCTTGTCAGTACATTCCCAGCCTGGTTTCCAAGAAGAGGCCCAAGGATGCACTGTTTCTGTGGGAATTTCATGTGGCCTTTGTGCAATTGCTGTTCAGCATGTAAGAGGCAGGTGCTGAGCCAGTGCAGACTTGTCATTCAAATTTTGTCTCAAATTCCTTCTCTAGTCCTCACTTACAGCATGACCTACGTCACACTTGCCTCTTTGCTGCTTCTTTGAGTTTTTGCTTGTTACCCATTAGCTGTTACCCATAAGAGTTGCTGTTTCCATGTTTAATCTTGCTTATATGAGCTGATGGCTCATGAAATTTGGTAAGGGAAGAGTTAAGAAATAATCAGTGGAGGAATGTGAGATTGACATGTGGGATGCTGAGTTGATTTCCAGCCTTGTTTACGTGTAGGGGAGAAGACGGAAATGGATGAAAGTGCCCCTGGAGAGCTCAGCCAAGTGCTAGATGTGTGTATATTTATACTCTCTTAAAACCGTCACAGTATCTTCTTGCATTTGCTGAACGCTTTTAAGGCAGTAAAGATTGAGTTATTTGGTCAATATTTGGCCAGTAGCAGAAGGCAAAAAAAGATTTATAGGTTAGTGAAGTTGCTTAAAGCATCTATTTAGATGAGGGTATCTCTGAGGAGAGTCAGTGGCATGCTAAGGATGTCCTAACTGTGCTTCTGCTGATGCTGGTTGTTAGCTGTGACTGCAGCTCAGCTGTCAGGCAGAGCATATAGATAACAAAAACCAGACTTTGCTTGAAGAGGCAGCAGTCTGATTCATGGTAAACTGCAACAGGATTTAATCTTGTCTTTGTATGGAAGTTAAAAGTATGTTATAATCCTTCTATAACTGTTCAACCTAACATGAATATTTTATCTCCAGTAGTCTGTGCCTCTCCATGCCTGTTCTCCAGCCACCATGTAACAAAAACAAAGCTGGTGCAGAAGCAGGAAGGGTTTCTGCATACCTCAGTCAGTGCAGCTGCTGACTCACTGGCATGTTTTCAGCACCAGAGAAATCTGATCTGTTGTAAAATGTCCCAGTTCACTGGAAGGAACACATTCAGAAAATTTTAATTCTCTTTGGTAGGATATTGTGGATAAAACAATGCCAAAAAGCTGTCAACCTGCATATTCTTAAATATTCTCTCTACAGTCATTGCAGCAAATCATGTAATTTTGTAATTGTGCATATCCTAAATGCGTCATTCTGTTCTCAGTATTAGGAATTTAGGAACTGAGCCTCTGAGTATTACAGAGCCCCAGATCTGAAAGGGAGCTCTGGTGATCCTAAGTCATAATCCTCATTCTCTGTTTATGGATTTTACGTATTTTTTCTTTTTGTTAGTCACTATTCTTGATCTTTGACTTTTCCCCTAACTTTCTGTTATTAATGATCTGGTTTTCTCAGATACTATGTTCATTTTACTCTCACATATAAACCCATTCCAAATTAACAGTTAGATTCTTTTTCAGATATCTGTCTTTTGGCAAATATCTAGGGGTTTTGGGTTTCAGAAACACAGCATGTCTCAGAAAGCGACTCAGATGTTTGGTTTTTGCTAATCAGTCTTGATCAAGTGAAAATAGCAAACCATCACACATATGTGGTGACTGACCAGCTCTACATCCTGATTTCAGCCTGATCCAAAGTCAGGATAACTGGATCTCCGTAGGTACCTCAGTCTTACATTGTGCAAAATTGCATATTTATTCAAATTAAAGAAGACCGTTCAAATTGGGAAACATCTCCCAAAGTCTTTCGATAATTAAAAGCTAACAGCTGAGTTCAATAGAGCTAGCTTAGACTATTAGATACCTGCCTATATATCTGTGATCTTCCAGCCAGTGTAGGGCAGCAGACCAGACCATTTAATAGAAATAAGCTGGCAAAGGTGTTTTCCTATACACCTTGACCCACCCAGATAGTGCCCTTTCTGGTTTCCTGACTCCAGCAGAGAGCATTTCTGGTGGCCTGTGCAGTCAGACAAACTTGCCATGCCAGGGGACTGCAGCCCCCAGGGACACCCAGATGCCATTTCAGTGCCACTCAGAAGGCTGTTGCACTGCTTCAGGCATCCTAACAAAGAAACCTCTGCTCAGAAGATTGACAAATGGACAATGGAGATGATAAGGAAAAATATTCCTCCAAATAAAGACACTTTAAAAAAATTTAATGTAGCCTGCTTGGGTTCAGGTGAGAAATCCTGTTGTTTCTGTGGAAGTTGGCAGTAAGTGGTGGTCCCCCTGTGCTGGCAGCAAACACTCTGAGAAGAGGGTGTTAAGTGAGATGCCCTAGCAGATGCTCACCCTGTGCTTTCTCCAATTCTGCAGCAGGACTTAGCACATTTGTACTGGAGACTATGAGGGGGAGGCTCTCCCATACCCCCACTTTAAGCCTTGCTTCCACAGCTTGCTGTTTGGTATAATTGGTTGAATCCCAGGGGTTCCTGAGAAATGTGCTTATTCAGTCAGCTGGAAGTCTTTTGCAAAGCTCAGTAATCCCTGCATGTTATATAAATCCTACACCTGTCATAGGCAGTATGACAGGCAAGGCTTTCTCAGCCCAACCTCTCATAGTTTATGTAGGAAGTGATGTCCCAGAGTCCCAAAGTGCTTTGAGCAATATTTGGAATGCATGAGTGTTAGGTATGCCAAATATCCTAGGGAAGATTTACGCTGGAATGTGCAGAATGCTGTATATTAGCTGCTATTAAGCCTCCTTGGCAAGAAATGTTTTGCTCGGCTTGTTTATTTGCATGGAGTCAGTGAAAAGTGTCTTCAAGTGCTGATCTTTACAATATCACTGGGCTTCAGAGTTAACAACCCAGAGAGGGAGATAATTTCCTCATGTTCACACACTTGTGACACTTTCTGCAGTTTCAGGTTGCCAGTTTTTCTCCAATGCCTGTTACAAAGGATTTTTTTCAACTGTCTGATGAAATGGAGGCATTTTTATTATCCATTTTTATTATTGCTTTAAGTTAGGGGTACAACAGAAGCACAGATATAAAAATTCAACACCAGATTGTTTATCTGATGTAATTCTCTTCATGATAAGCAAGGCCAGAGAATAATAAAGAGTAAATGAACAGTGAAACATACTGGTGAAAGTGAAAACTGAAGTAGCAAATACCACCCAAATTCAGTTTGTATTTTTTCTCTGCTAGGTAGAAAACTTAGGGAGTGGATGGGTCTGTTGTACCCCGTCAGTTATTCCCCTTTCTCTTAGCCACTGATATATGCTAATAGTCAGAGGACACTGTTTTCAGTGTAAGAGAAGTTTTTTGGTTCTTCAGAGTCCTGGAGTTATGCTGTAGAATGCCAGTCAAGCTGATAGCTTGTGTATTATTAGGGATAATTTGTTTTTAGGTACAAAATTGCATCTGGGCTAAGATGACAATTATACTATTTCAGGTGATGTAGACAAGTATAGGCTAATTAATTCTCTCTTTCAGAGAATCTTGGCTGTCTGGATGGGAGCCATGCTTGGTGTTCAACCTGTAGCTCTTTGAATCTGTCCTCAGTGCTGAGTTTATCCATTCCATTTTCTCTTTTGTGATAATTGCTTTAATGTACTTCCCTAAAATACCTTTTCTCAGCAGAACTCTGAATGCAAACACAAAGAAAGGATTTTACAGTGCCTGATGTTTGCCAGTCTTTAAATGGATTTTTAATTATGCATTTCAGTTCTCTAATGCAGAAGATAAGCAGTCAGCTCTTTAGCTGCAACTTCATTTCACTTGGGAAGAACTGGAAACTTACTTTGCTTGGCAGTAGAGCACCACAGAACATTAATCACTGGGGGGGAAAAAAAGTAATTTTTCTGTAACTATTTTGTCTTTTGGGACAATCCTCTTCTGAAGTGTGAACTGTGAGACCTGTTCCCTCAAAGAAGAATCATAATTTGGAAAGCAAACCTGGCTCAGATGAAGGGCCCAGGGACACCATCTTCATAAGCACACCACAGACTCACTGCAGAATAGACATCCAAAAAAGTTACAAGTACACTGCTGCAAAGCAATACCAAAGCATCCCAGTGAAGTATTATGTTGGCATGGGTAATTTGTCAGCTAAGTAGTTCTTCCTTCTAAAGTTTTACTGTATTTTCTGCTTTATTGTTTTAGTTGCTTTAGTAAGAAGTTTATTTTAGAAGTCCTTTACTTTGATAACACACTTCTCTGTGAAATCTCATTTTGTTATCTATACACTCAGGTGATGTTCTGTGAACCAAATCGTGTTTTCATTTTGTTACTGTAGTAACTTCCCAACAACACAGAAGCTTCTTAGTCCCTTGTGTTTGATGTTGGTAGCCCTCCCACAATAAAAGGTACCTTGAAGAGACTTTTCAGACAGAAGTACCACCATGGAGAGTCCTGTTAGCTTAATAAGCCTTGAAATGTCTTTGAGAAATAGAAATGTGTATGCTTTTGTTGCTCCATTGGTCCATCAGCTCCTGTTGGGTTGCCATGTGTCTGCCTGCTGCCTGGTGGGAGAAGCCTTTGCTTCCATGAGCCCAAGAAATCAGATTAAGGAACAATAGAAAGATCAGACAGAAATTCCCTGGTGAAATCTGAAGCTGGGAAGAGCACTGACTCCTTGAGCAGAGCACTAGGAGATGCTGGGGCAGTTCTGATGACTCACACCCTATAAAAACTACAGTATCTGAGCTTCTGGATAGAGAAAATTGTGGGTTTTGATTAAGCTGTTCAGGATTCTTGCTCTCCAAGTCATCCTCAAATGAAAGCATGACATGATTGTGACAGGCTTTTCTGTATAGCTATCCTGTCAAAGTTTGCAGAAATTTTGTTTTAATGTTTTACATAAGGTAAGAGGTGATATTTTATAATTCTCATTCATCTTTAGTGATTTTTTTTCTTTTTTTTTATTTCAGATCTCTGAGAAATATGGGCTGCCAGTTGAAAAGATTGCAAAACTTTATAAGAAGAGTAAAAAGGGGTAAGTTAGTTACCTACCTAACTAATGATCTGTTGCAGGATCCTTTAGAAGTACTCAGAGATCCCAATTACAGCTGGGGCCTCATGATGCTGGGCAGCACAAACTCTTCCAGGAGACACACCCATGTGCTTGAAATCTTCATGTCTGTGGAGACTGTAAGGGATGGCAGAAGGGGAAACCTGGATTCCAATCTGTGTCTGCCCAGTATTCATCAGCTCACTGTGAAGGAAGGGTTTGTGGATAAGATATGTGGATAAGATTTGTAGACAATATGCTTACTAACATCATGGAGGGCCAGCATGGGAGATACTGCCTTTGCTGTGAATGCAGTGTGGAGTTTTCCTGCAGTGTTAGGAAGAAGTAGGCCACTGTCTTACTCTGAAAGACAGGCAGGCAATGTTTGCTGCAGGCATTTTAGCTGAATAAATTTAGACATGAACATCACAGCTGGACTTTTAGAATAGCTAGGCTTCTGCTCCTTGCCATAAAACTAAATCTCACCACTGCAACTGTTTTTTAAAGTTCTATTTAACCACAATATTTTAGCAATATAATTTTAATCCACTCATTTATTTTCAGCTGTAACTAGCTTAGGGCATTGTTGTCTGGGGATTTTTTTAGCTTTTGAGAAGACAGGTGAAACTTCTCATGTTTTGCTTCTTTCTAAATGACAGAAGAAACACTTGGAGGTAGAGTGAGGAAAACACTCATATACACTTGTAATAGTCGTTGTTGATAGTCTCACATCCAAGCTGAGTTCCAAGTCTGTGAGCTGTGTGCAAAGCACAAATTCCACTGCTTCCCTGTGTTAGCAGTCACACCACAGAGGTGCAGCAGCTCCCACGGTGTGCCTGAGGAGTGGCACAGACGTGCCAGGCATGGGAGGCACCAGCTAGCTGGGTCTACCAGGGGTCTGAAGTGCAGCTCATCTGTAGGTAGCCTAAGTGTGTCCCTTAACTGCTCTGGCAAGGAGCAGCCTCTGATCCAAAGATTATAAGGGACTACGGGGCAGATCTTGCTGATAATTCCTGCTAGTGAGCCTGTACTGACACGTGCAGGAGTCTGGTTTTGTGTTGTAGAGAAGCAAGTACATGTGGCAGAGTGTATAGTTTTTCCTTTCATTGTCCTGGTACATAAAAACATTGATTTCTGCCTTTGTCACCAGCATCCTGGTAAACATGGATGACAACATTATTGAGCACTACTCCAATGAGGACACATTCATCCTGAACATGGAGAACATGGTTGAAGGCTTCAAGATCACACTGACAGAGATCTAGCCTCAGGCAGAGCCATTTTGTAAGGAACCACAGCATTTCATCCTTCTTGGAAAGCAGATTTCCCATAAAGTTGACAGATGTTGATCAGAGAAACTGTTACAAGACTGCATTGAAAATACTGTCCATTCTGCACCTGTGCACCCACTGCAGACAGACTTGGGTTTGTCAAACACAAGGCCATTCACAGTAACCTGGTCCCTTATTTATTGTTCCTCACTCTCTAGTGTACAAGCAGTTACCAGCCCCCAGATTTGTAACCAGATGACCCACTGCAAATGTGAAATGCAGCATTTTAATCCATACTTCAGTGTGGATAAGCTCATTCTAAAACACATTCAGTAACTACGCTGGGCTAATTTCAGAAATCTGGTATAAATCACTTTACCAGTAGTTGTCTCTGTCATTGCTAAAAATCTGTTGCAGTGCTAAAGATGGGCAAAGTGGCTGACAGTTCACTTGCTCAGACTGTTCCATATCTCTATACTGTATAGTCTTGCCAAATACCTCTGGTAGTTCTCAGCATGTAGCAATGAGGACTTGTAAGTAAGGCATTCAGCTACAAATGTCACAAATGTAAGTAAATGGTAAAGAAACCATTTTAACCTTGTATATAATGTTTATAATATGCAATAATATATTTTAACTACTGTATGTGGGCATGTTTACTGCCACTATGTTTTTGTATGTATTTGGTTTAGGGTTTAATAGAATCTTTCCTAGAGGATTAAATTGCTGCAATCTGTCAAAGAGTGTGTACTGAGAAGCTGATAACTGAATCTGTACTCATATGCTCCATCCTTGCTCAATTGTATATACTGAAATATTAGAGCAGACTCTGCTACTGGGTCTTGGATGCTCTGGCACAATGGGGCCCACCTTAGGTGTCCAAGTCCAGCTATAGATACCTGAGTCTCCCATCCAGCTGTAACAAAATCCAAGAGACACCATGTGTCTGCTGCCTGGTTTGCCAAGAGGTACAGAAGGGAATTCTTCCTGGTCATCTTCCTTTGATGAAGCAGAGGCTCCTAAAAGAAGGAGTCTTTTCTCAAACATGTGGTGGGAAGATTCTTCCTGCAGCAGCCTGTGCATCAAAGCATTCCTCTAGACTGCAAGAAACAGGACTTCAAACTCTTCCTTTTAAGTGTATTTTGCTCCTGTATTTCCATTGAATGATTCTGTTGTGATTCCTACGACACTTGGAAGTGTCCAAGCCTGGGCTTGTTGTAAATATTTTATCAAAACTGGAACAGTTTTTCCACTGGAGATTGAATATCCCACAACTGAGGAGTGGAGATTGGTCTCTCTCTCAAGGGCTGCATCTGAACCCAAGTTGAACTACATGGTTATTCCATCAAATTCCACACCTGCCTTCAAATTCTGTGAAGAGATAAAGTTGTGCAGGCTAAAATCATACCAGGAAAGGGGTTCAAGGCCTGAATGTCAGCACTAACATACCCAGAATTCACATAATGCCTGTAAAGTGCAGTGTGTATTCTTTCTCCTGCCCTTTTCTTTTGTCATGCGCTCTTTTCCCTTCTGATTCAGAGTTCTGTTGTAATTTCCTTAACTTTAAATAATAATGCACTCCAGCAAAGATGCTCTTGCTATGCGGCTCAAGAGCAAACAATCTGGGAATACAAGAGATTTATGATGGTTCCGTTTTTTTCTATTTGGCTCAGACTGACATAAAAAGTCCATGCTGACTTATCCCAGATATTTTTTTCTTAAAGAAAAAAAGAGGACAGTTGGTACAGGAGGCATTAGGAACTGGGACCAGCAGATAGGAGCAATACCATTAGTTCTTGTATTTCTCTGTTTGTGTTTGGAATCCTCAGAATATAATCTGGGATCTCAGGTCAAGATGTTTGGGCAGAAGCTGTGTGTAAAGCAAAGGAGTAAATGTATGCAGGAGTTGAGCTCTAGTTCTGCCCCCAACAAACCTGATGTCCAAGGGAATACTTGGGGCTGGCCTGGGTTGGAATGTGCTGCATTAAGGAAGGCCAGTGAGAATTTATGGATCACAGAGAAGGACAGGCAGTCCTGGCAGCACCAGCACTCAGGTTAATGGGATGGTTTTGTCTTACATTTGGGTTGAGATGAGCTGAGATCTGTTGGGTGCTGCAGCATCCTGTGATGAGGAGCAGTGTAGGATCAGTGAGAAGTGCAATGCTCCAGGAGTACTGGGGCTTAAGGAGCTTTCCATTGTCAGTTTAGGAGCTTTCAGTCAGCCACTGTCCAGAAATGGAAAGTTGCTTTCAAGACTAACTGAAAGCTATTCTAAATATATCTTAAGGTGTGCAAATTCCTGATAGTAGAAAGTTAATACTCCTGCCTTTAGTTCCTTCTTCCAGCCTCAATGAAGTTATCAGGAAGGTGCCTAGATTGGTGGTAAGATTATTTTAAAACAACAGCTAGAGCTAGGTAAGGATGATCACACTTTACTTTATCTGCCAGGGTTTGAGGACTTTGTTTCTCTGCTCCAGATGCAGAAGCATGACAAGCACTAAGACTGAATATCCATACTGCACCCCTTCAGTTGTAGTTACAGCATCAGCTGCTGGAGGAGCCCTGAGCCTTGGATGCTGGTGTGGCAAGCTGTGAGCTCTTGGGGTTCACCTTGTTGATCCAAATCAGCCCATCAGAGTGGTGGGCAAGGGGCAAGAGTGGTGTGAGTAATACAAACTTCTGAAGCAGTGGCTGCCGTGTGCCCTGCTTGACTCAGACATCCTGAGGAGTACACAGAGCTTACATGTATATTGTTTAAAATATGCATGTTGCTCTTGTTTGATAAAAATTATTGATTAATGCTGGATCTTCCAAATATTGTGAGTTAAATGGAAGTAAGTTTGGCTACTGTTCAGCAGGGGACAGGAATATCTGCCTTGCCTCCTTTTGTCTCTTTGTGGCACTGCTGTGGTTGTTTAAAGGAACAAAATTCTCATTTCCTTCTCTTCTTCAAGACAGCAATCTTGAATTTTAACTAGTGCAGCCTGAAGAGTAGCTTGCTGCTCAGTGCATTTTCCCTATGAAGAGTTGTAGCAGTGCAGTGTCTGTAGATGTTATGTTTTGAAAGACTCAAGATAGAGATGTACAAAAGGAGAACAGACTTCTGATTTTGGTTCCTGCTGCAGATTTGGCACTTTGTCCGTCCATTTGACGTTATATCATGAAATCCCAGTCAAATTCTCAAATTATAGTTCTTTCTTACAGTCAGGTGCTGATATTCCCAAAATAAAGTGCATCCCTTGAGTGAAGCTTTGTGGATGTACGATGATCACTCCATCAAGACATTTTGGAGGATTTCTAACACTGAGTGTAAACTACAAAGAAAAGAATGGGGTTTTTTTATGTGTGTCCTCTCTCACAAAGTTTTTGGTCAATGGAATTCAGAGATCAAATATCTTTCTTATATATTTTTTCTTTTGTTCTATGAATTGTTTAAATGTAAATTAATTCAAACAATTAGTGAAATCTAAACTCTCTAGCTGTCAGAGATGCTGTATATTGATTGAAGTGGAACTGGAAAGGAGTATCTTATGACTTATAAAATGTAAAGCTTATTAAATGTTTATATGCTCTTCCATTTCCTATTAATTGAGACAAGATACAAACAAGAATGTTTGTGCCAAAGATTGTGACAAGCCGTCTTTCTGGCAAACAAGAAAACTTAATGTATAAATAGTGTGCTTTTATATTAAGAATATAGCTCATGTAACTTAATAGTGTTGCAACTGGGAGAGGGGTTTGATAAGCTGTAAATACAGTTATTTTATTTTTTGTACATTTTTAAGAAGGAAAAAAATAAATATTCCTATGTATGAGATAATATTTCTGTTGCTGTGGTGTGTATTACTACATCTCTCCAGGAGAGAGTATCAGTGTGTACCAGTACCTGAAGGGGGTGCAGAGAAGATGGAGTCAGGCTCTTCTAAATGGTGCCCAGTGACAGGAGCAGAGGCAAGTGGACACACACTAAAACACAGGGGGCTCCCTCTGAAATCAGGGAATGCTTTTCACTGTGTGACTAAGCACTGGAGTAGGTTGCCCAGAGAGGTTGTGGAGTCTCTATCCCTGGAGATATTTAATGGTTCTGGACAACCAACTCTCATTTGCCCTGTGAACAGGGGGATTGGACCAGATGAACTGCAGAAACCCCTTCCAACCCCAACTGTTCTGTGATTTTGTGACTTGTTGGAGTGTCCTGTGAACCTGGCTGGAAGCACTGCCACTACATCTTTGTGACTCCTGGGCACCTGAGTTGAGATCCTTACCCACATCTACTCCAAAAGCACTGAAGCATACCTGGCCATATATCTTGCAGTAAAACATTTTCATCAAACATTTTATTCTCCACCAGTTCAGTCTGGCTTTTCAAACAAGATTCAGGAGATGAGAACATCTTAGTAGGCGGGAAATTGTTTGAGAATGTATTTGTCTGAGCAAAGGTTGATTTCCCAAGCAGTAGCAGGACAGCCCTGTCTTAGAGTGGGGTGGAGGAGTTCAGTGCTCTGGATGAGCAGTGCAGGGTGAGCAGGATCAGCTCCCATGGAGCCCTTTAAGGTAATCACATTTCCTGGGCACTGCCTGTGATAGATGTTTAATTATGTTTTATAGGAAGTGGTTTTACTGAGTGGCTTTTATGATGCAAATGCTTTAAGGCTGCGTGTTGGCAGTGCTCCATCTGAGGCCATGGAGGGGTGAGGAGAAGTGATGGGAACCACTGCACCCACTGCGTGCTCAGGGCTTGCACTGTGTCTGGCATGGCTGAGCCAGCTCTAGCAAAGTGACTCGGCTCACCTTGATTAAAGGTCATTGAGAAGAACTCACCCCTCTTTCGGAGCAGGAAGCAAAACATTCCACCTCTAGCTCCTGACTGAAACTTTAGGGGACTCACTGGAGCAGCAAAGCTTCGTTTTCGGCACCTTCTCAGTCTCTTGGCTCAATCTGTGCTGCAGAAAACACTGATAGATTGTGGAGCACGCTACTTCCCAGATGGAGCCATGAGCTGCAGGATCACAGGTTCCCTCCTCCCTGAGGTGGTGGGAGGTCCACTCTGGGATTGTGGGAGTGCAACGTGCTCCAGTGCCTGGGACAGACGCCTTTGCACAGCGAGAGGAGGGACAGCAAGGGAGGTAAGTGGAGGATTTTAGCACCCCTGTACAAATAAACACCTCCTTACACCCAGTCTTTTTCTGCTAAATCGTATGGTGGCCCTAAGGGGAGGGTGAGGGGAATGTACATCACAGGGAATCTGGCACACTGGAATCTTGTTTAATGAAGCCTGTTTGCACTGAGCACGGGAGATACCTGAATACTGCAACTGATGCTTCATTCAGGCTCCAGCCTGTCTCAAGCTCATATTAAAGTGTAGTTCCACAAATAGGCATTTTTGTTTAATCTCAAAAGGAAATAGGCACTGGCTTCTATTACCTTCCAGGAGGCTTTAAACTACTTTTTGCACTCAGCTAATCCCAGCTCCAAATTTAACCTGGGTAAAAATGTGGGGAGCTTAAGGAGTATGCACAGAAGCACCAGGCAGCCCCCTCCAGAGCCTGTCTGAGGCTGGCAGGAGTCCCTGCTGTGACAAGCTCTGCTGCTGCCTCATCAGCCTCGTCTCAGAGCTACTAACCACAGCTACCACCCTGCCCATGCTCCCTTGCCACATCCTGCTCCCTTGATGGTGGGATAGTCATTAGGGGGTAAAAAACTCCCCTAAACCTGGAGAGGGATTTATCTATCACAGGGAAAGTTGCTGTCAGTCAGCTAAGCTGCTCTTTCCAGCTTCAGAGGACCAGGGCTCTCAGCCTTGTGCTGTCCCTCCTTTGCTTTCACAACCCACTCCATGACACCCTGCTCCTTGCCCAGCTGCTTTAGCTGCTGGAGCACAAACTGTGCCAGCAGTGGAGCGCCCAGCCGGCTGCAAGGGGCCAGCCCAGCGCCCGTGCCCAGCTTTAGCCCTGGCTGAGCCCTCCAGAGTGGCTTTCACAGCTCTGACTCTGTGCCCACAGCAGTGAGCAGGACAGGAGCTGTGGAGGCAGCAGGCAAAGGCTCCTCTGGGGTTTTCTCCCCAGAGCAAGGAGCCACGTGAGGCTTTAAGGCTCCACTGTGAAGGGAGTAAAGCGCATGGCACACCGTCACTAGCTGCAGCAGAATGTTTATTAGTAGGAAAGAACATTTAGGGGATTTCTGTAGGTGAATTTTTTTTGAACTGTTGGTATCCACCACACATTGGTTTTCATCAAGATTGTTCAAGGTCACATATTTATATAAGAAAGCAATAATTAATATTTAGGTGCAATCAGTAATTCCAGTATGAAAAAGCACCGTGTCACAAAACAATTTACAATACAAAAGTCTTCAAAATCTAACATTTAAAAACAATATATTTGTTCAACAGTAATAACAATACAGTAAAAAAAATTTTATTTCCCTTCAAACAATACTGCTTATATATTTTGGCACTCAGAAAGAAACTGTCACAAATGTGCCTTTTTAGCCACACAATGCTGTTTTGTGAGTGTCTATATAACAAGGAAAAACATGCTTTTGAAGTCAGTCATTTTGCCAGGTGCAGTTTGAACTGCTTTCTCCATTAAAAGGAAAAAAAAAAACCTGAAAGAAAAATAACTCCTAAGCTGCAGCATGTCTTGTCTTTTGGCCCACGACACAATCTGGAGAAGCATCTCAGACTCAGTCTGTCTAGTAAGTCAACTCTGCCTGAAAGGCTGGATGTGAGTCCCACCTCACTCTCCAAACCTGACAAGAAATGTAGACCTAAGCCATTCAAATGGTCCTATCTTTTAGGGACTGGCCCCAGGTTCTTGCTATATTAAGCACCCCAATAAGATTCTGACCCTAAAATTGCTGCTCAGGCTCTTTTCCTTAATTCCCCTCAATTTTAGTAAATTCATTTTAAAGTCACTTGCACAAATTGTCTTGCAATGTGAGCCCACTGTTGCTGTGCTGGCACAGCCAGCAGTTCCAGGGAAAGCCAAGTTCCAAGGAGCAAGCACTGAGTGAGCCACGGGGTGAGGGAGCCCGATGCCAGCGGGGTGCCCTGGTCAGGAGACATTCCTCCCAGGTCTCCTCCTGGGGCCAGGGCTGGCACACAGCGTGGGAGGGGGAAGCTTGAATCTGAGAGGGGGAAAGACAAAAGTAGACTTTTCAGGAGGAATTAGTTTCCACTCAAACCTGACCCCTATCAAAAGAGGAACGCAGGTGCTACGTGCCGGGTGACACAGCGGTGCCTGCGTGCAGCTATGCCAGCCCCTGGGAAGGGCTGATTCTACTGAACATGCAGTCCTTGCTGCTATCTCTAAAAGCCGAACAAAAAAAAAAATTAAATAGTTTTTACATCTTACATCAAAGATGCCACTACAAAAACACAATAGTACCACACATTAATTAGTACAGTCTTAAAAATGCAAACCAACGCTGGTAAGACTCCCATACATTCTGCATATCATATGTACAGAGGAGAAGAGCTTCTCGAGAGGAGGGGACAGTCATAGAGAGATAATCTTCTGTTTTCTGAGTACATTGCATAATACAAATACATTATCAGCAGAAGAAATCTTTATTCTAACACTAAGAGCTCAGGAAAGGTCCTAACTGGGAGTTAATAGCTGGGGGAACCGTGCACGTGCTGGGGGGCACAAAACATACACAACCCTCCACAAATTGTCCGTCTCCTTCGGTGGCCTGATCACCTACTTTCATTTTGTCAGGTAGGTTTAACGTGTTGCCCTGTAGGTACAGACTCCCAAAGCAAGGAACAGCACAGGGACACAGCCCCAGAAGCTGCCCCTGGTGGGCCTGAAAGCCACTCGCCTCTACATGTCCTTCTCATGGGCTTTGCCTGGTGGAGAACCCGCTGGAGAATCAGGATGCCACCAGATGAGTTCACAACAGAACCGGGGGGGAATTAACACATCACAACAGCTACAGGCAACAACACACAGGACACTTGCAATTCTAGACAGCTGTAAGAAAAATATGCAGACCAAATTAATTTAATTCATAGTTGTCCCTCTCCTTTCTGAACAGTAAGTCTTCCTTGGGATATGTAGGTTTTCTTACAAAGCATTCATCTAGAGAGGTATCTAAGTTTACCAAGACACAGGACATGCTGAACTCCATGCTGCTGCAGTGAGTCTGCTCGTAGTAGATCATTAAAAGTTCGATTTGTTACGTCTGCTCTGTGCTGCAATGAGGCAACAGCCTGAGGGAACAGAGAAAGCTCTCCCTGTGGAACGGTCATGGACTTAAATAGGAACTGGACACTTTCATCCATTCAGCTCTTGGCCATGTTTTATCTCAATTTATTAGTTTCTACAGCATCAAAAATACCTGCCCAAATTTAAATAAATTGTTGTGATTTAATCCCAAGCAGCAACTAAGTCCCACAAAGCCACTCATTCGCTCCCTTCTAGTGGGATGGAGAAGAGAACTGGAAGGGCAAAAGTGAGAAAACCCATGGGCTGAAATAAAGACAGTTTAATAGGGAACACAAAAGCCCCATGCACAAGCAAAGCAAGGCATTCATTCACCTCAGGCAGGCAGGCAGGTGTTCAGCCATCCCCAGAAAAACAGGCCTCCATCACAGGTAGTGGTGACTTGGGAAGACAAATGACATCACTCTGAACTTGTCATCCTCTTCCTCCTTCTTTCCCCTACCTCTTTGTATGCTGAGCATGACACCATGGTCTGCGGTGTCCCCGGGCTCAGTTGGGATCAGCTGTCCTGGCTGTGTCCCCTCCCATCTCCCTTGTGCACCCCAAGCTCCCCTGCTGATGGGGTGGGAAGCAGGAAAGTCCTTGACACCATGTGAGCCCTGCTCAGCAGTAATGAAAACATCCCTCTGTTACCAACACTATTTCCAGCACAAATCCAAAATGGATCCTCATTCTAGCTACTGTGAGGAAAAATAACTCTATCACAGCCAAAGCCAGCACACAAATGTGTAACTACTTTTGCATCCATCACATCACTCAGCAATATTTAAGAATCAGAAGGTATTAAGTACTCCTGTCAGAGGAAGACAATATTGGCCACTTCAGGTTCAAGAGCAAAAAACTGCTGAATATACAAATATTAACTGCAAGACTGCTTGGAATTGAAGTGATCTAGTGGAAGAGATAAACATATTGAAATGCAGCTTAATTTGTCTCCTTGAAGCAAGCATGCAGGCAGAAAAAATCCCTAAGGTAATTAAGTTCTTCATTTTTACCAGGCACCACGTGCCCACCTCACTAGTCAGTCAGTTCTGCTCCTGAGGTCTTTGGGACTTCTGCATAAGAGCTGAAGGACCAGCAGGGCTACATCTAAGAGGACCCAAAATAACGAAATAAATCACAAACATGCCTGAAACATGGATAAGAAAATAAAACACAAAATACCAATTAAACAATACTTTGTGGAACATTTGTACAACTAACATTGAGCATGATGTCTTCAGTAACCTTCCTTAGAACCTTATTGATTGAAACCCTGGATTTGATTTTTCTTTTTCTTCTAGATACTAATAAAAAACTATTTGGTTGCCCTGGAAATGGGAATAATGACAGGAGATAAAAAGGTGGTGGTGGCAAGGAACTGCAAGTTCTCCCCCAAAGTACCACACTGGACACATTTAATCTTCCCTCTGAGTGCAGCCAATGAGCAGCACAAATGAAGTTTAGAATCTAAGAGGATTTTCTCAGGTGGGTTTACTAATCACCATCATCCTGCTGTCCCATTTGGTGGGGAAACGTGAGGCCAGCCCTGAACACCACTGAAACCCCTGTCCCCAGGGAGGGGAAACCAGAGGTCACACCCCCAACAACTGTTTTTGACAGACAACGGGAAGAGTTTCTGCCTGATAAAACTATGCCAAAATTACCTCCTGGTCCACAGCACCCGGGTGTTCCTGCAGGCCTGGGGCACCCACACACTGCACGGGGATGTTTGGGAAGGTGCTGCTGGGAGCAGCCTGGAAGGAACCAGCTCTTTACCCTGGAGTAAACAGGGCACGGAGAGCGAGCACCAGGCACATTCAGTCTGCAGTGCCTCAACAAACACACACACAATAATGAAAACCAAGTTATTTCAGAGGTTCAGTGTGCCCTTAAAATACTGCCATTTTCTTAATAATAAGAAATAAATAGTGTGGTACTCACAGGTGGGCCAAAGATAGGAAACCAAATCAGAAGCTGTTCCATTTAAGTGCATCAAGCTTGGCTCCTCCCCATGTCAAGGGCTGGTGTTTGTTATTTGTTCACACAGAGGCTGGGAATGGCAACTGGGAGGTGGCTGCAAAGACTTGGAGAGCTGGACACCCTGAGCACATGCCCTGGGAAGGTGAGAATGTCTTTGGTATAAGGTCAGAGCAAGAGGGGAAGATCTAAAACATCTGAGGGGCACAGTAAGTGAATACTATGCAGAGGGTGGGTGGCTGTTGTGTGCCTCAAGATCTAGGAAGCCCTCAGCCTGCCTAATAATCCCAGATGACCATGTCTGTGGCAGGACCCAGAGTCCCCAGCCTCACCACACAGGGCTGAAGCCGCCCAGGAGGTACCATTGACTGGGCTGGAGAAGAGGAGCTGTTCTGTGCTGGCTAATGCTAAGAGAGTTTCACTGTGCAAATTCAGACCCTGGGCTACAGGCAGGGATGTCCTTACAGTTTTTAATTTCTCTAGTCTTTTCACATTGTTCACTACAACTCAAGCTCTTTTTTTTTTCTTTACTTATTAGTCAGCATTAGTCAGCATTTTACAGATGACAGTTTAATCCTAGTTACACACCAAAATAACACAACCTGTGGGAAACAATGAGAAGCCCCTTGCATCTGTCCTTTCCAGCTTGTTAAGATATGGACAGTACATCTGGAAAGCTTTATACCTTATCCTGTGAAAATCCTCACCCAGAAACAACTTCTCAGTATGGGTAATTTGGAAACAACAGCATCAAAAGCCAGGATGGAATAAGGGATGCTGTTTAGATACCCATAGTATGCAGGCATAGCTCCTGCAAGGGGCAAGGAGATCAATTGCACATCCAACAATGGTTCTGCTGCTCTGGAGGCCAGAGGCACCTAATGGCTTCTGCAGTCCCTCAGCAGTGGTCCTGGTTTCTAATGTCACTGATTTCCATGGCAGTTTACAATCCCTGCTGTCTTTTTTATGTGCTTAAAGCACAGATGTTCATTCCATGGTCCCTAGCCTGCAAAATGACACCTGGGCTTTGAGACTCAATGGAGCTTTCCCTTCTTTTCTACCATGACCAGGAAAGAACTCCCATAGGCAATGTTTTGTCCTCAGCTGCACTTAGGAAAGCCTTATGCTCATCCTGGGAGCTGTTTGTTCAATACCTGCCAGGGTATGGTGAAGAGCTCTGCTGCTTAATTTTGGAGTGTATTTTGTCAGTGCCCCTGACAGAATATGCTGCAGACAGAGCTGCTCACATAGAAGGTGCCATTTCTAGTCAAGCCCTGCCTTGACACACATTGCACCATGTGCCTGCCTTATCACTGCTGTTTATCTGATCTGCCTGCTGCACAATCAGTGCACACAGCTCTGAGCACTGCTCAGCTCTCTGGCACTTGACAAGTTTCTCTGCATTTCTAAGCACAAGTTCTGACTGTGATACCAAGAAAACCAACTTTTCCCACTTTCAGACTCCAACATGAGATCCTGCTTAGTAAGACACAGAGCCAAGAATGCATCCAAATACTTCTGCAGAAGGAAGGTGAAATATCCTTCTCCACCAGTCTCACACCAGGAACCTGACACCTAACTGCGGAGCCCAAGGACTGCTGTGCCTGGAAACCGAGGGAGCACCAGGGGAAAGATGAAAGGAGGTGCTGGTGTACTGGGTGTTCAGGAAGACTTGTCCAGCCAACAATCAGACTGGTCTGATTGTTTCACTTGGCACTTGCAGGCTAAGCTGCAAAAGGAATCTCTTGAAGGATGCCTCCTCGATCTTGACCTGCTATATTGCTATCATGTTGCATCTCACACCAGGGGTGCTGAAAAAGAGGAGAGTTTTAAAAGGAGGAGGCAGCTCAGCTCGGGGCATTTGTTCTGGGGCAGGAGATTCCCTTCTCACTGCCACATGTCCCAGGGACCTGCCAGTTGTCACCGTGCTCTCCGGTTCACATGTCCTGAGACAAATGGCCAAGGCCATCTTCTCATCTTAGCTTAGTCTGCAGATTAGGGCTCAGCACCAAGTTACCACAGTTCACCAAGTTTCCATGATTCAGCTGAGAGAAGGTTCTGCCCACAGCAAATGCAAGGTAATGCGACTTAACCTGATCTGCAGTGAAAGAAAATCAAGCTGAGCTGCATTATTGCACTTTTGCCATCAGTGAAGAGAGAAGTCCCCCCCAGAGACTTCTCATCCCCCAGGGGCAGTGTTCAAACCACAGGGACTTGGCCATGTGTGACTACTTCCTGTGCTGGTGTGCAATATTTGTGCACACAGACCTCATCCAGCTATGAAATTTACACACTTCTGACTTACTGTTTTAAGCCGTAGAAAATGTGGAGGTCATGCCTTATAACACAGAGCAACAAAGAATGCCCCAGGAAGAAGATAAAAATCCTACAAGCTCCTAAGAACTGCAAGGGAACAGCAGTACCTGGGTACCTCAGGAACATAATTGAACTGTGAATTGACAGGGTTTCAAATAATGTTGAAACATAAATATTTCTTCAGTCCCACTCAAACTCTTAAGTGCTCACACGAACACCTGTGTTGGTTTTAAAAGGGTTGTGTTCCCATTTCCTTTCCCGAAGCACCCTAAAACAAAGAGAGTATTGCAACACTCACAAGTCAGTCCTCACTTCACATGTTCTGGCTCGGAGTTTGACAAGCTGACTGGGAATGTCAGATAAACGGGACTGGCATTTTCCATGAGTTCAGTCTACATGTGACATATACTCATTAATTCCTTTGGACAACACATAGTGAAGGCTGCCTCTTGCCCATGCAAGTAGAACTAGAGAATGCAGCTAGAAAATTGAGAAGTCATAGGAAATAGTATACGCTGTCTGCCATCCTTCCTGTGTGGAGATATTGCAAATGAATCACTCAAAAGTCTGACTTACTGTGCTGTTTTATACAGGATACACCACTTTGCCTTCAAAAGCTTTATGAAGGCAATCATGATTACAAATGCAAATGACAGCAAAGCAGAACATTTCAATCTGAGGCACAGCACACCACTGCTGTCCTGCTGATTTGAGGTCTGCAAATGTTTCTATTGCAGCTTCAGGCTAGGAATCACTCTTTAAGTACATGCAGAGGCAGAGAAAGAAAGGGATAGTTAATAATTTAAAATAGTACCAATCATCAGCGGCAGTCAGGTAAAAGAATAACCCTAGCTCACTCTGTAAATGTTTATACAATAGCCTTATCTGCTGCTATGTCCTCTGCAGCTATAAGCTAGTTCTTATTATTCCAAATTTTGTGAACTGTGGGAAGCATTGGATCTCTGCTGGGGTCACAGCACAGGTTGTGCTTTCAAACACGTGTTGTATGGGAGTAACATGGGAGGCGAGCCTGGCCCCAACACCCCAAAACTACTGAGCAAAAACAAACTGAGAGATTAGGTTCTGAGCCAGAAGCATCTTGTAAAATGAAAAAGAGGTGGTATGCAGTCCCTTAAAGAAAATACATTTTAAAAGCTTCAGTCACATGCAACTGCTTTCACAGCATGAAGAAGAAGATGGAACCATGGAAAGTATCCGAGTTCACCTTCAGTAAATGCCAGCTTCCACAGGTCTGGGCTGCTTTGGACTGAGCCAGGAGGTTGGAAATTCAGCAGGGATCCTCTGGTATCACCTTGTCCTGCCACACAGGGGTGGTGCTGGAGCACCCAGAGAGGCTGGGGCGGCGGCACAGGTCATTTCCATCTGGCAGAGGAGTGTGCATGCCCACTGACCTTCCTTCTGCAATCCAGCAGTCTGGCCAGGCTTCGTCTGCTGAAAAACAACCCTCAGGTACATGACTTTCAAAATCCGTAAGGTGATGGACATGAAGAGAGGGCCAGAACCTCTCCAGGTAAAGCAGAAAATTACCTTGAAGAAGGTAGGCACAGACTGTCCTTCAAAGGGTTAGATTTGTGCACATGGTGTCTAATTAGGATTTGGGAAAAGGAGATAGGGAATGCTTTCATCAGCCAGAAGAATTGGTGCAAAACTTGCCAGTGTTGCTTCTAACACCTGAAAGTGCTGGGTATTAAAATCTGTTTGTGTCTGTGTCTGGGCCCCCTTTGATTTCTTATTTTCCCACACTCATCTCGACTCAGTATTTTGATGAATTTTATGGAAATATAGAATCAATTTTTTTTTGGTGATTGTTTGAGACAAAAATGTGTGCTTGAAGACATTTATTGAGTGTCATTAGCCACTCATAAAAATTTTAGTACAACTGATTAACAACGTTATTTTCAATTTACTTTTATTTTCTCTTAAAATGCTTTGCCCTTAACACCTGGCAAAGCAGATGGTATGGAAAAATTAAGTATAGGATGGCTCTGTCAGTTATTGTACATGCTAGCTAGTGTTCCACAGAAGATTATTTATGCTCAACTACTTATTCGTGACTTCTAATTAGTACTTAGCTAATCATCATCTGCAAAGCAGACTTCTTTTACTTGGTTTTTTTTAAATTAAGGCTACTGGGGATTAGCATCTACAAGGTCACTTGACAAAATGCCAACTTTGCCTGTCAGACAAAGGTTACTCTAACGAGCTCATGAATTCCCAACACCGTGTGCTGCCTGCATGGGTAGCTCTCCAGCAGGATCACAAAGCAGACTTCAGCTAATGACTGATTAATGCCAATTTAGTCAGCATAATGCCTCCTGTTGCTAAAGCTTTTCCAGCTTTTCTTTTGCAACAGGCTTGTAAAGTCCCTCAGAAATCCCACATGTGTGTACTAGCTTTGCATACAGCAACTTTGACCAAAGGATAAAATTTTGCAGCAGCAAATTTCAGAACTCCTGCACCTAGGCGGAAAGATAAACATTCAACATTTCTTTCAAGAACTGATCTTTTTTTTGTTTTAATTTTATATATATATAAATATATCATAAAGCGTACCATTTCCTCATTTCAGTACAGATTTTTTGAACTTTACTAAAATAAATGAAATATAAATGCTACAATTTTATGTTTAAAACAAGTTTTGATGACAGCCTTCCCCTAAGAGCAGGCCCAGAAACTCTGTTAGCTACATGGAGAGAGACAAAAACACCCCCAAACCTTCCTGCTATGCAAGAGCATTGAGAAGAGCAGATGTGCCTTAGCTGGAGCTGCTTGCAGGTGTCTGTGAGTTCCTCACGTGAATGCCCACTCTCCCTAGTAGCAACTGCTTTATTACTAACCTGAAAATTTCACATTCAACACGTATCTCCCTTAATTTCATTGCCAAGACCCAGCTTTTCATATCTGTGTCTGCTTTTGCTGATCCCAAACGGCAAGAGGTATTGTCAGTTGTGGATTTGGAGATCAGGATTGCAAATTGCTGAATTTTCAGATAAAGCCATATGACTTCAACCACTGTAAACCTAGTAAAAAAATGTCAACCTTCATTTTGTCCCTTCTTCACAACCTGGAAAGTGTTCACAGCATTGAAACAATGAGGCATAGGAGTGGATGATACACCCCACACATGTTTTGCACTTTCATACTTCTTCCCAGTCCTGTCTTTGAACTGGTGCCTCCTGGACAGGAGAGGAGGTTCCAGGTGAATGCTACCCCACTGGTCACAACCCCTTTGGTTCAGCCTTACTACACTTTCAGGTCCTGCAGGTGAATACCTAACAACTAAAGCAGCAATCTAAAATCTGTCAGTGTGTCTTGCTGCCAAGGGGTTTGTTGGTTTACTCCTCCTCAACATGTTACTTTTCAAAACAGATACAAACAAACAAACAAAAAAACAAAATGAAATTTTAAAAACAATGATAACACCACAATATCTGTTTAGAACAGTACTGCCCATGCTCTGGACAAATTGTTAAGAGCAATTCAGCATTCTTATAATTAATCCACAACAAAATAAGCTATAAGATGCCACAAATGAAGGCATAATTGGCCATACAGAGGCAACACTACCATGAATGTTGTTTGGCAAGGAAAAAAAAAAAAAGCAGATACATAATTCATCCAAAGTAGAGGTTCAGAACTGCCCGGCACTGCTGGGATCACACTGCAGGAGACGGACTATGGACGGATCACTCTTGGCGCCGCGGATGAACTCCTCCAGAGAGAGCTTTCCTAGAAAAGAAACACGCTTACTTAGAGCACGTGGTGGGTTGCAGCACACCTGTCAAGCCTGTGGGCAAGCATGATGGAAGGAAGCTGGGGAAGCTGGGAAAACCCCTGTGAAAGCAGCCCTGCAGGGTGAAGAGCTGCCTGCCACGGCGCGCTGGCCGGGACAGCGCAGGGCGCCTACCGTCGCGGTTGGTGTCCATCTGGCGGAAGATCTTCTCAGTCCTCTTCTCAGGGGTTGACTCATCTTCTGGCATCTTCATTACAGAAGAAACCATCTTGTAGATTGCCTGTGTGACAGACAGCAGCAAAAACTGGTAAGAAGCACATTATTTTGATCCTCTCGTGACAGAAGAGGCAGAAAATATCCTCGGAGCACCAGCAAGGCCTGCTCCTTGGATGCTGAAGGGTGTGGGGTGGCACCAGTACATGCAGCTTCCCTCTTCAGTGGGACACTGGTTTATTAAATACTGTGTTTCTTTATTTGGTCATGGTCAAACACCATGTAGGTTTGGACTAGGGTTACATTTTTCCTTATCAAAACAGCCTTTGGACAAATTTATCATCTGTACAACACGCTGGACAATGCACCAAAGAGCCTGGAGGAACAGCCAGACATCAAGGTCTTGTCCCATGCTGTGATGAATCTCCATGCTTTGGGCACACAGGTTTCATCCTCACCACACCTGTCTCCTCACCCTGCCTTTGTGTCTCCCCCATCCCCTTTCTCTCCCTCCCTTAAGCATCCTGACTGTGGGGACAGTAGTGACTCCTTGCGTTTGCAGCATCTCACAGAAATCAAAGACTGCACCATCAAGGAGGTGACCTTTTCATTGGGGGTTGGTGTGTGCACATCTCAAAATCCCTTCCACAATTTTCTCCACAGAGACCAGATGTTCTGGTCCTAGAGAGCACCACTACCACCCACAGCTATTCTCTGCACAGACAAATGCATTATCCACCTTTGGATAGTACTAGCTGCCCCTGAAAGAGGGGGAAGGTTAATTTTAAGGATGAGGATCTGTCTCTGCACTGGTTATCCAAACATAAACATTCAGCACCAGTAGACACCAGGGCTTTGTGTCAGGTGTCCCTGCAGGGCCACACCTGGGAGAGCAGCAGGACTCAGAGGGCTGCAAGGTGGTTCTTCCCAGCTGTGTGGAGGGGCAGCATTGCTCTGGTCCAACTGGCCCCTTCTGCTGCCCACTGCAACTCACTGGCTGTCACCTGCTGTCGCCTGACTGCTTTAGATATTTGTTCTTCCTTTCCTCCTGCTTTGGGAGGGGGGTCCTTCGTGCAAGCCAAGATTTCTCACTGGGTTGCCCCTCTCCCCTCTTTCCCTTCATGAAGTCACTAGCCTAGCAGCTCAGATCATCTGGCTCAGGATCCCCAAGGACTGGCTCCAGGAGTGTAACAGCACAGATGGAGGGTGCCACTAAGCAGCACAGACATTTTACACTCAGACTAGGGAGCACCTGTTTCCCTGGACATCTTGCTGGCTTCTCCTCTGCCAGCAGCTCACCCTTGACATCTCCCAGGAGAATTAGTGTTCCAGAGTACTGGGAGAGCCTCAGTAGAGGCAGGGATGCTGCCCACACAACCATGATACTCTGATACCAGGAGCACAGAAGAAAGGATGAACATGCAAGCACGTAAACACAGGGATGAGGGAACCGGGGGAAGGAGGCAACAGGGAAGGAAAAAAATGGAGAGGGTGGACAGTAAGAATTCAGACCTTGCTCATCCTCATCAGCATGCAAGGCTTGCAAGGGTCAGAGCAGAGATGAGGCTTATAAATCTGCCAGTGTTTAAGCATTTGAAGCTGTCTGGCTTTTGTCTGGGGTAGGAAGAGAGGTGGAGGGGTCACTCCCTCTCTCTGGGTGAGAGGACGGCAAAGCAGAGAATCTGCATTGAAAGTGTGGGAGGAATGCCCCAGACTGGGACTGAGGGCATGTTTACCCTGATCAAAGTAACCATAGTAAGAATATGCAGATTTTTAGGACAAAAAAAGCACTTCAGGATGACTTCATCCTACAGGGTCCTTTTCACAGAGGCGTGTGAAGGGAATAACAGATGAGATATTCTAGGAAAGCCAGATGGGAATAACATAGTGAGCGTTCTTTTCATGCTGAAAATGGTTACTCCGGACAAATTCTTATGTCCTTACTCAGAAGTTCATTGGGAAGTTTTCCCAAAGTAAAAGCCAGCTAAAGCTGATTAAGAATCTTGAGACTTGCCCCATATTAATTCAGTGCAGCTACACAAAATTCGTTATTGTATGTTTGAAAGAGCAAGCTCTGAAAGGAATTTGGTTTCATGCAATAATTACATAGAGCTGGGCTGTGCTAACCCTGGGCTAGGACCTGGGACTGAGAGGCTGCAGGGGTTCCATTCCACATGGAGTGTATCCCCTAGGCCTCCCAGAACCTGGGCTGAAAACCACCAGTGGCATTCCACACTGGAAGCTGATACCTTTCAGCAGTCTCTTGAGTCAGGGCAGCTTTAATAAGTGAACTTCTGTCAGGAGTGCTCCTTACAGCTCCCTGGCACCCTGACTGCCACCAGGAAGTTGTGCCTCCAGAGCCCTGTGTACATCACTGGAGCAAGCACAGGCTCCAGCCTCATCTGCTGCCCAGCTGAACTCTCTCCTTTGACTTTCCAACTCCATGTGGATGAGCAGCAATGGGTGATTTTAGGGCAAATCCCATCCCTTTGCCCATACACACAGGTTCTGCTCCCAGTTGCAGGCTGCCACTGCTGCACTCAGGCCAGAAGCTTTGGCGAGGGCTGCATGTTCCTGGTGTACTTGGCAAACTGTCAAAAAGCTCATTATGGTGATGGAAGCAGCAATGACAGCACAAATTTTCAGTTGATCCTTCTTACTCTTTTGAAATAGATTCTAAAGGCTAGAAGTCTCATGAAGTAAATGACTGGCCTGAAAAAAAATTGTTTTCCTCTCAATGTCATGGAGATTTTTGACAGTGTCTTTACAGAGCCATATCAGCTTTTGCTTCTTCCCATACCAGCTTCTTTTCTTCCTAGCTTGCAAATAAGCTATCCCAGCAAGTGAAACGTGTGTGCTCTGTTTTTATTAAACCTAAAGTGTTATTCTTGTCTCTGCTCAGTATTCTTAAAATGCCTTATGAGTCCATACAGTGAAAAAATGTATCCTTAGAGTAAGGTTTTCCATCTCTTATTTGAACTCTTATTTTAAGAGACTAGCCAAATATGTCCTGCTTCAGCAAGGGGAACAAATTTTCTAACTGGTTTGCAGCTATTTTTGAGTGGACTGGGCTATTTAGATTATAGGTAAACATATGGGAGACATGAAAAGCCTGAGACATGAATCTGAGAGGAGCTGTGACAAGGTCTGTCAAGAGGGCAGGCTGTGAAGCCTCTTCCCACAGTAGTCTGCAGATGTGCTATGCCTGCTGAGCGTGGCAGTATCCTGTGGACCTTCTTTTTTGAGGCTCTACAACTGTCAGCCCATCACTAAAGTCCTCCATCTTCCAAACTGTGCAGCTGGGTCCATGTGGATCTCTAGGCAGGGTTTTTTGGAGATGGCCTAGGGATGCTGGTGGACAGGCATGGTGAGTGCACTGGGCTGTGCTGTGTGGTTAAGGGCATGGTGGTGTACAGAGCTTAAAGGAATGCACGTGCTTTGGCATCTAGCAAGGAAAAGAGGCCTGAGGAAGCTGCTATGGACCATTCACCTTCATCTCCTTGGCACTGGCCAGTCACGAGGGCTCCTGTGGGACACCTGAACCAGCAGCTCTGCTGTTCCAGGGCTGCTGCTGCCACTGCTGCCTCAATCTCCTTAATGTAATGCCTGCATTGCCTGCAGGGCTGTTAGATTAGGCCAGAGCAATGGAAAGATAATGCAAGGAAGCATCAGCACAACAGTGAAAATCACTGCAGAGACAGGGATTTCAAAGCACAGAAAAAAGCAGACTGAAAAAAGAAGAAAAGTGTGCCTTGCCCCTATGCTATTTAAAATACAGTAATCCCACAGTAACAGGGATAGTATTTTTCTGTTAAACTAAGACTTTAAGACTAAAGGTGTTCTTTTAACATTCATTTTGATGTATTGTCTCAGGAAAAAACCCAAATATAAACAATCCCACTCTATCAATCTGAAAATGTATGCTAGATAAGGGACTTGCAGTGGGTTCCTTTGAGACATAGAGATATGGCAGAGTTCTGATTTTCACTCTCAGAAAAAATGTGATGGCTGAGGCCCCCCAGGAAGACATTTGATACAGAATCTTGTCATTCCATATGAAAAAATAACCATCTTTCATAAATGGAAGTGAGAGTTGTTTTCTGGCTTTTTGTATCTAATCACTCTACATCAAAGGAACTTCTCAACAAAGCAAGAAAATATGCTCATCTACTTCAGTTTCAGATGTCAGCTGAACATGCTTCCAGACTACACAACAAATCCCATCCCACTGGAAGGACCCCCTGGTGACCAGTGCAATACAGGGAGACCAATGCATTAAAAAAAAAAATAAACAAAACAAAAAAAAAAAAAGAAGAGAACAGGGTGAGACCTACAGGCACATTGCCTTATGGGAAGCTCCATCACAGAAAGGGTTTGTGGTTTAAAAATTGCTGATAGTTCATGGTACAGGACTGGTTTCAGGCTGTTCACTTCCATAATTGCTTTTTGTGTGGTCCCTCGAAATTGGGTCCCTCAAAATGAGATTATAAGCATCATGCAGTTGAGTTTCACATTGAGTTTGAAAGGAGAGAGCCAAATCTCCCAAGAAGGGCAGAGGGATCTCTGGAGTGCCAGGCTGGGGGCTGTGCCCAGCCAAAGTGCTGCTCAGCACTGGATGCACATGTTGGCAGAATGCTGCCCCACACTGACCCCTAAGCTGCAATTCTGTTTCATGATGGCATCATGGCTGTAAAGGACAATGCTATGATTTGGTACTGACATAAACATGAAGAGGAGGCAGAGCATTTCAGCCTCTAGACTTGCTGGCAAGCAGATCTGGAAAAAGCTTCCAGCTTTGCTGGTCCTTGTTTGGCTCCCTACGGAAAATGCAGCCACCAATATTTTCATTTAATTTGACATGGACAAATCTGTGGCCTTTTTCTGCCTGTTTGTAGCTCTCCTTGCCCTGGGGGTTTGTGCTGCCTGTTGGCACGATGCCTTCCTGGGCAGTGAGCAGCAGTGAGGGGTCCTGCAGTCCCCGGGGTGTCTCCTCCTCCAGAGGAGTGGGTGGTCACCCAGCTTTGGTTCCTGTGTTTCCTATGTACTACGTTAGTTCTTTTGGGATTCTTTTTGTTTTTTCATGTGGAGAAATACAGCCAGAAAAACAATAATTGACAGTCTGTTTACCCTGCCTGGGGGAGAGGAAGATTTGTAAGGACCAGAGAATCTTCTAATGCAAATATTCCATGGGGTTTGTCGTGGCACAGACAGGGAGGTCCTGCTCCTCAACTCAGACCCAGGAGCACAAAACAGACCAAGTGAAAGGCAACAAACTCTAGATTTGCAGCTGTGGATCTGGTCTTGCTGAAGCAGTGCAAGTGCTGGAATTGGCTACTGTTTGAAGGATTTCAGAAGGGCTCTGGTAGAAAGACAGGAGCACACCCGTTAGGCTGACTCCTTACATGCAGCTGGCCATCACAGCCCGTAAATTGTGTGCATTACTTTCCCTTGGTTTTCAGTGCAAATACAAGTCTGAATAATACAGTACTTTGTTAGCACTTCAAAATTCTCAGGGAAAGAAAAGGATCTTGATAAGAGGCTTTTTTTTTTTTTCCTTCCAGTGCTGCATTACACAGATTCAAGCTGTGTAAATACATTGCCATATAAAAAATGTTTTAAATCTTTCAGTAGAGTGATGTGCCTCAAGGGCAAAAATATGTTGGAAAAAGCCAGCGATGTGGGATTCTTACTAACACCACAAGCAAACACTATGTATGGAATCATCATCTACTCAGATAAGGTTTATCTATACTGTCAACTTAGACTAAGACAGCTAGTATGAATCTAATAATGCAGACCCCACTGGAATTAGGCAGACGAAACACCTTTATAACAAGTGAGCTGAGCTGGTTCTTCATAATAACATGATTTCAAAGTAGATTTGCTTCTTATTGTGGAGGGAGCCTGCCTTCCTTAAAAGTACACTGCCTGGTTGCTCTAATATACCTACTTGGTCCAACTGCAATTTATCATAATTAATTGACAGGGTTAGAGAATCACATTTATCAGCAGGTTAGTTGCTGAGCTCGAGCCCAACAGAGCTCCCAGGGAGGAAATATCCATGCAGGCTGTTGCTCAGGAAGAACTTGCAGTGGATATTAAGCTGTAGTTTGAATTGCAACACAATCCTTGCCAAATGAAATAGCATTTTATATCCAAGCAGTTATAGAAGATTGTAAACCAGTGCTGCCAGTTTTTCATTCAGTGTAACATTGCTTCACGATCTGCTCCCAAGGAGGGAGCCCAGGGTGCCCCTGAGCAGCACATACCTGCACGATTTCCAGCATCTCTGACTTACTGATGTAGCCATTCCCATCAAGGTCGTACATACTGAATGCCCACTTCAGCTTCTGCTCCAGTTTTCCTCTCGACGTTACGCTCAAGGCTATGATGAATTCTCTGAAATCTATTGTTCCGTCTCCGTTGGCGTCGAAAGTGCGGAATACGTGCTCTGCAAACTTAGAAGCGTCCCCGTAAGGAAAAAAGTTTCCATATATTTTTTTAAACTCCTCCATAGATAAATGTCCACTTGGACAGTCTCTCAAGAAGCCTTTGTACCACTCCTGGATTTCATGTTCTGTAAAGTCTGTACTTTCTAGCAAATCCTGCATGACTTCAGGGCGTAGTTTGCTGTTTTGCTTTCCCATATTGGAGTTAAAGTATTACCTGCAGAGCAAAAACAAACACATATGAATTATTATTAATTATTGATACTGATTAGCTTGGAGGCTGTGGAAGAACAGTATGCTGTATTCTGAGTTTTCTGATGATAGTTCACTCTTGGGTATCAACCAAAATCTTGAACAATGTCCAGAACTACATGTATACTCTGTAAAAATTAATAAACATAATCTACATGTTGATTGCATTCCCTTTTGACAGTCTGGAGAACAGTAATTACACTGTATTCACTGCCATCCTATTTTCCCTTGAAATCAGGAGGCAAGCAATGGCTGTTGCAAGGTACAGCTAACAGCAGCTGTGTGCTGCAGCTCTCCCTCCATCCCAGTCACCCAACCATCCTGAGGACCTGGCCTAATGAGACACAACTTCTGTATCTCTGGTGGAAGCCAGGCTGGTACAAAAGCCTTTGTTCCCTTGGTCTTGTTCCAAAATGGGATCAAGGTGTGACTGCGGGGTATGCTGAAATCAGTAGCTCCAAAGCCCTTCCATATATATCTTTATAACCAGAAAGCAACACAGAAACTGCCTCTTTTGTTTGGCACGCATAAATTCCCATTTTACTTCAAAATTAAGATATAATCTGAAGAGATTGTATCAGCAGTGGATTCCCCCACTCAAACTATTACTGTGTTTTGTACCCAGGCAATGAAATTGGAAATTCATTTCCCTTAAATTAACCATTAAGAAGTATTATTGGATGCAGTCTCTATTTAATCACCTTAATTATATTTCATTTGAGGCAAGTTGGTACATATCATATTGTACAGCACATTTACTAATGATGGATGCCTTTGGATTTTAAGTTTTGGAGCCTGAGTATGTTGGCTCCAAAAGGCAACATCAGTTTTACTGGAAGCTTAACATTATTCTGATTTGTGGGAAGCCCTTCTCTATTGACAGAAACCTGCCTGAGAATTTGTCACGCAAATGACAGTCACAACTAAGATATGATATATGGATAATTAAAGTAGAATTGCAAAATAATTTAAACATGATTCACAATGTTGTCAGAATGGAGTCTCTGGCCCAGAGAGGGATTTAATAATGATGGCTGGAATGGCTAATGAGCATTCAATAAAATGTCCTTTCTTAACCAAGATATTTCTTTTAAAAGACGAAGAATAATACAGTATCAATACATCACAGAAGCAGCTACTGAGAAATGTACCACCATTTGAAGCTAATCTACTGTCTCTTCTGTTTGACATTGGGAACAAGAAAGTGAGGTTCCCCTAGGTTGATGCTGCTTTTTTTTTTCTTGTGGAAAGGTCCCTTTCTCCCCAAGGACTTTGAACTCCCCAAGGTAGCTAGAGGACTGATTCCTTAATTTCCTGTGTTCTTGGACCAGAATGACCAAAAAGTTGTATTTCTCAAGTGGAAAACTACAGGATCCATCCTAGATCTATCTGTGTCTCCAGGATTCACTGATGGCTGTCTGGCAGCATATAGCTGTTGCCTTTTTCCCAGCCTGGAAATGAAACTCAAGATAATTTCAGTAAGGAGGTCATACAAAGGTGGATATTTATTTGAAGGCCTTCAGGAGCAGTTATTGAAAGATGTCCACAATTCACCCTCTAGGGGTGAATAAATTTTATGGGTTTTAGGAAATTAGCATAATTGATAAAAAGCACCAATTAGGAGGACATGCAAGTGGTGATGCAATTTTCCTTCAGGTGAAGCCCTTTCTTTGGGGTTTTCTCCTCAGCACTCTCAGCCTTGGTTCCCAGGATGAACCAAGACAGCACTGGGGCCTTGTACCCCGGGGGCTTGGAGTTCTGGAATTTGTTCTGCCTTTTTGTCTAGGGAAAGGCTATGGAAAAGTACTGGGAAAACTAGTCACTAATACAATAGGCTGCAGAGTTACAAATATATGTGCGAAGAATACAGAGAACGTATAAATGAAAAAAGGCAAAAACCAAAGAGCATCACTGTTTGGTAACTATATGTGCTGTCTAAACACATTGCCTACATGGTTATGGAGAACAGGCTTCCCTGTTCACAGACAGGAGGATGGGAAGGGTGAAGAATTCTGCCCCACGAGAGTCTATCCATGTCCTGATAGTCTCAGGGTCTTGGTTGTCTATGTTGACCAAACAGTATCTTTTCCTCCAAAGTGCCTCCAAAACACTTGAAAAGTGGAAGATGCCACCTCAAAGGTAATTTTTTCTACTGCCTTTTGTCTTTTCATCCTGATCAAAACATGCTGTACAGTTTTTAAGCAATCCAAGCTCTTAATGCCCTGAAAATAGCAAAAAAGTCCTTGTTTCATAGGCAGTCCAAGGCAGCTGAACGTTGTGCTGCCTTCCACGAGTGTTGGATGGGGCCCATAATAAACAACCTGGGAATTAGCCGAGGGAATGGATTACATTAGGGCAGCCAGAGGGCTTTATGTCAGGCAAAGCAACATGATCAGGGTCTGCCAGTGGGATGGAAGAGCAACTGGAAGTGGCCAGGGTCAGTTTATAGTGGCACCAGTTTAACACAAACCCCCCAGTAAAATCCCCAGCATAGATAGCAGCTGCCCACCTCTAGCTGGCAGCTCCTCCACAGTGCCAGGGGCAGACCAGAGAGTAGGGAGGGAAGATTGCTGACTAAGGTGCAAGCCAGCTGTGGTGGGAATGAGCTAGAATTAGCCATACAATCCCCTCCTGCTTTTTAATAACTCAAACATTTGAAAATGGAAGACTCAGCTTGCACATTTCTAGTTGAGAGTGCTCTGAAAAATGAAATAGTGAGGTAAGATGCAGGCAGTGTCCTTCGAGAGGTGGCTAATAAGACTGTATTTCACTCTAAAAATTAATGCTTCTATAGCTGCACAGTGCTGTAGGTGCAATATATTTTCACCAAATAATAAAAACCACAGAAGAGTAGAATGCACTGCTTTGAAGAACATCACAACCAGAAAAACCAGTGTTCTCCAGGCAGAAAGGGACAGCTAACCATATGTGACTTGCAGTATGAAATCCATGGCTGTTGTGATGCCAGGTGACACAGTCAAAACTAGTAGCACTATTCCTCACTCCACTCATGATAAATTTTTATCATGTTCTTTCCCTTCCAGAATGTTCCTTTTTAATAGGTGGTGTTCTAGGAACTGCAACAATGGGATTTATTGTGCCTATTCTATCTATTAACAACAAAATGCTTTTGCAGTCCAAGTACAGAAAATCATTGAAGATGCTTGAAGATCCTTACAATTACTTCATAGACTGCTGTCTGACTCTTCGAGATAGATTAGATTGTGGGCAGAGTGCAGTAAGCTAAGAGGATGTCAGCTAACAATGACAGCAATAAAAAACAAAATTAAATTGAAACTGATTTTCACACCTTTTCACACTTTATCATTCCTGTAGCTCTTTCAAATGTCTAAAAAATGATTAAAAGTTCTAAATATAGCAAGTAAATAGTGAGCAGCAATCACAATGGCAAAGTAAAATATTGACAATACTGAGAAATGGATGTTGTAGGAGTACAAAAAGAAAGACAAATTAAGTGGTTAATGAATACGTTTAATTTCATTTCTGCAATTTCTTCCTCTGATACAATGGTGTTAGATATAATATACATGAATGACTTGCTGCATAGAACAACATATCAAAATATCAAGATCTTAATTCATAAGGCAATATTTTTTGGTAAAAGAATGTGATGTGTTATTGGCTTGAAAGGTTGATACCATTTCAGCCAACAACTACAGAATATCAGGAAGTGAAGCGTCAGAAGGAATCCCTGCTCACTGATTATGGGAGGAAACGTCATGGGCCATGGTCCTGAAAGGAAACACTTAAAGTTCCTCTATTCAGGTCCACGTGTGGAGTTTTTAAGATGAAGATGGCAGAGCTGTTTGACAGACAGCTGGCCTGTGGTGATCCAGCAGAAGCTGAGTGACCCTGCCCTGACCGATGCCGGTCCCTGCAGTGCAGCAGATCCTGTGTGCAGGTCCAGCCTGGGAGCTCTGCTGGGCACAAGGGCAGCGAGCACCTCTGCTGCCACGTGTCTCTGCCAGCTGCCCACACACACTTGTTACCTCAGTCTGAAACCTCAGAGGAAGGCAAACACCGCCTGCTGAAGCAACAGCCTTGCAGGAGCTGGAGGGATGCAGCAACCAGGAGCATGCAGCCAGCCCACTGCAACGAGTGCAGTGCAATGCAAACAAACATGCAACGCAAACATCTAAACATATTTCTTTAAAAAAACAAATGTTTTCTTTTTTCGATTGAAGGTTTGCTACAGTAAGCAAGTTCTAGCAACACATGTCTAACAGTGCTTTTACTCTTCAAACTTCACACCCATCATATAAAGAAAACTCCATGCTCTTTTTTTTTTTTTCTTTTTTTTTTCTTTTTTGGATTGAGCTCAGTCTGCCAAAGACAACAAGACTTCTTAATTTTCATTTAGGCTTAAATCTGAGGGGAAGTCCCCTGCTGGGAAAAAGTATTATGAGAAGGGGGCATTTGTGCAGGGAAGCCTTGTTCTAAAAATGGAAGTTTTAGGTTATTGGGTACTTCATAGCTAACAGGATACAAAGCTCCTCAAAGGTCTAAAGAACCAGTTTGAAAAAAAGTCCTCCCTGATCTGTTTCTGGTGGGAGCAGCAAGGTGAGTTACACCATAGGCTTGGTTACAGACACCAATTCTGTAAAAATGAAAGCAGAAAACTTTTCAGAAAGAAGCAATGAAAGTTCAATTTTGTGATTTTTGTCTTCAGAAACTTCTGTTTCTTGGTTTCTAACACACAGTTTGACCTGTTTCCAAGAAATAATCCACTTATGGGTGCAATGCTGTCTTTAATATATTTTTAACACATAATTTGAGAATTTTCCTGAGACTAGCAATCGTGGGATTTCAATCTCTGCCAAGCAGCTGCACAAGATCCTGATGACTGCTGGAATGAACTAAAGGCTGAACAGGACAACAGCGTCACTCTGAGCCAGCTCTGCTACCTGACAAAGGTGAGAAAGCAGTGCTCCAGCATGAGTCAGTCCCCTGTGGCAATGCCACTCGGAGGTACAAGTGTGATTGTCCACTCACCATCCCTGCTGTGGTTCTCCCTCCTGTCAGATCATTACTGAAGACTTGGATGTGTGACATGTATCTCTTAAGCTGTCTGCACATCTGGAAATGGCAGGGATCTCACCTTTCATGTCCTACCCACCAGCAGTCTCCTGTCACTGCATTCCAGCCCCCACAGCACAGCAGACAGAGCTCTGGCAAGCTAAATTCCTCTGCCATCACTTTCTGGCACCCCTATCAGTTCTTTCTCTGCTGCCACTGTGCAACTCAGCTCTGTCACAAGCTCAGAGGAGGGGTGCTGCTCTGTCCTGGTTCACCAAACCTTGCAGTAAGGCATCCCCTTAACATGCAATAAGTGGAGGGATATCGAGGGGAGACTGAGGTGCATCTCACAGCATGAGACTTTGTCTGGGGATGCATCCAAAGGGCTTCCTGGCCAAAATTTTTCCCTGTTATCAAAGTTCACTGCATTAGAACTACTCTCTTCCTTCCCCTCTGCCAGCTGCTCTCATTGCTTGGTAAAGCTTCAGGTACCAAGTACCAGCTCACCACAATGTGTCAGTCTCTGCAAACCCTGTTGTTATTTGTACACATACAGTGTACACATGCTTCCAAATGCAGCTCTGGTTCATCTGTGTCCATGCTCTTACAGAAAGGGGGAAGTTATGTGCATTTACAAAAGTCAAGGCTTGTTGAACACCATCTGATATAAAAGCTTAACTTTCTTTCATAAGGTCAGTTACTCCTTTGGGCTGTAATACTGCTAACTGCTGTATGAGCCATGTAACGAGACAGTTCAGAGCAACAGCTATCTCAAATTCTCAAATGATACACTACCTCCCCATCTTGTGTGCTGCTTCCCTGTGGCTGGGACAGCTGTGTGGCCACGTCCTCATCATGAATGCAAACCCAACAGTAAATGTGGGCAAGGCACTGCCTTGGCATCTTGGGGCTCTCCAGTGAGACTTGAGCAGGGCAGGGACGTGTTTGTTGGTCTCTGGTGTGCTCCAGCCCAGGAGACTCAGAGCCACCTCCAGCACTGCTCTCCTCTGTCCCACTGGAAATTCCAGTGCAGGATCCCACTGGTGGGGCACTGTGTATCGTGACAGCAGCAGCAGCACCTGTGCTGGGAAGAATAACTCCTCTGGTTTTAGTCTCCTGCCCTGAAGTGTAAGCACTACCTGGTCAAGAGTTTTTTTTTATTTCCATCCCACAGAAAACAACTCCTCAGGCTCTTGGAAGCAGCCACTTTGCTTCCTTTTGGCCATTTCTATTTTGTTTTCACACATTCATTTGAGTAACCAGTGTGGAGATGCATGCCAAGAAAGGCTTTTGCTTAATTTTTTTAACAGCATCTTGGAACATATTTTTGAAAGAAAACCAAATTTATTAAAAACCACATAGGGACTTAACAAAAAAAATAAATATATGCAGAAAAAAATTGAGCCTTGCCACCCTCCCTTTATCTTTTTTTTTAATTGGCAAAGAGCAAAAACTGAATGAAATTAATAAGATTAAAAAAAAGTAAATCTGACATTCTCTTACATTATTCAGAAGGAACAGCAGTAAACAGACTTGCAGTGGAGTCAAACAAATACCCAAATACATCTGGCTTTTAATTGGCAAAGAGCAAAAATGGAATGAAATTAATGAGTAAGATTAAAAAAAGTAAATCTGACACTCTCTTACATTATTCAGAAAGAACAGCAGTAAACAGACTTGCAGTGGAGTCAAACAAATACCCAAATACATCTGGCTAAAACTATAGCTGACATCAAAGAAGAGTAATGAAGACTAACGAAGAAATAAAGAGGAAAAAACCCAAGGAAGAGGTGTGGACAGGATCATGACTCAGTATGTATGCTTTATTTATCAACAGAAGGAAGAGGTTCATGCGCCATCCAGTTGCTCACTGGTACTTCCAAACATGTTCATCACAATATTCACTCATCTTTTTCTATTAGGATCTTATTTCGATTCCAGGATCCTGACATGTTCACTGCTCTAAGTTCCTGTTTTGTTTAGTGTCCCCTTCCTGTTTTCTAGCCCCTTACTGGGAATCCTTCCCCAGCAAAGGTGCCCCTAACTTCTCCTTTGACAATATTTGTTCTTTCCTGACAGAATTTGTGCTTTCCTGCTACCCCAGGAGGAACTCAGAACCAGAAATAAAAGCAAATCCTTATAGCTCTGTGTTTTGTTTGAGGCAGGCAGTCCAAGCAGGAGCAGCTGCACAGAGTTCCCATGTTTCAAACTTGGAGGTGCTCATGGGTAACATCAAAAGCCCAGGCTCTTCTCCCTTCAGATTTGCTCTGGCAGAGAAATGCTACAGCTGCTGCACTTCGTCTCCTATTTCTCTTTCTCATAATTCCTTTGTGCATTTTAGCAACGAGGGCTGGTGTGAGGTGTAGGAGGGGGATGCAGCAGAAAGGCAGTGTCCCAGCAGTAAATGCTGGGGTCTTCAGCACCACTGGGTTAACCAGACAATGGCCTAGTGCTCGCCATGTTACTCTCAGCAGTGCCCACAGTCCTGGCTGAGTTGTTTAGAGGCCAGTACACAGTGTTTCAGTCTCAAGCAGTGAAAGTGATGATGTGCACACCTCTCACCTTTGCATCACCTTCAGCATCACTGGGGCTTCCAGAAAAGGTCTCTGTTTCCAAAGCATTTCCTGAAAGTTGGAGCGTGTGGCACAAAAAGGATTACTAGGCATGTGAGCATTTCTAATATTGGGAGCTGGGGAAAAGAGCATGTTATGTGCATTTGTTAGTGCACACTGTGCACTGACTCCTCTCTCATTCATGGCTGGCCACTCTTTCCATCTTAAAGTCCTGCACTCAGGACTCAGAGCTTATTTCTGAAGCTGCTCCTGGCTGAAGTTTGGTGTACATGTATCCACCAAGGAGGAGTGTCTGTAATGGGCTACCTCTACCCATCAGATTTTGATTCCATGGGGCAATCAGGTTTGTCATTAACCTTTTGGCAGTCAGGTACTCGCTGCTGCTGCATCACCAGAGGGGGGATGAAGCTGTCTCACTTTATACAAAATCTCTGCTGCTTAGACAGAGCACACCTAGGCATCTTTAGGAAGGTTGTCTGCTCAGTTAACTTCAGGCAGTGAAGACACACGGAAAAGGGGCTGCTGGAGATACATATAAAGCAATCCCAGATCCTACAGTGACCCTCCAAAGAGTAAAAGGGTGTAAATGTGGGCTCCTCTGAGCACACAGTGAGGCATCTAGCACTTCAGCCCTTCTCAGTGTCCTGGGCTTTGTCTGGAGTCCCTTTGGGAAGTGCTGCCACAACTGTACGAGCAGGGCAAAAAATGATGCAATAAGTGGTGGACAGTCATTCCCCAGGGCCAGCAAAGGCTTCACCCATCCAGAATGGCTTGAAAGTAACCTTTTCTTCCTTAATGAGAAATGAGCAAACAAAAAAAAAGATAAACCAGACAAAAGAGGAAGAACTCATACAGATTTGTTTACCCCTCCTCTTACACTCAGAAAAGGTCTTGCTATTTAATTTCATTTCTTCCTAATTCTTTTAGAACTCACAACAATAAAAACCATGCCAATATTCACATGCTTTTTTGGTTCATAATCATTCATTTGTGAAGTTGAGAAACAACACTTTACCATATGGTGAATAAGAAAAAACCACAACATTTTGTTCATTAACCCTGGGTAGAATGATCTAAGGTCTTTAAAATAACTAACTCTTTGTCTTGGCAGACTTCAAATGACTCTTTTGGGAATTAGATATATATTTATGTATTTGATTTCTTAAAACTCTACGGAAATGGTATTTTTGTAAAAGTATGTTTGCCTTTGCCTAATTTTGTATGGCAAAGGGCAAGAGAGACTTTGCTAACAGTACATTAGAAGATCCACCCTCAGGAGGCTGCCTTTCCAGATTTTACTGCATTCAGCTGTTTCACTAAGCACAGGACATCTGCAGTATTTATAAACATGAGTGTTAAGCTGACAGCAGGGGAGTTGGCAAAATCTCTCACCTGTTCCATCTGGAGGTGACTTTACCTATCAACATTCTTTCAGAACGCCATATATCAAGATCCAAATGATGGAAATTTTCTGTGGTTACTGTGTTTCCTATTAAGCAACTTGTGAGCCTGAAGTCTCTTTGGTTAACAATACCTTTCTGGGCCACATTTCCTAAAATGCTCAAGGTCACATTTTTCCAAGTTCCCAGTACCCACAATTAAACTTGGGTTTGTCAAAATAAACACACCTTCCCTTTGGGCACCTGTGCAATAGGTGGTTTCTCAAAAAGCATCTGTATGCAGTAAACTGCAACCTGCCAGAAAGTAGCACCACTGATTTTGGTACCTACTAAGAGCCTGGGTGCTTTAGAAAAGCCACCCTTGCTACACACCTGCGTCACTGCTGTTTGTCCTTGTCCTGATACTCACATGTCCAGCCATGTCAAACCCAGTTTATTCCCCTTTCTTCCACAGGGCTTCTCTCCTTTGTGCAGGGCACCCACCAGAGTAAGTAACATAATCTTCCCCAGTGCACCTGAGCACACCAGTCACCAAACTCATCCAGCAGCTACTTCATCGGGTTTCTAATCTGTCCTACATCTTGTTTGGTCCTTTTATGTAATCTTATATGCAATACCTCGGTGGAGGGTAGTGGAAACCAAAGCAGAAAGCTACTGTTGCACAAAGTAAGATGAGAAGCTGATGTGAATTCATGATATTGATTTTTTTATCTTTGTAAATAAATAGCATGTGACTCCAAAAGACTGACATTTGTGCTTAGACTCCCCTTAAAAAAATTGTTAACAGATGGTCTCCTATCCCACAGCAGAGACTTGGTGTTGACAGAAAAAAGTGAAATCGTGATACTGGAAAAAATGGAGCCATTAGCTGGCAAACTAGATATTTTCAAAGATGTTCATATGACAGGGAAAGGAATGATTGTGAAGGTTCCTACCTGGACAGTAACTGTGAGTTTTTGTTCCATATTGAAGAGAGTTATTGGAACTTTCTCCAGGAAAGTAGGCAACTGGAGATTGGGAGTGGGAGGTTACTGGCAGTCAGGACCAGAATTTTGCTAAGGAGATGGAAACAAGACTCACTAAGATAATGTCACAGTTTGCAAGTTCATAAATATGAAGGTCCATGCCAGGGATGATTTGTCCAGCATTTAACACTCTCAAGTGTGCCTGAACAAGAGAGATAATGTAAGAGAGATCTAGATGACTAAAGGAACTTTGTGGGAGTTGTAGGAGTTTTTAAGGCAGTCTTCAAAGATGTTCCCAAACTGCATATATTTGTGTTAATTTTCTCTTTGTGCATGTCTTATTTCTCAGAATTTTTACATCCTTGAACTTGCAAGATGATCCTGTACATTACTGGCCCTGGACAAACAGCACTGGGTGAACATCTTTTCAGTAGAGCCCATTTCCATTAGGGTAATGCAGCTTTTTGCTGAAATCAAAATGTTTTGTCACATTCAAGAAAACAAATTTTGTAAAAATGTTAGAATTTATAATTTCAATTTAATCTTTTCCTTTTAACATGGCAAAATGTTTCAGTGTTACTTTATGTGTTTATTAATTTTGTTTTGGCATTTATATTTGATTAATTTTAGAATTACACTGGTTTGGTATTATTGAGAAAACAATTCAATACCAATGAAGTGAAATAACTTGGTGTTTCCAGAGCAGTTTTAATATCCATCCCACTGGGAAAATTTGATGTTTTGTTCCAATATGCAGTGAAAATAAATACAAACGTCAAAATTTCCTTTGGAATGGGAATTTCAGATTCTAACCAGCTCTAATCAACAACAAAGCCATCTGCTTTGTATTAATGACTTAGGACAGCATTTAATGCTGCAAGAGAGGGTGATATTCCACTGCTCAGCATTGCTCATGGAAGTCAATGACATATGGCAAGTTTCTAGCTTCTAGTTGTCTAGGGGAGTTGAAGCTAGCCACTTCTATTTTATTCCTCATGTTCTATTGCCAAGTTCACGGAATTCATCTTGCAAATCCAAGATTTTCCTGTGAATATATGAGAAAACATCCTCCTAGTGACATATGGCACAGCCTACAGCTCCTACATTTGAAAGGAACTTGTAATTCCCAAATTGCAGTGCAGCAAGCTACTTCCATTTTACAAAGGTTTTAAATTGATTTAAATAGAATATTTGCTACATAATAAATGGCCATTTTTGAACATTAACAGTTAAATAAATATATTTTATTTCAAAAGTTAACTTCATCCACATAGGTCATAACATGAATTCTCTTTGAGAAGATATGCTGACATGAAGGACTTTAGCACAAATGAAAGTAGTATTTAACTTTTGTTTTAAAACACTGTCTTTGCTGTTTTTTCCTAAGACCTCTTCTCTGTCTTCACCTACAAACTTTGTGCTGCAGATAAGGTACAGAAAACCATGAAATTGCCCCAAAGCTGGTCCAGCAATGCAGTCAGCTTGCAAAGCTCACCCATGGACCCCAGCTCAGCTGCTGTGCCCCCTGAGGAGTTTCCACGGAGAAGGATGTGGTTACCATTGGTGATGAGAGTATCTCTTCTCTCTCCTGACAATCTGATGATTAACCAAGCCACCTTACAGCACCTCCTCCACACTCTGCATGGACAGCTGACCTGGGAGGGATGGATCTGCGGGTGCACAACAGGCATTTAATGCGGAGATTCTGCTCCCTCTGAGCACCATTTGTACACAAACCTGAAAAAAACACCTTAGCTTGGGAAACTTAGCTTGGATATAATGTATAAAGTTACTGGAAGAAGATTTTGATTTGTATTCACTTTGAAAGTCAGCCCGCTGTGAAAAACCCAGAGCTGTGTCTTACCCAACTGCTATTTCATGCATAACACAGTGTGCTGCCTGGTTTTAGAAATTACTCAACAGGAATGAATTTGGGAGTTTGAACAACATGGTAAAGGTCGGTAAGCAAACTCCCTTAAGAGGAATAGAAAAACATTTGACAAATTAGGTGCAAAAATAATTTGCCATGCTTCTCTGTCTGTCACACACGTGTAAACAAATGCTTGTATAATCTTGATGTTGTTACTATTGCTTGTTATCAATAAACAAAACCACAGCAGTTCTCAATATTAAGTTAGGTAGCAAGCACTCACATACAGAGCTGGTTTACAAAGGAACTCTTGAAATGCCATGTATCACACAGGCATTAAACAGAGTGTAGTAAAAAATTGTTTGCATGAATTAAAAAAAGCTTATAGCATTGCACAAATTGCAACAAGAAATAATGTATAAAACCCAGGACAAAATCTAGACAGAAAAATATGAATTATGAAATTGAAAACGTTTCTGCCATCACTGAAAATTTTCAGTAAATTCAACTAAGATGAACTCCTTCACAAAAGAAAGGGTTAACAGCACTTCTTCCTTCACTACTAACATCCTTTGAGGAAGTAAACAAAGTCCATCAGATAACTGTCTTCAAACAAACGAACTGTTTTTTCTCATGTGAACAACAAACAATTTGTATCACTCTTGTAGAAAAGAAGAAGTGCCAGTACCAGAAAGCTCTTTCCAAAGTTTAACTTTAGGAAAACCAGATTCTATCCAACATGAACTAAAATGTCACTATTCACCACTTCCTAGTGACTGTAAATAAACAGAGAAGCTGTTACATTTTTAGGCCAGTGCACTTTTGCCTCTTTGCTGTTCTCAAGATGTCAGCTTCTCTGAGATTTCTTGTATGTGAGTTTTAGTGCCTTTCCCCATTTTTAATTTTCTAGTTAGTATTTATTTATTGTGTTAGTATATAAACCTTGTGTTAGTATATAAAACCTTGTGTTAGTATATATTTATTGTGTTAGTATATAAAACCTTGTCCTTTCTTTCTTATACTTCGTCTTTCTCCCCTACCTCTTATTTTCCACTACTACTCCTCAGCTCCCAAAAACAAACACAATCTTTCTTACTTTTCCTACTATCTTTGAAAAGTCTGTCATATAATTTCTCTTAAGTTTTTCTGCATTTCCCATGCATGTCCATTCTTACTACTAGCATTTGCAAATAATGGCATTTTTGATGTCATGCACCATCAAAACAACATCCTAACAATAAAATATATTATCTCTGAAGCAGCAGGGTTTGGAAACCTTGGAAGAAGACAATCTGTAGCTTAATCTCTGTGTCTCTCTCTGGTTAAATCACCCAAAAGAAATATGTAGCAAAGATGTATTTGGTATCTAATTCATAGAAAACTGTTGCCATTTAATCTACCGTGATTTGCCTTGCTGCTTTTGCCTTCATGGTAGAGTGCTGTTACTGCTGTTTTTAAGAGCAGTTTCTGAATTCTGAACAGCATCAGCACCAGTGTCAAGTACAAATTCAGATTTTGATGATCTGATTCCTTTTCCTGGGAAGCATTACTTTTCAGACATGGAGAGGAGTGAAAATGTATGTAAGCATGAGAGATGCTGACTCTAATGAGAATATTTTGGCTATGGCTAATGAAAGATTTACCAGTTACCTGATGGCCAATATTTCAGATCCTTTCAGTGACATATGCTCTTACATAATCATAATCTCACCAATAGAGTTCTGTCTCTGACATTTGTTCCAGTTTCTTTTCTTGCTCTGTATGCCTCATATGACCCATTCTTATTAAAGCAATAACCTCTTGCACTCTCAGTGTCATGCCTTATAAAAATAAAGGTCTCATATTTTAAATGTCTCTCTCCTCCTGCTTGCTACATATAGCTTTTAGGGAGCCACATTAAGCAACAGTATCCATTTCATTGAGAGGTGCTTTAAAATCTATCTCTTGGTTACATTAAAACCAGGATGTTTTCAAATTAGTCTCCACAGGATGATAAAACAGTGACTTATCAGCAGTTTACCACCCAGCTCTTGGTAATAGTCATTTGATCTCAATCTGAATGAAAGATGGAGCTATCATCATATCATGAACACAGTTCAAACCCACACATTGTTCATTCATGTGTGATCAGATGGGAACTGGTTTCAGTGATCTCATACTGCTTTGTGAAACCTCCTATTAGCATATATTGTCATTACTTCTTTTAAAGGTTGGCAGTAAAGTTGGCTTTGGAGTTGGCTTTCAGGCACTAAAAAAAAAAAAAAAAAAAAAAAAAAAAGGGAAAAAGAAAAATCCCACACAACTTTGGGAGAAAGTCAAAATTTTCTTGGAAGTTTACTTGATGAAGTAATATGAGTGGGATAGAGCAATATCCTTGATTTTGGCAGCAAACCTTCCTTCTGGAACTTCATTAAAAAGCCATTCCACTTTATGAGTTATCAGCAAAGAGCGGGTATTTTTGAGTGCGACTGATGGTCCTCCCTCTTCTGACAAAATTAGAAACATCAATAATTCTTAGATTAATTGCTTAGAAAATTTCCAAGAGGCAAACATTTCCTTATTTTTAGACCCTTGTTTTCTTCTGTAGTCAAAGCAGTGGAGGCCAAAGTTCGACTACACGTACTTCACTTAAATGATGGGATCTCTCTGCTCTCAGTTTTATATGTGCACAGAAACAAGTGTGCACCACTGCTGTGTGGGCAGGGGTGTCCCATGCTGAGCCCTCCATTCCCAGTCCCTGAATAAATCCTGATTTATCTCACAGAGGTCTGGGAGCAGTGTTCATGCCACACATCTACAGGTCCATCCAAAGGAGTTGAGGACGTGGATATGCTAGACCCCTAGCAGGGACTACTGGCATGAGAGATGCTGACTTTGATGAGAATATTTTGCCTGTGGCTAATGAAAGATTTACCAGTTAGCTGATGGCCAATATTTCAGAGTGACATATGCTCTTATATAATCATAATCTCACCAATGGAGTTCTGTCTCTGACATTTGTTCCAGTTTCTTTTCTTGCTCTGTATGCCTCATATGACCCATTCTTATTAAAGCAATAACCTCTTGCACTCTCAGTGTCATGCCTTATAAAAATAAAGGTCTCGTATTTTAAATATCTCTCTCCTCCTGCTTGTCAGGAGGACAAGACTTGCCCCATGATGCTGGTAACAAAGTGTTGTGTGTGGCCAGCAAGTGGTAGGAAACCTGTGTGGGCCAAGGGCTGAGGATAGGTGCTGGCAGTGACATGGTCTGATGGAGTCCTGGCACAACAGTTGTTGCTACCTCAAGCACAAAGTGGAAAGCTGTAGTGAAATAACGCACATCTCACCACTTAGATTTTTCCTGTTCCTTATTCAGGGGAAAAAAAAGTCTTTCTAAAAAAGTTCTGTGTACCCTTCTCCACTCACTGCTTAGTTATGCACCTGGGAATCCAATCATGGGGTTGTCTTCTGACCAAAGATCTGCATTAGTGTTCCTGAGAGGCTGCTCCTGGGCAGAGTACCAGGAGACAATCCTCACCAGCACGAGCTTGGCTGTTCTCACTAGCACAGAGCTTGGGTGTCCTCACCAACTTCTGCATGTGAAAAGGCTAAACACTGCAGAACTGGATGAGATGGGTTAAATGCTGCTGCTAAGAAGCTGAGTTTGTGAAGGGGGGTCGTAACAAATCTTTTATTTGACTCCCTAATGAGGTAAAAATAAATGGACTCTCTCAAGTGCCTTAGCAGGTCAAACAAAGCAGTAAGCCCTGAGATAAACATAGGAGAGAAACAGGTGGCCTGCAAATTTATCATTGTTAAAGCACTATAAGCATGACAGAAAAGGGTAATTAGCACATTTGGAGCAGGGAGGGATATTGGTGGAGAAGGAGGTTGTCACTAACCTCTGTGGAGCAGTCTCACCTTCATTTTAAAGGAGGCAGATGGTGCATTAGAAGATCTGTATCATATCTGGTAACAAATATATCTGGAATTGACTGGTTTTGAAGACTGTGGGGGCTTTGGCAAGGCCTGATCTCACTTGACACATCTTGGTTCTTAGGACAATTGAATTCAGCTGATGAACTGGGAAAGGAGGGGGGCTACTTGAAACCAAGTGGGAGAGAGACCTAAGGAAAAAACTCATTTCCAGGTGTGACCTCATTCCAGCTCAGGCAGAAATTCTTTAATGATCTCCATGTAGATGCCAGCCTGCAGCACTCAATAGTGTATGCCAAAGGTAGATTCTGCTGTTTCACAGCTCATAAACTCACGTGATAAAAATATATCACCTCCCTTACTCTTATACTGTTAAACCATCCTGATGACAGCACCTGTTTCACACTTGTATGAGCATGAATGTCCATGCACCATGTGATCACTTCTCTGATTCTTGACTGATGACAATGAAATATAGCATGGAGAAAAGGCAGAAGGCAATGCTGAGTGGGAACGCTCACCTTGCAGACAAGCAGATTTTGCCATCATCTTAACAACTAGGAGGAGTAAGTCAGAGAATCACAGAATAAGGTGAGCTGGAAGGGACCCACAACAAACATCAAGTCCAACTCCAGGCCCTGCTCAGCACATCCCCATGTGCCCAAGAATCACACCATGTGCCCAAGAGCATTGTCCAAATGCCTTTTGAACTCTTGTTAGGCTGATGCTGTGACCACAGCCCTGGGGAGCTGTGCCAGTGCCCAACCAGCCTCTGGGTGAAAACTTTTTTCTAATAATCCAACCTAAACCTCCCCTGATACAACTTCAGGCCATTCCTTGGGTCCTGTCACATGGACCACAGAAGAGGGATCAGTGTCTGCCCCTCCTCTTCCCTTCATGAGGAAGTTGAAGTCTCTCCCCAGGGTCCTCTTCTTCAGGTTGAACAGAAGAAGTGATCTCATCTGCTCCTCATACAGCTTCCCCTTAAGGCCCTTCACTGTCTTTGTTGCTATTGTTTGGGTGCCCTCTAATGCCTTTATAGCTCTCTTATTTTGTGGTGCCTGAAACTGCCCTAGCACTGGATGTGAACGGCCCAGTGCAGAGCAGAGCAGGGCAATCCCCTCCCTTGCCCAGCTGGTGATGCTGTGCCAGATGCCCAGGACACTCTTGGCCCTCCTGGCTGCCTGGGCACTGCTGACTCATATTCACCTTTATGTTGTTCATCTATGAACACATGCAGGGGATTTATTCCCTTCTGCCCCAAGGCAGAAGGCAGAACTCACCTGCCTAGTCCAAACATCTTCCAAAAACTTGAGGACATACCTCTGCATGCCCCCTGCATCAGGCAGCAGATGGGGCCTTACACTGAACACAGAATGTGCTGTCCAGCTCCCCTTGCACAGTCACAAGCATGGACAGTATTTTACACATTTCACCTAGAAGATAGTTTTACTCTTTATTAAAAAATAAAAACCAAACAGATCTTTTAAGCACAGCTTTGAAGTGGGTCCAAAGTAAACAAGGGTGCTCAGGGAAGATCAGACAGCTCAGCTTCATCATTAAAATACTCTTTCTACAGAATATGTGTGAGATGCTCAAAGAAAGGAAAGGAGTCTGTGTATGTGAACTTTAAAAGGAGCCACAAACAAAAAAGCATTATTCTGCTGATTTTTTTCCCTGCAGGAATCTATCTCAGCAGATTATCACTCCTGTATCCATTCAATGGCCATTTGAGACATCAACTTTTTCATCTGGGAACTCTGAAGTTTTTATATATTCTGATCTCTTATGTTTACAAAGCTAGCAGATAACAGAAGCATATTTAACTAAAATTTGACCAAATATGTCTAGAATAGCACCTTCACAGAAGAAACTACAGGTTCTTGATGAGATGATCTAGAAACACTGAGACACCACTAAAAGGTGCATTGTAATGACTGTGGAACATGGATGCATCTTCATTCTGAGAAAGACACATAGACAGGACTGTTCAAAATGGAAAACTCCAGATACTTTTTAAGATAGTGATAGGACTCAAGCAAATTGGCAAAGTTACACTTTCAAGGACAGTAACGCATGTAAGCCCCTTGAACACTCAAATTATTTGCGGGGAGAGTTGTGGTGTGATGCTGGGCAGATTCCACCGATTTACAGGACCCTCTCTGCTTCAGCATGCACTGAATAAAAGACTCTGGGATGTGCAGTTGTTGAATTGTAAGTAAATTCCCCCTGGCTGAAGCCATCTTCCTTATTCACAGAGACCCCACTCTTGGATTTCTGCAACCACTTTCCAAGGAGTGTCACAAAAATGAAGCATATTGGAAACTGCACTAATATATATGCTCCTATTGTATGAAAGAGATGCACGCTAGAAGAGTTAAGAGAGAAGGCACAGATCACCCAAATTTCAGCTTTTCCAACTACTTAAATTTGAAAATCCACCTGTATCTTTCCATGTAATATATGCACATGTACATGTATAAGCTTTACACACGACATATGTGAACATATACAGCATTAACTGGAGGGACACCCTTCCAAGAGGAGGAGACAAGACACCCCCAGTTAGGCTACCATGCAGGTGAGACAGCACAGAGTGGGGAGCAGGGTGCAGAGGTGGATGCCACACTGAACTGTGAGTGCCCTGAAGAGAACCAAATGGTCCTTCAGAACTGGTGGATGGGGCAGATCTGAGGTCAGCTGTCACAGCTGCTTAGCACGAGCCCCCTGCACCTTCCAAGACCTTGGCACCGCAGCTCTGCTCAGCTGCTGCAGCCAGGGATGCGAGCACTCATGCATGGAGCGTGAAGCAGATGTTGTAAGCAAGGCATTTACTTTTCCTTCCAGCACTGCAAACTAAAAACATGCCTTAAGTAATGGATTGCCTAAAAATGTGCTGTCCTCTCCATGGATGCTCTCCTGTCTCCTTTCCTGCTCAAGGGTGATTATGCCTCCATGCAGGCAGAAGACTTTCTGTCCTACGATGGCTCAGCCACACTAGGTGGCTGGGTTACTTAGGGTAAGTCTGCAGCATTATATTACTATTCTAGAAGGAATGAGTTCCTAAAGCCCAAAGATCAACCTTCTATTGCTGAACTCACTGCAAGCATGGAAATGACACTGATGTCTCTGAGAAACAAGCGAATGGGAAAAAGTGTAAGGAACTGAGTGAATGATGTACTGCAGGCATAATATGAGAGGGGTCATATTTAATTACTGACTCTGCACAGGCAAGAACAGCTTTTACAGCAACACAAGAGACTGCAACTTACCAAAATAATTGCATAACCAAAAATAAAGGCAAAAACATGACAGCCCAGCTTCACATGGTCAGAGGAGAAGGGACTGCTGGGCAGCCAACACTCTCTCCACAGTGGCTGAGAGGCACATCCATAGCTGGCCAGCTCTTCCCCTGCCTGCCCAGCAGCAGCTGTGTGGGGACATTCTGGAAGCATCACATAGCAGCAGGGATGCTGAGAAGCTGCTGGACACTGAAAGCATCTCCTATCATGGGACATTCTGCAGCCATTAACTCTGAACCTCAGGCATCTCTGCTTCCATTTGGGGTTCCAGTCCCATTCTGGGTCTCCCTCCATAGTGTGAGCTCTGCTTCTGATGGGGAGATAGCACTGTCCTTTGCTCCAGTTTGCAAAATCTTTAAATCAGTGTTCATCAGCATAACTGTTGATGAGATTATGATCCTCTTAATACACTAATAGCTTCAAGTTAGCAGCAGTACTAGTTAGAGCAAACGCCACCACCAAGAGGAGCTATGCAAAAACAGCTAAACAATGAGATCTCATAACTCATTAGGAAGCTGATACTTAGGAGCTGTGATCCAAGAAAACTTAGGAGGGTGTTTAACAGCATTGGTCTAGAACACTTATCTGTAGAAGGGAACAGGAGAGCAGCCTGAATATGGAGATATGAATTCACATCTTTCACTTCTCTAGTGCATTCACCTTCCCAACACTTCAGTACATCAAGGAAGTCTTTGGTGAAGAGCTCAGACACAGAGCAACAAAACACAGATCCAAATAAGTTTAGACACTGAAGGTAAGAGTGGGAAGAGAAGTAGGGTTGCTCTATCCAAACATGCTCAAGCCAAACACCCCAAAGTCCCTGCTCAGCAGCCATTTGTCCCTGGAAGTGAGCAGGCATCAGAGTCTGCCTTTTTGTGACATTGAGTATTAACCAAGTTACATACCAGTCTCAGTAGGATTCAGGACCTACCTCATACTTGATCTTTCTTATAATCAAATTGTTCTTTTGGCCTGAGAAGAGTCTAGTGGGGAGGGGTGTGCACAGGGACATGACAAAGCTTTCCTCACATACTGTAGTCACCAACATTACAGACAAAATGCTAAACTTAGGCAAACCTCAGTACAGGAAGCTTTAATGAACAAATCTTCTATTCTGTGACACAAGTGGTAATGCTAAGTAAAGAGGAACATACCATGAACAATCCATGAGACATCCAGGGACCACGTTCCCTGCAGTCCTGTTGGCTGAGCAATCTCCCAAGTAATTATTGTCTCTATCCACAAACCAGGAATGCCACAATGTGGTGGAGGAGAAGTTTCTGGTGAAGTCTCCTGTTTTGATAAATCCCAAAGGATTGTACACACAGTGGGGATGGTGACAGCCACAACCCCTGGGCAGCAGGGCATGGGCAGGACTCTGCTATGATGTACAAATACATGGCTCTGGCTTAACAGTGCTTCTTTGGGTAGAAAGCAGAGTGTTCAAAGGACATTCTCAATCCTTTGGGGTTGTCAGTGACCAGGACAACAACTGCTGTATTTTCTACAGCATGGTTTTCACTTACCTCTGATTATTGCTAATACCAATCCAATATCCAATCCTTAAGATGTCAGGAAGCTGCTTTCCTCACCTCAACTCAAAAGTTGTAGACAAAGTGCATATTGGCATATATTAATTAACTTCTGCTATTTTTCTCTAGGAAAATGATAAACAATAAAAAAGGACTTATTTTTTTACTGAGGACTTCTAAAATGTCAGCTGTACCTAGTAAATGGAATAAGAAGAATGTAATTAAACATCTGCTCTTTCACTCCTAGTAATGACTTTAAAGCAGCCAGAAAACTCTGAAGGTTGTGGCCATGGTAACAGACACCAGCTTAGGAAAAAGGAAATATCTGCAGTTATAATTGAACATAGAGATTGCTCATCTCCTTCTCTGAGTTGGAAGTTTACAATCAAAGCTTTGATGTGTGTGCTGGTTCCTCTAAAACAATTCCATCCTATGCCATGTGGTACACTTATTGTGAGAAACTACCAAGTATAAAAATATGTATATATAGTTCTAATGCTCCATTCACTCTTGTTTGAAGGAAGAAAAACTCCTCTTTTTTTGGCAAGTGGCTGGAGCAATTGCTGGTAAATACTTTTTGTGGAAAATGACAATGCAGCATGATGGAAATGGGTCAGACTTCCCTAACATGCAGCTGTCTCCCTCCCTCAGATCAGCAAAGTAATCACTGCTAACACCAGAGTGATGTCCAGCAGCACTTCTGGAACATCCTGCAGAACTGAGCCCAGAGACCTCCTTGGCTTGGCTGAGACAGAACTGACAGAACTGATTTGATTCCTCAAACCCACCTGACCTTGCCACACCCTACTACCTGGCCCACTGCCTCTGGTGCCTCCCCAGGCTCTCCCTTGTCTGTGGCCAGGGTCCATTCCAGCTTGCACCCACTAGGCACTGCAGTTCCTCAGACACATACAAGCATACAAGTGGAGAAGAGCAAGGCCATTAACCAAACAAAGCCCAGTAAAATATGAATCGCAGCAGAGACAGGGAAGGTAAGTTGAGCCAGAGGTGGAGGTGGGTGACATGGGTGTGCTGTGCACAGAGACGATGAGCAGCTCCTGGAGCTCTGCACGATGACTGGAACCACTTGGAGCAAGAGCCAGCAGTGAAGGAAAGGGTTTTCAGAGTGTTTTACACACCTGTTTTACACAACTGCTTCAAAGGGGAACTTGTAAGCAATGTGCATATTGGCCAAAGAATCCAAGAAAAAAGCATTTGTCCACTTCAGTGCCCAATATCAACCTTGATTCATAAAAAAGTTGCAAACACTTCTCTTTGAAATGCAGATGGTAAAATATGATATGAAAATAAGCAGGCAAAGGTAGGCTCGGGGAGCTGGTGCTGCTGAGCCCTACTGAAACCACCAACTTGTATTTTTTGAAGGCTTCCTGTAAACCTTGTCTGAGGTTCACTTGTAGAACTGGGGTGAACCTCAGCTGCCGGCTGGAGGCCAGCTGTGAAGCTGGTGCAAGTAAATAGGTTGTAGCAGTCTTCTGTGCAGGCACTAGAACTGGGGTGAACCTCAGCTGCTGGCTGGAGTAAATAAAAAAAAGCTGGTGCAAGTAAATAGGTTGTAGCAGTCTTCTGTGCAGGCAATAATTATGGGCAGGGTATGAATATCTGAAAATGTTACGTTTTTGGTGTGACTTTCATTTTGAACTGCACTTTAAGAACTTAAACAGCACAAAAATACTAATTTATTTAGATTTTTTTAATAAAGAAGCCATGAATAATTTTTTCCAGGAGTTTCCAAGCAAACAAGATACCACTGTCTCCTTACTGCAGATGCTCTCAGCAAACTGTTTGGAGCATCAAACAGTTTGGCCTTCATAAAGGCAGAAAACACACCAACACAGTTGTCCTGATCAACGGCTTAAAATTATATTAAACTAGCACATACCAAGCACATTGCTGGAGCCTGCAATGTAAATGCTGCCTTGTCAAACGTGAAGACAACCAATTTCTCAGACAAGCCTGGTGGAGCTTGAGAACTCCTCTAGCATGGCCAAGAGAAATAAAGCTACTGCCACCAGCATTACATGGGCTTCATGCCTGTGGTTTCTAACAATACCACCCCAGCAGCATGGCCAGATGAAAATTTAATTCAGTGAAGTTCCAAGAAACTCCAGTCTCACTAGCAGTGCAAGGCAGCTCAATCATGAATGGAAATCAATGACCTGTTAAGACCTGGGGGTTGGACTAGATGACCTTTAAGGGTCCTTCCCAACCTCAACTATTCTCTGATTCTGACTTGGGATGCCTTGAGGGGCACCTGTCTGCCTCTCTGCACAGCTGCTCCAGGGGCCCGACCCTGTAGCAGAGCCATTCCCATCTCTGAGGCTGCAGAGATGGACGAGTTCAGCAGTTGCCCTGCAGGGGTGTAAGCTGCCATCCAGTCTAAAATGCTCAGCTCTTGGGGTTTCCTTATGGCTGCAATATCTGTCCCTCAGGTGCACCCCCAGGAGGCCTGTGGGTATTGAGCAATCCCCAGACACCATCAGACCTCGTGCAGTGCCCAGTGCATTCAGCCCCTCCCTGAGCCCAAAACATGAACAAAGGCCTGAGATGTCTACCCAGCATCACTGTGCCACAGGCTGCTCTCTCCCTCCTTCTGCTGCAGAGCTGCAATAGCCAGTGGGGACCAGCATCTCGTGCCACCAGTACTCAGAAGCCACTCCTGTTTCCAGATCAAAGGTGCAGGGGACTGGCAGTGCTTGTGGCTCTCTGAAACTCCTTGGAAGAGCAGGGTGGTCAGGAAGTGCTGCAGAAGAGGGGAGGAAGCAGACAAGGGGAGGCAGGTCTTCTGGGGCCAGACAGCATTCCCTGTTTTACTTGGAGGGCTTCTCAGAGCCCTCCATATGACATAAGGACCATGAGCCAGCTCCATATGACCTTTCACGTGAGCGGAGAAGAGTGACAGCAGATGCTGGTAGCCAAAGGGAGGGGAGATTTAGTGCTGCTCTATTTCCTTCCCTGGAAAACTTGTTTTTGTAGGAGGAGGTCAGAGACACAGCGCAGCAACCTGAGGGAGGGCGTTCTCGCCTGCTCTTCTGAAGGACTGGAAATTGAATGGAGTGGATTGTGCCATGAAGCCTCACTTCACTGGAGCTTTTATCTTTTAAAATTAGGTTAGGAAATTTATTGCTACAGTAGCTTAATCCCACAGTGCATTATCTGCACACATGATGGACTGGAATATGAACTAATTCTGTCAATAAAGTGACTGCCTGCATCTTGATCATCAGATACAAGGAATTCAGTCTTCCTTTTGAGATGCTAAGCAGCTGCAGACTGGCAGACTCCCCTGCCTATGCTTCTGGTTTGGATGCTTCCTACATTCAAGTTGCTCAGCAAGAGATGATGCTGTGGGAAGGGAGGAAAGGGGGGAGAAATTAGGTTCCAGGCACCTGGGTGCACACTGTGACTCTGCACTACCCCGTGGGGTGGCACAGGGGCTGCAGCCCCCAGGGACCTCTCTGCCTGATACCATGAGCTCTGCGTGTGCTGGGGACCCAGCTGTCCAGCTCTGCTCATCTTCAGTCTGTGCCCTGTACTGACAGGAGAGGCAGACACCAACAAAAGTGTTCCCTCTGAAGGCTCAGATCAGCAGGGAGCTCCTTTGGTGGAAGGGATCCACTGCTGGGCACTCACAGCCACAGCCCCAGCTCTGCCTGAACAGAGCAAGGGGCTGGACTGGCTCAGAGGATGTGTGCAGGTACACACTGAGGGCTCTGAATCTAGAATCAACCTTTAACAAGATACACCCTCCAACAACAGCTCAGGAGAAGATTGTTTTAATATCAAACTCTCCACATTACTTACCTGCAGAAAACTCCAGATCCAGAAATATAAATTTCACTGTCTCTATACAAGCTATAGAAATCTAGTCAATACCATTTCTAAATGGAATCTAGAGAGTGAGTGAGCAAATTCCAAATTTATGGTTGGCAGAAACAGAAATATGGGAATCTAGTTTCACAAAATTGCTTGAGCAGATCACAGTCTGAGTTTGCTCAAGATGGGAGTGTCAGATTGAGTTATATAATTCCGTCTTGATGTGAAGTTCCTTGATTTTAGCAAAAATGGCTGGAAAATGAAACCTCATGGCAAAATAGACTTTTCTACCTGATTGCTCAGCTGACAAATCCTCAAATAAATTATTCTTTGAGCAGCATCCAGGATAAGTGGTCCACCAAACAAGTAAGATGAAGTCTGGAATGTCACAGGAGTATCTGGTCTTCGGTTTTACAACATCTAAGATGTAGCCACTAGGAAAAGGCTTTTCAGCCAGCCCACAATATGAAAAGGTGAAATCTTATTGTTCAGACCAGAGAATGCTCTAACGTTCATATAAAAAAGTTAAATTATATGCAGGGAACAAACTTAACTAGACTGACTTGTTATTTCTGAAGGCCCTTTCCTCTTCTTTTTCCTCTTTTTAAAGGAACTAGTTCTCATTCAGTTCTCATTTATACAACATATTCAGAAGAAGTAGCTGATAACATTGAGAGATACACAAAACCTGCACTATTCATGGGAAGGAGGACAAGGACTGATTTTCCTGTCATCAAAAGGGCAGCTAAATATTCTGTCATTTCTCCTCTATTGGTCTGTTTGAGCCCAAAAGAGAAGTAGCTGTGTTATTTGGTTTGTGAGATGTCACCACCAACTCCTCCAAAAGTCTCTAAGCCCTTTGGCACCAAGAAGAAGACAACTGGATATTTGTCAGACTTCAGAGGGAGATGTTCAGGGAGAAATATCACAGTCTTAATTGAGGAACAAGCAGGAGTGTTTTAAGACTACAAGATATTTATAATCTCACACATTTTGAATGTAAAGGGTACAAATATAATTTTTGCTCTTCCTCTGCAGGCCAAGATATGAGGGACACTTGCCAGAACACAAAAGAATTTTCACCCCATTCCAAACTCCCATTAAAAAAAGTGTACTAAGTCTGAAAAATAAGTGTAGTCATTTGAATCAAGAATTTGGCTTTGTAACCCACTGGGAGACTGAAGCAGAGCAAAACACATCTGCTAACACCCCAACTTGAGCACCACAGTTGGCAAGTGCTGCTGAAGAGATCTCAGACTGAAGTTGTAGAAATGTTAGAGGTTAAAACTGAAGTTTCTTGGCCGAACTGACCTTAAATGGAAACTCTGTAGGAAGTCTGCCTGCACTGGCTTCCCAGCCCGTACGTAAGCATTCATTTCTAATAGATACATGGATGTATATGGAAAGGCTAATTCAAAACCACGTGGGTAAAATCAAAGCAAATCACTCCTCTGGGGATGTGCTGGACAGAGTAAGGCAGATGTTTCCTCCTTCAGGATCATGAATCAGAGGAGAAATATCAGGTGGAAGGTGATTACAGTAGGGTTCTTCCAAGCTGAGTCTCGGGATGGATGTAGTTGTACATTTTCATTAATAACCAGGATGCATCATCTCAAAGCAGTGCAGTTACTGGTGACACCAAGGTGACAGGCACCATCAGGTGGACACCCCACAAGAAGAATGGGACAATTTTAGCACTCGAACAGTGCAAAGGGATGAAATTCCTTATTGCAAAATGCAGCATGAGAGGGACAAGTGGGAATAATTGATGTTCTTAACTAGAAATGATGGAGCGGGAGAAAGAGCTGAAGGACTTATACAGCCATAAGATAACAGGAAAATACCAATATGATGCATCCTGCAGGACACAAGTGATGCTTTCTAATGAACCTGCTGAGACCAATCTGTTGAGTTCAGGGAGGGTAAAATACCAATGCTTGTAATCAGCAGGTTTTGGAAAAAATGGGGGCTCACCTGGATTACTGTAGTACATGGCCAGGAAAACACGCTGAGGAAAAGGGATTTTGGCCTGCAGTGGCTGCAGAGCAGGGCTATTAAGCCAAATAAGGGAATGGAAAGCCTGTGCTCTCAGAGGAGTCCAGAGGCACTTGGATGTTTAGCCTTGCTAAAGAAAGGCCAAGAGGGGATATGGTTGAAGTCTATAAATACATCAGAGGGGGTAAACACCAGGGAAGGAGAAAAGCTGTTTAAACTGAAGGACAATGCTGGCAAAAGAACAAATGGGTATAAACTAGCCATAACAAATTTTGGCTGGGAATGAGAAGCAAATCTCAAACCACCAGAGCAGCAAAGTCTGTGGAACAGCCTTCTTCAAAGATCACAAGACAAAGAGCCAAAGTCGTGGGAAAATGCAATTTAAAAACTCCACAAATAGGGTCTGTGGGACATGGATACCTGCAGTGGACTGGGGGAGTCAGGAGGGCCCCCAGGTTTCCAAAGAAACAAGCATGCTTCTTACAGTGGGCAGTGTCACATCAGTGATGGGGAGTGGCAGGAATGTGAAGGGAGGTTTAGGCAAGCAGAGGAACAAGTGCCAGGATGCAACAGACAGGTCAGGAAAGCCGGCCAGCTCTGTCACTTCAAGCATCAGATAGCACTGAGAGCAGCAATACATTATTGCAAAAAATTTAACAGAAATTAAGATTTATAAGTAACCTCAATAAAATTCACAGCTGGTTGGGCTTAACCTTGGAGTCAAGAGGATTAGCAGGCTGTTGTCCAAATCAAGAAATAGTAAGTTTCTCATTTTCTTAGAAAGTGAATTACAGACATGCCTGGTCTCTATTCAGTATTGAGTAATTCAAGCTTTCTACAAAATTTCACTTCTTTATTGTCATCCTTTTGTCTCCTCTAAGGAACACAATAATTTATTAATACTATTCTTTTCTTCTGAAGAGTTCTGATGACTTCACTGAAATTACTGGGTGACAGCTGCACTACAGTGTTGACTGAACAGAGGCACAAGAAGAGGGAGGAAAGGATTTTTTTCACCTGTATGATTTTTTATCAGCTGATCATGTGCTCCTGGGCTAGCTGGGGTCAGTTTTCAAGATTCCTGGGTTGGCAGAGACTCACAGGAGGTTGGTACAGAGCAGACTCTCATCAGGCACTTCTTGACCCTACCTGGGCTCAGAGGCTGTAGGCACCTAAACCTCCTGACAGCCATCCTGCTGCCTCAAGGCATGCCCAGCACCGTCTCAATTGTGACAGTGGGAAAGCACCATGCTGCCTCACGCTCCCTCCCAAGCCACACCACGACAGATATGGAGGAATTTCTCTGCTTATCAGACCTTCACTCCATTGTCAAATGCCCACCTAACAGGTAAGAACACAGGCAGCAGCAGGGAGCTCTTGTTCTAGGACACCACCTTGGACTGACCTCTTCCTTCTTCTCCTCTGAAAATTGATTGCTCATGATGTGAAATAATAGTAAAGTACAAAAGAGTGAATGGCACCAAGGCACTTCCCTCTGCACAACAAAAACTAGCCATGCATGTGTCTGCAAGCACAGAGGGCCACCAGAGTTCTCTGCCATCCTCTGACCTTCCAGAGGGCAGCACCAAGTGCAGTGAAATTGGCTGGAGATGAGGTGGGGAGATGAACAGCTCATCATCTGAACCCTCTGCCTACATTATGGCTGTCTCCTCAGGGCAAGAAAAAACAGCTGAGAACAGATACCCACAAAACCCAACAAATCCACCTGATGTCATTGTCTCTTGGGGCTCTGTAATACAGTTAACTGCTGCTCCCAGGAGAACTACCAAACCTAATTACTCGTCATGACTGCATCAGATGAAGAAGGTGCATGTTGCTGATAGTTGCCTCGTGGGAACATAGAGTAGATCATGAGTCTCCTCAGGGCAACAAAAAACAGCTGAGAACAGATACCCACAAAACCCAACAAATCCACCTGATGTCATTGTCTCTTGGGGCTCTGTAATACAGTTAACTGCTGCTCCCAGGAGAACTACCAAACCTAATTACTCGTCATGACTGCATCAGATGAAGAAGGTGCATGTTGCTGATAGTTGCCTCGTGGGAACATAGAGTAGATCTTTCTTTTGTCCACTTATAATTAAAGCAATCTTCTTTGTATATTAGAATCAGAAATGCAATAAAGATTCCTTGAGTAAATCTCTTACTTTTCTTAATAAGTTTATCCAATTTAATGGAGCTTCTAATTGATTGGAGGAGGAGCAGTTTTCAGAAATAGTGTGCTTAAACAGACATGACAAACCATGCAACAATCCAGGTTTTTTCAAGGCTAATGCCTGAATAACAAGCACGTTCCACAATGGTGCCACTTCCATTTGTGCCAGACACCTGAGAAGCAGCAATCATAAACCCCTGCAATGGCTGGGAGAAAAACCTGTCATTCTATCATCTGTGCAGACAAATGTAGCATTCTGTGAAATCTTTATCAAAATTACCCACCAGCAGAATTAGGTAACCAACTTCAAAGAGCAAGGAACAGGGAATTATGTCCAGTTGAGCAGCGGCAATTTGGACAACACTGATTCTTCAGAGGAAAGGTTGGAGAAAAATGCAAACTATGGTACAGAACAAGAAATGCAAACAGTGATGAAACACAGAAATGGTTGAATAGACTTTTATTATCAGATGAAATAACAATGCCTTAAAATAGGATCCCATTTGGGTCAAGAAACTGTAGATTAGAGCCAGGTGCTTAGTGGAAGTAGAAATTTAAAAACATTTTTGCTTTTATCTGACAATTCTTGGAAGAAACACTTGTGTTCATATTTCTGAAAGAAATATTTTCTGTTGTTGAGCTTTCCTTTGAAAGACATATTTCTGTTTCACTACTGAGAGCAGTTGCAGAGCTATAAATGCACAGCAGGCCACGCAAGACAGATCTTTAATTATACCTCTCCTTCCGTGAGTTCACTGGGAGCCAATTGCTCAAGGCTATTAAGGATTAAAACATATTCAATGACTCTGAAAAACTGTCTTAATGCTAGTCTTCTCAAATCTCCTGTTTTATTTGGAGCAATACAAGCACAGCAACTTCTGTTTGTAAGTGAAAAGGGAAAACTTTATGCTTTCACACAGTCATGTCCAAGTCTTGCTTTAGTTCTTTTAGAACCGCACTGTTCAAAGTTTTCAGCCAGTACCCTCATGCTTTGTAGGACTTTGATGTAAATCTGCAGATAATATCAGAGTTCCATATGATGGCTTCCATGTAGCACTAAGTGATCTGTGACCGACACGACTGGGAAATTTAGGGAAAGTGGAAGACACTCTATGTCTAACAGAGGAAGAAATTAAAATAATCAAACCTACCTGAAAAGCCTCAGGCAAAGAGATAGGCAAATGTTCCCCTGGCTCTCACAAACCCTACTGACATTATGCTCCAAGATCAAAAACATTAAGGTTGAATTCAACAAAGCCAGAAGTACTGGGAGAAAACTGCATTCAGAAGTGTCCTTTGCTTTTGATCTCTTTCAACCCTGAAGTTTTAGGAGGACAGCACCTGGACATCACTTCTCTCCTTGCAGAGTGAAATGTGAAATTCCTGACAGTGCTGTGTGGCAAAGGCAGTGCTGTATGTGGGGCTGAGCAGTCCCCAGGGAGCTGGAGAGTGCACTGTGCAGAGCACAGTGCTCACTGCAGGCAAAGGAGGATTTGGAAAACAGATTTTAGACATGAGACAGCATTTAAAAAGTGGAACATGTTGGTCTTTCACTGAGAAGTCTCATACAGATAATAACAATTTAGTTATTCTGGATTAATGGTAGAACAGTAGTGAATACTGACCTATGCATTTTTCACATATACAAATAAATGGATTGTAAACTAGAAAAGAATTAAAACTGAGCCTCACAGGGGAAAGAACTGAGAAACAACATGAAATCAGCATCAAACCCACTCTCTGTAAAGAGCCAGGTCCTCAGTGTACATGATAATGTTCCTCTGTACAAACAGAGGAGTAAAGAGCCTGGTGCTCTATGGACCAAAGGCTTTTCTTTATCCTTTCTTCCAGCCATGTTCCTCATTTCCTTCACTTTGGTCCTATTAGAACCCCACTGCTGTTTTTGACAGACTGGAGCTGCAAGCCTTTTTGTCATGCTCCAATGGGCTGATTTCCTGGCTGTGGCCAGAGCCTGCAGCTCATGAGCTCTACCTAGACCTGGGCTTCAGAAAAAACACTTCTACTTTTAAGGCTCTTTTTTCCCCCCAAGGATTCTCACCCAGTTATGCATGATGACATTTACCATATCACCTGTGACTATGAAGCAAATATATGTGGGTGCATTCCCCAGCATGGGACCAACTGGTCTGTGCTGTTGAACTCTGCACCCTCCTGAAAAGTGACTGTGTGCCATTTGCCCCCTGGAATGGACCCAGTGGACAGGCTGGGAAGATAGGAACTGATTGGAAGCTAGACTGGGATAGGGACTGCTGTGCAGAGGAAGTGATTTTGACTACTGAGCTCTGGTGCTGGGGTTGCCCCCTATTTCATTTATTATGGACACAGCCAGTGGCCATAGTACAGACACAACCATTATCTCAGGAAACTGGATAGCTTGTCACCTACTTGAGTGTTAGTGTCAAAACAAAAAATATCAAGGTTTGGGGGAAATAAATGCTTGCCTAGTGTGGGATATTAAGTGGAGATTATGAACTTGACCCAAAGTTCAAATCATTTGGGACATGCTCTGCAAGGGGCCTTGGGCTCAGTGATGGGGCTGGGGCTCTGAAGGGGTTTCAGGGCATGTGCACACCCAGGAGCTGGACTGGATGCCAAGGAGGGCCAAACGTCCCCATGGAGCCCAGCCCTTCTACCTCCAAATACCAGCCTTGGCTGGCATGATCCTTGCACCCCAAATACCAGTGTCTGTGGGCTCAGCCTCCACCTACACTAAGCACACCTGTTGCTGGGTTATTGCAGACTCCAGACCACAGAGAGGGCTGTGCTATGGCCAGCTCAGCTTCTCAGCACCCCACACTTGGACAGCTGCACCTGCTCAAGAGGCATGTGACTCATCTGGGTCTGGCCACCTCCGGGCGTGATGCCTTTCGCTCGGACTCAGGGGATTTCCACAAAGAGGCACATGCTGCTTGTTCTGGTCAGTTCTGTGTGCATGCAGCAGTGAAGCAGCTCCTCCTTATCCACCAGAGCCACAGGAGAGCTGGCTGATCTCCAGGGAAAGCAGTGAGAATGGGATGCTCCTCTCTCTGCTCCTGCCCAGTGCTTGGGCAGCCAGCCAGCCACGGTGAAGGTGAACTGCTGAGATGTGGTGACGGGAAGCCACTGCCATGAGCATTTAATTTTTAATTCCTCTCAGGGCTTCTTTGCTACCATCCCTGCCTGTAGCCCTAGGGGAAGGCTGCTGGCACGTGTTTCTGGAGCTCACCCTGTTTGTGTTTGGCTGCATGCCTGACTGTGAGGGATAAGGGAGCAGGATCACTGGGCAGCCCTGCTGGGTGCTGTCAGGGAGCCCCTCCTGAGCAGCTGCTTTCCTGGGCCAGCAGTCTAGGGTGGGACACACAAGGTGCTTTGAGGCTGGAACTGCATCCCAGCTCAGTGGGATCTGCCTGCATCACTAGTCCTGGAGCCAGGCTCCTTCAGGCTTATTTTTCCAAAAGCATCCTTTCCTTCTTCTTCAAAGGAGCATCCACCAGCAAGAGATGCTTCTTTTCAAGCTGGGCTATAAAAACAGTGGACAGCATGAGCACTCTGCCCAACTCTTGCCCCTGGGAAGCAAGAGCTGTCAGGGAGGAATTACTGGGCTTGCCAGTGAGGAAGCAAAATTGCCTGAAATACTGAAATACCCCTCACTGCAGAAATAGGAGCATGCAGCTGTCCCACTTGGCCTGCAGATCCCCTCTTCTCCCCATTCAAGTCATTCTTCTGCTTAAAAATGTTATTTTGGGAAAGACAAGAATAATGAGAATAGCAGTGTAAAAGCATGGGGAATTCAGCAAACAAAAGAAAAGCTGCTATTTTTGAGACTGTCTCAAATTGGTAATTGTGGCTTGTTTTAACTCCTTCTCTCCCAGCTGCCTCCCCAACACCCTGTTTGGTGTGCCAGCTGCAAGCATGGTGGGAGTGGCATGCAGGAAGAGTGTGTCTTACTACAGGCTCTTGGAGGAACACCACAGCCTACTAACTGCCACATGGAGAACTAATAGTGAAATACTCTTCAATTTCTAATCAGATTCCTTGAATTGAGGCAGGGGTTTCTGCAAAGGTCCCAGTGTCTAACAAAAAGCATAAAAGTCAAGCAGTCACCCTGCTAGCTTCTGTCACCTTTTGCCATCTCTGAAAGAATTGTATTTTCCTAATTGAAGCACCACAAACATTATGTGTCTATGGTGAGTGGAGGGTCTGACTCTGCACAGCAGCAGAGAACCCTGGCCCGTGTTCTCACCGAAAACACCATCGCTGCAAGAAGAGAAACTGAATCTGCCAAGCTGCAGATCCAGTGAAGCAGCATAAACTCATCTTTCACAAATTCACCAAGACGCCCAGGAGCAGATGTAGAGCATGTCACACTGCTGTTGCATCAGCTCTCACTTTTTCTTGCCATGGTGTGGCCAAACTGGCCAGGTCTCTTTGCAGCCCTGGTCAGTGCTGGCACAGCTCTCCTGCCTGCAGCATCCTGTGCCAAGGGAAGGCACAGGTGACATCTGGACCACTACTGCAGATGGCCCTGAAGTTCCACCTGACAAAAGCAGCCCTTCTGGGCTAAAATCTAGCAGAAGAGAGGTAAAATAGGAAACAAATGTGGGGGAACCACTGCCCTGATGATACTGAAGGAAGAACAACCGAAGTCTGAGCTCATGTTTTCAGTTCCTAAAGCAATCCTATTCTGCCCTAGTGCTTCTGTGAATGCTGGTGAGGACTCCCATGGATGCATGGAGGTAGCAGCAGGGACAGGGGATGCTCTCTCACAGGCAGTCTCATTTCTGAATTGTCAGAAATAATTCTCTTTGTTTCATAAAGATGACTCTAAACACTGCTCCCTGGATTTTCCTTTCCAAGAGCAGTAGGAGAAAGTAAATATCTATTTTTTTTTTGTTCAGAAAGAGTTCCTCTTTACATTCCCTCTGACCTTCCCAAGTCCCAGCACTTCTGCCTTTTCACTGAGTTCTGCTTTTCAGGTTTTACCTTAGTGGTGACAAGGGGGACTTCCTTAGCAGGAGTCGCTCAGCTCCTTCATCAGGCCCTGTCAGGAGAGGCAAAGCAAAACACAAATGGTCTTTCTGCAGAAGTTCCCACTACCCCATAACTCAGAGACCAGAGAGTCTACACAGACATCAGAGCTGTAAGTGGTTTAATATCATGTGCCATCAAACATTACATGCCTTGCAATTCACGTTGGGGATTTTGATTGAGGAAACCCTTGAACATGGCAAGGAAGAACTGTGAATTCTGATAATGTTCTCAATTTTTAGCAGTAAAGTAATTGAAAATGAAGGGTGAAGTGAAATAATTGAACATGAAAGCTGTGTGCTGTGTCAAACCAGCAATAATACTCAAATGAGAGGAGATCATGGTTAGACTGAAAGATGTATCCTTGGCCAGCCATAATTTTGCACTCTTCTCAACCACATCAGCCTGTGAAATAAAAACACAGGCCACCCTTCTGGTGGGACTGTTTCAGTAGGGTCAGAATGACTCTACATGAAAAGCCTCATACATGATAAACAGCAATGAATAGGATGCTTGACAGACAGGTCCGGAGGACAACAGACAGTGCTTCTGCTGAGATATAATTGCTCTAATTGGACCGGGGCTTGCAAAGATGGTAAAGCTAAAGAGGACTCTGCAATCTTGCTGCCATTCTGCACAAAAGAATACTGTTGTGATAGGAAGCACATAGCAGTTGTGGAGATAATCAACAGCTTTGTGCTCACATCCCCCTGGCATCTTGGATTTGCGAGCACAACGTGAGGAGAATATTTCTTTAGAGTTAAAAGGTTCTCAGGCTGAATTGCTTCATGAAATCTCTTTAAGTGTTATTCAGCTGAAGTTAGACACTTCATATGTGCTGGATCCATTGTGGTTTTGCAGTCCTGGAGGAGACGCAGAAAGACTGTGTGAGGCATAATCAGGAAATCTTGCTGCTCTAAGAGTGAGGGAATTTGCTAAGGAGAGAAGCCAACTTTGACCTTCTTCAGCTTTAACTTGTATTCTCTTGGGTGATAGCCTGTAAACCACCTGATCTGCTTGTCTAATAAAATCTCTCCACAAGTCATGTTGGATGTCTCCAAAAGCTGATCTTTTCTATTTATAATAGTAGAACAAGCATGAAACTATTGTTATCAAGTAGCAGGCACTGCACAAGGGTTGACTGAGCGTGTTCCTCCAGCCCTTCTTTGAACCCAGTGGCCAGAAGAGAGAGCAGCTCTGTTAGCCACAGCTACATGGCAGCTAAACAACATCACTGCATCATTGCTAACACAGGCAGAGTATTTCACTCTCCCAACTCCTTCAGCTCTGTTTCATGGAGCAAAAAGTCTTTTCTGTCCTGTTCTGCAGATGCCGGAGCTCCCTGCATGGGCAGATGCAGCAGTGCAAGAGCATCAGCCTGCCCTGGACACATCCTGCCAGCACACTCAGTCAGCCCTGCCAAGGACTCTCCTTCCCTCCTCGTCCCATCCCTGCTGGTCCACCATGCCCCTGTGGCTGGACAGCCTGGCTCTGGCCTGCTCCCAAACCCATTCTCTTGACAATAAAATTCAGCACACAGCTAAGAGGCTTTGTGACACATATGGCAGGTATAAACCTGTCTCAAAGCCTTTCAGCTCCCATGTGCAGACACGGTCAGTTGAAATGCTGCCTCCTGCTCCTTTACAGTTCCTAAGTAAATGTGCAAAAATGCAGTTGTGGTGTTCAGGAACTGCTCACGTCCCAACTGTAAAGCAGCACCTGCACCTCAAGCAAGGCCACTTGTCCCTAAAGAGCCATCCTGGCTTACTGCAGCCTCCTTACAGAACTGGCCATCTGCAGTCACACCCTGAAGCTCCTGTCCTGTGCTCCTATTGCAAATACCAGACAAGAGGGGCAGGATGTGCATCACCCAAAATGTGAGTGATGGGACAAACATCTTCCCCAGCACCCAGGCAAAGTGACAGGGCTGGGTGCAGGAAGGTGGCCCTGGGCAGCCATGGGAAAAGCTCTTGATCCTCAGAGCACTCTGGGGGTGACAGCATCCCTGGGCCACTAGGAACCATGTCACCAGCCAGCCCATGTATCCATGCCATCCTTGGGGTCACAGGTCCACACTTCTCCTTTTCCTGTCCTGACACTTCCTCTGCATTGCACTGTGACTGTCACTCAGCAGGACTGTGACAGATGTATGGGGAATTCAAAGCATCAAGCATGTCCCATACTCAGCTTCTGTCTCCTCCCAATGCCACCCCTGCTTTGTGCATCCCAGGCTTGGTTTCACATAAGGACCTGGCTAATGCCCCAATAAAGTGGTGGGAAAAATTGGCCACGGAGATGCTCTCCTAAAAAGTGCACAACGCAAACAAAAGCACACGGGATTTATCTACGCAAGCCCAGCTAAAAAACACCAGACATGTTTGTTTCCAGCTAGTATGCCTATGATAAGCCATAGATTATCACAAGAATAAAAACCACAAGGATTGACATCAGTGGGTTTTATACAGCTAAAACTTTGCACAACACTGTGAACACGTACTGCAAAAAATAGTGAACTACAAAAGAAGATAATTAGAGCTAGACCCTCAGCTATTTTCTGTGAAAGGAGGCGTGGCTGGGAATTTCAGGTGCTGGGCAAATTGAAAGCAGCATTTCAGACCAAACGACAAGCTTCTTGGTTTTTCTGCATGTAAATCAGATCCTTACATTATCTCAGTGTCATTTTGTGTCTGAAAGCAATTCAGCAGCTATCAGCACAGCCAGTCTGAAATTCAGCAGAACAGGATCTGAGCCCTTCAGCTCGTAATGATTAGATGATTCTGTGGAAATGATCTTATGAAAAATGAAGTTAAGCAGAAAGTTGACAGTATGGTGAAGACATAGAAGAGAGAGGAACTTTACAACTCAGCCTTCGCATTTTCCACCTATAGGATTTCAACATTTGCTAAAGTTGTAGTAAGGGCAGCTTCTTCACAGTGCTCCCTCTGGGAAATATCACATTCAGCAATTCCTGAATTACAGTTTCTAATTATATTTTCATACTGTAATGCTGTCTGAGATGCAAATTTGATGACAGAATAATTCAATCCATATAAAATAATTACAAAATTACTGTTTCTCAACCCTCAACTCATACTCCCTGCTATTTAAGAAGATAAATTTAACAGCTGCAAAAGTACAGCCAAAACATAGTCTATTTTTTAAACTGTTATCTGACTAAAGCTGTCTGTACAGATTTTGGCTCACCATAGAAGATTATGTCTAAAATATGACCACCAAAAACATTCCAGAGTTAGGATTTTTGTTGCTTTAGCTTGGAACCAACAGCCAGGTCAGCTTTTATTTTGCATTCAGAGTACCCTACGTATGGCATCTGTGTTTAATTGGAAAAACAACTGTTGGTTAAAATGCCAAATCTCTACTGCAGATCAGCTATCATTTAAACCAGTTGTTCCTAATGTTGGTGCAGACATTAAATTAGCACAATGTAATGATTTTTAGCAAAAGTGGGAACCAACTTCTGCAATAAGTAATTTAAATCTTGAAACTCCATACTGAAGCATCAGTTCCCACTGACAACTGCCACCCTTTACAGAGGATTTTATTCCCCCCATGAATATTGCCTCAGCAGTAGCTAGGACCTTTAAAAAGACGGCAGAAATTGCATTCTGTTTGAAAAAATTCAAGGAGTAGTGTTCTGCACTGCAAGGGGTTTTTATGTTTTATTATGATTCTGGCCTAAATTTAGATTGTCATTGCCCATCAACTCACCAGACCAAGGTAGAGCACACTGAGTGTGTTATTATTATGAGGCTAGAGGCATCAACAGCTCACATCTGGTTTTGATTTCCCTGCTGTATGCAGTTGTGTGAGAAGTGACTTGAGGAGATCTCAGACGTGACTTCAGCCAAGCTCTCTCCTAAGGCGCAGTGCTCCAGCTCCTTGGGAATTGCTGCTCTGCTCGCCCTTCGCCATGGACACGGAGACTGGAGGAAGAGATCATCCCTTCCTCCTGTGTGTGCAAAGGGGGTGACATTTGCAAATGACAGGAAGGCTGATGGGGAAGTTGGAGGGTCAGTCTAGACTCCCTAAAAGAAGGTGGAGTGCTGCCAAGCCCATGTGCATCTCACATTTTTTCTCTTTACGTCAGAGGATTTCCAGCCCAAGGAAGCTGGCAGTGTCAGTTGTGGCATTGGGCAGAAGGTGAAGGATGCAGCCACCTTCCCCTCTGGGTGGTGGGAAGGAACCTACAGGCTCTTTGCTCTTTTCTCATGGTGGGTGCAAGCACGGCAGCTCAGAGAGGGAGGGATGCTTAGCATTACATTGCCTGGCAGCTTCACACCCTGCCAAGGTAAACCCCAGTGCTCGTCCAAAGGGTTTGCTACAGAGCTGACCAGTGACAACAAGAGCATGAAATTGTCAAGCAGAGGCACACAGCCCCAGGATGACTGTCACACACCATTCCCTTCCCTCCTGAGCAGGGATCTGTGTCACCTCCAGTTGCAGATTCTGGCACTGCCTGTGAGCTGCCTGCCTGCAACCCATTCCCATCTCTGGGGCAAAACGGGTGGAGCCTGGTGATGGGATGCCCAAAGCCCCCAAAGACTCATCAAGAGGGGACAGAGGTGTCGTTCTGCCAGGCAGGACGCATCCCTGTGCAACCTCAGTGGCACCTACCCACTTCCCCTGTGACATTACCTCTCAGACCTCTTGCAGCAGCATGTACAGGACCCTTCTGCTAAAATGTGAAGCAGTTTGCCATCTTCACTCTAAGGTCAAGTTAGAGCCTTTTCAAGACTGCCTCCATATCACTAAAGAAAGACATCTCTATTCCATCTGGAGATGAGGGAGGTATTTTTAAGACATTTCTAATGGATAGCTCTTGAGCAAAAGTTGCATCAATTATTTTTCCCCTTACAGGTGGTATCAAGGCATCAGATGCTACAGGACACTGTATTCAAGCCTAAATGAATGAGAATAAGCCTCAGCCCACACTGAGCACCATCATTCAAGTCCAATCTGGGAGGTGACAGCAGCCACACATGGAGTCAAATACTGCAGACGTGAGGATGAATTACTTCCCTTGAATGGCAGGTGCCACTCAGCTCAAATCTGTCCCCACACTCCACGCCTTGGTCCCTCTGCAGACTTGCTCCAGCTGGTGAACAAGCAGACCTCAGAGGCTGGTGGGCTGCATAAACCACCTCCCTGTCCTCCCCTGCTAGCCCACTCTGCACTCTGAGGACTCACATGCTGATGGAGGGGGTGAATGCCTTGGCTGAGGCACAGCTCCCCACAGCAGCCGTGCCCAGCTCAGCCCAGGCAGGTCACCAGGCAGGGACACCCAGAGCCTGCTCACTCCCTGTGGCAAGGCTGCACATGGGGTGCCACCCCCTCCAACGCTGCGAGGCTCCTGCAAACCTGGGTACAACTCACCTGTGAGGAGCCAGGCCAGATTCCCCATGCACTGCTGCAGTGGCATCAGGTGAAGAATTTAATAAAGACAATTTGAAATATTTGAGCCGCCCCAACAATTATGTCTTAGGGTATCAGCTGAACAGGAAAGGACTAATGAGATAACACCAAGTGAAATGGTTTAGACGTTTTTTCAGGTTTAGACAGTTCACATGTTTCAGCATTTATCCTTGTTCTCTGCTAAGAATGCCAAATGCAGTGAAATCCAGAGCACTAAGCCATAACTTTCTTAGAGAAGTGCCTTCAGTTTTAATATCTGTCTTGGCTCTCTTTCTGAAACAATTACTTACGCTGCATTTGATAACATTATAATAATTTTTGTAGATTTTTACAAAATCTTTTACTGCTCTGTGTTTTAAATTGTGTTGTAGCTCCACACTGTTTTAGACCAGCAGCTGCTTTAGAGAATCATTACCATTATCGATAAACCCTTTGAACTTTGGGAGGAAGGGAACAGGAGTATATAATTAGAGAAGATAAGAAAGATCTAACATACTTTTCCAGGAAACAACGCACATGATGCTTCAGCTGTAATCTGTTCTTAAAACAAATCTATATGTTCCCACACAAACAAACTCAGCCTGTGGCACTAACTTCAGGAGCTCTGGGATATCCTTCCCCACAACAGCCACCTCAGAGTAAGTGCAATACAGAAACAGACACAAACTCCCTCTTGTTTTCACAAAAAGACCCAAATCGCGTTTCATTTTTCAGTCACTGTGGTGATTGAAAAATCATGCTGCTCATGCTGCAGTTCTTTTTTTAGCTATTCTAACTGATCTCAATGCACAACAGAAAAAAAAAAAAGAGAGAGAGAATAAACAAGCCCTGTGCGTGTGTGCTTGTGAGAAAAAGGGTAAAAGCCAGTGTTACAGCAACGCTGCTCTCTTGGCACATTTCAGACAGTTTTTCAGGAAGGTTTTGTGTCTTTCCCTGCAGATGCTACACAGCCAAGGGTGCCGCGTGCCCGGGAGAGGGGCAGAAAGCCCGGGCAGCGCGCAGGGACTGCGCCCCAACAAAGATGATTTAAATGCTGAACTTTGAGAGTCGGATTTTAAGCTGCTCCTGGCTGCATTGACTGCTGGCTTCCCCCTCACTGGACACACTGGGAAAAAACCCGCCTGAACCGGGCAGGACTAAAAAACAACAGATTCCAGCAGAGGTATAAAAAACACAGTGCCGAAACATCCTTTCGTTTAACTCCTGAACGCGTTAGCCTAGGATTACTCACGTTCATTTATATTCCTAAAGTGTCAAATGAGAACGATATCATTTCATTCTCCTTTCATGGATCATTAACCTATATTTAACACCGTTTTGCCGTCTACACACAGAATTAGTAACTGGAAGCTGCTCTGCATTTATCTGATAGCGCTGGGCTTGATCATCAAGGCAAACTTCCAGCCAAAACAAACAAGTGAAAAAAAAATATCAGTCACTGATACAAGCTGCTTTCTATTCTATTTTTTTTTCGTTAAAGGAAAATAATCCAAACCTGATGAGAACATAAAGCAAACGGTTACCTCACGCTGCAGAAATGCAAGTTTTTAATAGTCCATGCTCTGGCAGCCCCCGGGATTCAGCGGCGGCGGCGGGGATGACTGCAGCATCCACCGGGCTCCGTGTGTCTCTGCCGGCTCCGCGGCGGCCGGGCCGCAGGCTCAGCCCCCGGCTGACGTCAGGCCGCCGTCACTCGGCGCGGCCGGCCCGGGGCGCCGGTTGTCCCGGCAACGCCGGCCCTGCTCCCAAATCCCCGCGGCAGGTCATCTGTCACACCGCGCCCGGCAGCGCAGCTCCTGCCGCGGCCGCTCCCACCGCCGGCCCTGCTCCCAAATCCCCGCGGCAGGTCATCTGTCACACCGCGCCCGGCAGCGCAGCTCCTGCCGCGGCCGCTCCCACCGCCGGCCCTGCTCCCAAATCCCCGCGGCAGGTCATCTGTCACACCGCGCCCGGCAGCGCAGCTCCTGCCGCGGCCGCTCCCACCGCCGGCCCTGCCTCAGCCCTGTCCTGTGCGAGACCGCTCTTCCCCTCCTCCTGCATCCCCAACCGCCGGCAGAAAAAAAGACATTGTGCACCTGGCTTGCCCAAGCAAAGGGGCACAAAAGCTGCCCCGCGAGGGTGCTGGGGCACCGCAGTGACATGCTGGCTGGCTAAAATTAGGGTCTTTCTAAATGACACGCAGCTGAAGTTTTATTCATAGGCAGAGTGACGCATGGTTGGTCACCCACGCTGTGCCCAGGTCCGGGCGAGGCAGCAGTGCTCCTGCCGTGGTGGTGAGGGCAGCAGCCGTGCAGGGCTGCGCGCTGGCCCCAGAGCTGCCGGGCCAGCTCGGCCTCTGCCCCTCAGCCTCAGCAGCTGGTCCCTCTGCTAGCCCGCACGGGATGCTTCTCCAGCTGCTCCCAGCAAAACAGCACGGGAAGCAGGACAAAGTAGCACATGCCTGCATCTGATTCTGACTCACCTGTGCTGCCTACTCCCGCAGGAAGAGACACAACACCAGTGTCTCCAATTCCCTTGTAACTCTAGCTGAAATCCACTCCTTCCTCCTAATTTCCTTTTTTTCTCTCTCTCCACCTTACCAGAGCCTCACAACACATGCATGCGCCAGGAGTAGGACACAGAAGAGGCTGGAGAAGAGAAAGACTTTCACCTGTGAAAAGCAGGGAGGAAAGACAGAGTCAGCAACAAGAAAATGCTTCTGAGCTCATCAGGTCTGGATGAGTGCACAGTGAAGTGGAAAGAAAACTGAACAGCAGGTCTCAGAAGATTGTGGTCAGTGACACAGGGTCTAGTTGGAGGCCTGTAGCTCATGGTGTTCCCCAAGGCTCGATACTGTGTCCAGTATCATCTGACTTATCCATCAATAACTTGGATGAAGGGGCAGACACCTCCCTCAGCAAGTTCACTGATGGCACAAAGCTGGGAGGAGCAGCCAATGCCCCAGAGAGCTGTGCAGCCCTTCAGAAAGGCCTGGGCAGGCTGGGGAGATGGGCAGAGAACCATCTGAAACTCAAAGGCAAAAGCAGCTCCTGCACCTGCTGAGGAACCCCAGGGACCAGCAGTACAGGATGGGGGCTGCCCTGCTGGGAAGCAGCTCTGCAGGGAAGGTCCTGGTGGACAGCAAAATGCCCATGAGCCAGCAGGGTGCCCTTGTGGCCAAGAAGGCCAAAGGTATCCTGGGGTGATAGGAAGAGTGTGGCCAGCAGGTCAAGTGAGGTGGTCCTGCCCCTCTACTCAGCTCTAGTGAGGCCACATCTGGAGTGCTGGGTCCAGTTCTGGGCTCCTCAGTGCAAGAGAGACATGGAACTCCTGGAGTGGGTCCAATGAAGGGATACAAAGATGATTTGGGGACTGGAACATCTCAGTTCTGAGGAATGGCTGAGGGAGCTGGCCCGCGTAGCCCAAGGAAAGGAAGACTGAAAGGGGACCTTATCGATGTCTATCAGTGTCCAAAAAGGATGCAGCCAGGCTCTTCCCCGTGGTAACAGGTGATAGGACAAGAGGCAATGGCAGAAACTGGTGCATAGAAAGTTCCACCTGAACATGAGGAAAACTTTCTTTACTCTGAAGGTGACAGAGCACTGCAACAGGCTGCCCAGAAAGATTGTGGAATCTCCTTCTCTGGAGTTATTCAAAAGCCTTTTGGACACAATGCTGAATAGCATGCTCTGGGGAACCCTGCTTGCGCAGGGAAATTGAAGTAGATGACCTTAAATGGTCCCTTCTAATCATTCTGTGAGCCTGGGACCAACAACAGCTAGTGCTGGTTTACACAGCATTTAGTGAGCAGGGCACCTCCAGCACAGTTTACCAACAACCTCTCCAGCACCAGCACTGCACTGGAGCTTTCTTGGGCAGCTGGTATTGGGGGCAAAGCCCTCTGAGATCCTGAGCTGCCTCCTGGGCCTCAGTGCAAAGCAGTGAAGAGAGCTCAAAGAGTTATTACAATAGAATAAAGCAGCCCCCACTGTCTAAAACTCATGCCATAAAAAGAAGATATTCACAATTAGCTAGGAAACCTGTGACTGTTTAACAAAACAAGAATAATGTGATGAATTTTAAAAGCCCACTGATTACTACATGTGTTGCACATAATCCCACATATTAATCCAATATAGAAGGCTGACACTTCATGTCAACACCCACCAATAAAATTGTATCATAACTTACAGATGTATTCTTTCACTTAATGGCAATGTTTGTACAATACTACATAAAATTTGGGTTTGCAGTTTAAAAAGATATCTCTCAACACTCTGTAGTGTGTTCCTTTCTATTGATCTGACAGAAATGCTTGCACCTGAGAGATTTTTTCTTAATTCTTATAAAAGCTTTTTCACAAGAGGGGACAATATAACACATGCATTTTGATGGTCACAAAACATTCAAAAAAACCATTTTGCTGATTCCCTAAAGAACTGGCAGAGACAGCCAGGCAGGATCATACAATCAGAATGGTTCTGGTTCAAAAGGACCTTAAAGATCACCAACTTTCAATCCCTCTGCCATGGGACACCTTCCATGAGATCAGGTTGCCCAAAGCCCCATCCAGCCTGGACTTGCACACATCCAGGAATGGGATACCCACCACTTCTCTTCTTCTTCACAGGACAACATGTTTCAGTGTCTCACCCCCCTCACAGAGAATAATTTCTTCCTAATATTTAATCTCAGCCTGCACTGTTTCAGTTTAAAGCCACTACCCCTTGTCCTGTCCCTACATGCCCTTGTAAACAGTCCCTCTCCATCTTTCTTGTAAACCCCTTTGTGTACTGGAAGGCTGCTCTACAGTCCCCCCAGATCCTTCTCTTCTCCAGGCTGAAGAACCCCAACTCTCACAGTTCCTCAAGGACCTGCACCTGCTCTGCTCCTGTGTAAATCTGGTTCTCCATGCCTGCAGACACGTGGGTATGCAGAGCATCTTCGTCCTGTAGCATAAAAATATCCCTTTCACTCACCTTTACAGGATATTTCTGCTGCAGTGCGAGAGCCTGGAGGAGTTTTTAAACCATGCACAGTGTTTATAAGGGGGTACTAATTATATGTTGAGAGGGTTATAATTTTCAGCCAGCTGAAAGATACTAAGTGATAAAAAAGAGAGACCAATTCTCTGAAGAACATATGATAATGGCAGTGTAGGTTTGGATGTTCCCAGTTCCTAAGGCTTGGCTGAAGTTTTCCTGCACCTCTGCAGTGATGTGGCTCCTCCACAGGGATATTTTCTAAATTGCTGACTGAACCCCTACTTCTCGGTGTAACTGATAAATCTTTCCAGGACTAGGGTCAAGGGGGACCTTACACCATGAGACAGATGCAGAAATGAAAGCAGCAGCATCTGTCCTTCAGAGAGCTGAAGCATCCTGCAAAAAGTGGCAGAAAAATCTATATTACCTGAATTAATTTTTCCGTGATAAAACCCCCAACATAAAACCAGCTTCCTCTATAGTTTCATCAACCAAGTAAGCTCAAAGCTATGAGACATGGATGCTGACAGGAAAAATACAAAACAGATATTTTATGCAGAGAAGGACTTGTGAGTGATGGCTGATAAAGAACTCAACATGAGCTGGCAGTCTAGAAAGCTTAAAGTAGTTTAGTTTAGCTTAGTTTAGTTTAGTTTAGAAAGCTTAGGGTTTTTAAAAGTTCTTTTATAGTTTAGTTTAGTTTAGTTTAGTACATTTTGTTTTAGCTGGCAGCCCAGAAAGCCAACTGAATTCAGGGCTGCATCAAAAGGAGCAAATTAGAAGAGAAACAAGGGATGGAACAATCACCAGCTTGAACTGCAACAAGGGAAATTGTAGGATTCTGCACCTGGGATGGGGTGTAGAGAGGATGTACAGACAGACTGGGGAATGAGAGGCTGGAAAGCAGCCCCACAGAAAGGGACCTGGGGATCCTGGTTGATGGAAGGTTGAATAAGGGTCAGCACTGGATGATCTTTGGGGTTCCTTCCTACCTCTTAACATTCTACAATTTAAAATCTGAAGCCTGCTGAGAAACAAATGCATTGCATCCATCTGGGACTGTGATACACAGGCACTTCTCCTGCTGCAAGAACATGATTCCTCCTGGGGAGAGGTTTTCTGTCATGCATTTGGGAGCAGCTCCATCCCTCCCCCCCTTCAGGTGTGGGGCCCATGGAGGGCAGTAGGAGAGAACAGGAGCTGGCTCCCTCATCCTTAGATGATGGACAGTCTGCCAGAACTTCACTGACTGTAGCAAAGTGTGTTGTATGTATCATATGTATCATAATACACACACTGATATATCATACACCTAAGCCTAGAACACACATGTATCAGGACCTGTGTAGGAACTTACACACAAATGCAGTACTACAAGGCTGGGCACCATCCAGCTTTCCCCCCTGAACTTCTTTTGTCTCTGCAGAGCTAACAATAGATAACATTTGTTTGCCCATTAAATGGAAGACACGCAGGGAGCAGAAACTCTATATGGGTTGCTCTTTGAACCCAAAAGGCTAGATCTTCCCTGGCGTCAATCCCCGCTCTCAGGAAGGAGCCACATCCATGCAAGCAGCTGAGAATCTACTCTTGGCTTTCCTCTTATCAAAACAACGGTTAGAAACTGTTTCATCTTGGAATCTTCCCTCAAACATCCACTACTTTTTACTGTTTTTAAAAATAAAAGGAAGGAAAAAGGCAAGTAGGCATGATTTTGATGTAATAAAGAACAAACCACATGTGTTTTGCTGGCCTCTGCAGCTTGCTGTTTGAAAGAGTGGCTAATGTTTCCATTGGCATTGGTTACATAGATAAAAAAGAGACAGAAACAGGGCTCAGCAAACTTGTCATGTTGACTTTTGCTCTTGTAGAAAAACAACATGGAAAAAAACCCACAGGAAAAGACATTTTAGTTTTGATACAGCTGTCATGGCACTACTAGCACAGGGGGTTTTGAAACAAAAACAAGAAGAGAAAGTGGTTCAGCCCACCCTGTTCACTGATGGTGGCTCAGTGAAAGAGTTATTGTTTGAGTCAAATCAGGTGGAAGATGGTTTCCCAGGAATGCAGCACCGTAAGAAGATCCTACACTCTCCATATATCTGTCATGACTCTTTACTGCCACTAATTCCTGTTCCCAGGGAGGGTGAAAGATTCTGCTTTCCAAAGCAATATTTTTTGTTTCCTGTACTGCACCAGTGGCTTTGGGGGGCCCAGCACCCTTCCCAATGGTGAGAAGAGCCCCAGGCTGAAGAGAGACTCTGAGGGTTAAGCATCAGCAGTGAGGACCTGCTCCAAACAAAGGCCTCTGATGGCTGCTGCTGAGGGGTGGGAAAAGCTCTTGCAGTGAGATTTACCTTTTTGTGACACATTCTCTAGAAAGGATCACTTGGTCTGCAGCACTTTTCTGGCATTTGAGCCTAATGATGCCACCATCTATCCTTAAGCAGAGTTGCACTGATTGTTTCTACTGCTGAGATATGCAACAGCTTCTTTTAAAAGTTTTGCTTGCACCTGCTTCCTCCATAGAACTGATCATTTTTGGGGCTTGTGCATCCCCACTGCATCTCCTCCCTATGCAGAGTCTCTACATCCTCTCCTTTCTTGACTTATTCTCCTGCATTTCCCTTGCAATGCCCCCACCTCCACTCTGGAAACCCTCAATGTCACTTTAGATGGGAAGCATCTTGAACCATGAGTAAGACAAAACTCACTTTCAGCCACCCTTGCACATCTTCCAGGACATCATCTACTCAGCAGCTAAAAGGAGCCAGGACCCAATTCCTGACCCAGAGATCAGATGTCATAGCACCATTGGAGCCTGCAGTGACAAACCTCTCCCCAAGAGGGTGGCCTCATCCCTTTCCTCCCGTTGTGAACGACCTCAAGCCTCTGCTCATCCCTAATCCACAGCCAGGAGAGTGAGAGGAGTTGAGGTTGGTTACCACAATATTCATTTAGCCTCTGGGCAGTAGCAGGTGTGCCAGAGTGGAATCACCCTTGTAGGAATCCCATCTCACTGGCACAGAAACACCAGGAGACCAGCTCAAAAACTTAAGAGACTAGATAAAAAATGAAATATTCTTAGCTGGAAAAAAAATCCCATCATCTAGCAATCACAGTCAGTGCCTCCTAAGGGACCAGCCAGAAGACTGATTTTGCTGCTGAATGTGGATGCTTTCCATTAATTGATGCATTTCAGTTGTGTGTCCTTATCTAGGGGCCAAACTGAAAGAAAACAAGGAAAAGTAATTTGGATTAATCAAGAATTGATTATATGGCAACATGCAGGGGAAAAAAAAATGCACTTTGGATCAAAGAGAGCATTTAGGGCATTTTAAAACAAGCCAAAGATATTTGGAAACAAAGGTCTTCATCTACACAGGCACTTCAGCAAGGACCTGTGTGGGCAGGAGGGGCCACCACTGCTTGTCCTGCTGGTGGTCACCCTCCCTCATCCTTGAGGCCTGTTTGGCTGGGAAGCACAGACCACCCCTCTCCTCTCAAACTCTGGTATTTGTATGGTCTAACGTAGCCCAGATCATTTGGACTGAGTTTGCTGATTGTTTGCAATTCCTGAAAGCAGCACTGTCTGGAGAACAATTGATTTACCAATTTTTCATCCAGACTGAAATAATATTTCAGGTAGTGAGTTACCCCCTGAGCCCTCTTGCTAGGATCTCTGTGGTCTCAGAAAAACATTTTCTAATTGTCTGGCTCTTCTGCGTCTCCTCCTTACTGTGTGGAAGTCCCATCTGAGCTGCAGAGAAATGAAGATCCTGACCCAAAGTCATCTAAGCTCATGGATAACCTTACACTGGCTGGGATGTTACACATGTGCTTAAGTATTTGCTGGATGGGAGCCCAAGTGCCTGACAGCATCGTGGAAACCAGCTATGCACACAGTGATAGCGGTGCAGAAAACCAAAGAAACAAGATAGAAATACCCTCTTCCTCCCAAAGAAATCTTTCACCAATAGGGAGAATGGGAGAGAAATCAGTAACAGGAATTCAGTCATATGTATTTTAGTCCCACATATATTGAAAGAAACCTTTCCAGTTTTAAAAAAAAATCTTTGCAGTGTTAATCACATCTGGCAAATTTCAAATGTTTTGGGTTTCTTCTTACTTGTCTTTTCCTGTGCTTTCACTCCCTCTCTTTCTTCCCCTTTCACTGAGTTGCTGCTGTCCATTTCTGTGTAGTTAATCTTATCTGAGTAGCTGCTACTATTTAATTTGTAATAGCAAATCACCAGCCACCATCCTGCAGTTGCACATGGAAATATTCTTTCACACTTCTGTTAAATATACCAGTTTGTGAATAGCCCAATTTATAAAACAGTGAATCTCAGCACGCCTTTGACATCATGTTTCACTGCTCACCCTCAGGAATGAGAGCAGGATGTTATCCTTCCTTCATGGATCCACAGTGGTACCAGCGCTTCCCATGCCTCTGAAGCCCTCAAGGTCATATCAGCCCTCGGTGTTGGAAACCTGTTTTCCTCTCCAGAGGATGGTGGTGTTTTGCAGCCCACTCCCAGGAGCCCAGACAGTGCCTGCGTACACCCTTGCAAAGAAGGCTTCTGCCCACACATCTTCCCCAGAAGAACCTGGGGGACGTGTGGCCTTTGGGCTGGTCACTGCCAGCCTCCTCCTCACCCAGCTCCAGACTGCCACCCAGTCACTATCTAGCCACAAGGAAACCCTCCCCTGGGTTGAATTGGGACACAGTAAACAACTCATTCTGCTTCTATTCACTGCCAGTCCTGACATGGACATTTCTGTGTCCCTCCCAGTTACCCAGCACCTCCCCAGCAGCTAATCTCTACTCCTCAGTGGTAGGTGGGTAAAGTCTAAATTGCCAGCTTTACCTGGCTTTTTATCAGTGGGCAAGTAGGGGTCAGAATGGAACAAAAGGTCAGTTCAGCATGCTCTGGAGTTTTGCTCTTCAGAATGCAACTTGCTGTCTTTGTACACATTGTTATACAGTGTCTCTGACAGGCGCTTCCTTAACTTCTTCCTCCACAGATAATGTGGAAAAGTTTCCTAGTGTCACTAGCTGCTGAAGAGATAGGAATGAAAGCATTTTTGGCATCTGTTTTCTGGCTTACACCAAGTGTCTTTGCCCTTTCCTTGATCACATACACTTTTCCCCTTTCTCCCCTTGATAACCAAAAGGTAAGTTGTGATAAATTTGTCATACATTTCCTAAACACAGCAGTAGGAGCCAGAGAAGCTATCATGCTGGGGGGCAGACCATCCATACTGCTTCAGCACCCACTTTGTCCAAACTGAGAGGAATGACCTGGCTGTGCCTGATCAGCAACTCCAACAGCAGTGGCCAGCTCACTCCCTCTGACACCCCATTTCTCACTTTTGCCTTTTCCAGCATCTGCTGCTGGTGCCTGCCTGTGTCCCTGGCCCTGCTGAGCAGGATGGGTGTGTGGACACCAGTTGGGCACATACCTGCAGTGCAAGCCCACAGCAATTGCCCAAAGGCAAACACATGAATTTTCAAACTGCAGGCTCTGCAGCCTGGCAGTGCAACAAGAGGAGGGCACAGAGCAGCCGGAGTGATTACTGCACGGCCAGGCATCTGTGGCAGCAACAAAACCAAAAGCTGTCAGTCTCTGGGCAGACAATAGTGGAATACCCTCTCTCTAATCATTTTCCACTCCTTCCCCACAGGTGATGACAAATGTGGAGTCTGTTAGGACTCTGGACACTAAGCCAAATGTTTGAGACCTTTCCAGTCTCCAGTTGGTGTTTTGTGTCTCTCCTGAAACCAGACCTGATGCTGTGGCTGTCCCCACGTAAAAGCAATCTTGTGTATAAAGCTGCTCCATGGCTGGATCCCACAGACAAACGGTGCTCTGAGTGCAACAGTCAGAATGTAAAGGCAGATTCCCACAAGTCAACTCAATCAGACTTTCCATTGACTTAGTGATTCCATGGGTATGCGTGCACACATGGTTTTTTGCAGGCAGGTGTGAGCTCACTGTGCTCTGGTTTCAATTGACTGGAAACCACATGAGTGTGGTTTACATGGAAAAAATCCACCAAAACTGACCAAAGGCAGCCACACTTAGACAATATTTGATTGCTGCAGAGCACAAGTAAGACAGAGCTGACAACTGCCTGCCAGAAACATGTAGAAATACCCCAAGAATAAAAGAAAAACCCCTAGGAACAGCCAAATTCTGTAAGATCCAGTTACCAATATTGCTGCATTTTTGGCTCCTATCTGTCTTTAACAGGACTAAGAACTATGCTGTCCTTTGAGTGAAAGGCCTCATTGCATGAAGTACCTTCCTGCTCCTGGTGGAGATGACCCCGTGCAGGCACAACAGATGTCCCTGGACTCCTCAGAGAGTGAAAACTGGCTGCTTTCCCACATTATCTCTGAGTGGGACAGTCGCCCAGTTGTGTTAAATCCCAGCAACTAAACTCATCAAAACAAAACAAACCAGAGCAAAAGTGAAGCTGTCACTGGCATGAGAGGGACATAACTCCAGTAAGCCAGATGACAAGCCACTCTGGACCCTGCAGATCCAGGCCTCGCTTCATCCCCTCATCACTGTTGTCAAGAGCAGCATTTTCCAGCTGGTGTGCCCTGTTTTGTTCTTCAGGAGGTGGATGCCACCCCAGTTTGAGGATAGCTTCTAGGCTACAAATGCAATAACTTTTTAAGAAGATGCAAAGACAAGACAAATATAGGTAGGTGCAAGAATCTCTGCTCCTGACTCACAGAGTCTGAGCACTGCTGTCACCCAGTCCTGCTCAGCCTCCTCCTCTCCCAGGTGGTCACAGACCCTCCCAGGCACAAAGTGGCACCTGTTTGATCCTTCACATCCTTTTCTTCCCTGCCCTGGTCCCTGGAGACTCATCATGGGGCTGGAGAGAAGAGCCCTGTGCTCTCCAGGGCTGTGCAAGGTGTTACAGCTGCATGTTTTATCTGCTTCAGGAAGGTTCAAATAGGAGAGTGAAATTTTATTAATGCTGAATTTGATGAAATGTTACCCGAAACTGGTGAAAAAGAGATTTTTGAAATTTTTGAAATTTATTGAACAAAAACTGCCCCAAAACAATGTTAACTTTGCAAATGAAACTCACCCAAGTACTTCAGTGCTGCAAGCCAGCTCAGCAAGACAAGAACAAAGACAGAGAGGAGTTATTATGTAGAGAAAGGGTGACATCCAAGTTAAAGATGATCTGAGTATAGTCCCAAAACAAATTTAATCCTTCATCTCAATCTGTGGTACAACAGGACAATGAACAGAGGGACAAAGATAGGGTAGCTAATCAGACTTAGAATATGGGGATATTACCAATGGAATAACATTTGAAGACTTCTAATCTGTTTGAATCAAAAGACCAGATGATCTGTATCTGAGAATCAAAGAATAATGAAAGAGCTGGCAAATTAAACAGTAAGTCTGGCAGCAAACAAGTTTATTTCTAACAAATATTTCTAGTTCAGGCTGTCTCTAATCAAAGGACTGCTTACAAATATTGGTCCCTTTATGTGGTCTATGTAGCATAAAAAGCATAAAGTCAGGTTTTAAGGGAGGAACAAACATAGAGGAAGAGAATACAAGCCCATATCTTTATGAAACAGATGCATTCAGTTTAGCCAAAAACTGCTTTTGATAAAAGGATTTCACTGGCCAAAGGAAATGTTATTTACCTAGACTCTGCTAAACCCCCAACATGGTACAATATGGGTAAGTATTAGAGAAAACAGATTATGCAAGCTACAAGTACTGTAAGGTGAGGAGGAACTGGCCAGTGGACAACCTGCTCCTGAGCCTGGAAGGTGGGTGATGGCAGAGCTCCTCAAGGGTGGAGCCTGGGAGTGCTCTAATTTATAGTGGCATAAAAAGCAATATTTTGCTGGTGCAATATGGTGATGAAGATGTTGTCTACATGCAAGATGATCACAGTGGTGGAGGATGAACAGACAAACTCAAACTAGGAATGAGCAGAGATGCTTGAGGAATGGGAAGCTACCTGGCTGAAGGAAAAAAATCTAGTTCTGAGCTCTGTTCCTTTCAGCTCTGGTCAGACTGGATGAGCTAAAAACATTTTGCAAAAAGGTATGGAGGGTATGAAGCAGTGGCCATCACTGTCTCCATACACATCCTGCTTATCCACGGATACTTTCCTGAGGACACAAGAGAGACAATGACATATTTCCCCTTTTACCTTACTGCTGGGCTGGTTAGACTTGACTCAAAACTTTCCTTTTCAAGATATGTGTTTGGCAAAGAGCAATGACTCCTTGAAACTACAGTCCACAATAAAAGGGAGACACAGTTCAAGCATTTTATTTCTTTTAACTGTCTGCATATTTGTCTGCATCTCTTTTGAATTGTTTTACCAAAAGGTACTTCTGCTCTGGAAAAAAGGCACGAGTTATTCCTAAAAGGCAAAAAAACGCAAGTTCCACTATGCTGGTAGTTAGTCACCGTTTTGAACTGTTGTCACGCAACTTTTCATAACTAGGCAATGCAAAAACAAAAACAATATAAAATAAGCCTGAATTTATCTCTTGGAAATTCTCTGTTGGAAAATTAATTGGATGAGGGAGATTTTCACATTGCCAAAGGGTAATTTTTAGAGGATTTTAAGGTCTTTGGTGGATTAGCAACAATGAACATAAAGCAGTTAAACTGTGGTTACACAATAAATGGCATTTATACAACAGAGAAAGTGCCTCCATGACACTGACACGACAGACTAGATCAAGGTAGCTGACCAAAAGAAAGGGAGTAGGCCAAAATGAAGGGGAAAAGTTATTGCCTTGTATTATCATGAGCATTGCTTTTCATTTTTGAAACAACAAGCAAAATAAGTCAGTAGAAATATATCTAAAATTAACATAATGCTGGGAAAGGCAACAGTGGAAGCTCCTAGGATAAGCAGGAGCTGATTCCTACTGCTGGTTGAAATAAATCTATTTTGCTGTGAAAGGGGGCAAAGGCAATACCTAGTTTCCTCTAGAGTTGTGTTTGTGGCCCCTATGCTGCCTACCACAGTGACCCCAGACCTGATCCATGGCCCCTAGGATTCTTCTCCACAAGAACCCCAAACTCCTTCACATCTGCAGACAGCTCCAGAATCCTTCCAGTTCTTCCATTTTGTTTCTGAGCTGCCTCTGTGGGACACCCAGCTCGCCCCCAGTGTCCATGGCCAGCCATGCTCTGCCTTAGCCTCCTGCTGCTCAACATTGGTGGTTTTGGACACGGATAATGGTAGCAATGGAGGTCTCATCACGTGCTGCATGGCTGGCTTAGCAGGATGTCTGAACTGATTCAGCTGCATAAAGAAGGACTGAAATGTCTCTGGATATTACTGGGTGGAAGATTGTTAATTTTGATTTATTTTAATAAACTATTAGTTTATAAATAGCTTTTATAAACAAAATACAGAGGAACTTGTATTTTCAGGGCAGATTTCCCCAGAAGGGAGACTTCAGACAGTCTGACTGGATTTGGGCAGTGGATTCAAAAGGTGCTTGGGGGGAACAGTGAGACAAGAGATGAAGACATCTGGAAGAGATGGTTCAGAGTAGAGACCCTCCAAGTCAGACCCTGATTTCAGTAAATGGATTACATCAGAGGTTAGCAAAAAGGCTCAGCCATGTTCATGAGACACTTTACATGAAAAAGCCTGAAACATTTGGAAACTATTTCTTTTTTTCAGACACATACATCTTAGTTCATTGCAGTTAGTATATATATTATATACTATATATCATATAGTATATGTTATATATCATATACTATATATTATATATTATATTATACATTATATATTATATACCATATTTTATATATAGAGACAGATTTTGGACCCAGAAGCGTGGAAATGTATCCAGAGTCAGACTGTTACAAATGTTTCAGGCCAACTCCCCTGTGCACATAACGAGTTCAGGAGGCTGGGAGCTGTTTCCAGCAGGTGTTTGACCAGCGCTGCAGACATCAAGACATACTGGGACAGGCAGGTCTGGCATCCCCCTCCCAGTGGCCTTGGCCCTACTGGATGTTCACCTACACAGCAAAGCACTGGATATCTATTTCTATCTCATTATATATAATATATAATATATAATATATAATACATAATATATAATATATAATATATAATATATAATATATAATATATAATATATAATATATAATAGATATAATACATAATATATAATATATTATATATTATATACCATATTTTATATATTGTGTATAATATGGAATATATCATATAGAATATATAGTGTATTTATCTTTATCTTTATCTTTATCTTTATCTTTATCTTTATCTTTATCTTTATCTTTATCTTTATCTTTATCTTTATCTTTATCTTTATCTTTATCTTTATCTTTATCTTTATCTTTATCTTTATCTTTATCTTTATCTTTATCTTTATCTTTATCTTTATCTTTATCTTTATCTTTAAGTTATATTTGTATTTTTTGTTATATTTCTATTTCTTTATGTTTTTTCTATTTTTAATCCTCCCACCATATCTTTTAAAACCCTGTCTTGCTATTATTTTGAGTATTAATCAGAAGTGGACCTGTATCTTTTCCAACAAGAAGCAAGCCCTGAGCAATATATCCCAGGAAGAAAAGGTGCAGCAGCTGTCACAGGAGCAGGAGGGCAGGAAGGATGACAAATAACCCACACACCTGGAGCCTGTGCAGCCAAGGGGACACACGTGGGACATGAGTGCCCAGCCTGGCCCAGCACCCAACACCATTGCCTCAGTGATGGAAACCAGTGAGTCGCCCTGCCCAGATCCCTGAGCAGTCCATTCCATACCCAGAGGCCAGTACTCAAATATGAAGAATGCCCTACTGCACCCTCGGGGGGTCCCATACCCTGCATCAGCCTCTGTGTGAAAAGGTCCTGCACAGCCTTTAGCTGCCTTGCAGTACAGGGTTTCCTCTTTAAATATGAAATGTCAAGATTAGGGTTAAGTAATATTTTATAAAGTGATATCAGATCAATACCTGTCAGAAGCAGGCATGTACTGCCAATATCAGCTGCCTGTGAGGATGGTGATGGAGAGCTGTGCTGTGAGGTAGGATGCCCAGGGTGAGCACCAGGAGAAGCTGGGAGGAGGAAAAAGCAGAGTAGGAGGGTGATCCAAGTTTGCTAAGGAAAGTCCTGCTTCAGCAGGGATCGTGGCATCAGAGAAAGTGCCTGGTTGGGGTAGTTTTCAAAAGGTGGCTCAAGATGTGGAAGCACTTTTCTTCTCACTCAGCCTGTGCTGGCACACAGAAGCACTTCTGCTGCTTTCAGGCACTGACACCATGATTTGAGAACATGGTTTCACATATTTGCAGCCCTTCAGGAGACACATCCTGCTACTTGTGCCTGTTCACACTTCTGCTGGTGCTGCCAGTGCAGCTCAGGAGAGCTGTCCCCAGCAGCCTCCCTTAATCTGCTGTCTGAGCACTTAATCGCTGATTTACAGCAGTGTTTGGGATGGGAGTGGCAGGAGCCTTTACAAAGGTTTTCCAGCCACTGCCAGCTGCCCTGCAAGGTGCCTGGCCTCATGTCTGCTTATTTTATACCATTTATCAGGCTGGGAACAGCCCCCACTTGAGCTGTGAGGACCAAACCTCTTAATTACCATGAAGTGAGAAGCTGGGAAACTGGATGGCAATGAGGAGCATGGTGCCAGGGCTCCCAGAGCTACCCCTCCCCCATTATCCATGGAGCTGGGAACACAACCAGCCTCACACCTCGCAATAATATGAGTAAAAACAGCTTTAAAATCTTGCAAGAGTCAGAACTATTGCACTGTAGTGCCTGATCCAGCAGTCCCTGCAGCCAGCGTCAGTCTTTCCAGTGATATTAAAAGTTGTTGGACAAGGGCCTAAGTGACTAACAAGTACAATATTTGAAATAGAGGCGTGGGGCATATTTGCAGCAATATGAAAAGAACCCCTCTTCAATCTCTGTTCAGTAATTAACTTTAAAATATGTCTATTGTCACTAAGTGTTTTGCAAACATGTTGAGTCTGTAGTAGAAAACCAAAACTGTCCCATTTATGAGCCAGAAAAGTTTGTCTGAATGCAGGTAAGTGCAGAGGAAAGAAGTATTTCTGCAAATACATTCAAATAAAAATAAATATATTGTTGTGAACATAAGAGAGGCTGTACAAAGTCGGAGAATGTGTAATGAGAAATCCTATTAAAAATCCTGAATTTGAAAACCCTTCAATCTAGAATCACCATAATTTAGACTTTTTTTCCAAGATCTTCAAGTGTCAGAGCTCCCCAGTAATAGTCTGAAATTAGTTTTAATTATATGAATATATAACCTTGTAACTATATACAATATGCTTAATCACAGCTAAGCAAGGTGCCTCAGCCCCTGGTACAGTCACAGAGGACAGAAAGGTGCCTGCAGGGAGTGGTTTGTCCCTTTCCAGTGAAGTTAAAGGCATTTTGACTTAATTGGTGCCCTATGTATGCCACAAGACACACAGAAAGCAGTGTGAGGCCACCAGGGTTTCAGAATGAGCTCCTGTGCCCTGCAAGGAGCACAGCCATCTGTCTGCTGCTGGGAGCCACTCCAGGGCTCTGGTGGCCACAGGGGAGATGACGGCTGTGACAAAGGAGACCTCAGGATTCCCAAGGTGCAAGGTTTCCCAGGGGACAGGGATGTCCTCCCCAGTGGCACTGGTGCCCAGTGGCAGGGCAGAGGCTAGACCAGCAGAAGCTGAGGGCTCCTGTTGGGGCTGCAGAGGCTGCAGAGGCTCCAGGCTTGGCAGAGGGACACCTGCTCCAGCAGGATGCCACAGCACCACGTGAAGGAGCAGCAGACTACCTGTCTTTGCACTGGACTTCATGCTGTGTAAGGAAATGACAGTTTTTCCAATCAATGTGTTTTCATAAAACATCATAGAACATGGCTGTGTTTTCGCTGGGTCTTTATGATTGAACAGGCACCACATCTGTATTTGAGAGCTACCCCTGCTTTGTTTCTGCACTGGCTACAGTTTGAAAGCCTCTGGAGACAATTTTTAGGGCTCTGACTTACACTGTGGGCACTCCTGCAGCATCAGGTTACCAGCAGTATCTCACCAGGCAGCAGATATCTATGAGCCCTCCCAAGAGAATGAGACCACTGTAACACTGTGTGAAGCTGCATGAGGACATCAGGAACTGGAACCATAGCTCTCACCTATGAACTCTTATATAGTTTTCAAATCCTAAACTTGTTACTCTTCTATTTCCTAGAAGCTGGCATCCCTGTACTTCTTCTGAGCAGACAAGGACAGGAGAGAGATTAATTCAAATTTTCTCCTGTTTTTTTCATGAGTTCAGTGGCAAAATTAAACAAAGAATTTTAATGTGCTGGTCAACGAACAGTCAGGTCTCCGCAAATAGCCAGTTCTGAGGATTTCTATGACCTTGGAGTATTGAAAGATCAACTGGGCATAAAATGCACAAATTATCTATATAGTTTAGTCACTATATATTTTATTCATTTCCTGGGATTGGTGATGAGGGTTCATAAGTGCAAGCCCCACACACCAGTTTTTCCAGGCCTTTGAGTTGCTCCTGCACCAGTAGAGCCAGGCAAAGTGGAGCAGGCCAAGAAGAGAAGAAGGGTTTGTGTGACAGCTACTGAGCCAGGAGGTCTTGGTACCTGTGTGCTCTCTGACAGAGATGGACCAAACTGGGCAGACAGAAGTTCAAAGACCTCCACTTTTCTGCAGTCAGCCTCTGCCCACTCCAATGGAGTGGCTGTCAGGACAAGAACAAGGCTGAAGTAGTTAGTTCATGGAGATGATCCCATGTTCTCTGAGCAGCAGATGCTCACAGGGGTCCTTGAGGCCTCTGGCAATGCACGTGCACCTGGCTCAATTGGCACTGCAAATACAGAATCTCAGATGCTGGTGTACCTCCCACATCTTCCTGACTGAGGCTGCCCAAGCGTAGTCTGGAGACCCTCAGCTGTGGATTCAGGTGCCCACTTCCCAGCTAAGCACTACTTCAAATGTCTAGTTATTTTCATGGGTTTGGACCTTGGTTTTAATAAAAGAAATTCTGCCCTAGAGAGAGCATAAGAAAGATAATGCTAGTGAGGCAGGGACTGAGGCTTCCTGCTCTATGTTCCCAGGCTCTCCCTGTCCCCAGGGAGAATCCACCAGTCCTCAATTTGTCACTCCTGCATGTCCCTAAAGCATACAGACCCAAAGCTTGGCCTCACACCATAGGTACTTCAATATCCTTCTTCCTTCACTCAGGTTCATCCTGGTCTCTTAAAAGAACTCCACAATGGCTCCTTACCTCTTGCCTTTCCATGAGTCTCCCGGTTGCAGGGCTCCAACAGATGTGAAAAGAACTGAGGGAAGGTGTCTCTGGAAGAGCTAGAGCAGTGCTATCATTCTCAAGGAGAGACCAGAGTGTTTATACCTGTTCCTCAGTCTTACTCTACTTGGAAACACCATTTTCCTGGCCTGAGCTATTCCTGTGGCAGCTGAAGGTCACTCGTAAGAGTTACCTCTTAGAAGGTAAGTGATGTCCTCTGCCACCATCATGTGAGAAGCTGTGGGCTCAGTACAGATCTGAGGTCTGTGACTCTGTCCTGTCTGGCCTTCAGAGCACGGCAGAAGAGAGCTGTCCCATCAGATTTTCATTGTTTTATTAATCAGCTGTGTTACAGAGGAAAAGGCTCAAATGGGATTAATACTTTGCTAGCTCAAGTGGTGTTAGAGGCATGTGCACAGTATTTGTAGGGCAGATGCAAATTCAGTTGAATGACTTTTTGAGTGCATGTAACACATACACAGCTCTTGCCTGTAGATTATATAAAAACACAAAAATAGACAAGAGGTCACAAGTTTTTAATTGTCACCTCTCAGCACCCACCTGTAAGAGTCATAAAAATGTCAGAGGAGTCATAGTATTCATCTGTTGTGCTGCAAACTCCACAAAGCTCCTCCTCAGCATCACTTCAAGGGCTTGCTCTGGAGAGGTCTGCAATGCCCTCAAGTGACCAGGCTGGATTCTCACCGTTGGGGTTCTAGTGAAGCTGGTAAGGGCAGGAATGGTGTCAGAGGGGGACCACGGAGCAAAGCCCACACATCAGGCAAGAGGCCAAGAACCCAAAACTTCTAACAAAAGAGAGGCAAAGCAGCTGCCAGAAAAAAGCAACAGGAGCTTGCTGCAAAAAGAAATTGGAGAAAAGGAGTGAGCTCATCCACAAGTGAAGGCTGAGTGAATGTTATTCCCTGTCTCTTAGAAACTTCAGCTGTGGTTTTTGGTAAGAGAGACAATGTAAGTGAGAGCTCGGTTAGTGTGCAGCACATCCTCATTCTGCCTTTGAAGCTGGCACGAGAGGGGGAAACCTCATGTACAGGTATTCAGTGGCTTCCCTCGCTCTGAAGAAATAGTTAGGCTCCACCTACCTAACTTTCATGGGCTGGACAGGAAAGATCTGATTTGTCAGCTTTTCCACCACCTCAGCACAAATCAGTGGAAAAACTGCAGCTGGGTTTGTGCAGACATGGTCCAGGGTGAAGTGAAGCTCCTGCTGAGCCCAAGTCACTCTGCGAGGAGAGAAAAGGCAGAAAGGCCTTTTGCAGTGCTGTTATTCAGATGCCTTACATGTGCAGAATGTCACATCTGTCTCCTCTGGCCCACTGGGAGGTGGAGGTGGCCATGCTCTGAAGGATTTTGAAGCATGAACATGCTTTGTCAGAGCTGACTCAGCGAGGGGCCCCGGGGCTGGTGAGTGGAAAGTGGGCTGAAAGCAAAAGGAGCCTTTAACTTGCTGGCCATGACTGGTGGCTTGTCCAAAGTGAGGGCTGAGTGGGAGGAGGAGGAGGAATGCCAAGTCCCAGCAAAGCAAATATCAACATATGTGCACTCCATGTAAAAACAGAAATGTAAACAGAGCCCTATCCAAAATAAACACCTGTAAAATAAACACAGAAGGGCAATATATCAAACAAAAATGAGCACCAAAGTATAGGAGAATGTCTCAGCAGGCAACCGCCAGCCCAATGCTACCAGAAATGCTCATCTTCCTCCTTTCTGCATCTCCTCCTAAAAAAAAAAAAACTTCTCTGGAAAACACAAATTGACTGAAGTGGCACAGTGTCCCTGCACAGCCCCTGGGCACCAACCCCGTGCTAGAGGGAGGGTTCCTGGCCAGGGAGGGCAGCTGCTGCTGGCTCAGGCTGCCACTGCCACTGCAAAGCTGCAGTGCCTGGAGGCCCCAGCAGCCAGCAGCAGGGCAGGGGAGGAATGCTCCCAGCAGGGAACAGAGGTCTCACAATGGGAAGGACAAGTTGGATAGATGTGAATAGTCCCTCACAACCTACACAAAAATGGAGAAAACCAGAAGCTCTCTTCCCTGGATGTCTGCCCTGCTGTCCTGATTGCCCTGCCAGGGTGACCATGCTCCTTGGGGCACGTTGGCATGGCCACCACCCTGAGTGGATGGGAAAGTTCTTGTCCTCTCCAGGATGATCTGGATCTGAATAAAGGCTATGCAGGGGCATGCTGGGCCTGGGCAGCAGCCCAGCTCCCACTCCCTCTCCCTGCTCTGCAGAGGCAGACAAACAGGGGTTTATTATATTTTGTCCTCCAGCACAATATCAGTCCTTTTCTGTAGGCTTTGTCACAGCAATGATCCAAACCAGACCCCTTCCTTCCTCTCAAATTTTTTTCCAGCATGTACTTCATGCTGCACTGGAGATGGACACTCTGCCCTCTCCAATGAGAGACAGTGATGTGCAGCCTTCTGCCTTGCCTCTTACAGCACTGTATGCCAATCCTAGTGCAGAGATGTAGTTCAGTCTCTGCCTTGTCCTCCATCCCTCCCTCTCCATGCCCCTCTGCTCCTTCAGAGATACATCATGGGGTGAGAAGCTGTCTCCCTGGTCCCTCAGTGTACTGGGTTTGCCTGGCAATGTTTTGGTAGTGGAGCTGCTATGGGGTGGCTTCTGTGAGAAGCTGCTGGAAGCTTTGCCTGTGTCTGACAGAGCCGGTGCCACATGGCTTCAGGATGGACCCACCACGGGCCAAGGCTGAGCCCATCAGTCACAGTGGTAGTGCCTTTGGGATAGTGTACCTAAGAAGGGGGAAAAGTGGTGCTGCAACAGTAGCCAGAAGAAAGGAGTGAGAATATGTGAGCAAAAAAACTCTGCAGGCACCAAGGTCAGGGGAGAAGGAGAGACAGGAGGTGCTGCAGGCACTGGAGCAGAGATTCCCCTGCAGCCCTTGGTGCAGCCCGTGGTGAGGCAGCTGTGCCTTGCAGCCTGTGGAGGTCCACAACAGAGCAGAGATCCGTCTGCACCCGTGGAGGACCCCATGCAGGAGCAGGTGGATGCTTGTAGGAGTTGTGACCCCATGGGAAGACCATGCAGGAGCAGGTGGGTGCTTGTAGGAGTTGTGACCCCATGGGAAGACCATGCAGGAGCAGGCGTCTCTCGAGACCTGTGGACCATGGAGATTGGAGCCCACATTGAAGCAAGTTTGCTGGCAGGACTTGTCAACCATGGGAGACCCACACTGGAGCAGTTTGTGAAGAACTGTGGGAAGGACTCACACTGGAGAACTGGAGCTGTCTCCCATGAGAGGGACCCCACACTGGAACAAGGGAAGGAATGACAGACAACCTGAGGGGAAGGAATGACAGAGACAACCTATGGTGAACTGACCACAGACTCCAAGCCATGTACACCTGTGCTGCTCTTTCAAAATTTAGGGCTTTTTATTTTCTCATTACCGTACTCTGATTTTGATTGCCAATAAATTATTTTTCTCAAATAGATTTTGTTTTTCCTATGACAGTAATTGCTGAGTGATATCTCCCTGTCCTTATCTCAACCCACAAACTTTTGTTATATTTTCTCTCCCTTGTGCAGTTAAGGAAGGGAGTAACTGAGTAGCTTTGGTTGACACCTCGTCCAGCCAGGATCAACTGACCACACTGACCTACAAGCTAATATCCAAAACTTGTGCCTAAAGGATGCCAATGGTGGGACTGGTGTCTACATTTTTGCATTTCAACTCACATATCAGCTGGTGACTGTATGATCCAGACCCATTCATCTGCCATCCTAGGGATCCTCACAGCACCTACAAAGACAGGAGTACCAAGTAATTGAGTCTGCAAGTTTAATTTGCTGAGCTGCCATTAACACTAATTATTTTTCCACCATTTCCCTCCATAGTGACATCTGTTAGGGATATAATTTCAGCAGTGAAGCTGAGCCCAGCCCAGCACTGGCAACACAATGTACACATCCCTTTGTTTACCATTTCTTAGCAGTCACCTTGTATTTTACATTTCCCAGCTCTGCTGAGTTGTTTGGAACAAAGCAATCCTGTCCTGCACACGTCTGAATAATGCCTTCCTCGCCCAGGAGAGCCTGGTCACCAGAGGGGATTTCCTTGCTTGCAGCTATGTCCCTAATATGATAAGCAATTCAGCTCTTGCTTCTCATACATTGGGGCTCTCTAATGGAAGAGTAGAAACTCTGAGGTGAAATCAGCTGAACCTGAAGAGCAGGGGTGTCTGGGTTTTCTGTTTTCCACAAAATCAGCTGACAATGAAGCACCGTAACTATTCATATTTTTTAGGCAAACCTCAGGCTAAAGAAGAGACTGTTTTCTATTATAGTTAATATTGTAAATCTTACATCTCAGGCATAGTCTGTGTGAATACTTGTGAGATTAGCCACAGGCATCAGGGCTAGGGACTACAGCTGCAGTAGCTTTTAGGAAGCTGAGCTCTTCATATCCCGTATCTGCTGTGTATCTAGTGGACTGACCTCTTTAAAAAGCAGCTTTACAGGAGGTGCTATTAAAAAGGAAGAATTTATTTAATCATCACAAAAATACATATTAAATCTCAGTATTTCCTAACCCCTAAAGTATTCCTGGTTTATACTTAGGCACTTGCACTGTAAATCACTATGCAAGAAGTTTTCTTTTCATGGCAACCTCTTCAATTCCATACTCATTTGGCACATGAACCACAAGGGCCTGCCAACTTGCTGCTTCTTTCCATATCTCCTGGCTATTTAACAACAGTAACTCATGTTAATGAGGTTGTACATTTGCTTTTTCCCTTAAAAAGTAGCACACAGCCCTTTCAGATAGGGCCCTCTTCTCTGTGCACATTCTTCAAAGTCCAAATGCAGAATGAATGAGTTTGTACTGACAGCTTTGCAACCTCTGAAAATATGCTTGTCTTTGAGTGGTTTGCCTTCCTCTCTGCACTAGAAAAGAAGAAACTTCTGTTCTTAACAAAAACTGAATTAAAATGAACCAAGAAACACAAAAGAGAATTGTCACACCTTAGCAGCTAGTCTGTATTATTACAAAATATCACATTAATATTCAATAAAATATAGTCTTTAAAATCCCCTAATTTGTTTAACTCTTTGAGGTACAGATTACTGAATTAAAATAATTGCCAAAACTGACGCCATATTAAGGTAATTTATATGCAGGAAATGCCCCCCTATAACTCTGATGTAGATGAAGTTCATATAATGTTATTTGCTATTATTCTGTTCTTGAAGCTTAAGATTAATTTGCTATATAAAACATTGCAATCAAATTCTCTTCAATGGCTCATCTCTTTTCAGTCTACACAAACCAAAGCTTTGTCTACCTGAAAATAAATGCTAAACCATGCTTGCTGCTCCAGCCAGATGGAGTTATTGGCATTAACATGGTTGAATAAACTTAGCATAATTAAAATCAACATTTTGCCCAATCCATACTGCTTACTGCAGGTGCATTTCTTGATTTATTATGTAAAATTATTCAATTTAATTAAAAACAGAAAAGTGCAATACAGAAGTAACAAGAGCATTCCTTCAATAAAGTAAGAGGGATTTTCTCCTTCTGAGGCAAAAGCCATATACCATGGTCCTGTCCCAGCCAGGGATTTGTTTTCTTTCTCAGTGCCTTGCTCTTCTGAAGCTGTGCTCACCAGCATTATCCTGTGTGGTTCACAGACCTTCCTGGGGCAGTGGCAGCATTTCCATCCTGGAACAAGGCTTGGGCTGCCACTCAGACTCAACAGCACTGAAGGGACCGCAGTTAAAACCAGGATGCAGCAGAGATTTGGAAATACTCCCATATTTAATGAACGGTCCTCGTTGCTTTTAAAGCACAGATGAAATACCCTTAAGGGAGAGGTTTTGTCTGGGGCTGCTACCAAAGGGCCTTCCTGTGCAGAAGGTGGACAGGCCAATGCACAGCTCATGTGCAATGTCATCACCAAGTGCTCTTGGTCACTGCCTGCCAACAGAGACAAACAGAAATATTGCAAAAATGGCACAAAGCAAAGTGAAAGGTATGGCCAGTACCATACTCTAGCAAGAGAAGAAAAATCTCAAACATATTTGTCAAAAGACACTCACCTGGGTAATTCAATGCCCAGGGATCGTGGAGCCAGAGCCATGCAGGATTCAGATAGGGCCAGGCACTGGTGTATAAACAGGGATATTTTCTCATTCTCCACTCAACTGAGATTCAAAAATGCAGAGTATATTCCTCACCCTCTGTCACATACCAAGTTTTTCAGTAAAGAAGAATTTGATTTAGGAGCTGGCTTTCCTACTATCATTCCTTACAGAAATCTTTCTCCTGAAGCATCTGGAAGTTGTCACTGTGTGAGTTAAAAATATTGAGAATCTGAACTCATCAATCAATGCCCATCTTCTAGCAGTGCTTATGCTCTACATACATATGAACTGCACATTATCTATAAATAATGGACAAAGAAAAAGGCATTGGAAGGAAGCTAATTTCAACATCTTTTTCATTTGTGGGTTTCTGCTGCAAAGAGTTTCTGCTTTTCATTTCCTTGGGGTTTTTGAGCAGTAATATCATATCATATGTCATCTGTTTACTGAGATGGGAACCGAGTATAAATATTGGGAAATCTGATAAACAATACTGTAAATTCAGAGCTCAGCAAATAGGCTGAACACAGCCCAGCAGCTTTCCATTGCTCCTTAGGAAAGGCTGATACTCACCCATGGAAATTACAACATTCAGACACAGGCTTAACCTGGCCATGCAGTTTAATCAAGGGAGGAGAGGAAAGAAACAGCTTTTGTGTCTGAATTTATGTCTTGAATAGTCTGTGAGGAATAACGCTGAGATATAACAAAACTGAGCAGTTGCAGAAGAGACTGAAACTGTTTGAATTCTTGTGGTGCCCTTTGGCCTCATGTGTTTGGGCTCTTTGAGAGTGTGTGTGACTGTAATGGGATAAAAATGTCAATGTGAGCTTCTGGATAAAACTGCTTGAGCTTCTTTCTTGTTCACTACATCCAAACATCTGCAGGGGCAGTAGGCACAGTTTGGGGTTTGGCTCTGCCAGGTGATTTGCAGCCCAGCAAGAGGTTCTTGACTTTTAACACCATGGCAGCACTGGTGTGAACTTGAGCATCCACACTGAACATTTAACCAGAAAAACTGTGGTGCCACAGCAAGTCTGCTGACACTTCCCAAGCAGGAGAGATCCACTCTGTTTCGTCAGGGCATGCACTGTGTTCAGAGCACTTTTTGAGAAGACAGTTTCACATGGCTCCTGTTTTGACATTGTTCTTCTGTCATTGTTTTTCTGTTTCTGTTCAACAGCCCAAAGCAGCACCTTTTTTACTGACTCATCATCCCCAGACCACCTCAACCTTTTGTTGTGTTCACCCTTCTCCACCTCTCCCACAGCCCATATTGGACCTGCAGGATCACATGTGCCTCTGCTCTCCAGCTCCCTGGTTTCCTGCTCTGAGACTGCTGCTGGCCACAGTGTCTCATTTATTTCCAGATTACAGGGTTTGGTTTGCAAAACAGCTAGGTCCCTTCCTTGCTGTTTGCAAGTTTTTCTTCAAAGTCAAAGATTTTCTGAGTTGTCCAGGCTTGGTAGTGGGGAATAGAGTGTGGGAACTGTGCTCTCCAATTTGTACCTGCGCTGATGCCTTGCAACCCAGTATTGCTGATCTCTAGGACAAGCACTACAGCAAGGAAGCTTTGATGGCCTAACTCTGTCTTTCCTTGTAAAAAAGGAAAGTATTGCTGAGATTTCCTTCATCCCGAGTACTTCCATTGGGCTAATGGGTTTAAACTGAAAAAGGGTAGGTTTACATGGGATATTAGTATGAAACTCTTTCCTGTGAGAACGGTGAGGTGCTGGAACAGCTTGCCAGAGAAGCTGTGGATATCCCATTCCTGAAAGCATTCAAAGCTCTTTGGATGGAGCTTTGACCAGCCAAGTCTAGTGGAAGATGTTCCTGCCCATGGAAGCAGGATGGAACTAGATGGTGCCTTTCAATCCAAACCACTCTATGATTCTACCTTTGATATACCTGTCTGGGCAAACAGGGAAGTTTGTCACTCTCACCAGTTGTGGGAGCCTACAATTGGAGCATCTGTCTCCGTCTGTGACATGGGAGAACCAGGAGACATCTCATCTCCCTTATGAGTCCCACACTGATGAGGTGTCCTGACAGCCAGCACAGAGGGGCAGGGGGACTGTATGGACCTCCAGAGCAGTGGCATTTAAACTGGAACTGAAATACCAACTATGACATCCCAAAACAAGGTCACCCTGTAATATTCACAAATAACAGTCTGAACTGGCAGACTTCCACACCTGACTGCCCATTGCTGCTTACTGGGAAGCATCCAGCAGAAAAATACAAATGCTTCCCTTGTTCCTCTCTGACAAGTAAAGGCTTAGTGGCATGCTGGATAAAAGCACAAAAGAGTCATATGGAAATGTGGCTTTACATCAAGGCCATTTAATTACACTTTCCAAATGAAGAAAATATTTCATCTCTCTTTTGGGGACTTAATGGTAACATAATGAAGAATAGAGTGTGTGTCATGCGGCAGAAAGGAGAAGCATTTCATGAACCAGGAGTTGGCACAAGTGAAAGAGGCCCTTTCTAGACAAGACCCTTGAGTCAGGGGGCAGAAAGTGAGTCTTCCTTTTCCCTGGTTAATTTGTCTCTACCCTGCTTAGCTGACAGGGAGTGACAGCCAGCTGCAGGTACTCCAGAGCATACCATGGGAGCCTGCAGAGAGCATGAGCTCCACCTTGAAGTCCTTTCACTGTAGCACTGTGGTGTTTTTATTATGGTTGCTGCAAGCTTCTGTTTTGCATAAACAGCCTTAAAACTGTGAGCACCAAATGTACCAGCAGCAGGCTTGGGGCTGAGCATCCCCATGGTGGGAGAATCCATAAATAGAATTTCATGGGCTAAACAAGATGGTCTGTAGGGCAGAGAGCAACATGCAGGGTCAGAAAAAATATGCATAAAGCTCAGAATTATCTAGTTTTATCAGAAAAGCTGAAATTCATGCAAGCAAGATGTCATCATTATTCTGACACTACTCCATTGAGTTGGCATTAATGACAGAGCTGGCAGTGCATTGTATGCTCTTGAACAATGACAAATGCACCATGGAAATTAAATGTGAAAACCAAAATAATAGCTGAAAAACATTCTAATTTTAGAGTTTTGGTAGCAGAAAGCATGAACTACACTGCTTATTCAGATCTGAAGTCAGTTGCAGGCTAAAAGGATTTATCAGCATGCAAAGTAGTGTAATTCTGTCCTAATTCTAGGAGAAAGTATCAAACACATGTTTAAATGTCATTCTCCAGCCATTAATTATATCCAGTTAGCACAGCTCTCCCAGGGAGCTGTGCAGTGAGGTGTCACTCACCTGCTGGCCAGGATGCTGTTCCTTTGGCCAGGAGCTGCAGGTAGGTCCAGCCTGCAGCACTGAGCAGCTGTTTGGTGACACAGAGGCTGTTTGGTGACACAGCATCTGTTTGGCAGCCCTGTCTGTGTCAGCTGACATCCTTGGATGTGTGAACAACTACAAAGGAATGAGAATTAAATGATGAAGTCTGCTCTAAGGTGTGCAGGCAAATGCTACAGCCTCTTCTGTGGCCCATCTCTGCAGTGCTGGTGGTGGCACCTCCTGCCCTGAGAGCAGCTCATGGTTGAGTGCAAGAAAGACAAGATAAACTGCAGCTTGGATTCAGCTGGGGACATGAATCTCTTTTTGTCTGCAAAACCCAATGGTTGTAGCAATGCCTGGTAATACACTAGTTGGGTTGGCTTTCTCCAGGATTTGCAGACTCACAGGGTGCTGCTGCTGTCTTGCATGCAGCATGTGGAAAGAAACGGGCGGGAGAAGTAGATCCAGCTGCAGCCAGCTCCGGAGGGTTGCTCACAGCTGCAGTGCTCCCTGCCCTCCAACCTTTCTGAAGAGTCCTTGGAAAGAGACTGAATTGTTGGCTGGGGTTTCAGAGGACCAAGAGCCTGTCATGGTGCCAGTGGTGATGGCAGGGAGTCTCTAAACACCTCTCTCCTTATTTTGAAGTAACTTACCCTGGGAAAACAAGATTGCCCAGAGCCCCTTCCCTTTTCTCCTGATTGATTTGCTATGTTTTAGGAGTGAAACGCTTTCCATTCGTGAAACTGAGCTTTTCAATACTACAAAAAATCTTTGTAGATTTTGTACCAGATCAACTTAGCTTACTGAGCAGTGCTGAGTGTGAATGCATTTGAATAATGGAAAGAATCAGATCATGCCTTGACTGGAAAGTACTATTTAAATGGCTATTTCAACATAGTAAAGGGTTAAGGAACATGTGTCCACACTGTTGGAAGGGACTGAATTTGCCAGGGAATGGGAGATATAATTACTGGTGTTTGCCCTGGAATAGTAAACTCCATCCCTAATGGTCATATAAGTAATTTTTCTACTTTGCACTTAGTCAGAATAGATGTTTTTAAATATATCACAGTTAGAGGTTTTATAGAGTCTCAAAATTACATTACACTTTTTACTCAGCTGAATTAGAGCCTTGTGTTACATAAAAGAGATCTGAGCCATATTGATTACAAAAAAAGTAGAAAAGGTTTTATCAAAGAGATGAATGGGCTTTTTGTTGGTTTGCTTCACTCTGGCAAAGAGGGATGGAAATTATTCCATTTCTACAGCACTTACCCATCTCAGCAGGTGGGTCTGTACTCCCCAGTCAGTGTTTGAGAGGTTATTTGGCAGTTTAGCACAGATACAAACACTATAGCTCAGATCTCTAAGGGGATATTAATTGTCATTGTGCTGAAATCTGGCTTCCCTTTCAGAGCTGAGGGAGCTGTAGGGTTCAGCCTCCTCATTCACTGGGGGCCATGCAGGCTTCTTTTGGTGCTTGGGTGGTTTTGTGACTCTCCTCAGAGGTCATGTGGAGATGGTCAGGGTGATCCATGGCTCCACATTTCTGCTTGCAAGTGCAGACTAATGGATTTGTGCATGCAGGATTGAGGGTCATTTGTCATTTCTGTGCTTCCCAAAACCCCCAGTGGTGAGATGAGGCTGCTGCAAGTGCAGATTAATGGATTTCTGCATGCAGCATTGAGGGTAATTTCTGCCCTTCCCAAAACCCCCAGTGGTGAGATGAGGCTGTCACCTGCTGCAGTCCTTGACACTGGAAATGGCTATGGCTTCACAAAAGCTGGTGGCTGAATGCCCTGTCCCCAGGGAAGTCACACCTATAATGATGGGATTTTGAGCTCTGTCCTGGAGGGAGGGGGATGATGAGAAAAGTGAGAGTTTATGGGTTAGGAGAAAAAGGCAGACTAGTAAGGGTGACATTGTAGGGGTTTGTGACAGCTCACCAGGAGGAGGAACTGTGTGAGATCTTCAAAAGGCACCTTGAAACAGCCTCAAAGTCACAGGAAATGGTTCTTGGGGGGGACTTGAACTACCCTGACATCTGTTGGAAAAGCAACACAGCGAAGCACATACAGTCCAGGAGGTTCCTGGAAAGCTCTGATCACAACTTTCTGTCTCAGGCAGTGGAGGCTCCCACAAGGAATGGTGAGCTGCTCAGTCAGGAGGGAGGAAGGGAGGAAGGGAGGAAGGCTCTGTGAGAATGAGGACTGTTGGAGATGTTTTCCTACAGCAAATTTCTGCTGCCCATGGACCACAGCCCAAGGCTTTAAGCCATCCCCCCAAGCCTGGAGTCTTTAGCACCAGGCATAGTAAGGATTGGTCTGTCAGTCAGAGATAGGGGTAACAGAGAAGGCTCAGAGAGAGAGCAGCCACAAAGCTCAAGAGAAGGCTTAAGTTAATGAAGATGTTGCTATTTAAAGTCAGCAGTGAAGACAATCCCTGGCAGAGGATTTATTTGAACCAGGTCAAGCTAAGATTGGGGTGAGGCAGACCAGGTACTCTGCCAGCTGATGGGAATCCTCAGCATGTGCAGGGGTGACCTCTCCTTAGCTCCAGCCAGCAGCGTGCTGGCATCCACCTGCCACCACCTTCACCTTCATGTCTAATCACACCTCTTGCACTGAACAGCTCCTGCAACTGGGAACTCATACTGTTAAAATTAAGCCATTGTCCTCTGGCCTGACACAGACCCTTGCATTATGAGGAAAATGCCTCTGCTGCCTTGAAGCTCTCCAGCAGAGGTGTCAGGCACCTGCACTGTGTTAGACAGGATGGCTATCTTGCCCTCCATCCAGAGCCAGCAGTACTGCTCTGGTTGCAAAGCAACACTTAGAATAGCATAGCAAAGCATAGAGCAGAATAACTCAATAATGACTTTTAAAAAAAATTATTAAAATTACAGAGCTCTAAGCAGTCAGGTTAAGATCCTGACTACACACACAGATTTGAACCCACAGTTAGACTTCCCATGCCAAGCGACAAACTGTTAATAGCAATTAGGAAAATCTACTTCCTGTTCAGATGAGGCAGCCAGACAGTGGCAGGGATCATTTTAAAGTCTCTTAAGTCTTTGCTGTAACTCACCAGGAGCTAAGCCTTTCTCTCCACAGTAGTTTCACCTTGGAGGGAGGTTAAAGGAGAGGGCTGTCAAAGGGACCATTTTCCCTGCCTACCCCTCAGCAGAAGCCAAACCTGAGGCTGATGCTCAGCAGGTTCCTTCTTCCTGCTCAAAGAGCTGAACCAATGGCACCTCCTACCTGCAAACAAAACCGCCCAGGGCAGCCTGAACTTGGGTGGTGAATCTCTTCCCTCTTGGACAGACTTACTTTACACAAATAAAATACTGTAAAATCCCCAAAATACCTAATAGATTATTAAAGTTTACTCATTAAGCCCAGGTGGGGTTGCTAAGCCCTTCTCAGCAAAACACCATTTGCTGCAGGAGCCAAGAGGGCAGCACAGCCACTGGAAGGAGAACAGTTACAAGCCACACATTGACTTTTGCAGCAGGAGAACCCCAAAACCACCCTGTTCATGGCTGAGATCTGTGATCCTCCAAAGCATGGCACATACTGTGGCAAATAAGGGGCTCAGTGCTAATGATTAGTATTTAAACAGGCTGCTGAGCAGGTTTAGTACTAGGGACAGCAGAACGGAGGGAGGGAGTTCTGCTGCCCTCATGTCTTCATGGAGCTCAGCAGCATAGGTGCAGCTCTTGAGTCCACATTCTGGGGTGCTGTCTGGGATCAGGTTAGGATCAGGCTCCTTTCATCTGCCAGTCATGGTTGTAAATGGCTGTATTATCTCATGCCCCTGGATTGCCATATCCTACACCCCAGGAGTTCCAGGAGATGAGTGACATGTCATGCAGAACTGAGTTTTTAAGAAATATGAATTCCCTGCCTACAGCATTAGAAGAACCAGCACCATTACAAGGAGAGCTCAAGGAAAGCTTAATTATTAATTGTTTGGGGTTTTTTTTAAATCTGTGTTAGTAGGCCACTGGGGAACTCTCACTAGACTTTATAGCCATGATGGTCCTCCAGGCTTTCTGTATGGAGAGCTCCTGAAATACCCCCAATTTCTCATCTGTCCCCAACTCTCCAGCAGAACCCATGTAGCATTGCCAGCTAATACACAGCCCCTATGCTAAGAACTTGAGAGGTGACTAAATCAATTTGCAAACAAAAAGAGCTATCCTGGATGTCATCACAAATGCTGAGGAATTCCTAGAGGCAAGTGCAAGGCTGAACATCAGTTGAAATGTAGAAGAGGCAGAAAACCAAAAGGAAGTGAGTTGAAATCAGGGCAGGGAAGAGACAAGGAGCTCAGCAATGACTTTGCTGTGATGGATGTCCAGAAAAGCCACTGCTCCACCAACTACCCTTGAACCCTTCTGTTCTGATCATGAGGAGCCTTTTTCCCCCATCACCCCCAAGCTGAGCACCAGCTGTGCCTTCCTCCTTGCTGTCACAGCAGGGTGGTTTAATTTTACACTGAGGAGTCAGATATGGATTATGAGCTTCTGGCTGAGCATTTCCCCGTGGAGCCAAGCTGAGCAGCTGGTTCAGAGGAGTAGGAAATGGTGTGGGTGGACGTCTGAGGTGCGGCTGTCAGCGGCTGACATGGCTAATAATAAGAAGAGTCCTCCCCTTCTGATTCTCCCAGCAAATTTTGGTTCTCCCGGGCTTCCCACACACGTCTGATAGAACCAGCAGCCACGGCTCAGCAGTGCTGCCTGCCACCCCTGAGCCAGACCAGGGACCACAGCCTACAGGGTGCTACTGTTCTGGTGAGCTGGTTCACGAGCCTGCACAGCCCTCCCATCAAAAGAGACAAAAATGGGTAAGAGGGACAGGCTATGATATTGCATGGCCAAACTGTTGTGAGGCTGAAGGAAACTCAGTTTCAAGTCCCTGTGGTACCTGTATCAGAGCAAGTACTGAAGCCCAGCATTCTGCCCATCAGGCTTGTAATGCCCATCCAATGCAGCAGCTCTGCTCACCTGGAGCAGGGACACAGGCAGAAGTCTGACACCTCCCCAGGCAGAACTTCAGTCCATCCCTGGTGTTAAAATACCAGCTGGATGGAAAGGCTGAAAGCTCATTTCCCAAGAAAATATCCAGCACCAGATTATGGACAAGGAAGGCAGAGGAAATATGTTCTGATGCTCCAGTTGAAGCTGTGCTCTGTGCTGAAGACACCCACACAAGAGTTTCCCTCCCTAATTACTGCATTGCACTTCCTCCTGGAGTCCTGTAAGCCTTGCCTCCACCTTGGTGAGAGACAGGTCCTGCTCTGGAGAGAGACAATGTGCTCCCTCCCTCTGGGACCCTGTCCCACTGATGAGGATGAAGGTGTGAGGGAATGCAAGTAGCTGCAGCTGCTGGGCCAGGGGATGAGACAAGCTACTGGGGTGGGAGGGCAAGAGAAAGAAGAACACACAAACAGTTGGTCTGTCCCAAGGAAGAGCAAAGGTTGGTACCATTGAAGTCAAAGTCCAAGGCTGTTGCTGCCTGTGGACTCATCCAGGGTGACACCCATCCCCTGCCAGGTCCCATGGGAAGCAGGGGGGGACCCACCAGTGTCTGGGTGGGAGGACCATTACTTCTCACTGCATGTATGATTCACTGGTTTTTGTGCCAAAATGTCACCCCTGTGCCACACATTCCTTCTCCCAGCCCACCAGCATTCGCACTGCATTGCAACCTCCTTCAGTGTGTGTACGATGGGAGCACTGGGCCCAGCACAGGGCAGGGGTAAAACGCAGGTCCGAGATCTGCTCCTCGTTTTTGGGAAGGAGAGGAGTGTGTGGGACAGAAACCAGAGGAGCAGCAGGACAGGTGCCTCACTGCCAGCAGCACCAACACAGAACAGTGGTAGGAAAGCCAAATGCTTTCCTCATTTCTCTCTCCCCTGGCTGCATTTCACCACAGTCTATATTTGAAAATAACCAATGTACTGTTAAAAATAAAATGTGCTCAAAAAGAGAAATTTAAGCTATATAAAGCAATTTTTACATTGGTGTTAGGCTGTGTTCTCTCTCCTTTGTGTATCAATTGCCAAGAAGTACCAATATGAGGCTGTAATTTATATAGCAACATATTCAAAGTTCATGCATCTATTACTGCTAAGAGAGTCCCAAAAATTGAGGATCAACTTCTGCTTCCTTTAAACTGAAAGAGGGATTCATTCTAGAAACAAGTCTCCATTACAAGACAAACCCATCAAAACCTACTGTGTGTCTGATTTTTTGAAGTAGTAGAATGCATGTAGGCAACTACAACAATGGAGACTCATCTGCTGTAAGAGGACAAAGTAGCAACAAAATTTCTCTGTATGCATATCAAAAATATATTGATGTTCCAACACAAGCATACACTCTCTCTTGTTTTATCAAGCTTCACTGTCTTCAGAAATATTCCCTAAGAAAAGACTTCTCTTGTATTTCTGGATTATATTTTTAGAATATGAAAGGAGAAATCCCCACTTAAGTCATCAGTCCAGCCTGCAGGATGAAAACAGGAGGGAAGATTTAAGGCATAAGACCCCATACCAAACCCAAATTCAATATAAAATATCTGATCATTTTGCATCTAAATGATGAGATATTTGATGTTCTTTGTTGTTTAAACATTAACAAAGCAGGAGTTGTTTACCAGAGGATCATGAGGCATTGTATGCTCCCCTGTCTTCCCATTTTCAATCTCAAGAATCAGATCAACTCAGTCTGTCCTCCCAGAGATACCCCCAACACAAGTACCTCTGACTCTACAAACATCTGATACAAACTCATCCACGGAGCAGAGGGCTGGGGACACACCTAGTGTGAAGGTCAGTCCTTACACCCTCTCGCTGCCATCTGATCTGCACCTGCCTCTCTGCACTGCCACGCACTCCAGCTATGTTTGTGGTTGGGTCTAACCAAGATAACGAAGCCATTTATGTGATTAGTGTTCCCCTTGCTAACTGTGGTCTCATCTCTCTCATGCACAGCCTTACAGAGCACTGCAGGACACCAGGAGGACCTAATGTCTGAGCTGGGGTGCTCAGGCCAGCACTGAAACCTCATGCTGGCAGAGCTGTGGCTTCAGTCACCACTCAGCCATGGGACCCACGACCATGATGACTCAGAGGAGTCAGGAATGCTACTTTGTCCCAAGGGTGTCACCTTCCCTGGCAGTGCCGAAAATAGGGACTGCTCAAACCATGGGGAAAGAGGTGGCTTAGAACAGTTACTGTGAAAAACAGAGTAGGCTGCTCTGCATGGCTCTGTGCAGGGGTTCACACGGACCTGCAGAGCACTAGTACAGAGTGACATTGGCTGGTGCTTTCAGTGGGCTTTGATGGCCAGGAGATGACCCAGATGTCATAATGTACTGAGAGCTATGCAGACACAAACAGCAGAAGTATTTTTAAAAGTTTTTTCAATTAAGGTTTACAGTAATGTTCTTAGAGGCACTCTATTTAAGAATTCAACACTTGGCCATTTTTAATTAATACTATTAGTATTAACAAACATTAAGTTTTAGAAGGATGAATTTTTAAAAGGAAAGGAGATCCTTTTTTCCATCTAGTCATGATTTTTTATTTACACAGCCAAAGTATTTTAGTCTTTGGTTCATAAAACACAAAGGTCTTCTAACCAATTTTAAACTGTGAGATCATCATCCCTGCAAGTGTTCAAAAGGCACATGAATGTGGCTTGTAGGGATGTGGTTTAGTGGTGACACGGGGGTGTGAGGTTAATGGCTGACCTTAGAGGTCTTTTCTGACCTCAGTGATTCTATGTGTACTTTTACCAATTCCTAGCACTGTTACATCCCCCCTTTATGCGAGGCTGGGGGAAGGCATGGATGACCAAGGGAGGTGGGAGAGGGCTGTCTTGTTTGGGGGCTGCAGGCCCACTGCCCCACCGAGTGACACAGAGGGCACGCTGTGGCTGGTGCCAACACAGGAGAAGAAGGGCAGCTGCCCTGCAGCATGCACATGCACACCTCTCTTTCACACTGCCTTCTGCATCTGTGCTGAGCCAGTACATCTGGAGGGGTGAGCAGCCAAAATCCCAACTGAAGCCATCCTGAGCCAAAGGATGCTGCCTCACAAAGCAGGGAAAAGGCTGAGGGCTGGAGGGAAGCAATGGGCAGTTCTCAAAATGTGTCAGAGAAGGAGTGTATTTGGAGAACTGTTTGCTCTCCTCATTGGTATTAACGCAGTTCATGTGGACCTTAGCAATTAGGCATCACACGTGCTCTAACATCTGCCCTTAAACATAGAAAAAAAAATATAAATTCAGGTAAGCAGCCCAAAAGTGTTGGTCAATACAACAGGGAGTACTCTCTTCTGTCCATATCCCAGCAACTTTCCTGTCCTAAGCTGGTTGCAGGTGTCAGAATAAAAAGGATTGCTCAGAAAGTTTTCAGAGGTGAGAAGAAGCATTTTGGATGACTGCAAGGAGCTTCTTCCAGCACAAACAACACGTAAGTGCTTGTAACAAAACAGAGCCAGTGAGTGGTGGTGGGAGAAAGGGTGGGAGGAATCCTGCTGGGGCAGGCACGGATGTTTTGACAGTATATGAGAGATGATGCCAGGGAAAGGAATGGAATAGCACTGTAGGAGAGGAGGGAAGCTGATGGTAGGGTGGATAGAGAGAGCTGGCATGTTCAAAACAGCAAGCAAGGAAAACAATCTTCTTAGCAGGCTCTGGATGGATACATTGGTAGGGCAATAACCTTGCAACAATTGAGACATATGAAAATCTGGATAAGGCTATTAGGATGGAGAATAGCCAGACAGAAATGAGGAAAAATTGTACTGAAATAATCTGCAAGAGGTAGGTATTGCCTGGATAGGAGGACCTTTAGAGACATTCAGCCTGAGGATGCTGCCCAGACTGAAAGTGCAAGGATGAAGATGTATGCCCAATATCTGAGGAAGATGCAGTTTAATGGAAAGACCAAAATCTCTGGTTTAGGCATCCTGAACTTGTGTTGATGGCAAGAGTAGAGATACTACTACTGTTAGAACAAGTAGATTTGAAACAGAAATGCTTTGTATATATCAGCTGTGGAAGAAAACTTCCTGGGGTCAAATTCATACAAGACATATCACTCAGCACTGGTTTCTGGAGTCACTGTATCTCCAACCACACAGGGAAAAGGCCACCTTCAAAACCAGACTGCCCCTGGCAGATACCAGCCAGACTCACCATACCCTGAGTACCCAAATGCACCATGCCAAGGAGGCCAGTCTGCATCAATCACATGTCAGGAGCAAGGACACAACCTTTCCTGTAATTTCCAGGGACACTCCTCTAAATACCTCAGGTGGAGACGTGAGACTGGGGAGAGAAAAGCTCAAGAAGCCAATGTTGGTGTTATGTAATCATCACCAGGAAGCAAGTTCCTTTTCCAAGGAAATGAAGGCTCTATTCCACCTCCATAAGAACAAAGGGGAATGGGAGTTGAATCTAATGGTACAGCCAACTCAGAAGATCCTGATGTAGAGGAAAAACCTACAGTAGAATCAGAGGCAGTGAAAAGAGCTGAGAGCCTGCAGAAAGATTTCCATTGAGATGCATTTCTCTCTAGTCTAGGCTCTGGCCTTATTTTTGATTCACAAAATGTGATACAGACTGCATGCATTATTTCTTGGGGTTGCAAGAAGGCAATTGTCCCCATGCACCACAAATGAAAGGAGTATTTTTTTTGGCATTTTCCAAGCACTATCCCATATTCTCACTGGCTAATGAAAATAACCTTAATAACATGCTCTGATTTACCAATAACAGACTTACTGGGACTTACTGGGCTGGGTTGCTTCTAACCCTGTCTTCTCTAGTAGTACCTGCAAGACAACACACTGCCTTCCTCCATTTATATGTAAGCTTCACAGGTTGGTGTGGATGGCGCTTCTCACCAAGGGCAGGCAAGGCAGCACAGGAGAGTCAATAAATTAACCTCAGCAAGCCCATTTGGAGAGTTGCATAGGGAAAGGTTTTGGGAAGATGGTTAGAAGAGTACACTGGTCCAAAGCAAGGCAGAAATCTCTTTACAGGTGAGATTTCTACACCTTCTGTCTTCCAAATTGAGACAGTGCAGGATAAAGCCAGACAGACCAAACAGATGCAAATCTGTTTGTCAAGAGAAAGTGGTGATGTGGCCTCAGGACTGATGGCTGGTTTTACACAGAAACTCTTGGTGACACATCTGGTATTTGTAGCAGGAACCACCTACTTTCAATCCTGCCAGAAAAGTATGATTGCTTCTCTCTGTATCAGCTGTTCTCCTATACACAGGCATTCACGTGGTTCCTGGAAGATCAACAAGCCTGTCTCCCTTCCATGTAGCTCTGGGACTATTTGAGTTTCAAAGAAGCCAGAAAAAATGCACTAAAACAAAAAAGCATGAGTACATTTGGAGCACAAACCTCTTTTGCTGTGGCTTCAATGGCTTATTTGTGCACTGACATGCAGAGTGCACAGCCCTCTGGTTGTGTCCACACCAGGCACACACTGATGGGCAGACTCTGGAGAGCTGTGGTGTGTTCTTCCCCCGAGTCACTGAGCTGAGAAACCTTGAATGCCTGGTGTAGCAAGCACAAGTCATTCAGAGGAACACCTTAAACACTTCAGTCCCAAATGTGAAAGGCCAAGAGCAGTCTGCTGTATTCCACCAAAGCTGCTCAGAAAAGCACAGTAGCATGTGATACAAAATAATTAACCTGCTCAGCAGAAATCCATAAAACTCCCCTCAAAACCTGTATTTCAAGGGTTATCCTTCAAACCTAGACAAACTGCAGAGTGTTTTCCTAGGTACTATCATACTAATATATTACAACTTCTATTTATTGTGAGGTTTGCATACTTGTTCCAGAAAAATATTAATTTATAGCACAACATGCAAAGAATGTTAAAAAAATCATTACAAAGTGTCATTCAGCAGAGTTCAATCTGACAGGCATTTTGGATGATGCATTTTAGCTGAGAGTATTTTAGTACATTTGACCACCCCACAGAATTGTTCATCAACATTTTTATCTATTTAGCATTTTGGTAATTTTACAGGATACAAAAAGGTCTTTAAGACATATATTAATACCAAATAGTGGCCAATTTCTTCACAGAATGTCTTTGGAGTGGTGATGCCTGTGATTTTTTCCTGAATACATACTACATTTCAAAGGAGTTCTGCATTTCCAGAACTCTTCTAACCAAGCAGGCAAGGCCACAAACTGGGAAGAGCACAGTGACAAGCAGTTCTCTGCTGCAACAGGAGGAGCACATACAGGTTACAGAAATTTAACCAAGTTTTAATTTCATAAGTTTTAAACCTTTTTATAACAGTTCCAGTTACCCCAGTCACATGCACTGCCCCTGCCACACCCATACATATCCCCTGCCAGCTACCTCCATCCTACCCGATGGTAAAGAAAATACTTTTGTTTACTGAAGTATTTTGTTTCTGGTCTTACAGAGACATTTTTAAAGTGCTCCCACACATAGTTCAATATTTTATTGGCAATGTTTTATCTGGCACAGGAAATTCAGACAAATGTCTTGGAGGCATCACAGAGCCTCCATAACTGATATTGGATAGCTGAAGTTGGGAGAAGAATGTTATTATTGAGTAGGAGACCCTCTCATATCATCTCATGTGCCTGACTCAGCTTGAATATTCATAATTGATTTCTCTTTTCCAAGTAATTGTACATTTTATCAGTCTTCACCATGACTGCACAAACTGCACAATTATGTATATTTTGAAGAGTTAACTGAGTGTCACAGCATATTTCCAGCTATTTAGACATATTCATGAGGCTTCTCCTGAAAGCCCACAATTAGGCTGGAGATCTGACACCCAATCCCTCTGAAAGATTGCTGGAGTGCATTTGATGTTGTGAACACTGCCCAGAATTCTCATTATGAGCTCACACAGTGAGATGTTTAGAAGAATGCCAGCACTTGTCCATTTGGGCTACAGATTGCCTTTCCAGCATTAAACTTTCAAGTATTTTCTCCCATATTACCCCTCCTGTCCTTCTGGCTGGAGCTGTAACCCATCTGGAGATGGCCCCATAAACTCTGGGCTGTGTCCCACCTATGCAGATCTCCAAATCCAGGCTGCAGATGTTGGTGACCTCTCTGGGAGCATTTCCACAAGTGCAGAGAAAATCTGGCACTCCAGGAATAGCCAAGGCCCGTGGAATCAAGCCCTGAAAATGGGAACTAGGAGTCTCTTTGCCATGTCTTTTCCATGACCAGAAAGCTCCTGAAGGATGGACCAGTTCTGCTGCAGCTGAGGAGGAGCCAGTGCCAGGGCAGGTGAATGAGTGCCAGACAAAGGGAGTGGCAGCAGGGCAGGAGGGGGAGTGAGCCATTTGCATCAGGGGATTCTGGAACATCTGGGCAGAGGGATGCAGGGAGATGGATGGAGGTGAGGACCATAAAGCAGATGAGCAGGCTGCAGAGAAAGTCTGGGAGTCAGAAAGGTGTGGGAAGGAGGAGCAGGTTGACGAGCAAGGACCACAGTGGGAGAAGCAGTCTTGGATGCAAAAGTGGAATGTGGTGGGTGTGAAGGGGTGGACACAATCTGAGGTCTCACTGAAGCTGGTGGAAAGATTCCACTTTAGAAGAGAGTAAAGGACCAAATGGTCTGAGTGGAAGAATGCAGAATCCCCAAAAAAATGAAGTACAAGCAATAAGCCTAACTAAAGCCATGTCTCCTGACAAGGAACCATCCAAATATATAGTGAAAAAGAAGGAGATAAAGGAATTAAAGCTCCTGAAATGCAACTCCTGGATTTTTCCCTGTGTTGTTAAAGAGAATTTCCCCTGCCAAGCACAAGAAAGGAGGGCACTGACTGCACTGATCCAGAGCTCCTCATGTGCCTGGCCAAGAGAGGGAGAAGATACCATTTGAGAGGGGGCTATTCTGAGCATAACTGCAGATGCACTGAGGCAGACTCAGTGGAGGGAGGGTGATGGAGTGTGGCACATGCCCTGGCACAGGCAGGAGGTCTGAGCTCACACTCAGCCAGGCAGAGCTCCTCACTTGCCCCAGTGCTGCTTGCTCCCTCCTGGAGGTCTCCAATGATTCAGGGTTCCTGGGTTTCCATGGGCGCCCCCAGTGCAGGGGAAGCTCCTGCCAAAGTTAGCCCTTTCCTGGTTACCAAAATCAGGTCGTTGCAAGGTCCTACATCCTCAAACCCCAGGCCTGAATAGCTCCAGTGCCACTGGAGCTGTGTGGGTTAGGACAGACTTCCCCACATGCAGCATGTCGTGCATGGGAAAGCTGCACAGCTGTAAATGGAAACCATGGTTGCCAGAACTTCTGCTCTTGGGTCCTGCTCCTTCCCACAGTGCCACTTCAATACTGAGTGTTAGATATTTCAAACATGAAGAAGATGAAGTGCTTATTTTTAAAAAATGCTTTCTGAGAACACAGCGCAATTTCTTCATGCTTGGTATACCAACACTCACCTATGGTTTATTCAAATGTATTTGACTGCTGTAATAAAGTTATTTGATAAATGAACATCTGGCTCATGTTAACTCCTCCCTAAACTCTCCATAACGAGGGGTGATATTACTTTTCCAAGATATCACAGATCTGATGTTATTTCCCAGTCCCCTGAACAATATCCATGCCTTGCAGCTCCACCTGATACAGTGTGGTGTGCCCAGTTTGTCACTGGGCTGTTTCTGTCCTTTCCCATCAGATTATTCTCCAAGAAAATTATAAAATGTCAGACTTCTCACAATGCTTCTCCCTCTGTCTCTCACTATCCCTCATCTTTGCTGATGATTTAAAGCCTGCTTATATTTCCCACACACTAAATGATTTCCTAGGAGTTAAAGCTTTCATTGAGCAATGGTCAGAAAATCCTATTAATCATGTCTGTGGCAATCAAAATTCCAGTCAGGGAAAGTGAAACATAATTACTCATTTTCATCAGGCAAGCTGCTGCCCTGCACCTGAGTTTATTAACCAGCCAGCATATCTGATCAGGGCATGGAAAAAACTCCTACCAGATGTCAAATGAGAGAAAGTGGAAATGTGCCCAGCCGGTCCTCAACTTTCTAAAACTCTTCCCTGCCCCTGCTCAGCCTTTCACAACCAATTTAACACATGCTACATCAAAGGGCAGTGTGAGATGCAGGTTGCTTGTGCAGCAAGACAAGTGTTTTTAGCCTCTTCTCTGGCCTCAGAAGGGGCTGGCAGTGCTGTGCTCTTCAGCAGAAAAAGCCCACCTCCCTGGTGCAGGTAAAGCAGAGGGGCAGGACCCTGGCCTGTGATACCAAAGGGCACTTTGGAAACTGTGTACAGCCCTGCATTTAGCATCATCCTTGTCTGTTGTTGTTAGGAATTAAAAAGAAACATAAAGCAAAAGATTCAGGGTAAAAACCTGGCCATTTAGGTCACAATTTTACCTCAGGTACATGGTTAGTTGCCTTTTTTTTAGCTTTTTTTTTTGCCTTTTTTTTTTTGGTCTTTTTTTCTTTATAAAAGAGCTAAATCTCCCCCCTGATAAATATTCATATTTTCTTCACTACTAGACATGATCCTGAGGCTCAAACTTTGCATCTTATTAGCTGAAGCTGTTAATGTAGTTAATAAGCATAACTGGGCTAATGGAGCATGTACCTAAAATAGCTATTGCTCTCTCTTGAAACTCAAAAGTTCCAAAAGCCATTTTGGAAGTATAAATGTTTTTTGCTTTATCGTATAAATTTTTTTTGCTTTATCAGAAAAAGCTTCTCAGAGCATTTCCTAGATAATGGCTGGCTGCAGAGGAGGCTTTAGGCTGCCCACAAAAATGTGTCTTCATGTCAGAATCCAGACTGAGTGAGAAAGAGAATGAACACAAAAACTTACTGGTAAATGTCTTTAAGATGACTGGCACACTGTTGTGAACTTATGAGAAATAAATCAGAACATTGAAAATAATCAACCAGAATTCAAGGACTTAGCAAAACAGAAGCACACTTTGAGGCTCACATATTCACTCACCCAGCCACTACCTCATCTGAATGACAGTGAGGATATTTGAATTTCATTTTTGTTACTGCTAATGTGACATAATTACCCACTGAAATTCACTTATCTGAGGCCTTTGTTTATCATGGATTCAAAGTGATTTTCTTCTTTAGAAATGGAAACTATCAACCAGTCAGACAATATCAGAGATAAAGAGCACATGACCAAAAAAGTGAAGCACAGAAAAAAGATCAGTAACAAAAGCCCTCCTACCTGCCAAAAGCCTTCCTACCTGCTGCTATCAAAACCCTGGGCCCTAAGATTTTGTTTAGCTGCACAATGGACTAATTACAAATTGCTTTGGTAGCACATACATTATTCACATTATTTGGCATAGGATAAGAATTTAAAAAACACTGCTAAATTAATTTCCTTCCCAAGATGAAATGAGAAGTTGCTCAGGGGACCAGATGATACAGAGAATTAACAGAGCTTTGAACAAAGGAGAAAACGGAGCAGGGAAATAGAAAAATCAAAGGGATCTAAGTATTCATCAACTATCTTAATTCAAGCATGAAACCAAAGAGCTGTGACAGCAGCCACACAAAGCATTGCACAGGGCTCACGGTGTCCATTTAACACAGGGACAGCAGTCCCTGGATGGGGATGGTTCCTCTGGGCAGAGCCAGGCTTGTTCCAGAGCCAGAGCTGGTGCTGGTACTTAGGAGGTGGGCTGGAGAGATGAACAAGCAGTATCTGGGTTAACTTGTAGTTGTTTTAGGCTGCACCCTTCCCCACATTCCCTAGTGCTACCATCCAGGGGAAGCCATGCAGAAGGTATCACCTCCATCCCCCAGACCACATCCCATCCCACCAGGCTGATGTCCATTCCACAGGGGGCTCCTGGGGTGGGTGAAACTCACTGCTGGAAGACCAGTCTGGTAAGTCAGAGGTGGTAGAGATCCCATGGATCTCTTACCAGATCCATAAGAGTCAACTGTGTTGGTTTCAAGCCCATGACGACAAGGAAAGGAAAGTCCTTGTTCTTTCCCACCTTATATCCAGCTGCAAGGCTGGTACCTGAAAAAGCAAATACTCCTTGAAATACTCCTTGTGCTTATGGGATGTCTCAAAGGAACTGGCTTTTCATAGAATGGGGAAGCCATTCATGTCAAATGCAAAAGGAGAAGCAAACTTTAGCCTTGGCTTGCAGGGCCATCCTTTACCAACACCTCCCTGAAGTGAGAGCACACGTGAGAACCTGCTTTTGGTGTTGGTCCCTTGCAAGCACAAGAATGTCTTTACTCTCTGTGTTCCTCCTACAGGAGCCTCTGTGTGGCCTCTTGCCCTCTTTTTTGACCACAAACAGTTTGGACACAAGATGCACCATTTGATTTTGTGTCCTGGTGGTTTCTGGTGATATCCAGCACAACCACAGATAGGTTGGGGAACCTTCACCCCCAAGGCTGGGACCCTACTGCTCCCTTTCACACACATGGTGGCTCTGTTATTATATTCTGTATTTTCAATCATTCCTTTATATTGAGGGGTATGGAATGCACATGCCCTCAGGGAATTTGGAAATCCCCTTTGACCCTCAGCACAGGACAGGTTCCCAACATTTTGTGTTGTCTCCTGGGTACCCCAGATGGGAATCCCATTTTCTGAGCATTCCTGCTCAGCTCCCCCCTGGAGGCAAAGCCCAGGAGAAGCTGGCTTGGTGGGAGTGCCAGAACTCTCTGGGGGAGCAGGACCTGCTCTTTTGGCTATCAAAGGATGTGAAGGATGGGGCGAATTGCAATTAGAAAATGCAAGGAGGGGAAGAACTAGCATTCCCATCATACTGATTTCCCACAGGCATTACAAGCTAGACTAACTCTCTTCAAGATTTTTGGCTTCTCTGGCCCATTCTGCTGCTTTCAGTCTATAGCTTAGGCTCTGTGCTTCACATAAGTAGGGGGAAACAAGGGAGCAGAGGGAATAGTAGCCAGAAATTCCATGTTTCCTATCTCAAAGGCATCCTTAAGAATTTCTACATTGATGTCCACATCATTTTTTTTTCCCCTGCATCCCTCATTGTGTCTTGGGTATTTATTTATGTAAGAAGGGTGACAGCATTTTAAAAAAGGGTTGATTGGCTTAGACACAACTGGATGCTGCATGAGGAAGGGCACTCAACTTGATAGAGCAAAATATTTCTGCTTTCTGTTGCATGAAACACTCAGAGAATTGGTCAGAAAAGAACATGAGCCTACAAACATGTCAAGAAGTTGCCACAGTCACAAAGACTAAGTATTTAATTGATTTGTTGTTTATGCAAGAGGTGAGCCCTGTTCCACTCACCTGAGGAGGAATGCACTGAGGTGTACTGCTGATGCCAGATGACAAGGGGCATGGAGTCTTGCCCAGCTGCCACCCATGGCTCAGGTAACCCAGCTTTCACCCCAGCCTAGAAGAAAATGAATGATCTACTTTTACAATGAAAAATTCAGAAGTCTTTAAATGTTACTGAAAGACATTTTTTTTAACACTGCCCACAGTGCCTTCATTTCTTGGTAAGTCTCAAGGTAAGAGCCACACCAGAACAAAGTTTAACAATCCAAATTTAGATTTTCTAAAGCCTATTCCCTCACTGTGGTGTTTATGGGCACTTTACTGAAGTGTATTTGCTTAAAAATTTGCTTCAGTTGTTCCTTAAGGGAGTAAGAGCCCTCAGTCAAACGTACTGCTGAATCTTCACAAAAAAATGCAGTTTTCTATTAAAAAAAACAACTGATGTAGCTGGAGAGTTTGCTGGGTGAGAAAAATCAAGGTTGGTCACAGCTGGCCTTTGGCTTGAGCCTGCAGCCCTGCTCCAAACCCTCCACTGCCCTGCAAGCACAAGGGGCTCCATTCACCACCCACGCAACCTCACTGATGTCAGATAAATCAGCTCAGCCTCTTCTAAAAGGAGCATAAACCATTTTTCACATTGCAATTCCAAGAGAAAGAAAGGAAAAAATGTATTGGGCTCCAGACACCACACACAGCTGAGTCTCACTTTGTCTGGAAACAATACAAAATTCACATGCAAAGCATAAGGAGGACAAAAAGGGCCCTGTCAGCCCCTGTGAACTCACAACAGAGGGCTCCCCTCTGAGCCTACATAAACACCATATGCACTGCTGGCCCTGAGGAATCCTGGGGACAGCTACGGCTGGATAAGAACTGCTGGTCAGAAGAGAAAGTGAGACAAGCTGGTGTGTTAGACAAAGGCCAGCACAGCCCTTGCAACAATCCACCACACGGCACAGTGTGCACTGCGAGGAGCTTTGCTGAGCTGCTGAAGGCAAAACATGGACAAAAGATTAATTGAGCCCTAAATAATAGCTCCCAGTGGAGAGCTGAATCTCTGTGCCTTCAAGAGCAATGCATGTGAATGTGTCAGATCCCTGACAAACGCCAGTAATGCCCAAAGAAGCAGGAGGTGAGCAAAATTTGCTAGCCCTTAGGAGAAAAAATTGGTATTTAAATAGTATGGTTTAAAAGGTAAATATTCAAGAAAAGAGATGGTACCTATGATGTGCAACGAGTACCTAAGTATGTGCTGTACTTACCTGACAACAGCAGAGCCAAAACCCCAATAAAGCTATCCCTGGAGGCTCTGAGCTGGTCCCTGTCAGGTTTAGCTTTGCCAAGACACTGTGCAGAGCCTGGAGAAGCTGGTGTGAGAGCCTCTCCCTACCAAAGGTGTGCCTTGTGCTTAACATCCCACAGCTCATGGGCTGCAAAGGTAGAAGGAATCATTTCTACTGCTGCAGAGACATTATTTTAGACCTCTCCATGGGTCTGGCACTTTGTCTTGAAGAGCTACACAACAAAGACTCCAAGACTGTGAGGATCACATGTCCTCCTGTGCCATGGACAAACAGGAGGGAAAACTCTAAGGAAAGGTTGGATTGAGACCCTCCTACCTATAGCATCCCCTACCCAAATTCTACATCTCTGTTGTGGGCCACAGAATGAGCAAAACTAACCCATGCACACCCTGCCTTTCTGGACAATTTGTCATTCACTCAATCTGAATTTTTTAGCTTTGCCAACAGTGTTTCCCAGCCTGTGTGGTCAGCAGAGGTTCCCTGCTGTGTCTGTGTGTCACAGCTCCTCACTCCCCAGACCTTCTCACTCCAGCTAGTCCTGTTAGGAGCATGAGATTTACATTTTGGTAGGGACCTGCTGTGTTTACACTTTCCAAGTGGCTTATATGTTTATGGTGGATTACTGGGAACCTCAAGTGCCAGACAGATTGAAGAGCTAAATATCACAGTGGGCAGTGGAGAGCACTTTGAAGTCAATCAGAATTTCTTAAATTTGAGGATAATTTTTTTCAAGCTTATATTGAGAAAATGTAAGCCTGAGAGTAGACCTACAAACATACCCATGCTAAAATGAGATCCCAGAGACTTTGCAGAGCCTTTTCCATAAAACTGAGTCACAATGAGCAAATCTCTGACACTGCTTTCTTTGAAGTATTGTTTTACTAAAATAAAAAATGAAAATCCATGTGCTTCCTTCTATGATGAATTATTCAGCTACTACAGAAAAAGGGACAAAACGAGGAAAGAAAAAAAAAAGCTGGGAAGATCATAAATATCACTCACGAAATGCAAGAATAAATCTATGAGCTTTTGGAATTTCGGTAGAAATATATTTTAATGTTCTTTTCAACACAGGAAGCGTGGCCTCCATTCACATGAAATGAATGTGCATCAAAAAGATACTAAAGGTTCTTGTGCAGCTGCAGTGCAGCGAGCTGCAGCCATCCATCATGCAGTTGCTGCCCAGGGGGAGCTGCCCTTTTATCCTAATTTTGTGCAGGGCTGTTCAGCTGTCACATGTGACTCTGAGAGTTGTTTCTGCAGTTTTGCTCACATTTTGTATACAGATTTCTGCAAATGGAACTCTGGTCTTTATTTCTCTGAGCTGCTCTCTTTTAACCAAGTACAGTGTATCTGCAAGAGGGGAATTGTGCTTTCAAAATTCCACCAGGTGTGGTTCACCTTGTGCACTATCAGAAGGAAAAAATCAAAATAAATATTAAATCCTGTGAAGTTAAACATATTTTGTTTTAAGCAGTTGATAATTGAAACAGAGACATTTATATTTTACAATGCTGACATAGATGACTTGGATCCTTTTCTCCTCAGTTGTAATGTCCCAAATAGTTCTTTCTAATGATCATCACTTTAAAGTATAGCATTATAGACCTCCCTTGGTACAAATTGACAGACATCATGTTGTGAGCTCCCAAGGGCAGAGGGCTGCTGCCCTTCTGGGCTGCTGAGTGCTTGACACCATCATGTGTAGTCCACCTGCAACCTGTCCCTCCATTTCCAGCGTAAAAAGTTAAACTTGGCCAGACATGAAATTCAACTTTTAGTGGCTTCTGAAACAATATTTTTCTAGTTTGTCAGAATTGCTTGGTCCTGACTAAAATCCACAACAAAAATCCCCAAAAATTATGTGTCTTGGTGTGATGCAGGAGGAGTTCAGACAGAGAGGAGCCTCCCAGTTCTTGCCCGAAGCTGGCCTGGCCTCTGACACTCTGGGCTGAAAACATGGCAAGAGGCCAAATGATATTTTGTGAAAATATGCAAGTCCTTGGGAGATGAGATAAACAACCTTTTATAATAGATTCAAAAACAGCTTCCCTGGAGAAGTGACAAAGAGAGTCCTCATTTTGAAGAGTGGGGTATAAAAGATAACTTCTTGGAGGTCCATGTCAGTCACATTGATGAGAGGAAGATAAATATAGCTGCAGAAATAGCTGCTGTACTCCAGCCCATCAGATTGGCTGTGGAAACTCTGCACAGCCTTCCTTCCATCGTCTCAGAGATGATGTTTACAAGGAATTAAATACATAATTAGGCAAGCAGTTGGCAAAAGACATAATTTATAATATTAAGCAATTAAGCAGCACCGGACAGATTTGGCTGCAGCTCTGAAAAATCCGCATAATGAAACAGTGGCACTTGACATTAAAGTTGAACTTTCCTTAGGTCTAATTTTCACTGCCATTCATAGAGACAAAGTTTTTTGGACCAGTTGAGTTGGGAATGTGGCAGCACAGATGCAGACCCTGGCTGTTTGTCTCCACGAGCTGCCGTGGCTGCAGCAGGGCTGTGCAAGGGCAGAGCCAGGGCTGTGGGCAGGAGCAGAGCAGCCCATCCCTGAGCTGAGCTTGGAGAGCTGTGCCACCAGCTGTGACTGTGATTTCTGGGGACTGGGGAGGTCCCTGTGCAATCACCACCTCCCTGCTATGGAGTGTTCCCTTCCTGGGGTCACTGCCACAGGCCTCTCAGCACGCAGGGTGGTGGTGTGGACACTCCTGGGGTTTCAGGGTGATGGTGTGGATACTCCTGGGGTTTCAGGGTGATGGTGTGGATACCCCTGGGGTTTCAGGGTGATGGTGTGGATACTCCTGGGGTTTAACTTGGTGGCAGTGCAGAGGAGAGGGAAGGGTAGACCATGGTTTCTGCTGGCCCAGCAGCTCTGGTGGGGTGGATTAGCTCTGGCCCAACAACAGCCACCCCAAAACTGCACAGACATTCCCTATTGCTGCACACCACTGCAAACCCATCATGTTTATATCGACTGAGGCAAACTGATCCCACCTGAAATGGGTCTGAAACCATCTTCTCCTGGCTTAGGGAGAGAGAAGGACACTAGCTAGGACAATGAAGCACCCAAAGCATCATAGCAATGCATTTGTTGTTTCCTTTCTATTTTTGTTCTCCAATGGAGCCATTTTACATCTCTCCATGATCCTTCATAATTTTGGAGCAGAAAGAAAGAAATCAAAGCAAGCCACAAAGCAGTATGCCCACCATTCATGCACTGGGGTGTGTTGCCAACAATTTATCTTTTAAAATATACCTGTTTTGATGTCCAACATCCTGTAGTTAAAAAATTATCTATCAAATGTAACTTTCTTATCGCTTATGCTGTTTAATTTCATCCAGTTTAGTTGACTGAAGCAGGTGAGTTAGTTCTGCTCTCTGCCTCCCTATACCAACCCAACAGTTCTTTGTTTGTAGTCTCCAGTGTTGCAAGCTAAATGTTCAAATAAACTGTTCATGCCTGGAACTGTTAAATGTTTGAGAAGTCTTCTGTACAAAAGAGAGCTTAACCTTTATAAAAACAAAACAATTATTTTAATCAATAACTAGCTAGTAATGGCAGAAATTTTAAAAAATTAGTGTTTATTTCAAGAGTCTGACTTGAGATGCTGTAGTGGGTTTTCAGTTACAGGAGCTTTGTATTAGGTTTAACTCCACAATCACTGTTCATGTTCCCTGGTCTTTACTCCTGAGATGAAGTGCTGAGGAGATGGGGGATCCCCTGTGTTTTGCTTGCAGCAGGTACCCATTATCAGCACTGCTATTATCCCTACGTACACAGCCAGAAAGGATTTTTTGTGCTGTCAGCAATCTGCACATCAAAACATGCTCAGTGCAGAGCAAGAGTTAATGAGCTGCCTCCTGTGTGCAATTTTATCAGAGATCAACAGACCTGGATATATGAAAGGCCTTTATGTAGCTGAAGGCAGTAATGGAAAAATTCAGATTTTGTGAAAGATCATAAAATTGGTTTTTTAAGCAACATTTCTGCTGTTTGGGTTTTCTCTTCCAGCCCTTTCAGGGCTGCTTGGCCAACACAAAACCTCTATTTTTATCTTCATTTCTACTTTTTTCCCCTTAGATAAAGGAATAAGATGAAGGCCACTCCAGAAAAACATAACCTGCAGCTATCATATTTGCCTGCAAATTCCTGCTCAAAGCTTGCCTTGCTGAGATGTTTCCAAAGCATGGCATATCTAGTCACAGATACACCTACAGCAAACTTGCTAAATGCTACTCCTAGTGTTTTGAACCTGCTGTCACCACTATTTCCAGGACAGATGTAGCTCTGCTGCCCAGCATGCCAGATGTCTGACCACAGGCTGTTTCTCAGGGTTGTCAGCACTATTTCCAGGACAGATAGCTGGTAGCTCTGCTGCCCAGCATGCCAGATGTCTGACCACAGGCTGTTTCTCAGGGTGGAAGCGCCCTTGCTTATGGAACTGCCGTGTGAGTTAACCTCCCTGGGTCTGCTTAACCCATACCTTAAAATCACATCTTGCACTATTTTGCTTCTCTGTGCACCCAGGTCAGTTTCTCACGTGTGCCTTTCCTTGGGTGCTCAAGGACAAGAAAAGGAGGGATGGATGGTGGGGGATGCTCCCAGTGCTCACCCCGTGGTGCTGGGTGCTGGCAGGACTTCTGGGAGCAGTCAGACCCAAGGCTGTGTTTGCACTATGGGAGGATGCTGGAAAAAGCCATGAAAGGGAGAATCATGTCCCACTGGCGTCCCAAAATTCAACTGATTTTGTTGCAGCAAGTGTTTTTTTTATTTTTCTTTTTTTTAATAAAAAAATAAAATAATGATTCTGAAATACTTGTATAGCTCTGAGACAGCTCAAAGGATCTTCTCAGAAGAAATCTGATGCAGTGCTCACAAAAATGTTGATTTATAGGTTAAAAGGTTATGTCATCTAGTTTGGAGCACTTAGACCTCCATGCATGCACTTATTCTAGGAAATAGAAGTCAAGGCTCAACCTGAGAAGAAACAATCATGTTTCTGCACTTATTCGATCATAAAATACTCAAAAAACATTTCTTCTTGGAAAAACATGACCTCATTTTGTTCCTTGTGTCTTACAAATCAACTCCTTACAGCAGGTCTGGAAGCTGAAGAACACCATCTTGTAACTATGAGAAACCCTTTCCTCCATGTGTCTTCTTGCAGTAGGCAAATCTGTTGCCTGAGACGTGAGACTAAATAACAGCTCTAGGCTGGTGCTGCTGGAAGGATGTGCAGTTTACAGCATGGATGTTTTTCTGCCTTGACTTTCTGTGCCAAATTCTGGGGTGTAAGATGCACCAAAAGGAGGAATGTGTCCACTAGCAGAGGGTCCCAAAAGGCAGGCACAAAGCCCTCAGACGTCCTGATGCTTGCCTGCATCTAGTCAACACAGTGAGATATATCTCTGCACATCAATCTCTCTGTCATTTCCTGAACATATGTAACCCTGCAGGCAAACCCACAGCAGGCTGTGGCCAAAAGATGAGGTTATCATCTGCAAACCCGTGTTCAAGAGCTCTGCGAGAGCTCTGGTCTCTCAGAGACACCCAGGCAAATGCCTACTGCTTGCAATTAAAGTTATTTTCCTCATTACCATCTCTAAAAACTTATCCCTGAAACAAAAAGCCAACTTGTCCACCAACAAATGCCTCCTAGACCCAAACTGTTCTTTCCTGCATGCTGGTGAGGCTGGTGTAACTCCAGGGGTTTATGTAGGGTAAACAACAGATCTGAATCAACTCCCCTGTGTCTCAGCAAGCTCTCATTCCTAGTAGGACTCACCTACCTTTCAGTGCACACACAGCCAGTGCCTCTGCTCCTCTGGGCCATCAAGTCCACACTTCACTGGAGTTTATCCTGGCACTCTGATGACACAACCCTGCAGCTCCACGGTGTGGTACTGGGATCCCCCCTGGCCTGCCCTCCACAATCTCCCCAACCCTGCACAACAGTTCCATCTCCTTTTTCTCCCTTGTCATAACCATTGCTTCTATTCTGCTCTTTCTTAAGGGATCTCTACCCCCTACATTGAAGCCATACACATTTTCTGCCCTGACCAGCCTGAATGTCACTGCTTCTTTCCCACCCATCCTAGTGCATATGCTGGAGATGTGATTTAGGGATCTTATTTGGGAAAACACTCACCTGAACCTGTGCATTGTTTCCACACTCATGGGAGCCCCTTTCATCCTAATGCACCACCAGCATGAGCAGTTAAATAAGGACCTCTGTGTATCTGAAAGGTGGAAACCTCTTTTTCTTGCAGAGTAGCAGAATGTGTGTCCCTTATTTCAGTTCCCTGCCGTGGTCCTTGTCCATTTGCAGATTTTTGGCTCTGTGCTCCCCAGGTGTTAGTGATTAGCTCTCCTGTTACACCCAAGCTAACAATTTCACTGTTAAGGCTGAAATCTCCTGGGTTTGAGCAGTGAGCCAGGATGCACCAATAAATACATTCACTAACCAAGCCTTCTTACTTATTTGTTTAAAACCAGAAGATCAGACACTTAATGAAGTAGGTAATTAACATTTGAAACATATTTTCACCTCCATCTGGCCTGAGGATTAGCCAATAAGTGGGGTCTTGCCAGGTTGTTTCCACTACAATACAATGGATGATACGTCAGGCATATCCTTGGTGCAGCAATGTTTATTTATCGTATGAGGCATACACAGTCTTGTTTCCCTGAGCACAGAGGGCAAACAAACAGGAGCAGGTTCCTTGCTCAGCAGCCCAAGCCTGCCTTTCCAGGGAGCACTGTGCCCAGAAGAAGCTCTGTCTCTTGGCTTGCTCCCAGAAGCTGCTCCTGGATCTCTTACTACAGTCCTCCAGTGACTCCATAACAAATACATTCCTCTGGAAAGCTGAAGAGCTATTTTTAACCCCCCTCACACACAGCTGCAATCAATCCTTCGCCTGGCCCCGCGTTTGCCAGGACCTCTGGGGAAGCCCTCCACCCACACAGCTTGGCTTCTGCTCAAGCCTCATAGGCATGGCCAGGTGCTACTCTCTGATTACACAGAGGTGTGTTATTCGTGCCCAGATAAACACTTGTGGGGCTTTCAGCAGTGCAAGAGATGAAGGGTGTGACGGACACCTTGCAGGATGAGGTGCAGACAAGGCACCAGCCATCACACACTCAGGTGGATCTGCCCTCCCTTAAGGAGCTTGTGAGGACAGCTCAGGAGTTCTCAGCTGGTCTCCTGAAGCACATATCCATATTCAGGTCTGTGACACCTGGGCCATCACACTGGTGGCCCAGCAGCTGCAGACAGCCAAGCAGGGTTGTTTTCTGCCCCTGCTATTGTACTTACACCTGCCTTGATCCTTAGCCCTTCATTTCCTTGCACTGCTCTGCAGACCCATTGCATCACCCTTCAGGGCTATCCAGCCAGGAACACCTCTCCAGATGAGCCCGTGCTTGGTTTTATTTCTGCAAGTCACACAATGAGACAGTCAACTGAGGCCTTTTCTTTGTTGTTTTTAATGTTTAACAGAGCAAATTAATACTTTGGAACAACTTCATAGCAAAAGTCCTGAAGGTCCCTGAGAATGCAAGGCGTTCAAGAAAATAACAAAGATTTGGAGTCAGGATAAATCACTAAGAAGGCACTAAGAGACCACAGTAGACCTGCCTGGGAAAACTGCATCTCTCACACAGAGAAGGTGGAAGGAGGTGTGCAGGGGCTGGAGCACTCCCCCATCTGAGTTCCAGAGGAAAGCATTAAAGTCACTGGCCTTTCCACTCACTGCAACAGTAATATCTGAATGTAAACGTTTATGGAAAGAAATTGTGTCTGCAGGAAAGGAGGAGTTGTGGTCCTTTGGGACAGACCAAGGCTACAAAAGAGAACTCAGCCCAGACAGGCAATAACACAGCTGCTTAAGGTGCTTGTCCTTGCTATATTAAACCAGGAGTCCAAACTCTTATTTTAAGCTCTCCTTCAGAAGGAAATCCTTGTGTCTTCATCAGAGAGGGCAAAACATTGGCACCATGTCTGCAACAAGGCAGATGCCAGCTTCCTCCCCAGAAGGCATTTTTCCCTCCTGCCCCACCACCTCTTATTCCTGTCCCTCAGTGCAGCAGCAGCAGGGCTGCAGCAGTGCAGGAGAGAGGAAGGCACGGAACAAAGCCACCGTCCCCTCCTGAGAAGCTTTCATACAACTGGTGGCTGTGTGGGCACACCACAGGCTGAACTGGCAGCGCCAGAGGCTCAGCTACAGCCAGACTAAAATAAAGGCAAATTCTCTTCCTTTAGCCCCCAGGAGAACTGAAATCATACTGTGTCACCACCAGCCTCCACAGGGGAGCTCCTGCTCCCCTCCAGACAATCCTGCTGGTCCCCCAGCCCTGCAATGGGAGCTGTGAAGGGGCTGCTGGAGGAAAGGCACCTTGCACCCACTCCTGGAGATACTCCACCTCTCTTTCCAAGCAGAAATCCCACTGATATGCAGAGGGTCAGCTGCTCGCTGAGTTACCCTAGGGTATGATTTCTAGTCCCAAAACACACACAGTGCCTTTAGAAAGGAGAAACAGGATGGTGGACTCCCTGCTGCTCTGTGACAGGGCAGGCTGTGCTTCCCCTCAGCACCAGCTGCATTCAGGCAGGCTATTAATTCATTTTATAGGCCTTTAAAATTTGTTATGAAGAAGAAAATGGTTTTCAGGGAAAAGCAAACACACCCTGTGCTTTCTCCCCAATTAAAGCTGATGAGCTACACTGGCTCAGCCAAGACATAACAAAACAATGAAAACAAGGCAAAAGGTTTCAAAGTGCAAGTGGTCAAATCAACAAAGAAGTGTTTTCCCACGTAACAGAAGAAAAATAATTAAATAAAGTGTTGCTCTTCAGAGCTATAGAAGGAAATGAATGTCTAAAGATGAAGATGTGGCAATGGTAAAACACAAACCCACAAGCCACAGGTCTGAGAGAAGGACACATTGACCACAAAATCAGTGGTCAGAAAACTTCTCTGCAGCAAAGACCATTACAAGGAAATTTCCAAAAATAGCCAAACCCCATGTTTTAATACTAAACAGGTACGTTCAGAGGCAACGGAAAGTTTTCTAGTGCAGTGTCTGTACACATAAGAATAATTATTGCCTGCAGTAGCAGGAAGCTTCATGAAGGATTTGATAAACAAAACTGCAAAAAACTAAAGCTAAAGGAAAACATCAGTGGAAAGATCCCAGTGCAAGAGACCCAGATTATACAACTTCATGTCAAGTGCAAGAGAAGAGCCAAGTTATGAGACTGGGTGATTGAAAGTCAAAAATACCCCTAAGGACAGATCCTGGGGCAATGTGAAGTTTGATGGTCTTGCTGGGTCTAAGACAGGAACTGAAATATCAGCGGAGATAAGGCTGTCCTGTGCAATGTCCAGCACTGGAATAACCCAAGGTTTCCATTCAAAATTGCCAAAGCCCCAGAGAGGAAGACGTTTTCACCACTGTGTGCTGGGGTGTTTCACAGTCCTGCCTCTGATTTTGCACAGACTGAAACTGGAGGGGAGCCAGGGGAGTTGCAGCAATAGGAGAAGAGAGACCATTTCCCTCATCACTGCTGACCAGAATTGCTGCTCTTACCAATGCCCAATTTCTTCAAGTGCAAAATGACAAGAGAATCCTTTCTAATTCAAGATCCAGCAAGGAATAAAGAGTATAGGTGGTCAGAGCTGAGGGCTGAAATCATCCTCTAAAAAATGCAAACATTCAAGTGCTCCTGTTTTGGGCAGCCACCTACAATAAGCAGCTGGAGTCTGCTGCAGAGCAGCCCTGTACACTTTCAGACCCAAATGCCCAGGAGGGAAGGGAGCAATGTCTGAGGGACAGCTGCAGCCACTGGGTACTGTGACCCTGCTCACATCCAGCACGGTGTCTTCTACAGACACGGAGAGTAAAGGATTGCAGAGGCTGATTTTGGACAGAGGGAACTGGTGCTCTATAAATGTCATGTTTCACAGCAGCACAAGATTCCTTAGCACCAGTGCCTTGCCTTGCCAGCCTTGGGCTGGAGCTTTGGAAGCACAGAGCAAGCAGAAGCTGCAGCTCTGCATGAAGAACATCTTGTGCATAAAGACCAGCTGTGAGGAAATGCAAATCCAGACAGGCTCTCTGCAGGGAAAACTTAAGAATACTGACTTTTAAATTGATTTTTTATTATGTGGCATTCCTAGAGATGTGACTTTTATCCTGGCCCAGCAAGTTAAAGAGATTATTTTTGGGTGATTCCACCACCAAACCCACGTGGCTCTAATACCTCCTATGCTTTTAAACATTCAGTCTTTGATTTCTCACCAGCATTTACTCCAATAATAAAATGTGGAAAACTCAAAGTGCTCCTGTGCCTTCCTCTGCCAAAGCAAGCCCTATTCCTCCAGCCACAGAGGTGATGGGAGGAAGGCAGGTGAGGATAAGGAATGGGCAGATGCCAAGATGAATATCAGCAATGCAAGTCCCAGGAGCACAGTGTGGGGTTGGACATGGTTGAGTCAGGGACAGGCAGAGCCCTTTACACACCCACTTCAAATTCTGCAGGGACACTGCCAGGGGTAGGTGGGGTAGGTCACAGGTACCTGCTGGGAAAAGCTACAGTCTCTGCAAGATTTGCAAGTGACTGTGTGTGAACAGTCCTGGAGAGCCAACAGACCATCCCTACAGCTCCAGCACATAATGTTGCCAAGAGAAAATACATCTTTTTAATTAACCCTCCCCCTATAATATTGATCTGCACTTCACAGATTCCCCTAGACCTCCATTAGTAACTACTAATGCTTAGAATATAATGAATAAAACCCAAGAGGCTGTTTACCCTCTTCCCTTTATCCTTTAGGGGTCATTCCTTTCTATCTCCCCCAGCTATTTTTTCCCACGTATCAGATCATTTTGCCATGCTGAAGTTGTTTCAGTGCAGATGCTTTGCCTCCCACTGCCATGAGCCCATCACGCTGCTCTGCGACCGCAGCCGCCGCGAGGAAACCAACCTCGGCAGCAGCTCAGCGGAGGAGACTTGGAAGCTTCTAAAGAGCAGCAGTGCCTGTGGCAGAGCAGCCTTTCCCACTGCCACTGACAGATGGAGATGGAATAGGCTTTCTTACTCTCTTTTCAGAGAATTGATGCAATGGCAACAACAATCTGCAGATCAAATTGCAAGAGTGTCCCCCAGTTTATGTCTCAGCTCCCACCAGGCAAACCCACCCTGAAGGAAGGTCTTGGTCCAGCCCCAGACACCCACACGCAGGTGCCCTGCTGAGACCTATTTTCTGCCATCCTTACCATTTGGCTCATTTCCCACACTGGTCCAGTCACTCTTTCATGGCACCTTATCCCAGCAACAGCCCTGGCCAGCACATTTTTCTTGGCAAATTTATCCCTGCCAATGCCTTGAATGTCGACTCTCACCCCATCTGAAAGGATGTGTGGAAGCCTTGAAAACAAAGACCAGAGAAGGAACTGTGACAAGGCCACATACAAAGAAAAGTGACTTCTTTTTTCTCCATTTCAATCAAAGTCAGAGTTACTGTCTATGGTAGCAGAAGACATTTCAGGCAAAAATGGGATTTGTTAAAATTTACAACATCTCTATGTGTCCTTTTATATCCACTAATTGCTCATCTTCCTTGCAACCTTACAATACTTTTGAAGTGTGCTGTATCTGCAGACAATTCTTCACTGGGTGAGCCAAACATGTTTGTTGGCTGTGAATATACAAACCTTTAGCCTCCCCAAATATTTTCTCATATTCTGATACAAAGTGAACCCAAACTTTTTATAAATATATATATACATGGTGTTACTCCCAGAGAGGTGCTGTGCAGAGCTGGGAGTTGCACTGTGATAGTCCACTGTGGGTCCCTTCCAACTCAATATGTTCTATGATTCTATGATTATTTTATATATGTTTATTATCTTTGATTCAAGACATATATATAAAATTTGGTTTACAATTTTCTGGTTTACTGCTCCCGTCTGTAAAAGAAATGCTTGACATTCCCCCTGGGCTCATTGCTGCCCATCACTTACTTACATTCTTTTCAGGAAGGGCTGAGCAGACTTGAGCACTGTCAGGTAGCTGCAGCACACTTCCAGATGAGTGCCACGTTCCTCCTTTTCTTTTTGCAAAAATGCTGGTTGCCTTTTAAATTGCTGCTGCATTGTGAAGCAAAGCCTGTCCTGAGCCACACAGAGGGATGGCCAGAGATTTGTTCTCCCAAGCACACCTCTCCCCAGCAGTACCTATAATTTAGACTTTAGAAATGGATGCAAGTATTTCACATTTATTCCCTAAATAGGGCAAGCAGGGATTGTCTGTCCCTTCCTCAACTCAGCAGTAAGCCACTTTAGTACATTTACTGACAGCTAAAAATAGACTGCCCATGCCTCTGCTTCCTCCACTGAGTCACCAGCAGTTTTCTGACCAATCCCCAGTTGTGCAGCAGATGGTTGGGCTCCAGTTCAGAAGGTGCAGGGCGTCTGAGTCCAAGCACTGTCACGCTCACGGACCTCATCCATTGCCTTACAAGGGTGTGCTCCTTGCAAAATGATGGGCAATACTCTTACTGACAGAGGTGCTGGCCAGCAGGGAACACCAACGTGGGCTCTGCATTACCTGCAGGGCAGGCGAAAGCAGCTCATCTAGCCCTCAGGAACTGTGCAATGAAGCAGAGCCTAAAGCAGGATCAGTCCCAAAGAAGGGGGGAATTCCAGGGAGCAGAGAGGGCACATCCTGGGCTGGGCTTGGGGGCTCCTGCTGGAATGCAGCCAGCTTTTGCACAAGGCAGCTATAAGTAAACACAGCCAGTGTCCTCCAGAGAGCTGAGCAAACAGCACTGTGCAAGATTTTGTCCCAGTGCTGCAAGAAGCCAGAAATGTGGCTAAATCCCTCACCTAAGTGGCTGTGTCTCTGCAGCCAGCAGCCCTAGCGATGGGAAGGGTGCCTACAGGGATGGGTGCTGTGGATATCACAGTGCCTCATCCAAATCTCTATCCTGCCACCCCTCAGCTGCCCTTAGCTTTGGTGCCTTCATGGTACACCTGGGTTTGGCACAGTTAGGTGCTGGCATGGCTCGGTGACCCACCAGCAGCTCCCAGTGCCCTGCACGGCCCTTCACCAGCTCCAGGGATTTCCACAGGATGTGCAAAACCCAGGGAGGCCCAAGACAGCACTCTGCTTTCTCTCAAACAGTTGACAAGCCAAAGCCATGTCCCTTGTTATCCACTGCACCAGCACAGGCTGATTCCTGGCACCATGCACTAAATAGTTTAATTAGTTGTTGTTATTCGCACTGGGTGATTGGGAATTTGCAGAGTAGTCATTATATTGCCCTGAACAGCTTATGTTATATCATGTGGTTTATTATCCCTTTCCCCAACACATGGTCTTTCCCTCACCTATCCTGGTACCCGCTGGTGGTCTCTCCTGGGTTACCCCTCCCCTCGCCACTCCTCACTGGTATCCATTGGCTGTGGACCTCTCCCTGTGTCCCCATTCCCGGGGTATAAAAGCTCCCTGCCACCAGGCAATGCTCTCTTTCTCCCGTGGGTTTGTCCACCTGGTGTATCTCTTGGAATAAAGGAAAACGTTTCCCACGTGGAGGAGAGTGCTTCTCAATCTTTACCTTTGTCTATGAATTGCCGTGGGGGCAAGGGTCCATGGCTAGCCAGAGTGCACCCCAACAGCAGAAACCAGGCTCATCCAGCACCTCTTCTGGGAAACCGAGCTGGGACTGCCCTGGGGCAGCGAGGGGGCGGCGAGGCCCTGGTGCCCCAACACATCCCCAACACGATAGACACAAATGTCTAACCAGCTCCCTTAAAACAAACCATTAATTGGATTTCTCTGATGAGACAGCGTGTTCTACTGGCTGGAATGGGAGACAGGATTTCTGGCTTCCTTTTCAGGATTACCCAAAATGAGTAATTTTTCCAAGTTTCTCTTGGCCTGAGAATAATTATTCATATATTTGTTTATTTAAATTCTCTTCGGATTTTTGTTGTTGTTTGGCCTTTCTGGCTTGTGTTTTTAATTAAAAGTAATTCAGTATACTTTCTTTTTTTTTTTCAATCCCATTTTAAATATTCCAGGATGGTTTCAGTTTGACAGCAAGAAGGTGGATGTGGGGATGTCAGAAAAGTTATTTAAACTGTGTAACTTTGTTGTTAACTGTTTCTTTTGGGAGTTTCAATTAACCAATTAGCCATAGGCTGCTATTTTTGTATGGCATTATCTTATTTAAAAGAGGGATGAGTTCAGAAAAGTGAGACCTGGGCTGGCACTGGCTTGGAAGAAGAGTGGAATCACACCCTGGGTCCAGCATTTACTGCAGGCTGGAGCAGAGAGGTGCACCCAAGGGACCAGGCTGTGTCCCACACATGACAGGGAATGCTGACCCCACAGGATCCTGCTCCAGAAAGCTGTCCAGTTTCACCATGGTAAAATTGGGTTGTTTCTCACAGCCACAGGATGAGGGAGCATGGAGAAAGACCTGTCCTCAGGGCAGAAAGCATGTAAGGTAATTACTTGTCTCTCACATGACACTGTAAAATCTGGAATAAGTGAGTACCAAAAAAAATTTCTTCAATAGGATGGAGCAGGGGGTCAGATCTCCAGCCTTGCTCCAGCCTGTGCAATAAACCTGATTCCCCAGCCACTCACTTTGATTTTTTCCACCACCTGCAGCCTGGCAGGGAGAAGCAGATGCTGAGAAGACACAGGATTTCAGAAGGAAATCTGATTTCCCTTGAGTTTACCACTTCTGCCTCCTGGCTCTGCTTGTCTTTTTGGCAGCCATCAGCAGCTCCCATACAGGCAGGACACTCCCCCCATTTCCTAGCTGTACCAGGAGCTGTCGTAGTAGGAGGTTCAAATAATTGTTTTTGCAAGAGCTGCTTTCTGTAGATCCTTTTGAAGGTTGTGCTGATTATTTCCTCCCAAGCAAATAAAGCACCATGTAATTATTGCAAATTTCACCTGGTGAAAAATCACTTCCAGTCAATCATCTCAGCCTGAAGATAACTGCTGAAGCTCTTTGCTACTGCAACAAGTCAAACAGAAGTGATGAGGGGTCTCACATCTCTTCTGCCAAGGCTTAGATTTCTATTCAAACACAATAAATTAGTTAAATAATATTCATGAGAAGCCAGTCCATAGACTCACTGCTCAGTAAGATTTGCCTGCTGGTGGATCATGCAGGATCCTGCTCTTGCTATGGCTGTTCAAACAAGACAGAGCAGGTTGTGGCTTCTAATTCCAAATGCAAACAGGTCCTGTAAACCTGTTACTGCCTCACAGCTGCTGCAGAGCAGGTGACTCAGTGACAAGACACCAGTTCGCCTCTGCCAGGACAGTCAGGCACAGGAATGCCACTGGTCCCAGCCTTTTCTGCACTATTAGAGTCCTAAGCCAAAAGAAGGTAGTATATGGCATTATATATTGATGGTGTGGAACATTTTCTGCTGTAGAGCTCTGGTTCTACTTAAACTTAATTTGTGATGATCACTGTTTGGGACAAAAAATTCCACATTTATTAATGTTTGAAGATATGATTGCTCTTTTTAAAAGACAAAGCTTAACAGCAAAGGTGATTCAATAACAACAGCAATTAATGTGCTTAATAAACATGGAGGGCTCAAATATATATATATATATATATATATACAAATATATATGTGTGTATATCTGCTTATCTGTTTCAAGCATCTTGGAAAAACAGCATCTTGTTTTATCTTAAACAATCCATTGTTGTTATTGAAAAAAAAGAATTGTTGAAAATGAGCACTTAGCACACCACAATTACGAGCACTGACCTAAACCTCTCAGCAGGTGAATCTCCTGGTTCTGAAAGCAGCTGTTTATGTGAGACATGGTGCCTGAGACAAGGTACAAGCTCCTGTTTAACCAAGAAGAGAGGAGACCAAACTCCACACACAGGCAACTGTCAAGCATCTGTCAGGGATGAAATGCAGAGCAGAAATACATGAAGCAAATTTACCTGCTTGTAAGTGTGCCTTGTCAGGATTACTGGCAGAAGTAAAAGGGACACAGCTGACTAGACAAAAAAATATTAATGGCATCTTAATTTACCAGAAGGTTGAAGAAAAAACTTGTAAGAGCTTCACAGGGATGAAATAGAGGAAAGAGAACAGGTGTTGTATTGTGCCATTCAGCCAAGGGCACACACCCAAAAATGGGCTACTGCCATAATACCCGTGCACCAAATTAGCAAGTACAGCACATTTTTTTATATATGTATCTATTTAAAATATTTTGTTTTGGCATTAGCAGCTGTAATCTAAGAAACAATAGCGAAGTTCTCTCTTACCAGAGCTTTGAATAAAGCTGACATGAAGAGAAAGGATTGTTTTGCAGAAATGCTGGAGGAAAATTAGTTTGTACAGATTTTGTCTCCCTAAGTCAAAGCAGTGTTCTTGTCCACTTACTGAAGGTGTCAAGGAAAACATTCACAGATGTTAGAAAATACAGCCCCAAGCACCAATCTCACACAGCAGGACAGCATCAGAAATAAATGTCTTGGCACCCACATGCTGACTCATGACCAGGCTGGTGTCCTCTGCAAATTGCTTTAATGTAAATTACATCTTCATCAACAATTTAAATAGGGATATGAGAACAAATGCAGAGATGTTAGAAAAAGCACCATCCAGTGGACAACTCAATGACCATGGAAATCTCCTTGCCAGAACAAGGAATATACTGGAAATCAATACAGGCATTTTACCTACAGGAAAAAAAATAGAGGACTTGTGATCCAGCTGCTGTGAAGTCACAGATTTGTGACCTGGTTTGAAACTGGTCTGTCACAAAACATAGAATAACCAAAGAAATCATTAAGCAAGTTCTCTGGTATTTTCTGGCTGGCAAAGAGTAGGCAATGGTGCAACATTTCAGCACAGGGTTGAATCCAGCCTTGCCAGAAGCCATCTCACCCCGAGATCATTATGTACATTACTTGGAACATGCAGGGTTCCAGTGGCATGGAGCTGAGATGCAGTGGGAGCCCTTGCTCTGGCTCCAGGCATCCATGAGAAGCATTTCTCATGTCCTGTCATATCTCCTGCTTGTTCCTATTCCCCATGGCCCAGGAGAGGACAGAGTCACATCTGTGGGACCTGGTGCTGTGGGTGCACAGCCTGGCTGGGGCATTCCCAGCGGGATGCTCAGGGAGAAAGCAGGAGAAAGCTCACCCTCAGCCCCATCTCTTCACATCAGAAAACCATTTCAGAAGCCTCCACCTTTGTGTTCTGACCCAAGGGCTCTTTGGTAAGTGACTGCTCATGGCACAGAGCTGGCATCCTGCAGTGCCACACAGAACTCCTTCTGACACAGCCACTGGTGTGACCCCAGGCTGCTGCTGGCATTCCCTGTGCAGGGCAGGAGGGCAGGGCTGCAGGGTGGGAAGAGGGGTCCCTCTCCCCCAGCACTGCTGTGTCTCTTTCCCTTCAGCATCCGTCTGCCTCAGGAGATGAGGCAGCATGGTGATGGCTGCCTGGGGCTCACACAGGCTATTTTTAGATCAAAGGAAGCCAGATGCTCATCAGATTGAAGGCAATTTCACCTCTGCAAGATGCAGTTCCAGTGCTGGAAATTATGAGAGTTTAACAGAGCCCTTGAGGATTTCAGCATTTGTCTGAAAATTATTTGGCAAGTCTTGAAACAACAACATTATTATTTCAATGTATCCTAAGCTCTGACGAGATGAAACCTTAGCAAAATACTTTATTTTTAGAGGAGTGTCCAGTACTTGGTCATATTGACCTGTACCATATTTGCCATTTCTGCTTAAAAATGAAGACTGCTGCTTTCACCTGATCTATTTTCCAAAAGGAGTTCTTGATACTGATCTTGCTGTTGAATCAGGAAGCATGCTGGGCATGCTAAATCACCCAAAACAAAATAGTCCCTAACAGATAAATTATATATTTTCAAATAATTCTCTCTAAAATAGCTAAGCTAGTTTATGCTTGCTTTTGACTGGGTAGCATTTTTTCTCTAACAATTTGATAACTATGTAACTGAAGAAATATTCCACAGACATGGAAATCCTCAGCAGAGGATCCACTGTACATTACTCTGGTAGATGTAATAAATCTCATTTAAGAGCTTCAGAGCTCAGCAATACTTTAAAATGGCCAGGAGAGAGCTACCAGTTGCTATTGCACTCATTGGTCTTTTCTCTCCTGGAAAAGACAGAAGCCTGAAGATGTCATCAGACATGAAATCTGGTTTTCATCTCAGCCTTATTCTGGCCTCATTCTGGCCTCCTTATATACATTCTTGCTTCAGATGAGGTTTTTTGCAAGAATCATTTTTGGCCTCTGGGATTTAATTCCCACAGCTGCAAATTCTCACTGTCACCCACAAGTCAGACCAACATCTAAATTATTTTTAACTCTGCCATAAAAAAAAAAAATCTATAACAATATATAGGGTTTTTTGAGAATGTAGTTTGTCCTAGACCATTTCAGATTTAGGTTTTTAAGATGAGCTTTTTCTTCTGAGGTGACAGGTGTAAAGACTTCACCTTGCTAGCAACCAGCTCTTCAATTATATGCTTTCAGTTTCTTTCCAGACAGAAGTGAGCAGACTGTAAGATGGAAATGAAAAGTACTGCAGGCAGCTGGAAGATAAACAAAATCAAAAGGTCATCTCCCCCTTTGCCTGCTCACCACACCACAGGTTATAGTAACTCTGCACTGCAAATACTGCATCTCCCCACTTTGCCCCAGAGGTGTTCCCTCTGCAAACACAAGTGCAGAGGTGTGCTCAGCAAGAGATCTTAAAGGGTCACTGGAAAATCCTGCCAGGATTTGTATCTTACACATATTAAGGATCTGGGGATCTCACCTAGCCAACACTTGTTTTTGATGTGTTTCCAGGATCACTTACAATCCTGCTGGTGGCAGACACCACTGAGTGCCTGTCCCAGTTCTCTGGTCATGTAACTTTGGCCAGCTCAGGGTCAAACTTCCCGAGCTGTGAGTCTGGTAAAATGTCCCTGAGGCCAAAAGGAATCAGTGCAAAGAGCCTGTGACCTGAGTTGGGAAGACAGTGGAGCCCCAGGTGTGCATGTTAGCTCTTGCAGTCATCAGCTGCTAAGAGAAAAGGTCCCAGCTCTGAGGAAGATGCACTAGAGGAGCTAGATTTTGTCAGTCTCAGAAAGGCAGTGCTGTGGTGGGCACAGAGGGAACAGGTTTCTCTGGACTGTTTCAAAGAAGCTGTAGTTTCTGCAGGGGCAGAGCCCAGAGGAGATGCAGGTTTACCTCTGGAGAGGGCACTGGGCACCTCAAAGGCACCTCAGCTGCAGGGTTTGGCCACCAGAGCAGTGATGCAGCAGAAGCAGAAGGACAGGAGAGAATGCCAGGGAAGGAGCTGAAGCCACTGGGCTTGTTATTTTGTGCCTCCTCAGCTCTGTTGCCATTGTGTGAATGTGTGTTGGTTGAAACCTCCTCCAGTCCCAGCAGACACTATTAATAGCACAGCGTGGGTGAGAAAGGGTCCCTGAGGCCCAAAAGTGAAACAATTTAGAAACTGATTCAAAGCAAAGGCTGCTACTCAGATTCCAGAGTCAGTGATGCATGACACCCCACCAGTCCACCATCAGTGGCCAAAAAAAGCAAAGAAATTGTGTTTGGAAAGTGATTTCAGCACCTCTATCAAAGCACAGTCAAGCAATCAATGAGCTTCTTTATTTTTTACCATCCCCTAGCACGTTTTGGATCTAAAACAGGGGATCATGATGTTAAAGAGCAAGTGGGAGGGAGCGTTGAGGCAGATGAGTGTTAGAGTGGGACTTGAGGGATGATGCCCCAGCTCTGAGCTGTGGTCAGCATTAGGAGCAATGGCAGGCTTGTACCAGTAATTCTCCAGGATCTCTTAAAAAAAATCGTTGATCAGGAAAGTTTTCTGCAGCAAAGGGTCATTCTGTAGAAGTAGAAACAAGTTAGAAATTGTAAGGAACTCAGCCAAAAGACAACAGAAAAACCCCACTAGTGAATGTGTTTTAATTAATACAACTTATTTTCCCTAAATAGAGTCTTTCTAGCAAGAAACCTTTCCTGCCCACTTTTACCTACCTAGCATATTCTGTAATTTACCATGCAGCTTTAGAGAATGTTCCAAGCAACCTGCATTCACACACACACACACACACACACTTTCTCCTGCCATTTGCTCTTAGCAGTGGGTAGGAAAGAGTCTATTGCAGTTCCTCACTGCCAGTAATGCAATAATTGGATAAACTGTGAATGCGTGAATGAGCAAGGCTGGGCTGACACCACAGCCTAAGAAGCTGACGAGAGATCAAAAAGAAACAGAGGAAGGCAAGAGCACACACAGCCTGGTGAACAAGCCCTTGGGCATTCTAATGATGGCTCTTTCTGTTTTTTTCCCCAGCTGGGCTAGATGCAATATTCAGCACTCTTCCATGCAGCAGAAGGACTCAGCAGCACATGCAGGGGTATGTTTGTGTACACAGAGAAAGACGTAGGTTTTCCATTGGTGCTGCACCTTCTCAGTGCCCTGTGAAACAATCTGCATCGTTGCCACTTTCTGGTGGTGGGCATTTGGGCTGACCCCTTGAAGACAGCCCATAACTGCATTTGTCATATCTGCATTTGTTTGTGGCTGGGTGCAGTACTGAAATTCTCCAAAACCCACCATGCAGGATTTCAGCTAAGATATAGTCATGGGGAAACAGAAAAGAAAAACAGAAAGAACAAGAAAAAGCTTATTGCCAAACTCTTCCATGCTGGCAGGCTGTCCAGTTGACTTGATAATGATATTTTTCATCTATATTAGGAAATAGTTCTCTCCCATATCCCCAGCATTGCCCTGGGAAACTGCCCACACTGAGAGGATTACTGCAGATGGGGTGCACAGGCAAGGCACAGACCTCCTGTTCAAAACATGGATGCAGAGAAGGAGGAACAAAGGAAGCTGGTACCCTGTGGTGCTCTCTGGTATCTGAAGGCTCAAAGCTGCCACCTTCCTGCACCTGAAAGCAGTAATCCACCTCACCCAGCACCCAGGGAAGTGGGAAGGCAGTGAGTGATTGAAGAGTTAAGCAGGACATGGGCTGGATGCTGCTGGTGGGGCAGAACCAATGACCACCAACTTGGGTTGCCCTGCCTGTCCTTTCTGTTTTCTCCTTTGAGGAGCACAGTCTGTGCTGCCCCAGGTGGGCAGGACAGGATGAGGAGCAGCATTTTTTTCTGAAGTCCAGGAAACCAAATCAATGCACTGGTCTGTCCCACTGCTTGCTGTCTCCTGCACCTCCTCCAAGACCAGTGCCTTCCTTCTGGCACTGCATGGTGTCTGGGAAGGACAGAGACAGCTTCTCCTCCTTTGTTTCAGGGCACCGCGGTGCCCAGGGCAGCACATAATCACTGTGCAGTCCCAAAATTAGGCAGGTATCCATCACAACTGAGAAATCTCAGCTGCTTCAGTTGCTGGAATGGGAGTGTGGGCACAGACCTGGTCTTATTTGAGTCCTTGTACTGTCACAGGCAGAAAGTTGCTCCCTGGAACATGGTGGAATGGCAGAGATGGAGACCTGGCTCCCAGAGACAGGTTCTAGGAGCCACACAGAGGAAACCCTTCCAGAGTTTCTTGGATGGGCAGCTTACCTGAGTTCTCCCTTTACCTCATCCCTTCACAAAGGGAACACATTTTTTGGCTAAACTTTTTTAGATTTTCTCAGCCTGAGGCAAACACCTGGTATGCAGAATTTTGGCCCCAACAGTTGAAAACTGGCAAAGTCAAAAGAAAGAGAAAGTGTGATGCTTTGTGGAAAGTGTTAGGCGATGTTAACATTCCAACATAGTTCCAACTGTGTCACTCTCTGGTTTGGGATGCAAACCCACAGGATAACCAGTGTTTAGTTGTGTTTCTAAACAGCCACAGAGATTACTGATATGAAGTTGTCAGTTTTGCCCTGGGACTGGACCTACAAGGAGACATGCAGTTACAGAGATCTTATCTGTCTTACCTACTGGCAATGTTTTCTATCTCATTAAGACTTCTTAATGTAAACTCCAGGCTTTCTGTTTCCCTGTGCCACTGCTCTACCCATTGAATTCACTGGCAAAAGACAGATGTGTTTGACTTCATCTGGATTTTCCCAGCAGAAAACACAGCTCAGCTGGCTCCTACCCAGCAGTGATGAAACCTTGGGTAGAGGAGGTGCCACCTCCCCAGCATGGTCACTCATGGGCCAGCATGGACATCTTCAGGTGTGCAACCTGAGGATGTCACAGGGAAGGGTTTGTGGAGGGGGACACAGCCTGGGAGAGCAGGAGGTCGGGTGTCTCTCTGCCAAGTCTCAGCCATGCCAGGATTTAAGCCTTTTGTATCCTATCCACAAGCACCCAAAATGCCAAGTTCTTGGGCTTCTCAGCTGATCTGGGGCCTTTATGCTGGATGCAGCAGTGCAAGCCCTTGTTTGATGCAGGAGGGACGAGTTCTGCAGCAGTCACACAGATTCAGGTCAGATACAAGCCTTGACTGATTTTATTGACGTACACTGGAGAGTGAAGCCACTGCTGCTAAGTCAGCTTAAAAAAGTTAGAGCTAAGCTTCTGCCCGTGATCCCTGCAGCCTGCAGCAGGCTCCCAGCAGCACAGACCTTGCTGGGCTCCCCAGCTACACTGCACAGCAGGCAGGGGCAAGCCATGGGCTCCAGCTCCCAGCACAGACCCCAGGCTGTAGCATGCACTGTACAACACCCATCCTCCATGAAACAGCCCAGTGAAGAAACCTGCTTTGGAATTTCAGAGCCCACTGCTGAGCTCTACCCATGCCCACAGAGGCAGTGAGGGCACTCAAAACAGTGAAAGAAGAGTCACAAAGTGGGGCTCATTTGAAAAATTAAATCAAACTGGTCCGTGGGGATGATGCACACAAGAATGAATACCCATGGGGTGTCCTTCACCAGGGACATCTTTCTGTATTAAAACCAGTCAGAAACAGCATGACTTTTGCTGGCTTGTGTGCTGATGGATCTTGCACAGGCTCCAGGGAGGGAAAGTACAGCTCTGAGTTATGCAAAGGAGAAAAACACATTGCTAGATCATGTGGAGCTTATAAGCCTGAGTTTGCATTCCTAAAATACTTCAGTTTTAGTAACCCTTTAAATTTAATTCCCTGTAGCAAAGACACACTAACTACCACCTTGAGGTTTTATATTTGTGAAGCCCCATGCTTTTGAGCTAGATTACTACCAGAAAAAAGGTCAAGCATCCTCCTAGCAGATGGTTTCACAAGAGAAAATGTAAACAAACTCAGCAATCTGATATGAAGTAACACTGGTGTCCAGACACTGCCACTATTTCATCCCCTATGTAAAAAGTAGTGGGCTGGTATTATTTGTAAAGGAAGTCAATGAGCTGATACAAATCAAGGCTTTTTAAAAATACAGAAAGCCTACCATCATATCTACACTTCTAGTCTGAGCTCTAGACTAAGCATCATCTTTTAACCATTTAGGACTCTGGAAATAACTACCAGGAGAATTTTAAGTTGATATGTAAACATTTAAACAAATGTCAGCAGTTCTAATACAGTGAAATAATGCTCTCATGATCAAGAAATCATAGATATTAAAATTAACCCCAACTTTTCCACTCACTTCCCATTGCATATAAGACTAGAGAATTTGTTTATGTCATATATATATTCTGAACCTTAGGTAAGGGCACAGAGTGTGCCTGCTCACCTGTTTGAAAGAAACTTTAATCTGGGGAAGAGAGCCCTAGGTTGGCACACAAAAGAGGGGGATAAGATTCCCAAAATGTTTGTGTGATCTTGAGTACAATACACTTACTTTCTCTTCTTTTTGGCCAGGATGTCTTTAACCTGCAGGGAATGGCCTGGCCATTGTACTGCAGCCTGCGTGATCCAGTTCTGATGTAGTCACTCATTATTAAATCAAATAGTTAAAAAATAATTATTACATCAATTATTCAGGTCAAAAAACTATCCTGAAATATTGGGAGCATCTTCACCTCCGTTTCAGAGGAAGTGAGAGCTCGGCACCCTGCACTGTTGAATCCTGAAAGGAGGAAGCCCTCTCATGGATAACATCTGGTCTCACACAAATGCCACCCAACACAGTGATTGTCACCTCTGCTTGCCATCTGGCACACAACACAGGTGGCTTTACAGAGGTTTATAAGAACAGACAAAGCACCTAAAGCCCGTGGCCCAGGGGCAGCAATAGCTGGCTGTGCCATGGTCTGGGTGGGGCACTCCCAGTCCTCCCACAGCATGCAGATCACCGTGCTCCATGGCAGAGGCTTTCATAGCCACACACAGGAAATCCAGATCTGCCCACTGGGCTGACTGGGCTGGGTCTAATTTGCCAATCTTACACACAAGTGCTTGAGTGCCCACAGTGGGCTATGATGAGGGGGTCCCACGAGCCATTAGCCCAGCAGGAAACCCCAGCCTGCCCTTCCCTGCAGCATCCTTCACCCCTGCAGAACACAGGACATGGGCCAACCTCACACTGGGGTTTTCTGGGCAAAGATTTGCTTGGTGATGTACGGATTTTTCTTGCCAAGAAATTTTGTTGTATTTCTGGCTCTGGCAGTGACTTCAATATTATCTAAAAAATTAATTTCCTACCTCTTCTAATTACTCTTGGCAAAGTAATAACTTAATAACTAACTTAAAAGCCAGTATTTAATACTGTTTAGCTCAAGGCCTGCTACCCCCTGCAGCTGCAGCACAGGTAACCATGGTGGCTGTGGTGCAAAACAATCTAGAGAATTTGTGTGAGCAACATTTCCATGAGGGATGAGTGGATGTGGAAGTCATAAGCTCAAAAATGGCTCTGTACCCTCTTAATGTTCAGCCAGTGGGTTTCATTTCAGCAAACAAAACATCTTCCTCATCAAACAAAAAATGCAGTCTGCAGACTGATTTCAGCAGCCTGAGCTTTCTGCACCTTCCCCTCACTCAGATTTATCACCAGAAATGTATCTAAACCACAGCTTTGGCTCTGACAAGCTCAAAGCCTTTCCTTTGTTCCTTATTTGTCCAGGTAGGGTACAGTGCTTGGCATCTGCAGCCATGCTGGAGTTTTGTACCTGGGCCTGACCCCTGCCACACTGGATGTGCCACCACAGGGTCCCAGCCAGACCTCTGTGCCTGCCCCTGGACACTCCACTCCAGCAGCAGATTTTACTTATACCTACTCATAACTTCAGGATGCAGTTTCAAAACTGGCAGCCAAGATCATCTCATGAACCCTTCTACTGTAAGTGAAGAACAGGTTTGGGACCACTTGATGAATCTGAGTGAATCCCAAGTCCGTGGGATCTGATGACAGGCATCCCAGGGTCCTGAGGGAACTGGCTGGTGTCATTGCCAAGCCTCTCTCCATCCCCTTCATGTCATGGTGATCAGATGAAGCCACTGGTGACTGGAAAAAAAGGGGGAACATTGCTCCCAGTTTTAAAAAGCACAGAAAGGAAGATATGGGGAACTGGAGACTGATGAGCCTCAAGTTTGTGCCTGGCAAGATCGAGGGGCAGATCCTCCTAGAAGATATGCTGGGGCCTATAAAAGACAAGGCTTAGGGTTAGGTGAACTGAAGCAGCCAACACAGCTTTTCTAAGGGCAAATTATGACCAATCTGGTGGCCTTCTATGACGGAGTGATGGCAACAGTTGACCAGGGAAGATGGCATATATCACCCATCTACACTCTGTAAGGCCTTTCATATGGTTCCACACAGCATCTTTATTTTCAAATTGGATAGACAGGAATTTGACTGATTGACTATTCAGTGGATAAGGAGAGGGATGGATGGATGGATGGATGGATGGATGGATGGATGGATGGATGGATGGATGGATGGATGGATGGATGGGGATGGATGCAGCCAGACTGTTTTGGTCGATGGCTCTATGTCTAGGTGGAGGCCAGTGGTGTCTCTCAGAGCTGTCTTGGGACGAGTGCTCTTCAATATCTTTATCAGTGAGAGCAGTCTGTGAGAAGTCATTGAGAGCAGCCCTGTGGAGAAGGACTTGAGGGTTGTTGTGGATGAAAAGCTGGGCATGAGCCAGCAATGTGTGCCTGCAGCAGAGAAGGTGTATTGTGTCCTGGGCTGTGTCAGCTATTACAGGATGAGGATGGTCACGCCACAAACAGGGACAGAGACAAGGCAGAGGGGTTTAATGGATTCTTTACCTCTGTCTTCAACATGGATGGTGGGCCAAGACATATCAGTGCCCTGGGCTGGAGGATCATGACTGCAAGAATGATAGCTCCCAGCTGACCCTCGTCACAGTCTACAACTTCCTTGTGGGGGGAAGAGGAGGGGCAGGCACTGATCCCTGCTCTTTTGTGCCCAGTGACAGGGCCCGGAGGAATGGCCTGAAGCTGTGTTAGGGGAGGTTTAGGTTGGATGTCAGAAAAAGGTTCTTCACTCATAGGCTGCTTGGGCACTGAACAGCTCCCCAGGGCAGTGGTCAGAGCATGAGCCTGACAGAGCTCAAGAAGCATTTGGACAATGCTCTTGGGCACATGGTGTGACTCCTGGGGATGGTGCTGAGCAGGGCCAGGAGCTGGACTTGATGATCCCTGAGGGTCCCTTCCAACTCAGCTTATTCTGTGATTCTGTGAGAAGAGGGATGGCCAGCAGGCTGAGAGAGGCGATTTTCCACATATTGTCTGCCATCACGAGACTGATCTGGAGTGCTACATCCAGACCTGGAGTCTTCAACATAAGAAAGATGTGGATCTGTTGGATCAGGTCCAGAGGAAGGCCACAAGGATGCTCAGAGGGCTGGAGCACTTCTCCAATTAAGACAGGTTCAGAAAGCTGGGGTTGTTCAGCCTGGAAAAGAGAAGACTCTGGGGAGACCTTGCTGTAGCTTTCCAGTAACTAAAGGAACTCATAAAAAAGAGGGAGAGGGACTTTTTATATTGGTAGATAAACACAAGACAAGGAACAATGATTTTAAACTGAGAGAGGGCAGGTTTACATTAGATGTTAGGGAGTAATGCTTTACTGTGTCTTGCTGTGACTTTCCAGTAACTAAAGGAGCTCATAAAAAAAGAGGGAGAGGGACTTTTCATATTGGCAGATAAAAACAAGACAAGGAATAATGGTTTTAAACTGAGAGAGGGCAGGTTTACATTAGATGTTAGGGAGTAATGCTTTACTGTGCAAGGGATAAGGCACTGGAGCAGGTTACCCAGAGAATGTGTGGATGCACATCTCTGGAAGTGTTCAAGCCCAGGTTGGAATGGGCCCTGAGCAAATGGGATAGTGAAAGTGTCCTTGCCTAAAGCAGGGGGGTTGCAACTAGGTTATCTTTAAGGTCCCTTTCAACCCAAACCATTCTGAGATTCTGCGCTAGTGAAAGTGTCCCTGCCTAAGGCAGGGGGGTTGCAACTAGGTTAAGGTCCATTTCAACCCAAACCATTCTGAGATTCTGCGATTTTATAATGAGGAGCACTGAGACTCATGCCCATCACTGAATGTTGTTCACAGGCTTTTAGAAAGTGGTTGGCTATATGGAATCTCCACATGGAAGGCACTTCCAGAACAAGAATGCTGGAAAGCTACAGGTGTGTATTCTCTATTACTCTCACTCCTCCCTTCCCTTTGCATGAAGCCAGTGCACCTTTGTACAATAGCATCCTTCATAAAAGAAGTCAAAATGTGTGGCACAACATTTAAACACAGCTGCATAGATTTAATTATGTTATTCTCTCACCACACTTCATTCAGGCTGAGGGAAACTGGGCATTAAACAAACCCCTTGATTTCAAATGTGATTTGAAGGATGATTTTTTGAGCCATAAGGAATTTTATTAACTTGTGCCACTCCTATGAAAGCATTATAATTCAGTGCACATCACTCAGCTAAGAAAATATTACTGCATCTCTATGGCAACCTGCAATGAACAACATATTGACCATCCCCAAAGACACAGGGAATTGCATTATTCCTGCACCACAATGGTTTCTACTTAGAGCATGCCTTGTGCTTACAGATCTTTAGGATTAAAAAAAAAAACAAAATAAAACTATGAATTGTGAATCATCAAGCTTCCAGCAAAAGGTTGATGCAATAAGCATTAATTTTACTTCCTGTAGCTCCTGCTTTGCACAGAAGAAGTGTGACTTCATTCATGCTGCCAACATTTCTCTACACAATTCCCAAGGAAAATACAAAGTTAACGACAGTACGTGCAATATTGATGAAAGCAAGAAAATAAGGCCAACTGCTTTTCTGCCCCTTTCATGTCTGATCATTTACACTGTTCACATCTCCTCAGCTGTTACAACACTGCACCATCACATCAGATGCTCCTTTGTTCCTCAGAGCTTAGCTCAATGAAAGGCAGAAAGTATGCGTTTCAAAAAATGAGATGGGTCTGGTACAAGCTGGAAAAAAACCACAGAGGCCACTGTAAAAGAAAAAGGTTGCAGAGAATGAGTGGGGCACAAAGATGAGTTGTGGGGAAATGTGGCTGCTCTGCTGGACAAAGGCAGCATGCAGAAAGAAGCACAGGCAGAGAGCAACACGCTGGGAAAGGCAGACACTGATAACACAGCAGTGGAAATCCATCTCCAAAGTCCTTTAAACGCTGCTCAGAAGGTTCACAGCAGGCTTGCCGTGGAGAGGTGCTCACTGATTCAGTCATTATAAAGCCTTTCAACAACATTGGGACTCCTTGGCCAGACACAATGACATTGTACTCACTCTGTGTGGTTGTAAAATTGTAGCCTTGTTAAAGGCAGCACAGTTTTCTCCAGCTCCTTGCACATGCACCTCAATAAAGCTTCAAGCTTTAGGGCATAAGTCCCTGCCAAGTAATGAAAGCTAGAAAGACTCCTTCTTGCAGAACAGATTATTCCATTTCTGACTGTTTCATGGTTTTTCTAATTTCTCAGAAGTGTATCAACCTAGGAGAGATGGTGCTGGAATAGAAAGACTGCAATATGCGTGTACAGTATGTTCCCTCCCCCTCCCTACCATTTCTACATAGGAAAATTCAGTGGTTCTGGCCACATTGAAAATGTTATACTGCAGAATGCTCCCCAGCAAAATTAAGAGGCAAAGAGCAGCAAATGATACTTTTAAAAAAACACTTGGCAATGCTGAGAAGTAGCAGACTGCAGTAAAACTGTGCCTTGAAATCCATATCCATGGCACAGTGGTGGTCGCTGTGTCCAGCAGAGCACAGACAGAGCCTCTGGAGCTGGCAGCAGCAGCAGGCAGAGCCACGGGCTGCTCAGCCCTGCCAGCACCAGCCCTGCCAGGCTGCTGAGGAGAAAAGCTCTGCATTAAAATGCAGGAAAACTTCTGCTCTGTATCAGTTTGATTTGATAGTTGACTTAACTTCTTTGTGCTCACCCGGCTCTCAGTGGCTGAGTTTTGTATTCCATGTTCTCAGAGAGCAGATGACCTACTTTTCCTGTGTTATTATTCCTGCTTTCAGCAGCCTGCCTGCCTGGGAGCAGAGGAGGAGTGCTGGTAGTGTGTTTATGGAGGGTACACAGCTGGGACTTGGTTGGTGAGTGATTTTTGGAGAGAAAAGGGGTAAAGCTTTTAGCATGGTTTCATGCGAGGTGAAAATGTATTCAGCCGGCTACACCACACCCTGCCACGGGGAGGTCTGTTTACAGAAGGGTTGGAAACAAAAATGAGCAAGATGTAAAGTAAGTAAACCTCCCTGCAGAGATGGGGGGAGGAAAATGAGTGATGGGTGGGAGGAGTGGAGTGAGGGGCAGCGAGTGGGGAAGGTGGTTTGACCATGGGTGTCCAGGAGGAAGATGCCCAGGTTGAGCTGGTGCTTCCAGCGCCCATTCCAGAGCTCCTGGCTGTTCACAGGGAGTGGGGTGTGCAGAGAGAGGCTGTTTTTGGAGAAAGGACATAAGGAAGGATGATGGTAAATGTGTTAAGTGAAAGGGGGAGAGGATAGGATAAGAAAGAAAAGGACAATATGCCTGAAAATGAAATTATTACCAGTGTAGGTAGGTAAGTAGTTCAAATTCACCTCCTATGCAAATGAGAATCCTTGCTGATTTTGTGTAACAAAACAGGGCTCTTAACAGGACCTGTGTTTGCAGGCCTGTTGTAGCTGAAACCTTTTAGCATGACAGCAAGGCTTCATCCCACCTGAATGCAGTCAAATTTGCCTTATAGGATCCAAAAACCCAAACCAAGGAACAGCCTCCAAAACACAGATCACACACAGGTGAGAAATGTCTTAGGTAAAGGCAGGGGTTTTGCAGGCAGAGAGCAGCATCAGGAGGTCAGGCAAGTGAAGGAGAAGACTTGGGAGCATATCTCAGACAGAAAACAATGCAAAACATCTCTAGGATGAAGAGCTGTCTGGGACAGGAGTGGGACCTGGGAGCAGGTGCAGTAAAACTGATTTGTGTTTCAGCCTCTGTTCCCAGTTCATTTGGGAAAAAACAAACCAAGTACATGCTCTTCATAAGTAAACATTTTAGTAAAGTGCTTAAATCCACCATTTTAGTTGCCTGACGGAGCAGAGCCCAAATAAAAGCCAACTTTAATGGCCACAGCAAAAGAAAATTATTGTTATTCTTAGTGCATCTGAGCAACCTTTCCCAGCACCCTTTGGGCAGTCTAGCAAAAGGCTTTTGCTGCTGCTGTAACTGAAGCAAGGTGCCTGCAACCAAGCCCAGAGTATAAAAGTCAGGTGTTTGCCCTGGATCAGGAAAAGCTCATGACCTGCAGGAAGCTGTGCATTCCCTGATGGCCATCAGTTCCTTTCCCATGATTTCAATATTTGCACATTGAAATGCATTGGCATTCATGAGATTTGATGAAAATAATTCCATTTAGTACAACATCCAATGGTAAAGAACACTTCTCTGTAAAGGCACAGTTTGACACCACAGCTTACCTTTTCCAATACAGCTAGAGAAAGTGTCTGAAAAATTATATAAGCAATTGTAATTGAAAGATCCTTAGTCTAATACTTTCTTCCAGTGCTGGTCTCTTAGGGCACAGGCAGGTCAATAGGCCCTGACAGAAGACAGTACTTATATATGAATTATCTCACACATTTTATGTACAACTTCTTGAGCAGTATAAGAGTTGATTACAGCTATTAGAAAAACACAAAATAATGATGCACATAGCAGTGGCAAAACCTTGTCTGAATGTTTTCCTTCTCTTAGAAATTACTTTTCTAGACCTCAAAGCAAGAAATCAAATTACATGAGAGCAGGGAGAGAAAGAATGCTTCAAGCAAGACAAAAGGTAAATGGCATTTGTTTCCATGTCATCCTCTGAGCAGGTGGATAACCCAAAATATCCACTGAAGCGGAAAGGCAAGAGATGTGTTGTGTCTCTACTTTATTGCTTAAATATTTTCATGCTAATGAACCCCAGATGACAAGCAGTGCAGATAATTCATGACTGAATTGATTGCTTATGACCCTTCAACACCAGGGAGGCATCAGCACTGCTTTCTGGAAAGCTCACCGTAAGTTGCAATCTCCAGAGACCAATAAACACTTTGGCAAAATTTAAGAAGATATTTCACATAATTAACAGGCAGAGAAAATGTCACCAGCTTCTCACCTACCCAGAAACTTGTCATGAAAAGTCAATTTCACATCTTGATTTACTGAAGAGAGGTCCAAAAATGAATTAAGGAATTCTGTATTTCTGTCCCCCACAGGAAAACTACTTCTTAAGAAACCAGAGGACAGCATCTTTAGCTAACCACAATTGCAGAACAGCCATTGATTTAGGTTCTGCAAAGGAGCAACGGTGGCTGCTTGCTGTTTGTCATCCTGCAAGGAACTGATGTCTGTTGCCCTGAGCTACAGAAAAAGGCCAACGAGAATTAATTTGACATCAAAAGAAGAAGAGCCAAGCCATATAAGCCTTCATCAAAGGAGTACAGCAGACGTGTAATTGGGTGCTCAGAGTGAGCTGGGTTTCTGCTCACTCACCCCAGCACTGCTGTGGATGGATCTGCTCATGCACCCAGCCCTGGAGCGACCAGCACGGGGGGCTCCTGCCTACCCCCCTTCTCACTGCCTTGCTTCTCCCCAGACAGAAGCAATACAGCCCTTGTGGTGTCTACACTGCTATTCATAGCCTGACTTCCTTGAGGTTCCTTATCAGTGGGAATAATTAGTGTGAACACTAAAAGCCCCTCGTTGGGAATAAAGGGTCAACCCCACATCCCCCAGCACAGAGCAGAAGCTCATTATCTTGCATGAATTCTCCATAAATTGTGGAAGCATATTCAGCATATGGCCTTGCTCTGCTTTTCTCCCCAAACAGAGAGCAAAACCCGTATATTTTTGTTGATAATTTTCTCATTTAAATTTGATTGGAAGTAAGAACATTTTTTTAATGGACTGTGTATTCTGCCTCTGTGTTTCATGCGTTGAAGAGAAAATTCAATCATTTCAGTGCAATTGTTTTATTTACACCAGTTTAACCAGAAAATAAATGGCTACAGTAATCTTCTTCTGAGTAAGAAATTATGCAGTTCACACCAGGAGGGTAATCAGCAATGAAAAAAGTTCTGTTTTCCTGACAAAGCTGGGAATTCATGAATGCTTCCATGATGGGCAAGAAACTAAGCGCTGAAATTACCTCAAGTCACTTCACATGACAAAAAACCAATATTTTATTCATCTTCCCCCTTGTCTTTTCACTTCAAACAAATGCAGGCCAGATGATTAACTTGCATTCAAAATCCTGGCCTCAGAAACAGAAGAGGGTTTACACCAGCTAAGCCTGACACCAGGGATGCACGTCGGTTCTCTTGTAGGGTTTGAAGCAGAAAGGAGCTGAAGGAGCTCAATTAGAGGGGATCTGAATATCAGTTGTGTCTCGTCATTTGATAAATTTGCTAAAAGAAGGATTTGATTAGACACCACATAATTACAGTTTGTCTAATTAACAGGCTCAGCAGGAAGCAAGCATGGCCAGAGCAGGACTGAGGTGCCCAGTCCCCGCAGCTGTGGTGCCTCCTTCTCAACCCAACCCCTCATTTCCATGCTGCCCATGGAGCTCATGCCCTACAACTCCCTGGCTTTCAAATCACCTTCCAAACCAGCCTCTCACTAGATGCTGATATCTAATGCTACAAACCCTTCCTGTGACTTCGGAATGGCAGCCAAGCATTTCCTGGGATGCACCAAAGGGACTCCAGGCTGGGCAGGAAGGAGAATTCCAGAACCAGACTTCTGGGGATAGCTCCATGACCATATTTGACTTAATATAGAGGTATGAGAAGTATTCTCTTCTGGGTATTTTCTTTTTTCCTAGAAATTATCTACCTATGAAGGACCTGTGCAGTGAGGCAGGGATTAACTAAAATAACCCACTCAGATATGTTTCATAATGTGGCCACCCAATATGAGACTCCTTCTGTTGAAGGCCAGGATGCTGTCCTGCAAGAATGAACTAAAAGTCAGAAACCTGCAGCTGTCACCAAATTTCTCTTCACAGAGAAAAACAAGGCACAATTCTTCCCAAGAATATTTCTGGGTTTCACATTCCCTGAACCTCAGAGAAAGAAAAAACAATTCTTGTCTCATTTACTGCTCCTGTGTTGTTCACAAGTGGAATGCATTGTGGAAGACTGTTCACCTGAAGGGAATTGGTAATTGGATTCTGGTGTGAGTGCTTTGATTCACTGACCAATTGAATCCATGTGTGTGTATCAGGACTGTCGGCTGACCTTCATGAGATGAGTGCAGTTGTGTGCAGAGTTGAATGCTTGGCAGATTCAGTTTAGAGGTAATGTAACATAGTGTAATATAATTTAGAATAATATAGTATAATAAAGTAATTAATTAGCCTTCTGATATCAATGGAGTCCTCCTCATCATTCCTTTCCTTCATCGGGAGCAAAAGTATAATCCAATATGCAGCTGCCCATGGGAATAGTGGAAACGGCAAAAAAGAGACACTGTCACCTCCTGTGGCACCTGTCCATCCTGCACTGCAAGAGGACAATTCCCCAAAATCAACAACTGTCCAGTTGCCACTGCTGAGGCTGCAGCAGGAGGTGAGCATTGTCCCACAGGTGGGAAGGGGCAATGGCCAGGCCAGCGCAGAGGCACCATCACAATGTGGGCACATACATGATCCCTGAGCCCCAGTTTTCCAGTGCCTTTCTCAAGGAAGTCTGATTGCTTTACTTTGCTTTAAGCTTTCAGATATCAGCTTCTAACAAGAAGCCAGAGAAATCAATGTAAGTTGCTCAGTGGTACCTCTGGAGTAACTGTAAAACTAATTCAGCAATATTATAACCTTGAAAATCCACCTTATCTGAAGTGGGATGGGTTATAGCCAACACTTTAATGACTTCAGACATTTCCTTAGTACAGCAGAGAGCAGTACTGCAGAACAGAGCTGGCTCAGGGGTGTATATTCTGCCAGTGCCTCACAGCTATAAAAAGGTTTCCATCTGCTTTGTTAAAATAAGGTTGTTTACTCAAAATGCCTTTGAAACAGAGATGAGGAGTAGTACAAATTGCTCTAGAAGGGAGCACTGCTATTTATAATAAATCTGGATGGAAATAAAGGTGATGACAAATGCTAGTGATTACAGTTGAACCATGTGGACAGGTAGAACTGCGATGGTTTTGATGTTCCTGCAAAGAGCAGTTTTCAAGCAAGAATTTGCTTTGCATCCACCTTAGAATATGTTTAGATATTACAACAGACCTTAGAATATCTTTATGAATTTATTTTATTATCATTCTTTGGCAGTAGGGTATGGAAATCATGGTCCAGAGAAGACCTGGAAGGCAAAGAGTGGCTGTGCTAAGTATGGACACTTTTTGTGTCAGGGCAACCTAAAGAAAAATGGGGCATTGAGAGGTCCCACCAACACTGATTTTTTAAAGATGACAAATATCCCAAATGAGAGAAGCTTTGCAAGGCTTGAAACCTGTCCCTTGCACTAGGCCTGGCTGAAGGGCTTGGTTTGGTCAACAAGTGGAAGGCCACTTTTATGGTGCAGGCAGTGAAAACACGGAGTATCAAAGCCAATGAGCTCCTGTGTGCAGCTGCACAGAAGCCCTGCTCCCCACTGCCTGTGACTGAGCATGGAAAACAAGGTGCTGATAGCTGAAAATTGGGCTATGCACTCCCTGAACCTCTCAAAAGCACCTCCCTACCATGACCCCATATGCATGAGATGTGTAGGAGCTTACAGGGTTTTCATATCCATACATCCAGATATCAAAATGTGTTTTAAAAACTGAACCACTGCCACGCTGCAATTAATAACCTTATTAGTGAAATGGCACAGGAATGACTACTGATGAAATTGCAGTGGCCCTGCACAGCTCTCCCACAGCAGGTGCTACTGCATTCTGTATTATGAGGTGCATGATCCACAAATTTACAAAACCAGCATCCTGCCCTTGGGAGCACTTAACAAAAGGCTTTAAAGAAGAATCCAGGAAAATATTTGAAATAAAACCTCAAAAAAATGTTCTGAAGTGTCCTTGCTGTTTTACTCCTACATTTGGCATGCTGCATATCCAACTTGTTTCATGCTTAAGCAAAATAAATTTTTCAGTAGGGCTGCAAAGAAAACATTTCTAATTGAAAGGTAAATAGACTCCAGAGAAACCTCCTCCAGGAAAGAACTGACAAAATAGGAAATAGCAGCATAGGAGTAACACAACACTTGGGGAATAAAAATAACAGAAACATCAACAGTGTTGTAATAAAAACAAACACATCCAAACATTACGTGAATGACACAACCATTCAGAAGTCATTTTTTCCATCTATTTAGGAAGAACTCAGATGTAAGAATGCAATGCCTATTTGCAGGGAAGCAAACTCGATTCTAACCTAGTTTTAGCAGATGAACATGATACACACCAAATTTTAGATCTGCAACAGTTTAATCAAGGAAAAACAGTTAGTGGCAATTACAGAAAGTGAAGGATTCACTGCAAGCTTGTTTCTTTCACATTCTCTCTTTTCTGTTCTCCTCCAAACAGGAAACATACCACCTTAACTTCATTTTTTCCAGACACTGATACTTTCATTCTTGAGCTTCAAATCCTGTCAGTGGTTTTTGTACACACCTTGTTAGTTAACAGACCCATTCACACAGATGAAAGATGCTGTTCAATATTATGCTGACTTAGAATTATTCCTCCACATTTCTGATGCTGTGCAAGAGGAGATGTGATTCCCTTCAAGGCTCCCAGCAGCACACCCATGGGCAAGGATCCCATAATCAGGACAGTAATCAGAGAGGGTCACTACCTCACAAAAAAAATATCTTTTTAAACTTTATCTTAAGGAACATATGACAAACATCCAACACATGGCATTTTTCACCAGTCAGCTAAAGACATGAGCTAGAATAAGGTTCTCTGCCAATTTTTGAGTTTCCAGCACCTGCTTCGGAAACAGAAAGATTGTTCATAAAACATCTGTGAGAGAAAACTCAGCTTGGAGTCAGAGAAGTCTTCTTTCTTTACCAGTATTTCTGCAGCTATGGCTTTGGGACGTACTCACGCTGCAGAAAGAGCATCCACCCTTCTGATAGGAGAAAACGTGCAAATAAAATAAAAAAGAACTAAAAAAGAGATTGGATGAGGAAATGAGAGTGACCCATTGGACTAATGACTAATCACAGCATCTATAGCTTAGAAAGGCTGACAGATGTAAAGCCAGGGTACTCAGCAATGTTTGCCAGTGGACATTGTTTAAAAGTAATGCAGGATGTGGTTACCCTTCCTTCTTGTCAGTCACTGAGTGTTTCAAAAAATGAGTATTTATTGCTACAGAAGAGAGACACCTGATTAAGCAGAGAGAGAGGTAAAATTTTGTGACCTTAATGATAAACATGTAAACATTTGCAGTGGCAGTATCCTTCATTTCTCATCCTCCACACAGACAGATGCACATATCCACACAAACATTTACCTGTCAAGATGCCATCACATAGTGTATGGTAGAACATGCAAATATATATAGGCATAATTAGTGTGTAAATACATTAATTATTGGCAATTTAGAAATGTAAACTGTATGACTGAAAGGGAACAGCTTAGCAAGTCTGCTACCTTGCACTGCAGCTTCTATCTTGTAAAAATCCTTGTTGCATTGTTAATGGTTTGGGCAGCTTGCTCTGATACTCTGATACCCACATGCCTCTAATGTCTACTTATTTACAACAGCTCATACACAGATGGTCTTGGGCCAGCCTTGTTCTTTCCCAAATAATTGTTTTTCACTGTGATCTCTGATCTATTTCTGGACAGCATCAGTGTCCCTGTCACTTTCTGGTCTCAGTGTGACTGAGTATTCAACTTGATTCCCTCTACAGGTAAATGTGTGTGTGAATATATGCTCCTGTCTGAAGACATGAATCCAAAATTATTGTTTAGTTGCTTGGCTTTCTTGTTCCTGAGGTGGAAATCAATTTCCTCTGCAGACAGTTCAGAACTGAGAGTGAGCTTTATCACTGTCACCAAGCAGTGCCTGGACTCTCACATCGCTCTGCAGGCTGGGATCTCTGGCCAGATTGCATCCCCCACACACCTTAGTGGAACCATGCAGATGTCAAAGGATACTTCTCTCCAGCAGAAATGGTATATATTTTTCATAATTATAATAAATCCTGACTAAACAGATTTTCCATCTAACTTAACAGATAAAAATAGGATATCGTAAACTGTTAGCAGCATTCCCTAGTAGCCATGTGGCAGAGCCACTTGTGCACTGGGGAAACAGACAGCAAAGAGCTTTGGCTACAGTTATGCCAAAACATTCACTTCTTAGACTAAAATCATCTCCTCCTGCCTGTTCATACACCAGTTAATTAATAAATACCTTCTTTGTTTTCTTCTCTTTGTCATATTCTGACGGTTTTGTTACCTTCTTTCATCTCTTTGTCTATAACTTGGATAAAAAGAAATAAGTCATGAGAGATGGGAAGTTCTGCTTTGGGAAAATAATTACTTGAACTTGACTTTGTGGAAAAAAACATAGTTAAAGAGGAGATGCTGTGAGGAAGCTTGATAGGGTTCTACAAAAGATTGATGCTTCTGAAAAAGACTGAAAACAACAACAAAGAGATTATCAGGTTTTATAGGTGCTTTCACAGTTCAAGAATACTTCTAAAATCTAAAGCAGACAATACACAAGTCCCCAGGCAGCACTGGGTGGAAATGATTCATACCTGTTCCAGCCACTTACAGCCCCGTGCTCTGCTGCTGGGCTGCCACCCACCTCCTCTCACCCCCACCAGGAATCTTCCCTCAGCTCCTCATTGCTGGCTGCTCTTTGGATGAGAAACAACATCTCTGTGCCAGCATTACCCGAGGCAGACCCCCGGCCCTGAGGTGGGTGGGAGTGATCCTGCCCTGAGCCCGCATCCCCAAACCGCCCAGCCAAGCATGCAGGAGATGCACTCTCTGCGGTCCATCAAATCCTTCTGACACTTTGCTCCCCTGCCGGGAAGAGGCACCATTTTTATCTAACAGATCTGCTTTATCCTGCTGTTTTCTCTCTGGTCTCAGCCTGGCTTCCAGTGAAATCAGCAGGGATATCCCTGGGAGCAGGATGTCATGTAACCCATTTGGCTACGCTGGCCCTGTGATGCTCAGAAGATATTTGCAGAGACAGAAATGGTAAGACAAATGTATGGAGGGCTACAAATAGAGGTCTAGTTTATGAAAAACTACAAACAGTTTTTCTGCTTGGTGCTGCACACAATAGAAAAACAGATGCCACTTCTCAGGTGTGATTACAAAAAGGTGAAAATTTGGGGTTGTGACTTTTTTCATCAGCAGGCCTCCAAGACCCTTAGGGGTGAGTGCACGCTGTCAATTGCTTTTAAAACACGAAATGTAAGAGCTTCTCTTGTCCTCATCATGAACTCCCAGGAAGAGATTTTCCCCTTGCTTTCCACTTTCTGATTTACAGTGTGGCATTACAGAAATATGCTTTTACTGACCTATTTTGACCAGACAAATTTGTTGTTCCTGCAGTCATTCTGCATTTCTGCAAATCAGTTGGCAAATCTTTGGCCTTGTGCCTTGATGGCACCAAGGGTAAGCACCCAAGCAGGGAATTTTGGGGCCATGGACATTTGTGCTGGAAACCTCTGTGATGCCCCTGGAGCTGCAGCAGCTGAACGGCAAAGAGCAGAGCCAGAGTGCAGCCTTGTGCCCTGTGCTGTGCCCCCCTCTCTGCTGTGTGTGCTTCCATCTCCAGTTGTCCTCTTCTTCAGAACAAGGTCAAAATGAACACAGCAACCTGAGAGCTACCAGCAGAACCCAGCAGGGTTTCCCCTACCCTCACTCCTTATCCCCTTTATACCCCTTCTCAAATGGCACTTTATGCTTTTTTTTTTGCCCTTTCAACTTAGTTATCAGGGTTTTTTCTTTAGGAAAGGTTCTCTCTAAATAGAAATTCACGGTAGGAAAAAAAGGATTACATCTTTGTGTTGCTAAAGCAAATTTTGAGTTCTTAGCTCTAATAATGCCAGGTATCTTCTTTTTGATTTTGCTCAATCAACAGACACAAAAAATTTCTATTTGAATTAGGAACTTATTTTTACTTGTACAGCAGAAGCCCAGTCCCAAACTGGTAGTAGCACTGATGTAGTGATTATTCCTTAAAAAAAAAGAGAATAACAAAAATAATTAAATTCTACAAAAACTTACAAATCTGGGCCCATTTTTTTTTAACACATACTGTTAGCAGCTTGAAGCCTGACTGAACTGGTGGATTGGTCTCATCCATTAATTTAGGTAAATTTAAGCAACAGTGTTAAGAAGGACATTGTGGAATTTTGCCAGTCACAGAGGTTGGTAAGAACTATATTCCCCTAAAGCCATTACTAACTGTTCTTTCTATAATTACACTTCATCTTTTGTGTGGAAAAGGATGCATTTTTGACATGTGCAAACATGATTTTATGTACAAGTAGAGAAATCTTTGTCTACCAGAATAAATTATTATATTGTTTAATTGCTGGAAAAATCAAATTATATATGGCAATAATTGTATACAGCCATCCAGCAATCACAGGTACAGAGCAAAGTAAAATTGCCTGAAAACATTCAGGTACAGAGCAAAGTAAAATTGTGTGAAAACATTCACGAAATGCCATTTCACTTAGTGTGTTACAGTCTGTGGCATTAATTATTGAGCACTGCTTGGGAAAAGTCGTGAAAGAATATAAATTGCCTTTTTTTTGTCTACCACAAGAAACAAATAATTATTATCAGAGATAATTCATTCCCTCTCACATGGCTGCAGTGGCTGCTCATTAAAAATAGCAACCAAAACCAAACAGTGGAAACCAAGAATAAATGAGAAGATGTCATGAGCCTTTCCAAAGGAGTCTTTAGTCAAGCCTGAAATTGCTCTTGTTAAATGTACCAGGACAAGAGCATCTAAGCTTGATGATGCTCCAGCAAAGGCACCAGCAGAGGTTCTTCACTGTGGCTGTGCTGGGGATCCAGAGCAGTCCCTGTCCCTGTCCTGGGCCAGGCTGGTGGCACGGGCAGCAGGAGCCAGTTCTGGGGGTGCCACCCAGGCAGGGCTTTGCGGGGATGTGCAGGAGTCCACATCCCCCTGCTCTGGGCCACAGGGGCTGCTGCACACAGAAGAGACAACCCAGGGCTGGGAGGCTCAGCAAGGGTCACCTCTGGCACCAAAAGGGCTCAGGCCTCTGCTAAGAATCACCATCTTAGCCTGGAGAGCTGATGTGGGAGGGGATAGAGGAGCTACTCTTGGCTAAGAGACACTGCTTTACAAACCATGAAAGACACACAAGTTATCATCACAGAAACAGAAGCCTTCTACACACACACCCTGGAGGTGTGGGAGCCTCTCCTCGGAGCCTGGACAAAGGTTCTGTGCTTACTTCTCTGGGGACTGAGGGAAAGGATTTGATGTGTGCCCCACCGAACATTGGATGGTAAGGTACATTGAATTTTAAGTAATAGTATTTATTCACCAGCTGTAACATTAATAGGTACCTTTAACCTCATGCTGTATATATCTACTAGTAGTTTCCCCTTTTTTGTTTTTATTCCTGTGTAGTATTTGTTTTGTCTTATGTCTTTGAGTTTTCTATTAAATAAATAATTTATTCTATAATAGAATAGTCTAGTATTATATAATAGAATTATATATAATTCTAATAGAATTAGAATTCTCTTATAGAATATATAATATTCTATTACTCTCTCCTATAACAGAATAGAATATAATGTTCTATAATAGATGGAATCAGCCATTATTAAGGAACTTGTGAATGAGAGTGAGTTTTGGGGTGCTGGCCACCTTAACAAAGCTACTGCCTGCTGCCAGAGGCCTGGGTAAAAGGCAAAGGTTTATCTAAACCTCCACATCCATTCGTAACAGGGGAGGATGAGAAAAGACCTCTCTGGGGACCTGAAGCACCACAACTGCATTTCTGAAACACTCCAAATCACATATGACACATTTTAATAAAAATTACTCATTTCTCTAAACAAAAGCAAGAACGGTAATCTGCTACACCAGTAACACCAACAATTTCCTCTTAACTTCAAGAGATGCATGCTGGCATAGGCTCAGACTTTTTTCTGTTAAACTGCAGATATTTAATCTCAAAATGAAAGTCAAGCAACTGCATTTTGTACCTCTGATCAGGACCAACTGCTAGACTGACTCCAGTATTATACAGGAACAAGATGTTCTGTCAAAACTATTAATACCAAACCTTTCAGGAAAAGGTGGACTATTTTGGCAGCAAATCCTCATTTCCAGTGGAGAATAGTCCAAAAGGAAGTCAAAGATCCGGGCTCTGAATGCAAAACAAGGACCACTTGTAAACAGTCTAGATGTATTTCCATGCAATGGGGCATTTTTAAAGCTTTTTCTTCCTTTACTCACTTATAATCTCATAAACGGCAGTCAATTAAAAGCTTCAAAAAAAGTAAGTCTCTTCAAGAAATGTTCCTTACTTAACTAAAGCTGAGAGCTGGGTGTTTTTTAAGTGAAGGGCTGTGTCACAGCCCTCTGCAGGCACCAAGGCTGCTCCTGCTTCTCCCCAGGAGCTGGGCACTCCTGCAGCACACAGCTGGGGGCTGGTGCCTGTTTCTGCCACACCAACAAGCCCACGTGTGCAGCGCTCTGCAGGCACCCACACCAGGCTCTGGGCTCCAAATCTGCCATTTCTCACCAGCTGAGATGGAGCTGGAGATCAGGAGAAGGGGATATACTGGAAAAGGGGGCACTGGTAGGTGTTACACCACCACACCGATTTTTCTGAGCTGCTTCAAGCTCAACCCATGCTTTGGCCATCCAGGCTGCAGGGTGAATCTAATGGGCTGTCACAGCTCTGGCACCAGCGTCCACCTCAGCTCTCCAGGTCATTTCTCCTGGGCTGGGAGGAGTACAATGCCCCTCTTGAAGAAAAGTTCAAGCTGGTGAAGCCTCCAAAGCCAACACCTGCACTTGATTTCTGCTTCAAGGGGAGAGGGCAGTAGGGTGCTGCATTGGAGCACCACAGCAGAGCTCAGTCTGAGGCATGAGCTGTGAGGGAGCTTAGCCAGCCCCTCGTGCAGCCAGCCCTCAGCCGTGTCCCCTGTCCCCAGCAGGGCTCATCTCTCCAGGGGGTCTCTCAGCCCACAGGCACAGCACTGCTGGCACAGAGGTTGCAAAACTGTAAGGTGTTCTGGACACAAATGAAGAAAGATAATTTCTGCTGGCTTCCTTGCTCTCCAGCATCACTAACGGATAGTAAATCCTCTAGCATGAATGAAAATAAATGCAGAGAAAATAGCTTGTTTTCTGTTTGAAACATCTGCCCATGATGAAGATATGGCCACCCACGTGAAGGAGTCAGCAAGGCCATGCTGCAGGTGACCACTGCTCAGGCAGACAGAGAGTGGCAGGGGCTGGTTGCTGGCTTGGACAATCTCTTAAACACAAAATAAACACAAGGATTCTTGGTTTTGCATATTACATCATCAAGTCACCATCCAAAAACCATCTAGTCACCATCAAAACAATGAACACAAGCCTTTTAGAACAAAACTGAGCAAGAATCACATGCATTGTGGTTTAACCCTAGATGGTCACTCAGCCCCATACCACTACTCGCTCATTTCCCCATGGGATTGGGAAGAGGATTAGAAGAATAAAAGTGAGAACACTCACAGATAGAGATAAAGGGAAAGCAAAAGCCACATGCACAACCAAATCAACACAAAGCATTCATTCCAAAGTGGTTTCCATGGACAGGCAGGTGTACAGACACCCCCAGGAAAGCAGTGCTTCACCATGGGTGATGGGGCACTTGAGAAGACAAATGCCATCACTCTAAACATCCTCCTCTTCCTTCTTCTTCCCCCAGCTTTGTATGATGAGCATGGTGCCATAGGGTGTGAGATTTCCCTCTGGTCAGCTGGGGTCAGCCGTCAGATAGATTATATTCTCATTTTGTCTGCTGCATACTACACACAAAAATTGTAATCTGGCTTTACAATGAAGAGAGTCCGCTCACTAGAGCTGTTTTGAGTAAAGCACTTTGTTAGCACTCCCATTTCCAGCTGATACCCTGCACAGCACTTTTCCATGGTGCCAGGACACCACAGGGAGACTGGCTGCAGACCTATACATTCCACCAGCAGCACAGCTCTGCATCTTTCACCAGTGGGAAACCTCATTTGTTCATTAGGCCTGAAAAACGTTAATTCCAGTGCATGAGCACCACAGACCTTGAAAAAATTACTCTTCTAGGTCTCAGTATTTAGCAAATGCTTCTCACTAGTTGGTTATCTCTCCATCAAACAAAAGCCCTGTTCATACTGTTGACAATCATAATATGTATTGAAACAGAAGAGAGTTGTAACTAATCAAGCCTTGTTCCATGGGTGGGTATAAAAGCAATTAGTTTAATTCATTTTGGAAGTCACAGAAGCAAAGCATTAAAGCTCATTTTACAACATTTATATAATTGTAATGTTTGAAAAGCCATTCTCCTTTTGATTCAGGTCAGTTTAGCTGTTTGCACTCCCTTCTGGCACGTTTTTGCAGGAGCACAGCAGCAGTACCAGCACAGCAGCAGCACACTGGGGCTGGGGCAGAGCAGGGCACTGCCAGCACCTTCCAGCACCTCTGCAGGAGCTGTCCAGGGGCACCCAAAAAAAACCTGCTTCCTCAGCCTCACCAGGGACAATGAGGAGGGTCTCTCAACACATTGCCAGCACCTTCCAGCACCTCAGCAGGAGCTGTCTAGGGGAACCAAAAAAAACCTGCTTCCTCAGCCTCACCAGGGACAATGAGGAGGGTCTCTCAACACAGGAGAAGGGAGAAGACATGCCAGGCAATACCTTGCCAGGATATTGTTTGTCTCCATCTGCTCTTCCAGCAGTGGCCAGTGTGGAACCTCCCCAGCCTCAGACACGACCTCAAACATCATTCTGGTGGTTGACAGCTCTTTTATTTTTGTTCCCACAGCATTAAGCTGCCCATCCCAGCCATGCCTCATCAGTAGCCAAACCTACACCAATTATCCTACTTTTGCTGGCTCTCTGACTTAGCTGTACCCATCCCTCCCTCCATCTCTCCTGCTTCCTACCCTCCCCTTTGTTACCTCCACAAACCCCTCCAAGCTCCTCATCTCCTTTGACAGCACAATTATTCATCCTCCTGCACATTCCTGTGACCTCTGTCAAGATCAAGTTGGATGGGGCCCAGAGCAACCTGCCCTAGAGGAAGATGTCCCTGCCAATGGTAGGAGGGTTGGAACTGGATAGCCTTTAAGATTCCCTCCAACCCAAACCATTCTATGATTCTGTGATTTTCCCTCCTTTGCCAACAGCAGTCAACAACTGAAACCTCCTGACAGGGCTAGGAAAGTACCATCAATTCACATCATGCTGCATGGACAGCACTTACACATGGCTGTGGGTTTCCATCCATGGCCATCACAAGGAAAGCTAGAGAAAGGATTTCACACTAGGGAGGGAGAAGAAAAAGAGAGAGATAGTTCATGGAGCTTGTGCTGCAGTACCATATCAAGCCAGAAGCCCAGTACCAGATGTCTGGAGAAAATGCAGGCGCTGAAATCACGAAGCAGCGCGGCTCAGAGGACAAGCTTCCACCCACTCCCAGCAGCCAGTGTGAGGAACGAGCATTTGGATTTCTGCCACCTCTACCCTTTACTTTCCATTTAATTTTCAGCTTTCACAAGTTGTTCTTCAAACAAGCTCATTCAGGATGGCACAATGGTTTACCTGTGGCTGGGGACATACAGTCTGGATGGCAGAACAGATGCCAGGAAACACCAGCTCACCCCCTGAGCAGCACAACTCTGCTGCAGCCCTCATTTGTGCAGTGCACAGGTTCTCCTGCTCCAGTCCTAGCTGCCTTCTCCTTGACTGGGGAATGTCAGACGGTTTAAGGACATTCAGTAGCACTGCCTTCAGCTCTCATACAACACACCAGGCAAATACCAAGCAGCACTGCATTGTCACTTATTGCACCTTTCACAATGCTCTGGACATATTAGGAAATTAGGAAAAGCAGTGATACACTGTGACCATGCAGGGCTTTAAAATCAAATGTACATGGACTTGAACACAGAAACAGTTTCTAATTCAACGCCCAGTCTTCTACAGTCGTGCCTTTGTGCTGCCCACATTGTGCAATGAGTTTGTGCAGAGCCCACGCTCAGGCCTGGCCCATCTCCACCATCTACGCCGTAGGGTGGAAAAGGCAGGGAATTACAGACCAGCACAGCAAGCAATGTGTTGTAGAGTTTGTTTTTTTGGCTGGTGGCAGGAAAGAAAACATGCACCAAACACCTTCTTCTTCCTCTCTGGGAAGAACCCACAAGTCTGAACATGTAGGTAAAACCACTGATCAAAGAGAAGGTTTTAGTCTTTCTACAGAAACCAGCCCTTTTGCAGCTGCTCCTGACTCCTAGAATCACTAGTGCTGATGGGCACTGCTGGAAGACCCAACTCCATCCCTCTGCTCCTATGAAGACAGGCTGAGGCAGTTGGGGCTGTTCAACCAGGAGAAGAGAAGGCTCCAGAGAGACCTTAGAGCACCTTCCAGTGTCTAAGAGAGGGCTTATAAGAAAGATGGGATCAGATTTTTGGCAGGGTCTCTTGTGATGGGGTAAGGGCTATTGGTTTTGAGGTAAACGATAATAGATTCAGACTATATATAAAGAAGAAATTTTTTATGACCAGGGTGGTGAGGCACTGGAACAGGTTGCTCAGGGAGGTGGTGATGCCTCATCCCAGGAAATATTCAAGGTCAGGTTAGACCAGGCTCTTAGCAACCTGAATTAGTTCAAGATGTCCAGGCCCGTGGCAACAGGGTTGGACTAAATGATGTTTAGATGCTTCTTCCAGCCCAAAACCACTCCATGATTCTGTGATCTGAAGAGGCAGAGGCCATGCTGACCTAGAGGCAGGACTCCAGACTTCCTCTGCAGCTGCAGACCACGGAAGCATTGAGGTTTCTTGTCTCAAGGCAGGCTGCACGCCCTAGAGCCTCAGAAAACTGCTTGAGGATTGTCAAACCTCATTGCAGGGAATATGGGAGGCAAGTTTACATAGTAAGCGTATTGTTCTGGAAGGCATGGAGCCTGGAAACACAGGCATGGAGCCTGGAAACACAGCTGACTGCCAGGGAAGTAGATCAGGAAAAGTGTGCTGTCTTATCAAACTGCTTATCTCAATTCAGGCAACGCTCTCCCAGAACTTGTCTAAATTTTATTTGGTATTTCTCAAACCAAAGGTACTGTGAGTGAGCTAATTTGGAATTAATACAAAATATAGTAAATATGTTGCAAAGGGAAAATCAGATGTGGCAGAGGTAGAGGAACATATAGATACTGCTAGGCAGCAGTTTCCAAGGAAGATCTGATACCTGAGATGAGGTCCATGCCATGTGCTTGCACAAAAGGCCTGTCATAGTCCTGCAGAGGAAGTATGAGCTCTGTGTGTGTGTGTGTGTATGTGTAAATATATATACATATATAGGTCCAAAATCATGTTGGATTTCTCTCAGCATCAGTTAGCAGACTCTGTTGCCCTATAAGGAGGTGTTTGGTGAATGACTCATTCCTAAGTTTCCTACTTCTCCCCAAATAAACATTTTAAACTGCTTTCCCCAGGAGCCACTTTAGTGCTTTCAGGCATGAATCCTGTTTCATTTTGACCCACCTTTTCATCTTGTTAGTATTCTTTTAGTAGGGTAATACGATTGCTACTGAGTGGTTATTGAGTGGAAATTTGACTTTACAATCCTTGAAATGTTTGGTTTTAATTACGATTAAAGATGCAGAGGAAGATGAAACTCCAGTCCCTTTGGCCAGTCCTTGTGGCTTATTTCACTGCTGTTAATCACTACACATTGTTTACAATTTCTCAGCCAATTTTCAATCAACAAGAAACTGCGAACTGCTCACATAAAAGCCAGTCTGAATTACTTCTGTAAGTGAGATTTCCTCAGATGCCCAGCCAAGCTCAGCTCTTACATAACCGAGCTGAGACTGGTGGATTTATCCTAAGGATGAATTTAAACAAGTGAATCAAATTCCAGAGACTCTGACAAATCCCCACAATCTGGCATCACCGGGTGCGGGATGGGTGGCCAAGCCTTGGCAGCTCCAGCACACGTGGAGACAGCTGCCTGTGCTGTCTGTGGCTCGTTCAGAGGGCCACAGCCATGGCTGGCTGTGACAAATGTGGCACCTCATCTCCTTTTGGTCACTCTCTGTACTGCAGGCACTGCTGCCTGGGCACAGCAGGCACTGCTGCCCCACACCTTTGCAGAGCCCGGTTGTGCTGGTGTCAGTGGGAGAGAAGGACAACATCTGCTTCCTGGCATGCCAAGGGCTGGTTGTCTTCCTCGCTCTGCTAAAAGAAGGCAGCCCCACACCCAGATGCTTGCTTGTGTAAAACCTTTGATAATTCCAGCCTGGACTCTGTTGCTGCTCACAATATTTCTCCGTCCTCTCCCCAGTGCCTCTCCCAATGTTTGGCTTGCAATGTAAAGTAGGGCTACCATATCAACGTAACTTTTGAAGAGAATTCTTTTACATCTTGGAAAATGAAGTTCCATGGAAGCATGGAAGACCCAACATTGCTCATAAAGCTGTATTTATAGCACTGTTGTTTCCATGGGGGGATGCTGCCAGACATATTTTCAGAGCTTCCTTTTACAGACTGGTTTTGAGGAGTTTTAGCTAATTTTACAGAGTCTTTGTTCCACCCCAGTCTTCTTTCTCCTCCAAAAAAGACGTGCATCTCCTTTAAGCCCACATTTACATACCTGCTCATGAAGAGGCCAACTGGACCAGTACCTCCCTGCCTGCTCTGAAGCAAACCTCAAGCAAGGTATCCAGCTTCTTGAGATTGGTGCTATTCCTTTCTTCCTGGGGTCCTTATGCAGCAAGCTTCTTTCCAAAAGTCTTTAAATATTTCTTGTCTTCTGTTTTCCTCACCATTTTTGGCTGACCTTTATATGAACACATTTGGGAAGGTCTCAGTAGCATGATGTTTTACATCTGGAAGGTATCTAAATGTTCCTCTACACCTCTGCCACTACTGCTTTTCCCTTTGCAGCATATTTGCTAGTATGTTTTTTGGTTTTTGTAGATGTGATAAATTTACCATGATGAATTCATATAGTTTCTCTTCACCATTTTCCTATCTTTTGTCTTAAGGCATTTTCTGAAGTGAATTCAAAGGTGGGAAGCAAATAACAACTTCATATGCATGTAACAGTGTTTAGGAGATACTCACAAATGAAGATGAAGGATTAAAAGTGCCCAGCTCAATGTTCCCTAGGAAAAAAACTTCCTCAAAATGAAGCCCTAAGATCTCATAAAGTCAATAGTGAGATTGCCAGAACTGATCATAATCCATCTTACTCAATAGATTTAAATCTATTTACAAAATGGTTAATCCAGTTCTAAAGCATTTATTCAAAGTAGGTAAATATTATCACTGTCATAGATATTATAATTTTTTTATGAGATCTCTCTTGAGCCCAAAGGGAATATATGGGACACAGAAAGATTAAGTAATTAACCTCAGATCATGAAACTCACTGGGACTCAACTACAGACCCATTCTTTCCTGTTAATAAATTACTGGACTACTGATTTTATTAATGAAAAATATCTCCTAGTAAGCTATAGAATCTTTCATCATCCATCTTCCTGTTTTAGAGGGTTTATTAATTTATTCTGTATTTTTGATATAGTGCCAAACTATTATGGCACTACCCTACTGCCAAATTCTCTCTAATTTTACTTGGAAAAATAATTATTATCGTTCTTCTCTTCTGCTTGATGGACTTTCACATTAATCCTTCACCTGACTTTTTCCCTCCTCACCTATTAAAGACAGAGTCCAAAGCACAATTTTAAAGACTCAGATTTAAATATAATTTAAATATATTTAAAATATATTTAATAAAATATAATTTAATTTAAAATATATATTTTAAAATATAATTTAAGCCATGTATATACAGAGTACCTACACACCTGGTTATAAGCAAGAGCAAAATTTGTCCAATTTCAGGAATTCCAGTTGTTTTGTCCTCTGTGTTCAGTAAAAAAATGAGAAACACAAATACCTTTGTCGTGTGGTATCAGTAGCACTTCACTATTTGGACACTCAAAAGTCTGATGTGTTACAGTACAGTTAGAACATGTAGAAAAGTTTCAATAAATACAGCTGCAAAGGGAATTGAGGGTAGGAGAGAAGAAAAACCCCAAGAATCAGTTACCCCAAGAGACTGATCATCAGAACATGTAATTTCAGCATTTTTAGGATGTAATGTCTCATTTTGTTAGTTATAAAGTTGACCCGACTTAATTCAAAATGGCAATTTTCACTTAAAATTTTAGTTCTAAATTAAAGAATGGAAAAAAGAATTTCATTTTTGACTGAGTTATGTAGTTCAAACCAGCCCAAAGTGATCTTTCAGATTTCCCTTCTACTAAAAAACAGGGGAAAGAATTTCTCTATACATTCTAAAGAAATGACATTTTCCAGCCTGTAGGCTTTTGGGTTTTGTTGGGGTGAGGTGGAAGGCAGACAGAACAATAAATCCATCATTTACCAAAATGCTCAGGTCCTGAAACAACTTGCATCTCTTTCTTTGATGTCAGGAAGGCCCTCTGTGTGCCTGAACGCAGACTGTTTGTTTCTCACTTTGCCTTTTGCACAGGCTGCTCCTCCCAGCCCATCGCAGTGTGGCAGCCGTGCCTCTGGGCAGCACAGCCCCACACAGGCAGCCACCAGGCCACCAAATTGCAGCTCGTGTCCTCCAGAAGCCTGTGGCATCAGACTGCCACACAGGTCTTGCATCCAGCCACAAATCACTTTTGCTTCTGTTTGAATTTCTTTACCCCTTTTTGTGAAGGGACAAGACCCCCCTGGCCTGCCCTGGAAGCACCATCCTTCACCAGCTCAGTTCCCCGGGAGCTTCAGGTAAATCTTCCAAGGACTCACTGACTTTTTCCTTGGCAAACAGTTCAATTACACTTTCCTGACCATGGCTTTTCTTCCCTTGCTTCTCCTTTTCAAGCCAGATATTTCCCTCCCAGGAATTCCAGCTACCTCCATACCTATCCCTGATCCCTTCCTTCCAACAGGGTACCCACCAGATGACTGTCCCCAAATCTAAAGATTTTATCTTTTGTTTTTTCAGCTTGTATATGGCAAAAGATGTCTCTTTTCCCAGAGGGGAGAGGGAAGGATGGTCAGCTTTCATTCAAGCAGAGCATGAGAGCTCAAAAGCCTGCGGATGCAGGAGTGTCTGCTGACACCACGTCCTGCTTTCAGCTCCTCCATTAGCAAAGCCAGAGACAGGGCTCTGCAGCCATGTGCACTGCCCAAAATGAGCCTGTGGTCATGGACAGCTCTGGTGTGGTGCATCTGTAAGTAGGGGTCAGCCCTGGGGAAAGAGGAGAGTGATAAGGGGCTGAATGATCCCCTTGGGAATTCTGCTGCCTCTCCTGGTCCCTGCCCGGGCACTCAGCCCTGGTCACTGCCCGAGCCTGGCTGGGTCCCCCACTGGCCTGGCTCCACAGCCTCAGCATCCCATCTTCTTTGGGCCCAGATAAGCCCTTGGCCTTGCCTGTGCTCAGACAAGGCTCTAGAAAATCCTAAAATTCATACCAATCACACCAAATTAAAACACATAGACAAGTCTCCATGGTAACTGTATGAAAAATAATTACTACAGATACCTCTAGCCATGCTCCTATATCTAACAGCAGCAGATTGTTCCCCTCAGGTTTGTTTAATCCAATCACTAGCATATTAATAATAAGCAAAATAAAGAAAAAAAACACTTGGAAGATGGTAGAAACAAACATTCTTCAGGAAAAAATTGCACGCGGGGAGAGATCACATAACCAGAGTGTCTTCTATTAGAAAAAATATGTGAGATTGGAGCAGATCTTAAACCCCATGCATTTTTTAAAAGATGCACTCATTACACAGCTCACAATTAGAAAAAGAAGTGGTTTCAAAGTCTAATTCTTTCCTTGCATAAGTGACCTACTTCAATCAGTTTATTTACTTGTTGGAAAAGTACCTGTCATCTTAAAGTATTTCCTATTGCTCTCTTCTTATGGGAGGATCACTCCACGGATCACAAGTGTTTTTCTAAACTAACATGCTGTAATCTGCTAGCTTTTTAAAACTCATATACTACATTAGATAAGAAATCTGTCTTCCTCCTACCACGCTCATCCTGCCAATGAGTATCATCCCTGACACTTTATGATAAATCAGGGTTAGACATAAGGAAGGCAGTGTTCCGTTGAAACAGGATCAGGAAGTTTAGCCCAGCAGTATCTAATTATTCGGATCAAATGGGATATGACATCCTGGTTAAAGACAATCTGGGACCTCACTACCAATTTCTGTTTAGTGGTATCCAGTAACAAGACCCATGAGAAAGAAACTCTACATGACAAGAAACAAAAAATCTTCCTGTAGGCTGGAGCAATTGGTTTGAGTTGGTAATTATTTCCTACTTATTGTTTGGCAGAGTGTTTTGGGATATTTGAACAGCAAATAACTCCACTGTTACTGCTTTCATTGTTAAAAAAGCATTTTTCTCATAACTATTAGGAGGCAGCAAACAAACATTGACAGATGAACCTGCAACAGAAACCTAAATCAGGTTGTGATACAAGGGAGGCAGCTGAAGTGCAGAAAAAATGATTTCTGATAGCATTGTTGTTTTGGTGTGGGGTTTTTCATATGTAATATATTTTTATTTAAATGGCAGCAATTCCAGGAATCAATCTTAAAAGACAACCTCCAAGGCTGTGAAATCCATCCACAGCTCTTCAGCTGGATTTCAGTTTAGTGGAAACTCCAGATTTAATGGCTATTCTTGACACTATGAATCACAGGCACAGATAATCTGCATTTCTGGAAAAAGAGATCATGTTGTCTGGCATCCAGCAGCTGAAATTTCGGGGGTAATTGTGAAAAGCCAGCCCTAGTCAAGCTGCAGAAAGCTCATGCAGGGATGCAGGGCCCCAGGGTGGCAGGCACTGCTCCCAGGCCCCTTGGCCTGAGGCACAGTGGGCACAGCAGCTCGTGATGGGAGCAGTCTGCATTGGGTCTTCCACCCAAACACTCATTGTAGCCTGCCTCTTACCCACAGGTGCCTTCTTAAATCACTGTCCTGAGCGAGCCAAGGGAATGGGAACATGCACTGGTGCTTTAACAGACTGCTTTTGGTACATTTGCAAATATGCATTTGTGACGGAAAAACGCCTTGTTTACATTGTAAAAAGTAGTCTCTTAATGAAGCACTTTCTTAAAATATCTCCTTGTACTGACATGTTACTTTAAGATCTCTCATTTCCTCACTTTAATTACTTTGTCTTAAGGAGCTTTGCTTGCAGGAATTATATTGGAGCCCTTGACTGCAGTATTACTAAAGTCAAAATCTGTGGTTCATAGCCACACTTTCTGTGGGCATTGGAGCAGCACCACTGCAATTTGCAGCAACAGACACATGCCATGACTTCTACAGCACTACAAGTATTTTTCTGCCCCTTTCTTAGCTCCTCTGTTCCATTCAGTTCCCCCCTGCCCTCCCCTTCACCTCACTGCTATACTACTTGGCTGCTTCCTTGCCAAAGCATCTCTCTACAGATCTTTGCTTTTCATGGAAAAGATTTCTGGTAGCGTATTAAAGTCTGTCTTTAAGTCAGGCACCTCCATGGACTGTGATGTAAGATGTAGTGACAAAAATCAGCAAGATAAATAATTAGAAACTTATGAGGAACAGCTGTGGGAGCTGAGTTTGTTTAGTCTTGAGAAGAGTCTCAGGGGGACTTCATCACTCTCCACAGCTCCCTGAAAGGAGGTTGTACTGAGGTGGGGGTCTGGCTCTTCTACTGTGCCTGCAGTGAGAGGATGGGAGAAAATGTCCATGACATGGGACAGGGGAGATTCAGATTAAATAATAGGAATTTTTTTTTCACTTTTATGATGGCCAGGCATTGGAATAGATTGCCCAGGGAGATGGTGGAGTCACCATCCCAGGAGGAGTTCAAGAGGTGTCTGGATCAGGCTCTGGGTGATGGGGTTTAGGGTTACAGTGACAGTGCTGGGTGGGCAGCTGGACTGGATGATCCCAAAGGTGTCTTCCAGCACTGATAACTCTGTGATTCACTGCTAGCATCAGTATGAACTCTCTGCTGCAGTATTATGCACTCACATTTCTGAAAACTCAGCTGTGCAACCTGACCTACCCATCCTCCTCCCCATCCCTGGGTGTGGGAATTAATGGCAGAGCCTATGAGAGGAACCATGGCAAAATGTCAGAGTCTGTGGAGGTGTGACACCCAAGTGCCCAGAACTGTGCTCTACCTGCAGAGGGAGTGAGGGCACCAATGCCTGCCCTCTGCAGCAGCTCCTCCTCCCTGCCCAGTGAGCACAGCTCTTGTGTGGGGCACTGGGCAAGGAGAAGACTCAGGGATTGGGGTTTTTTAGGGTGCTTTTCTTTTGCCATAAAGTGCAAGAAGGAATCCAGAAGCAAGCAAACAAAAAAAAAATCAAGACAATCAAAACTTGTTTTCAAAGTCATTAAACATTTTGACTAAAAGGAAGGAAGAAGATGAAATTCAGAAAAGTTGAAAACCAATCCTCTGCTCTCCTGCAGTGCAAGCCATGCTGCTCCCAGCAGCTGCTGGGCAGGGAGGACAGGAGCTCTGAAGGTCCACGAGGACAGTGGGTGAACAATTCTGGGGCTGTGGTCCTGCTGATTTTGGGTAAGGGGTGATAGAGAGAACTATCAGCACTCCAAATCTGGCACTGTGCCTTCCTTGCCAGAGATAGGCAGAAGCACATAACAGCAAGAAATAGGCTGGAGGTGGGGCAAGAAAGGAGAACAGAAAAGAACCCCATCACTTCTCCACACATGCTGTCACCCCACTAATCCTTCTCATCCAAATGCTTCTGTCTAACTGAGGAACTTGTTAGGTAAGTTAGGTAAAAGCATACCTTTCTCTTTTTCTCCGGATTCTTTTTCTTCTTTGTGCTCCCATCATTATCACAAAGGATCTGGAGGCTTTCTAACTCTTGTGGGTACAAATCCCACCACTTGGTACAAGCAGTAGAGTACCCCTAGCTAAGGAACTCCAGCTGCTGCATTTTTACACAAAGATATCTTTCCTGGAATGTTATTGTTCTGCAAATACCACTGTGTTAGCCTTTAAACAGAAAAATGAGAGGGAAAATCAGCAGTGTAATTACTGAGAGGTATCATCAACCAAAGAGCACAGATAATAGAGATGAGGGGGGGTATCAGACTCAAATTATGACCCTCTCTTCATTGGAGAGTTGAGTTTTTCTGTTTGACATAATTCAACAAGTTAAACTTTTTCAGTATGGAGCAAAGTATTCTAAATAATATGATTCTCTCAGCAAAATTAAAAAAAAAAAAAGAAAATTAAGGAAAAAAGGTCCTCATTAAAATGTTCATTGATGTGGCAAAACCAGTTTAAAAAAAATAAATAGAACTAGCAATTTAGTGGAGAATTATTTATTATCTCTAGTATTCACACTCCCACTGGTGCTGTCATCAAGTGCACATATAGGTGGAATAATAAATATATAAATAGATATAAAACGAAATAAAATTAAAATTACAACATAATAATAAATAATGAACTATAAAAGGAAATGGGCTCACATTTTATGATGAGACAACAGTTACTTCAGTCATGTTTCAATGTAGAAAATACACTCTGACTTCTGCTTCACCAGTTACAATGCCACAAGACTGTAATTAATATATTCCAACTGTATATCTGCAAAGGTACAATTAAAGCAGAAAAATGTATTTAACTCATACAAAATCTGGACGGAGCATATTCATTCTTATCAGTATTTAATTAAAGATAAATCAGGTCATTAAAACAACTGGCAGCTGTTCTAGCCTGACATTGTTCTATTTCTTTTTAAAAATTTGAAAGGCTTTTACTCCTTAAAAGCCTTTTTCTTTTTTAGAAATAAAAGCCAAACTAATTGCTTAGCTGCCTTGACATGGTGATGACAGCTCTATAAACTGGTGTAATTATAAAAAACTGAGTTCTGATGTTTGGTTTTGAACATACCATTGCAAGGAAATATTACGGAACAATTTTTGAAAGCTCATTGCCGAGGCTGGGGGCTGTGTTTGCCACACTGCTGCCCCACAAACCACCCAGCATGAAACCCAGGGATGTTCCTGGGGCTGTCACTGAGAAGGGTGGCCCAGACCCCCCTTGCAGAAGGAGCCTTTGGGCTGCACACACAGAGATGCATTGGTGGGGAGCCCCCTGGCCAGGCTGGGTGTGCAGACTTTGCTGCTCTGAGCCTGGCAGAAAAGAGGGGGTGCTGCCAGACGTGGCACTGGCTGGAGAAGAAGGCTCAGTTTGGGCACAGAGCACCATCTGATGCATCCAGCAAACACAGGCAAGTGCATAACATGAGAGCTGCTGTTCAATTTGGGCGAAGTCTGTTTTAACTAAAATGAAATTCATATGAATAATTTACCACTCTAGAGATATATAAAATGATAGCCTTTTCTTCCCCGTAGTGTTTAAGAAAATCTAATTTCTTTTAACACAAGAAATCAGGGAGTTGATTAAACCCATCCTTCACTCCACAGTGAAAGTTAAAACAGACCCTAATGTTAAATAAATGTATTGAGAATTGCCAGTCTTTGATTTTGGACAGCATGCCTCTTGTAATTAAATTATGTCCTAACATAATCAAGTTACTTTTTGCCTCTTACTGAGATTTTAGGGACATCAAACAACCCTTCAGTAACAGGATTGCTGTACTGGATCCATTTCACCCACCTAATTAGGCAAAGTTGTGTTTGGGCTGACAGTGATGGGGTGCTCAGGCTTCCCCCTCCTTCTCTGTGTTGAGAGCACTGCCAGGGCAGTTCCAGCACTGCTTGCCCCACTTCTGAGGTCAGTGGTATTTCTGGGGACTGGCTTCAGGGGCTGGAGAAAGTCAGTACCACAGGACTCTCCTTCAGAAGCATCTTCTGAAGAGAAAGTGCACAGTGTGCAGTGTGAGGATGTGGAGGAGTCATTACAGTGCCAAAATATTACTGCCCTGCTAAGTGGATGTGAAAGATCCCTGCCAGGAGATTTAGATCTTCAGAGACTGCCCTAAAATGAACTTGAGGGAGCATTTCTGCAGTAATTTAATACTAACAGGATTTATACCTTTATTTTTAAAAATCCTTCTGCAGAAAAAATCCCCAGTGCCTTAGCGACGGCGTGTCAAGAAACCATCCTCCAGCTCCCAGGTCTCAGCCTCACTGCTGAGAAAGGAGTTTTGCAGGAATGCAGAGCCAATAATCCCAGCACAAAATGAGGTTGTTTGCTTTTTTTTTTTTTTTCTATAGGAACAACAGGAAAGAAAGAGGAAGAATTTGAGGAGAAGAGGAATACAGGAAAGCAAAAATAGGTGTCATTTAAAGCAGAATTGAAAGTAATAAATAACACAAACACTAAGCTAAATGCTTATGTTGGTGGAGGTAAATATGTTTGGAGGAATGCAGAAAGTGGAATATGCCCTCATACATAATAGCACATTAAAAGAATAAATGCTTTTTCCTCACATGTTAAAAATAGTGAATATAAGTACAGTGCCTTCATGGCAAGAGGAACTGTATCTCCTCATCACTTCTGGCAATCCAACAGACATACAGATTCCTGAACGAGCAGAGATCTTTGCCATTGTGCTTTTCCACTCCATCCGCCCTTCATCCCCCCACCCATGGATGTGAGCTAGAGTGTGGTGCAGAAAATAGCCCAAACCTCCCCTAGAAGAGACCAGGATTTCTGCACAAGCCTGTCCTTGTCCCCATTGCCAGTGCTGCCAGCTCCTGCACTGCCCACAGTTTGCAGAGGGAGGGTGGGGGCCCTGCAGAGGCCATGCCCACCACAGCCACTTTGTATAAATCCTAAAGGTGCTGTCAGAGCATCCCTCAAGCCCTATAATTGCACTCCTACAGAATGCAATGCCTTTTAAATTATTCAGTGGCTGCCAGGGTAAATTCCTCCACCCTGGGCTGCGGGAGCACTGCCACACACCATGCTCACTTTACAGCAGTGCTGGGGTGAGACAAGGCAACTCACTGACAGTGCCTTGACACACATGGCTCCTCCAAAACACCACTGATCAAGCAAGGATGTTCTCATTTTTTTAGCTAAAAGATATATGCAGTCTTTGCTCCACTGATGATGGCTATTCCTATTTCTCAGCTAGGCATCATGGTTGCATCATGAGCTTGACCCCATTCAATTTCCTTTTGTCAGCCACTGCTGAAGTTGTCCCCATGTCACAGCCAGTTCAGGCTTGGGACCAAGTGTACCCTTCTCTACAGACCCAGTTCACATGAATTCTATTTTAAAAATCATCAGGGATTCCCAAGAAACCAACAAGCTCTGCTTGAACACAGATTTCTTGTTTTAATAGAGATTGAACTTTTTTCTCTGAGAGACCAGTGGCAGACACAACAGTTAAAATAAATACCTTTGTCAAGGAGAGAAAGGTCAGCAGTCCAGACCTCCACCCCTGAAAGTGGTGCCAGGCGCAAAGACCAGCTGCCATACAATTGGGAAAAATTGTCTCCTTCAAAGTGTGTTTTACACAAACAGGTAAAAGAAATGCAATATACTTAGGGAGGAAGGGATGGGGCACAGAAAAAACAACTAGTTAAAAAAGGTTTTAAAGCAGAAAAGAAGGTGGTGGCTTCTGTTGTCTGTTCAAAGTTTCCCTGTAAGACTATTCACCTACCTTATGTAAAAGACATCTGGAAAGGGTTCAAAAGTTTCCACAAAGATCCCTACAAATCTAATTCTTGCCTAGCTGCAGATGCAGTTTAAAGCTTCTTTCAGTCTATTCATTTTCTTGAAGTAGATCCAGATTAAAAACAATCCCTCCAAAGAAGAAAGAAAATCCGAGCACCTATTAAATCTATTCCTTCCAATAAATCTCTGTATCTGTATCAGGTGTCCTTGGTTCCCATAATCCCCATACTTCAGCCTGCCATTCAATAATTTTATTAAATGGTAACTTCCTAAGAGATTAAATTAAGATTTTCTCTTTGACCTATATTCCTCTTTGCAGAAATGTTAAGTTTCTGATGCTCTCCTGAGGCTGAATGGAGGTCAAAGCCACTGTAATTGATCCTGTACACATTTAACTCATAAAAAGACTCTTCTCTAATATTTGCTAACTGTATGCACTGACACCCTGTGTGAGTCACCTGAAGGAAATCTGCCCAAGGCTTTCAGGCTTTTGAACAGTGCAGCCTTGTGTCCCTGCACAGGACACTTTCCAGAGATGTTCGGTGCCACAGCTGCAGGATGCGCAGCAGCATCCCCTGCCCAGGGGCCACCCCAGCACAGCTTCTGCCTTTGCACTTGTTGAGCACCTAGCACCAATCTATCTTGCTGTAAACCCCCTCAGCTCATTCTGCAGAGGCACTTTTACCTAGTCTGCTGGCCAATATTCAAAAAACATGGCCATTGTGGAGCTGGTAATAACTAGGAACAGCTTTTTATTGGAAAATGGCACTGTAGAAATGGAATAATTTACATCCCCTTAAAAATTCTTTGTTGTTCCATGCTAAATAATCTTACATTCATTATTCCAATACTTGAATGTGATAGCTCATTTTCTGAAATTACTTGTACAAAGCTAATGTCAAAATAGTTCAGGCCAATTCTCTTTAGTCCCAAATAAATATTTAGATATTTGCTATTTCATTCACCCTGAGAATTCAGGGGACTGTAAACAGGAAATTATTTTACAACAGGCACAATTGCTATTATTTTGTCTCATCAGTCTTCATACCAATTAAATTGACCTTATCCTGAGCAGCAAGCTCTGAAAACCTGGGCTGCTGTATACTCAGGAATATAGAGAATTTTAATTAGCCATGACATACCCAGCAGTATCTGTCTGCTGGCATGAAGGAAGCTGCCTAGCAACAATGCAAAGGAATCCTCCAATAACCCCAGTGGATCACAAAGAGTCTGTTAAAAATGGTAATCTCTGTCACAGACAAGTAGAGATGGTTTCAATTAAGGACAGCAATTCTCAACTTGTTATTTTTATGCAGTGAACTAAAATAACATTCATGTAATATAAATACAATATGAAAAGGCCATGCAAAATTACTTAGAGATTTAATTTACAACACTTAATTTGATTTTCACATCTGTAAGCCTTTTGTTTTGCTTAACAGCAAAAACATTCCAGCTAGGTCAGACCTACAATGAAGCTTATACAAGACAGAAATGTCAGCAAATAGGGCTGGAATGGGCTCAAGGAGTTGTTTAGTCCATCCACAAGCACCAGGCTGGGATAAATTATATATAAACCATTCCTATCAATAACACTTTACTTGTTTCCCAAAACCTGCAAACCCAAGCAGTAGACAACTTCCCTTGGCACTCTGCTCAGTTATTTGACTCCCAAAAATTAGAACATGTTGAGAAATCTCTAACAGAGAAGAGAAGAGAAGAGAAGACAAGACAAGACAAGACAAGACAAGACAAGACAAGACAAGACAAGACAAGACGTTGGAAAGGCCCTTAAAGATCATCTAGTTCCAACCTTCCCTGGCCAAGGGAAGGGACACTTTCCAGTGGACCAGGTTGCTCAATGCCCCGTCCAGCCTGCCTTGAACACTTCCACAAATGAGGCATCCATAACTTCTTTGGACAATTTGTTCAGTGTCTCACCATCCTCATGGTAAAAAGTTCCGTCTCACAGGAAACTTCCCGTGCTCCAATCCTGCTGGCTGTAGAGGAGCAGACATATAGAACAATACACATTATTTTAGGAATTTCTGATGTAATTGGAAATGGCTATCATGTATCAATCTTCTATCAGATAAACAACTCCAGCATTGCTTAGGCTTTCCTTATATAGCTCATACATCTGTACTGGCCTGATTTCTATTTCTTTTGGATCCTTTCTCCAACTCTTTATACTCCTTCTTGCCTTGCATGTTGAGTAAAAGCACCTTCCCAATCCAAGTTGGCAGAGATAGCTCTAAGTCTGTGGCCATCACTTCTCCAGGCACTGCAAGACACAGTGGACCTTTCGTTCTCTTTCTCTTTCTCTTTCTCTTTCTCTTTCTCTTTCTCTTTCTCTTTCTCTTTCTCTTTCCTCCTGTGGGTTCATGTCCCTTTTGTTGCTGATGCTGTTCTTGTCACTGATCAGTCCTCACCTTTGGCCTTTCATACAGAAAACTGCACCAGCAGAAGAACAGAAGCTAGCAAAGGCTGGAGGTGGGCACCCTGGGTGCCCACCCAGGGAGGACCCCCTTGAGTGAGATCCCATTTCTCCCCAGCCAAGGGCAATTGTGGGGGTGGAGGCAGCAAGACCCTGATTGTGCTTTTGTCTCCAGCCCTGCAGCCAGGCAATGGAACTGCCCAGACCAAGAGCGTTGTGGCCAGGTTTGCATCCTCTCCAGCCAGTTTATCCCCTGGATAACAGCCCTGCTTCTTTGCAGATGGAGCCCTGGGATCCCAGGGGGATGTGTCCTTCCTGCCTCAGTCCAGCAAAGCACCAGACACCATGGCAGCCCTCAGCTGCCCTGGGTGTGATTGCTGCAGGCACGAGCACCCATACACAGATTTTGGTTTCCCTGAAAGACTAACTCATTGAGGAATTAAAATTGAATGCCTTTAGAGATTGCATCCTGGCAAAACAAAGTCCCTAGTCCCTCCTCAGGAACAATGAATCACTTTTTTCTTGATGAAACAATAAAAGGACTCAGAGTCTTCCAGTGGATTAGCATAAACCTTTATCCTAACTTGGCAGAGCTGGAAGTAACAAGGAAAAGAGTCCAAGAAAGGAATAAATAATAGAGAATCTCAGTACCTAGGGTTAAAACACTCGGAAAAGGTTTACTGTTCAACACAAGCTGTCAACTCCAGTCTTTAGAAACACACATTTTTGAATTCAGAACACAATGCCAAAGAAACCACTTTAATGCTGTTGACTAGATGTTTAGATTTTGTTGATATTTTTAACTGTCATCTGACAACAATTAATTCAGTGCTTTTTAAGGGGTGTCACTATGTAAAGTCTTGCTATTGGGGTAATCATGAATGGATGTCACTGTCGAGTTTGGTAAATCAGGACTCTTCTAGATCCTACAGAACATGTGCATACTTACTGTGCACCTGCAAAGTCTGCATTAGCATGAAAAATTAACTGTCATAAATATGTATGTATGTGTGTGTGTGTGTATTTATTTATTTATTTATTTGGTGTTCTTCCAAAGAACCCAGAAGTCAACCCAGGACAACATACCAAATACATGAATGTATACACATATAAACATATTTCTATATTTCGTTCACTTTACGTAGTCAATTTTCACCAAAAAAATGTCTGTTTTCTTTTTTACTTATTAATGTGACTGATTTCTTATCTCATTAGTTTTATTCCTCTGTTCTTCTTGCTGGGAGTGGAGTTTTGATTGTGGCCCACTCTAGAAGCAATGAGAAAATGTGATCATTCTCAAAGGTCTCAGCCAAAAGCTCTGTATCTCACACTTATCAATCAAGTCCAAACCTTTAAATTTTACTACAAAAAGCAAAACTTTCCTACCTGTCAGTCTCATTTCTCCTCTTCAGGAAACTATGCCTTGGTGTGCTAACCAAAGCCTTTGTACTAACCAAAGTGGGTATTTTGGGGTTTTAATACAGTTTAAGCAATAGACTGCAGACCCATTTCTTGTATCTGTGTATTTATTCCAGCAAGGGAAGCTCTATACTCAGGGGCATTCCTTTTGTTGCTGGCAACATAATAACGTTTGCTTAATTGTGTTTTATTAATGTTAATATGCCCACAGGCTCAGACTCTGCCTGCACATTTTTGTAAATTGAATTAAAGGAAAAATGAATCAGAGTAAAAAGACAGCTGATTAATTTTATTCACTTGCTTAAGGGGGTTTAAGCCAAATGGTCGGCACATCTATTTTTCTTTTGAGAACAGCCTTTATAGCCACAGGGCTGAGAGAAACATGTCAGTAAGCCATTTTCATTGCCATGCGCCAAGGAGAGCTATTTAAAGCATTAAAAGAAGGGGACATTAGGGAGAGGTGCTTACCCCCTGCTCTGTACAAATGGCAAGGTTATACAGCCATGGTCTCTCCTGCCTGCTGCTGAGATCAGAGGGCTTCCATAAAGCATTTTTTAATGAAGCTCTCAGAACAGCCCCCAGAGCCTGCTGCTTGAGACAGGCAAGGACACAGGCACAGCACAAACCCACTAAAAAGAGATGCTCTAGTCCACACAAAATCCAACTTATTAGCAGGTCTGCCTCAATACATAGTGTAACCTAAAGACTTTTGTTGCACTGCTTAATAGGCTTTCAGCTAGTCACGGTAGAAATCAGTTCTTGAGACAGATTTCTCATTTGGATAAAAAATACAATTCATTAGAGATGCCTTCACTGGATATATATTTATACAAAGCCTGGGCTGAAATATCAACATGGATGTGGGGCTGTTCAGTAGGAACCCTACTGTATTTGCCAGCTACTCAGAAGGGTTTGGCCTGAAGAGATCCTATACAAAAAATATGTTGGGCATTTCTGGTAACCCTCCTTTTAATGATTCCTTCACAACTTCTTATTCAAAACTGGTAAGTCAGAAAAGATAGCAAGGTAAAAATCTGAAAGGAAAAGGGACAGTTAAAATATATGCAAAAGTGAATGGCTCAAGCCCCTCTGTGTCCAGAAAAGCTACAGCAGATGTCCCTTATCATGACTGGGACATCATCTCAGGGTCAGGATCTGAATTTATTTTTTTATCTGATTTGTCAGCAAGGGAGTTGGAAATGAAAAACCCTAATTTATATGGGAAGGATTTCCACTCTTCCAGGTCCCATGAGTGAGATGGGCTGGAGAAGGGTCCCAGGCAGCAATAAACCATCTTCACCACATGGCCATGGCCAACACCCTGTGTAAGTACTCAGGTCACCTTACACTTTCCCTCCTGGTTCATCCTGATGTCTCAAGTGGTTCCCCCCTCTTCTTCCCACAGCTAATGACATATGAATAATGGAAATTACCCAGGAGGATGAATTGTAAAATTTCTGGGAGTAGAGCAAGTTATTAATAACCAAACAACCTGTGAGGAGTTTTGCAGGATTTTCACATTCTGTGTTCCAGAAAAACAAGATATATTCCAATGTCTTGCATGCTGCATGCACTTGGCAAATAGTCTGCTACATTCCAGTCCACAAAGTACCTCCATGCTCCACCAGGCACAATGAGCAAAGTGATTGTGCTTTGCTCAAGTCAAGAGCCCCAATGAAATGTGGGAAATTTCTGGCTTTGCAGCTAAGGGTGGCAAGTTCCTCCCTTTTGGTCTCTGTGCGTGTGTCACCAACACAATATCCTGGTGGAATCTTTCACACCACTTGGATAATCACAGTGTCTACCAAGCTCCCAAATGAGATCTCTGTCCTCTAGCAGGACATGGGTGCTCACATCATCCTGGACATCCACACCGTACCATGGACACCTCACACATCCAGAGGAATATGAGGGTAGCTGAGCTGCAGCCCAGAGCTCTTCATTTTGCACCCCTCTCCCACCCCCTGAGTTGCCTCTCATCTTTCACTGTTGTATCTCTGTTGCAAAGGCAATGTTCAGCCTGGTGCTGGTGAACGAGAGGGATCCCCACATGCACAAGGAGGGTCAGGGCTGTCTGACAGAGCAGTTCTGTTTGCAGGGCTACTGTGACATTGGCCAGAGCTTTACTTTCCCTTCATTGTGAAGAAAACAAATTTTTCTTCTGTATACAGAGATTTTCTCCCAGATTTGTAGTATTTTGGCTTGTCCTCTTCTGCTCAAATAATTGTAGGATAGCTAAGGATCTGGAACTGCTTCCTCTTTGCCTTCAGAAATGGAAAAAAAGAATACAAGTGCATGCACATGGCTTTGGTTTCTCTAACTTAGCATAGTGTCTATTTTAGTCTCTGAGTATCTATTCTGTAAATAGGGAAAAGTGGACTTGGTTAGGGTCAGTCACTTCAGAAGTGCTTGTTTTCTATTAAAATATCCAGCAAGGCACTTTTAAAGAGACCAGAAATAAGATTTTTATTCTTCAGCACAGAGCTACATACTATGAAGAAAGCTGAAACCTATGAATTTGCATGTTGGGATTGGTGTTTATGGTGGTGACTTTAAACTGTGTTGAAACACTTGAGTGCTTCACTGATTTGAATATTTCTGATGGCAATGCTTGCACATCAGAGAAATCTATTGAGGGTGAACATACAGCTTGATGGCAAATTCAAAATATGATGAATAGTGACACAGAAAATATAACATATTCAAAACATTGTTAATACCTAAGCTTTCAAAATACTTCATAGTTAAGGAAGCTTTTGGGGAGCTCTGATTTCTGATGAAAAAACTCAATAAATTGAGATATAACTAAACTGTTATGTCGTTCTTTAACTGTTAAATTTATAGTAATTTTTGTGTAAAGGGAGTGAGATGTTTAAGGTTCCTTGCCTCAATTTTTTTTCCCATTGAAAGTATCTGAAGTGGTGTAAGATATGAAATGCATATCCCTTAAGGATTTTATTTACCCACTAGATGCACAATGGAACTTTGACACTCATAAAAATGATAGCATGAAATATTCCATGATTCCATGAAATTAAAATGTGGGACTGTCAGGCTGTGAATGAAAGAAAAATGCAGCTGTCACTCATGTTCCTGTCCTGGCAGGATGGAAAACCTTTGGAGCCTGTCACAGCTGGCTGGGGAGCTGATCTTCTCCTTCCTGGCACTCAGCCTGCTGCAGGCAGCAGCACAGAGAACCCCAGAGCCAGGCAGGGCTCTCAACACCCTCCCAGAGAAAAGGGGGATTCCAGGATGGCTGGTGCACCCCTGTGCTTCTCCCAGGAGACACAGATGCTTTTTAGCATCCTTCCACGCTCCAGGCTGGGGGAGGCAGGGATGGAATAGAAGAAATTGCACTCTGCAGAAGGCTCCTCCTTTTAGCTCTTTACGTCCTTTGGCACTAATGCAGGTTTTTTTTCTCCATAATCTACTGTGCAGAATTAAGATTTATGATGACAAAACCCTTATTTTTAAAACTACAGCAGAAGCAGTCACTTTTCTGACAGTTCTGGGCAAGCACAGCTGCTCTCTGGGGCTTCTGGCTGGTGGGCCAGGTGGAGCCAGGCTGTAAGCAGGCACTGCTCCTTTGATCTCAGTAAGTGATGCTCTTCCTCATACTCCTGCTGAGCTTGGTCTGGAGTGCCCAAAGCCCTATAGGAGCCCATCAGCAGCCTGAGAACTTCCCAGGCCCTGCTGGAGACCCCTGAGGATTCATTCACAGAGGATCCTCACTTCTGAACTTGCCCTGTCAGGAGGAGAGGAATGGCTGTCATTTAAAAATAGAAATAAAACTTCTACACATCCCAGGCACAGAGCTCCCGTTTGCTTGGTGAAATTGCTTCCAGCTGAAGAGGCAGTGCCCCCAACAGCTCCTGACTGGTAGGAACCTCGTGCTGAGAAGGCCATCCAAGCTCTGGTAATGTTCAAAGATGCTTTAAAACTAGCACAGTTGCTGTCTCGTAGGAAGACCCCAAGACCCCCCAAGGTGCCCCCTTTGCAAAGGGAAAAACGTGTCCTGACAGGACTGCTGTGCACACTTACAATGCAAATGCTGCTCAAAGAAAGCACAAAGCATGTGCATGTGTGTGAGGAGCCCAACTCATCTGCAAAGCACTGCCACACCCTTCACTGGATCCCCCACAGCAGCCAGCCGTGGTCTTTGGAAGGGCCTGCCCCATGCAGGACACATGTTGCTCACAACAAAAGCTTTAAATAAAAGTAATCAGCAAAACAACTGGCTCCCTGAATTTGCATTAACTGAACTGCAATCTTGATGGGGAGTTGTCCAGTCTTACAAGACCACACTGTTTGCTGGGGATACAAGAGATGCCTTGCTCCTCCTGTACCTTCAACCCACTGTGGTGCACCACTGGGGCAACATGAGAAACAGGGCAAGATCCAGCTTTAGATGTGCAGGTCTGCGTAGCGTTCCAGAACTGTCTCTAATAAAATGTCAAGAAAGGGTCTCTGAGTACCATAAGGACTACAAATGCAGTACAAGTTTCCTTCAGCTAATTTACCAAGGTCTATACATGATTCAGGAGATCATTTATACTGTAACCTTCATCTGCACATCACTTTATTAATACACTTTAACCTGTGATCTCATAAATCCCCTGGAAAAAACTTTGGTCTACTCCGAAAAGCACCTCATCCTCTTTTAATATTGTAAAATACATTTCACACTGTTATTTTTAAGACTTCTCAAAAATTAGATTTTATTTTTATCAACAAACCCTAGTAACATATTATTAGCCTCACAAAGTAACTGTGTACACACATATTTTAACAGTTACTTAAATGAAATACAACTGTAATTACTGGGGAAAGAAAAAAAAACACATTTAGGTTTTCTAAATATTGCAGCATCAGGAGAACATCTCAACATTGTTATGAATAATCTGTTGATTTTATTGACTACAGTATATCTTGTTGACTTTCAACTACAAACTGATAAGAAGGAGTTTCAGAGATTGGGAGCAGTTCTCACTGTTTTGCTAAATGTCAGAGAGAGTTTAGTTCATGCTTGTCACTGAAAACATCTCTTCAGAAGTGATGATTAGCTTCCACAGTTACCTGTGCTGGTTGTTGGAATAAAGCCTCTGATTCTGAAATACCCTTGACCTTGTACAAGAATGGCAGGCAGCAAGAAACTGGACTAGTTCTACCTATGCTGCACCCCTCCTTGCATACAAAATCCTAGGTTGTCACCTTCTCTGAAAATCCCTCTTAGCAGTAGATTAATGTTATTGGGAAGTAAAGAATTAAATTACCTACTTCAGTTTGAAGACTGACAAAATATTTATTCAAAACATGTATTCAGCTCCAGGATTTCCACCTTGTTTTTTTCAGCCTTGCACAGCTTTCACTCTCTAGACAAGACCTTCACCTTAGACTGAGCATGGGTTTAGGACACATCCTCACATACCAGTTTTCTCCCTGGGTTTTTGGCCAGGTACAAGTCTTTCCCACTCCTCTGAAAATTTCTTGTGATGCAACAACAACTCAATGCACCATGATAATTACCTAGTTTCGATTCTTTTCAGTGTTATTGGCAGCTTCCATTTATCTTCAGGTACATCTCTCCCTTGAGCATGCTAAAATGAAGCCACTGTTTGGCCAGAAAATAAACATTTTGAATAATTGATCTGATCATTTTACACAACTTGACCAACAATTGCAAGGAAACACTCTCTGTCTTTTGTCACAGTCATGGTCAAAATTGTAGGTGTGCTGTTTTAGCCCTGCTACATTTCATCCAGCCATAAGCACTGCCAATCACAGTTCACACTAAAACATGCAGAATAATGATAAAATGGTTTGTTACCAGCAATGGAGCAAGCCCAGGCTGCTCCAGGGAAAAGATCCTGGAACAGGAGAGGCAGCCCTGGCTCCTGCTGCTGGAGGGCTGCACAAATGAACCTCAACACCTGCCCCTCATGTCAGCAGACACAAAGAAAGGTTGTTACTGCAAAAGGCACAGCCAAGGCAGGGTGCTGCTGGGAGCAGAGGCTGGACCTCCCAGCAGAGCCCCTTCTATGCTACCAACCTTCCCACAGCACAGGTCAGCCCAGTGCTTGTTGCTTGCTGCACTTCTGGCTCACTCTATGCTTTTGCACACAAAAAGAGAGCAGCAACCCACAGTGAGAAGACCAAACTGCTGTCTGTATCTGCCAGAGATGGAGCTCAGCCTTGTGAAATGTTGAGTATCTGTAATCTGTGCTACAGTCAGCTGGATTCATGGAAGTTCAGCATCTCCTTTTAAAGATGTAATAAATCACAAAATAAGTACTTAACTAGACAAATCCAATGTGTTAGCTGGTGTCCCAGCTGGTGGCATGCCATTTACCTTAAATGATGTTCCAGATTTATTGCCCTGTTCTAGCACAGTAACATTAATCTGACACAGAAAACTGCATGTGGGAATTTTGGCCTTTAATCAAACTCAAGTACTTTTCCCAAACATTTTCTGAAAAAATCTGATTCCAAGTGTAGCGACAGGAACCACAGTTAGAAAACATTTTTGTCAACAGCCTGTTCACACACAGGATTCTCCATGAGGTGTACTGAGGTAAAAATTCTGTGCTCCATGTACTAATAATTGTGAAAAAGATACAGGTTCTTGAATGGATTCTTAAAAGAGGTGTAAAATTCCAGAAGGGGCTACTAAATAAGCAACACCCCAGCTCTGTGACATGGGGCTGTTCAGCCCAGCAGGGCACTGAGTGCTGCCAAGAGTCATCATAATTAACTATTTCATTAACCAACAGCAGATGAAACACAGAGGGAGTGAGGTATCATTTTGAAGACAAAAACAGATGATCTTTCAGAGAGAGAAACACGGTGTACTAGCAGATGATTGAAGCTGAAATTCCAGAAAGGATACACAGATGTGAGGTCTGAGTCAGAGAAAGGGCAATAGTTTCCACCATACCTCCTGCTCTGTCCCACAGTAGCTGTCAGTAGAGACTTGGCCTGTTCTACCACCCAAGACAGGGTTCTCAAATATATTATGCCAGAGAAAAACAAAATCCCACCCCATTAAGAGGTTTGAGACCCATAAGAACAGCTTAAATCACCTCTGCACAGTACAGGTTACAGGTATGTAACCAAGTACCACTTAGGAGAGGGTAAAATCCTGGCCTAGTAAAGAGAAAGACTATTTCTCACTACACACCAAATCTCTGTGGTTAAAAGCTAATGAGACAATATACAGGTCTTTGGCTCCAAAAAAGCTGCAGATTTGATATACACAAAGTCTTCCTGTCTGTTGCACTCTGATTCCTATGAACAGTCATTAAGGAACAAAAAGCCCCCAGACTGCAGTTTTCACAATTTTGTTGATTTAATAAAGAAAGAAATGGGTTCAGTAGGTGTCTTAGGAAGCAGAGCTGAATGATGGAGTGACACTTATGTGGGTTAACAAGAATGTCACCCAAAGGAGAAGTGCAATAAGCTGTGGAATGCACTGCCATTCACTCCTTCCCATCATCTTTCATTCCTGATCAAGTGTCACACAGAAAGAGCATCCCTAATGTTCACAACCTAAACCTGATTGCTCAGGCCATGCGTCAGATTGATTCTGCTGCTCAGAAGGGGCAGGGCTGGCTGCCAGGCAGGC